>NC_135235.1:255193699-255793699 GCF_051348905.1 Ranitomeya variabilis | reverse complement strand
CCTAATAACACACAAAGCAAGCCGCCCACTCTCCTTCTCCCACCTGCTCTGTCTCTCTCTGCTTCTCCTCAGTGCTGGAGACATATCTCCCAATCCTGGACCCCCACAGCTCATACCTCCTATTACTACCCCCTCCTATCGCTCCCAACCCTATATAAACACCCGAAATCTTGCCCACCTCAAATCCGTGCCCATGACGCCCACCCCTTTGCACCCTCTCTCTGGATCACTATGGAATGCCCGCTCCATCTGCAATAAACTCCACGTGATTCATGACCTCTTTACCTCTCGTAATCTTTTCTTTCTGGGCATCACTGAAACATGGCTGACACCCTCTGACACAGCCTCCCCTGCTGCACTATGTTACGGTGGCCTCCACTTCACCCACACTCCTCGCCCTGGCAACAAACATGGTGGAGGAGTGGGCCTTCTCCTTTCTTCCAACTGTACCTTTAACCCAATCCCACCTCTACCCTCCCTTATCCTCCCCTCTTTTGAAGTCCACTCTGTCCGCATCTACTCCCCCTACAACCTCCAAATGGCCATCATATACCGACCTCCGGGCCCGACCACTGCCTTTATTGACCAATTCTCCACCTGGCTCCTTCACTTTCTCTCTGCTGACATTCCCACCATCATCATGGGTGACTTCAATATCCCCATTGACACCCACCAGTCAGCAGCCTCTAAACTCCTGTCCCTTACTTCATCCTTTGGACTTACGCAGTGGTCCTCCTCAGCCACCCACACAGACGGACACGCATTAGACCTGGTCTTCACCCGTTTATGCTCCCTATCTAACTTCACCACCTCCCCTCTCCCTCTATCTGACCACCATCTAGTCACTTTCTCATCCCTGTCCTCCTCACCTGTCACCCATGTCCAGCATCATGCGCACCCACGCAGGAACCTCGCACACCTAGACACCCACACACTCTCTGACTCTATCCTACCACTGTCCTCAATATCCTCACTCCACGACACAGACACTGCCACTGCTTTCTACAATGCCACTCTTGCATCAGCTATTGACACGGTTGCCCCTGTCATGCATAGCAGAGCGCGACGAACCAATAGACAACCCTGGCACAATAACATCACTAAAAAGCTTCGTCAAGTATCGAGATTTGCAGAACGGCGTTGGAAGAAAACGCATTCACAAGATGATTTCACTGCACTCAAACAAGCAACACTGGCATTCAAATCAGCTCTCACCTCTGCTAAACAGGCCTACTTCACAACCCTCGTATCTTCCTTATCCCACAACCCCAAACAGTTGTTCAACACTTTTAACTCCCTCCTCCGCCCACCACTGCCCCCTCCGACTTCGCTAATCGTTGCCGAGGACTTTGCCACGCACTTCAAAAATGAGATAGACAAAACAAGGCAAGTCTTTGTTGTCCAACCACCACAACCCCTTTGTATGAGAGACCAATGCCCAAACCCCATAACTTCACTCTCCAAAATCTCTGAAGGGGAGCTTGCTCATCTTCTCTCCAAATCACACCTCACCACTTGTGCACTTGACCCCATCCCATCCCACCTCCTCCCCAACCTCACCACCACACTAATTCCATCCCTAACCCATCTCTTCAACCTTTCACTAACTTCTGGTACCTTCCCCTCTGCCTTCAAACATGCCACAATCACACCTATCCTCAAAAAGCCATCCCTTGACCCAAGCGGTATGTCCAGCTATCGCCCCATATCTTTGCTCCCATTTGCATCCAAACTCCTTGAGCAGCACGTCCATGCTGAACTTTCCTCTCACTTTGCATCTAACTCTCTCTTCGACAACCTACAATCTGGCTTCCGTCCCCACCATTCCACTGAGACTGCCCTGACCAAAATGACTAATGACTTACTTACAGCCAAAGCTAACAGACAATTCTCTATACTCCTCCTCCTAGACCTGTCCTCTGCCTTCCACACAGTTGACCACTGCCTCCTACTACAGATCCTCTCTTCCTTTGGGGTCAAAGACATTGCCCTATCTTGGATCTCCTCATACCTTGCCAACCGCACATTTAGCGTTTCCTTCTCCCATACTACCTCTTCATCTCGCCCCCTCTCTGTTGGTGTCCCTCAAGGCTCTGTCCTAGGACCCTTACTCTTCTCAATATATACACTCGGCCTGGGACAACTCATAAGGTCCTATGGCTTCCAGTACCATCTATATGCCGATAACACTCAGATCTACCTCTCTGGCCCAGATGTCACCTCTCTGATCTCCAGAATCCCAGAGTGTCTATCAGCCATATCCTCCTTCTTCTCCTCTCGCTTCCTCAAGCTCAATGTGGACAAATCTGAACTAATTATCTTTCCTCCATCTCGCATATCTTCCCTACCTGATCTATCTATCAAAATAAATGAAATCACACTTTCCCCTGTCCCCAAAATCCGCTGCCTCGGAGTAACCCTTGACTCTGCCCTGTCCTTCAAACCGCACATCCAAGCTCTCGCCACCTCCTGTCGCCTCCAGCTCAAAAATATTTCCAGAATCCGTCCTTTCCTCAACCCACACTCTACCAAAATGCTCGTGCATGCCCTAATCATCTCCCACCTCGACTACTGCAACATACTCCTCTGTGGCCTACCTTCTAACACTCTCGCACCCCTCCAGTCCATCCTTAACTCTACTGCCCAACTTATTAATCTCTCTCCTCGCTACACTCCTGCTTCCCCTCTTTGCAAATCCCTTCACTGGCTCCCAATTTCTCAGCGTATCCAGTTTAAATTACTAACACTGACCTACAAAGCCATCCATAATCTTTCTCCTCCGTATATTTCCACACTAATCTCTCAATATCTTCCCTCACGTAATCTCCGGTCCTCCCAAGACCTCCTCCTCTCCTCCACGCTTATTCGCTCCTCACCCAATCGCATCCAAGACTTCCCCCGAATATCACCCATCCTCTGGAATTCAGTGCCCCAACACATCCGGTTATCCACTACTTTTGGATCCTTCAAAAGAAACCTTAAAACCCATCTCTTCAAAGAAGCTTACAGCCTGTAAAGACCACACGGCCACCTCAACACCATTGGAGCTACTGCAACCCTCGACCTACTGTCTCCTTCCCCATAATCCTGTAGAATGTAAGCCCGCAAGGGCAGGGTCCTCTTCCCTCTGTACCAGTTTGTCGTTGTTAGTTTTGTTTACTGTAAGTGATATTTGTATTTTGATGTAACCCCTTCTCATGTACAGCACCATGGAAATAATGGGGCTATATAAATAAATAATAATAATAAAAAAAAATAAAAAAATATGCTGAAGGTAAAATAAATACCTGTACATGTGGTTCCGTAGCCGTGGACTCAGGGACAACTTCTGTTAACGCTGAGTTGCTGTTGTGATTTTGCTTTTTGCTCCCTCTAGTGGTCATTAGTGATTTGACTCTGGAGCTTCTTTCTTTTCCTATATCCTCACCTGGGCCGTTAGTTCAGGGGCGTTGCTATATAAGCTCCCTGGACCTTCAGTTCAATGCCTGGCATCGCTGAAATCAGAGCTAATCTGTTGTGCTCTTGTCCTATGATCCTGGTTCCTGTATTTCAAGCTAAGTCTGCTTCCTTGCTTTTTGCTTTTGTTTTGTTTGGTATTTTTGTCCAGCTTGTTCCAATCTGTATCCTGACCTTTGCTGGAAGCTCTAGGGGGCTGGTGTTCTCCCCCCGGACCGTTAGACGGTTCGGGGGTTCTTGAATCTCCAGCGTGGATTTTTTTAGGGTTTTTGTTGACCAGATAAGTTATCTTGCTATATTCTGCTATTAGTTAGCTGGCCTCTCTTTGCTGAACCTGGTTCATTTCTGTGTTTGTCATTTCCTCTTACCTCACCGTTATTATTTGTGGGGGGCTTGTATCTTGCTTTGGGGTCCCTTTCTCTGGAGGCAAGAGAGGTCTTTGTTTTCTTCTCCTAGGGGTAGTTAGATTCTCCGGCTGGCGCGAGTCATCTAGCGTTCACCGTAGGCAAGATCCCCGGCTACTTCTAGTGTTGGCGTTAGGAGTAGCTATTTGGTCAACCCAGTTACCACAGCCCTATGAGCTGGATTTTTGAATCTCGCAGACTTACACGTTCCTCTGAGACCCTGTCCACTGGGGTCATAACATAATTATAAGAAAGAAAATTTTGAGTTTTTTTTTTCCCTCTCTCATTTTTTTTTTTTTTTTCTTTTCCCCTTTACCTCAGAGTGGCTTAAGCTTGCTGCAGACATGAATGTCCAGACCTTGATTACAAGTGTGGACCAGCTTGCCGCTCGTGTGCAGGGTATACAAGATTATGTTACCAGAAATCCTAGGTCTGAACCCAAGATTCCGATTCCTGAACTGTTTTCAGGAGACCGATTTAAGTTTAGGAATTTCAGGAATAATTGTAAATTGTTTTTGTCCCTGAAACCTTGTTCGTCTGGAGACTCTGCTCAACAAGTAAAAATTGTTATTTCATTCTTACGGGGTGACCCTCAAGATTGGGCTTTTTCGTTGGCGCCAGGAGATCCGGCATTGGCTGATATTGATGCGTTTTTTCTGGCGCTCGGTTTACTTTATGAGGAACCCAATCTTGAGATTCAGGCAGAGAAAGCCTTGCTGGCTATGTCTCAGGGCCAGGACGAGGCTGAGGTGTATTGCCAAAAATTTCGGAAATGGTCCGTGCTGACACATTGGAACGAGTGTGCACTGGCCGCTAATTTTAGAAATGGCCTTTCTGAGGCCATTAAGAATGTTATGGTGGGTTTTCCCATTCCCACAGGTCTGAATGATACCATGTCCCTGGCTATTCAAATTGACCGGCGGTTGCGGGAGCGCAAAACCGCAAATTCCCTCATGGTGTTGTCTGAACGGACACCTGATTTGATGCAATGTGATAGAATCCTGACTAGAAATGAGAGGAAAATTCATAGACGCCGGAATGGCTTGTGCTACTACTGTGGTGATTCTACACATGTTATCTCAGCATGCTCTAAACGTATATCTAAGGTTGTTAGTCCTGTCACCGTTGGTAATTTGCATCCTAAGTTTATTCTGTCTGTAACTTTGATTTGCTCACTGTCATCTTATCCTGTCATGGCGTTTGTAGATTCAGGTGCTGCCCTGAGTCTTATGGATCTCTCATTTGCTAAGCGCTGTGGTTTTATTCTTGAACCATTAGAAAATCCTATCCCTCTTAGGGGTATTTATGCTACGCCATTAGCAGAAAATAAACCGCAGTATTGGACACAGGTTACCATGTGCATGACTCCTGAACACCGCGAGGTGATACGTTTTCTCGTTCTACATAAAATGCATGATTTGGTTGTTTTGGGGCTGCCATGGTTACAGACCCATAATCCAGTCCTTGACTGGAAGGCTATGTCAGTGTCTAGTTGGGGCTGTCGTGGTATTCATGAGGATTCCCTGCCTGTGTCTATTGCTTCTTCTACGCCTTCGGAAGTTCCGGCGTATTTGTCTGATTATCAGGATGTCTTTAGCGAGTCCAGGTCCAGTGCATTGCCTCCTCATAGGGAATGTGACTGTGCAATAGATTTGATTCCAGGCAGTAAATTTCCTAAGGGAAGACTGTTTAATCTGTCGATACCTGAACATACCGCTATGCGTTCATATATCAAGGAGTCTCTGGAGAAAGGACACATCCGTCCGTCTTCTTCCCCTCTTGGTGCGGGATTCTTTTTTGTGGCTAAAAAGGACGGATCTTTGAGGCCTTGTATTGACTATCGGCTTTTAAATAAGATCACTGTCAAATTTCAGTATCCTTTGCCGCTGTTGTCTGACTTGTTTGCCCGGATTAAAGGTGCCAAGTGGTTTACCAAGATAGACCTTCGTGGTGCGTACAACCTTGTGCGCATTAAGCAAGGGGATGAATGGAAAACCGCATTCAATACGCCCGAAGGTCATTTTGAGTACTTGGTGATGCCTTTTGGGCTCTCTAATGCCCCTTCAGTTTTTCAGTCCTTTATGCATGACATTTTCCGGAACTATCTGGATAAATTTTTGATCGTTTATCTGGATGATATTCTGGTTTTTTCTGATAATTGGGACTCGCATGTGGAGCAGGTCAGGATGGTCTTTAAAATTTTGTGTGAAAATTCTTTGTTTGTCAAGGGCTCAAAGTGTCTTTTTGGTGTACAGAAGGTTCCCTTTTTGGGGTTCATTTTTTCCCCTTCTGCTGTGGAGATGGACCCAGTCAAGGTCCGAGCTATTCTTGATTGGACTCAGCCCTCGTCAGTTAAGAGTCTTCAGAAGTTCTTGGGTTTCGCTAACTTCTACCGTCGTTTTATCGCTAACTTTTCTAGCATTGTGAAACCTTTGACGGATATGACCAAGAAGGGCTCCGATGTGGTTAATTGGGCTCCTGCTGCCGTGGAGGCTTTCCAGGAGTTGAAACGTCGGTTTACTTCGGCGCCTGTTTTGTGCCAGCCTGATGTCTCGCTTCCCTTTCAGGTTGAGGTGGATGCTTCAGAGATTGGAGCAGGGGCCGTTTTGTCGCAGAGAGGCCCTGGTTGCTCTGTTATGAGACCTTGCGCCTTTTTCTCTAGGAAGTTTTCGCCTGCGGAGCGAAATTATGATGTGGGCAATCGGGAGTTGTTGGCCATGAAATGGGCATTTGAGGAGTGGCGTCATTGGCTCGAGGGTGCTAAGCATCGTGTGGTGGTCTTGACTGATCACAAAAATCTGATGTATCTCGAGTCTGCTAAACGCCTGAATCCTAGACAGGCCCGCTGGTCATTGTTTTTCTCCCGTTTTGACTTTGTTGTCTCGTATTTACCAGGTTCAAAAAATGTGAAGGCTGATGCTCTTTCCAGGAGCTTTGTGCCTGATGCTCCTGGAGTCGCTGAACCTGTTGGTATTCTTAAGGATGGTATTATCTTGTCAGCTATTTCTCCAGATCTGCGACGTGTGTTGCAGAGATTTCAGGCTGATAGGCCTGATTCTTGTCCACCTGACAGACTGTTTGTGCCTGATAAGTGGACCAGCAGAGTCATTTCCGAGGTTCATTCCTCGGTGTTGGCAGGTCACCCAGGAATTTTTGGCACCAGAGATCTGGTGGCCAGATCCTTTTGGTGGCCTTCCTTGTCTAGGGATGTGCGGTCATTTGTACAGTCCTGTGGGACTTGTGCTCGAGCTAAGCCTTGCTGTTCTCGTGCCAGCGGGTTGCTCTTGCCCTTGCCTGTCCCTAAGAGACCTTGGACACATATCTCCATGGATTTCATTTCTGATCTTCCGGTGTCTCAAGGCATGTCTGTTATCTGGGTGATATGTGATCGCTTCTCCAAGATGGTCCATTTGGTTCCCTTGCCTAAGCTGCCTTCCTCTTCCGATCTGGTTCCTGTGTTTTTCCAGAACGTGGTTCGTTTGCACGGCATCCCTGAGAATATTGTGTCAGACAGAGGATCCCAGTTCGTTTCCAGATTCTGGCGATCCTTTTGTAGTAGGATGGGCATTGACTTGTCGTTTTCGTCTGCTTTCCATCCTCAGACTAATGGACAGACGGAGCGAACTAATCAGACTTTGGAGGCTTATTTGAGGTGTTTTGTCTCTGCTGATCAGGACGATTGGGTGACCTTCTTGCCGTTGGCTGAGTTTGCCCTTAATAATCGGGCTAGTTCCGCAACCTTGGTTTCGCCGTTTTTCTGCAACTCTGGTTTCCACCCTCGTTTTTCTTCGGGTCATGTGGAACCTTCTGACTGCCCTGGGGTGGATTCTGTGGTGGATAGGTTGCAGCGGATCTGGAATCTTGTGGTGGACAACTTGAAGTTGTCACAGGAGAGGGCTCAGCGCTTTGCCAACCGCCGCCGCGGTGTGGGTCCCCGACTACGTGTTGGGGATTTGGTGTGGCTTTCTTCCCGCTTTGTTCCTATGAAGGTTTCCTCTCCCAAATTTAAACCTCGTTTTATTGGTCCTTACAAGATATTGGAAATCCTTAATCCTGTATCCTTTCGCCTGGATCTTCCTGTGTCGTTTGCTATCCACAACGTGTTTCATAGGTCCTTGTTGCGGCGGTACGTTGTGCCTGTGGTTCCTTCTGCTGAGCCTCCTGCTCCGGTGTTGGTTGAGGGCGAGTTGGAGTACGTGGTGGAGAAGATCTTGGATTCTCGTCTCTCCAGGCGGAGGCTTCAGTACCTGGTCAAGTGGAAGGGCTATGGTCAGGAAGATAATTCCTGGGTGGTCGCCTCTGATGTTCATGCGGCCGATTTAGTTCGTGCCTTTCACGCCGCTCGTCCTGATCGCCCTGGTGGTCGTGGTGAGGGTTCGGTGACCCCTCACTAAGGGGGGGGTACTGTTGTGATTTTGCTTTTTGCTCCCTCTAGTGGTCATTAGTGATTTGACTCTGGAGCTTCTTTCTTTTCCTATATCCTCACCTGGGCCGTTAGTTCAGGGGCGTTGCTATATAAGCTCCCTGGACCTTCAGTTCAATGCCTGGCATCGTTGAAATCAGAGCTAATCTGTTGTGCTCTTGTCCTATGATCCTGGTTCCTGTATTTCAAGCTAAGTCTGCTTCCTTGCTTTTTGCTTTTGTTTTGTTTGGTATTTTTGTCCAGCTTGTTCCAATCTGTATCCTGACCTTTGCTGGAAGCTCTAGGGGGCTGGTGTTCTCCCCCCGGACCGTTAGACGGTTCGGGGGTTCTTGAATCTCCAGCGTGGATTTTTTTAGGGTTTTTGTTGACCAGATAAGTTATCTTGCTATATTCTGCTATTAGTTAGCTGGCCTCTCTTTGCTGAACCTGGTTCATTTCTGTGTTTGTCATTTCCTCTTACCTCACCGTTATTATTTGTGGGGGGCTTGTATCTTGCTTTGGGGTCCCTTTCTCTGGAGGCAAGAGAGGTCTTTGTTTTCTTCTCCTAGGGGTAGTTAGATTCTCCGGCTGGCGCAAGTCATCTAGCGTTCACCGTAGGCAAGATCCCCGGCTACTTCTAGTGTTGGCGTTAGGAGTAGCTATTTGGTCAACCCAGTTACCACAGCCCTATGAGCTGGATTTTTGAATCTCGCAGACTTACACGTTCCTCTGAGACCCTGTCCACTGGGGTCATAACAGTTGCTCCTTGTTGGAAAGATAATCTCCTTGGTCTCCCAGATGATAATTGGGTTCTGAGAACGCAACCAAGGAATGCCTAAAATCACAGGAAAATGAGGAGAAGAAATTAGCAAGAAAGAAAGTTGCTCCTGATGATTAGGCTCCAACAAAATTTCAAGGGGTACGGTCTCCTGATCCACAGGTCCAGAGATTAAAGGTGACCCATCCACTGTTTCCATGGTAATTGGAGAGGCTCTTTGCTGAATTTCAATACCATGTTCCTTGGCAAATGCGATATCCATGAAATTACCACCTGCACCAGAGTCAATCATAGCTGCACTGGAAATCCACTGTCCTGAACACAGGATCTTAATAGGGAGAGAACAGTGAGAGTTCTTCTCCTTCAGCTCCTTGGGGGGTGAAGTCATAGAAAGTGAATGGAATACAGCGTTTAAAGGCAGGCTACATTCAGAGATGTCAGATTCATCATCACAGTTGTTATATTCTCCTACCACTGCTAGCACCTTGTTAGGCCGCTTGGGACACTTGGGACAGTTGATTAAAAAGTGGTCAGACTGACCGCAGTAGAAACATAGACTTTCACGAAGGCGATGCTCCCGGCGCTCATTAATCTCGCTCCTCTGAACGGAGTCAATTTGCATGAGCACCTCCTCCACCTCCCGAGAGGTTTTACCTGCAGGCTCTTTGGAAGGAAGGGAAAAGTTAGAAATATGGTTATATGCAGCAAACTTCTCCTGCCTACGCTCAGTAAGGCGAATGTCTATGCGCACTCAATGCTGTATAAATGTCTCTAGCTCTTGTGGTGACTCAGAGCGAGCTAGTTCATCTTTTATAATACTAGACAGACCCCTTTTAAAAATAGGCAATTGTGCATAACTGTCCCAATTGGCATCTACCGCTAATCTCCTGAATTCAGTGGCATACTCAATAACAGAACGTTTAGCCTGGCGTAAAGACAATAAAGCAGATTCAGCGGTTGCACGGCGAGTAGGATCATCAAACATTAATGCCATAGCGGCCAAGAAATCATCCAAGTTATTTAACTGTGGGTCACGAGACTCAATCATCGGATTCGCCCAGGTGAGCGCTCGTAAGGTCAGCAGCATTATTACACACAATACTTTGGATCTATCAGTAGGAAAACGATCAGCATGCACATCAAAATATAGCATACATTGATTCACAAAACCACGAAATTTGTCACGATCACATTAAATCTGAATGGGGGCAACTTAGGTGGGCTAGCTGGTGGCGGTTGCCCAGAGGGTAAAGTCGCTTGCGCAGCTATTTGGGTGCTTATGTCCTGAAAAGCCCGTCCATACTGGGACTCTATGCCAGCAAGTTTGTTTTCCTAGGCTGCCATGCGGGTGCTTAAGTCCTGCAAAGTTTGTCCAAACACTTGTTGATTGTGTTCAATGCTTCCAAACTTCTTTTGCAAACCATCCACATCTTTCTGCAGTGATCTAATTATGGAAAACACCTGCTCTAATCTGCTTTCTGCAGTTGTTGTTCCAGCAGTCTCCTTTTTTTCTGGCTAGAGTATCCTGTAATAATTATAGGGGATAACTCAGGAGACTCTTTGCGTGGAACAAGACAACTACAGTTTTTTAAGTGGTAAAGTCTATATTATAACACGGTGATTCAAACAGGTGCAGAGAGAAACTCAAGTCCACAACACTTGATGTAAATATTAAACGCAGCTTAGCAGTCTATAGGAAACTTCAGAGGAAAATGCAATCATGCAGAAAGTCTATGAAGCACAGTTATTCTTGAGGATACTTGACACGATTAAGTCCTTGTTTTAGTTCAAACACAGATAGATATGCTTATAAGGCAGTTCAAGCAATGTCTTATCTCAACCAGGAAGGCCTGGGTGATAATCTCAGTTTTAAGCAGAGCAGCAACAGCTTACATGTCCAGCAAATGCAGATGGGAGTAAACACGAGCAGCAGATGAAGGAGGATTACTGGAAACTGGTGTATGCAGCAGGAACTCAGAGCAGAGTAACAGGATAACCACACAGGTGCACAGGAGCAGGTATATAGCCAGGGAGTCATCAGAGTAAGGTGCTGGATGCAAGGCAGAATACTCTAGCACAGACTGAAGGCTGGGGTGGAGTTTTATAGCAGGAAGACACAGTGCACATGAGACCAAAGACGCCATCTTGGAAAAGGGCAGTAATGCACAAAAGGTAATAAAAATGTTCAGTCCTGACACTGAAAAAGTGCGTGCCAACGTCACAGCCGACAGGTCTCCTGCATGCGGCATATTCTAATAAACTGGGCAAGGGCACAATACGGATACGGCAGGTGCCAACGTCACAGCTGACAGGTCTCCTGCATGCGCCGTATCCTAAAACTGGGCAAGTGCACAATACGGATACAGCGGGTGCCAACATCACAGCCAACAGGTCTCCTGCATGCGCCATATTCTAATAAACTGGGCAAGTGCACAATACGGATACGGCAGGTGCCAACGTCACAGCCGACAGGTCTCCTGCATGCGCCATATTCTAATAAACTGGGCAAGTGCACAATACAACAATACAAATACGGCAGGTGCCAACGTCACAGCCGACAGGTCTCCTGCATGCGCCGTATCCTAAAACTGGGCAAGTGCACAATACGGATACAGTGGGTGCCAACGTCACAGCCAAGAGGTCTCCTGCATGCACCATATTCTAATAAACTGGGCAAGTGCACAATACGGATACAGCGGGTGCCAACGTCACAGCCGACAGGTTTCCTGCATGCACCATATCCTAAAACTGGGCAGTGCACAATACGGATACAGCGGGTGCCAACGTCACAGCCAAGAGGTCTCCTGCATGCGTCATGTTCTAATAAACTGGGCAAGTGCACAATACGGATACAGCAGGTGCCAACGTCACAGCCAGCAGGTCTCCTGCATGCGCCATATTCTAATAAACTGGGCAAGTGCACAATACGGATACAGCGGGTGCCAACGTCACAGCCGACAGGTCTCCTGCATGCGTCATGTTCTAATAAACTGGTCAAGTGCACAATACGGATACAGCGGGTGCCAACGTCAGAGTCGACAGGTCTCCTGAATGCGCCATATTCTAATAAACTGGGCAAGTGCACAATACGGATACGGCAGGTGCCAACGTCACAGCTGACAGGTCTCCTGCTTGTGCCATATTCTAATAAACTGGGCAAGTGCACAATACGGATACAGCGGGTGCCAACGTCACAGCCGACAGGTCTCCTGCATGCGCCATATTCTAATAAACTGGGCAAGTGCACAATACAGAGACGGCGGGTGCCAACGTCACAGCGGACAGGTCTCCTGCATGCGCCATAGTCTAATAAACTGGGCAAGTGCACAATACGGATACAGCGGGTGCCAACGTCACAGCGGACAGGTCTCCTGCATGCGCCATATTCTAATAAACTGGGCAAGTGCACAATACGGATACAGCGGGTGCAAACATCACAGCCGACAGGTCTCCTGCATGCGCCATATTCTAATAAACTGGGCAAGTGCACAATACGGATACAGCGGGTGCCAACGTCACAGCGGACAGGTCTCCTGCATGTGCCATATTCTAATAAACTGGGCAAGTGCACAATACGGATACAGCGGGTGCCAACGTCACAGCGGACAGGTCTCCTGCATGCGCCATATTCTAATAAACTGGGCAAGTGCACAATATGGATACAGCGGGTGCAAACATCACAGCCGACAGGTCTCCTGCATGCGCCATATTCTAATAAACTGGGCAAGTGCACAATACGGATATAGTGGGTGCCAACGTCACAGCTGACAGGTCTCCTGCATGCGTCATGTGCTAATAAACTGGGCAAGTGCACAAAATGGATACGGCAGGTGCCAACGTCGCAGCCGACAGGTCTCCTGCATGTGTCATGTTCTAATAAACTGGGCAAGTGCACAATATGGATACGGCGGGTTCCAACATCACTGCCAGCATGCTATGGTAACGTTTGTGGTGTGGGTGTACTCAGAGGTCTAATTAGGTTCTCCGGCACCTGGGGCAAGAATTCAGTTTGGCGCCCACCACCCCAAAGCACATATTAATATTTGCACACTTAGTCAGGTGCTGACAAGTTGCTCTTACTAATTATCTCAATGTTCAGAGAAAAAAATGAGAGAAACAGGAAGAGAAGTTCATTGTCACGTGACCGTAATATTGAAAATCACATATGAGTGCAATGGCCATGTGATGACTACTGGAACCTGCAAGCAGAGCTCAATCCTGACTGTGAGTTTATTACACGCTGTTAGGATTGGCTACAGGGCTTCATTTTATAATTAAAGGGTGCGTCCAGGTTTGAGATGATAATCTGCAGTCACTCTGCAGGCTTCTTAATTCTCACAGCGTGTGCACTGCACACTCTAAGGATTCTTCCTTGCCGGGGGCGAGAGTTTACGGTTATGTCAGCACAAGTATGCGATTTGTAGACTTCTGGCCACATTCCAACTAGACGTGTCCGGCATCGCTCAGCTTATTTTCATTGAATGAGGCCATGCATGTCTAGTTGACATGTGACCCAATGTGCGCAAATCGCCGGTACCAGAGAATCCTGAGGGCGTGCAGCACGCACTGTGAGAATTCAGGAGTCTGCAGGCACACAGAATGACTGCAGACTCAGCACAAACTTGGACAACCCCTCTAATGCTCCTAAGAAAAAGAAAAATATGAGAATGTCAGTATCATGAAAAACATTTACATCCAGGAACCTGATAGATGACGTTGTCTCTGGAGTCATTCTCTTTCTTTTGTTCATCTTGTTCAGATACCATGCCATGATGACTTTTCTCATCCACAGCTCATCTCTGCAGACTTCCATCTTCTCCAGTCTTCTGCAGCACTTCCCCATACAATGCCATTAAAAATAAGAGTATTATAATGCTCCTGAATAAAAATATCTGCCATATGCTGAGCCCCAGAATAAATAATTACTCATCACTATATTCCCTGCACAAAATATGACCCACACACTAACCCGCTTATGTTACATGCCCTCCACACTGCCCTCTCCTTTCCATACTGAGTCCCCTCTCACACTGTCCTCCCTATAGCGCTGAGTCTCTATACTGTGCTCCCCCATCACTCTCCCCTTCCTTGGTATACTGTCCCCTCCCGGCTGTGCCCTTACATTGTTCCTTCATGATACATCCCCCCACTACTCAGTCTCTCTTCTGTGCCCACTCACACTTTTCTCCCCCATAATGTCTCCTCACACTATTCACTTCAATAGACTCCTCACACAATCCCCCCTCCCTATTCTTACTGTCTTCTCTCACATCCTACCTGCTAACCATACTGTCCCCTCATATATTTAACGCCTCGCTCTCCTTACTGTTAGCATATATTTTTTCCCTCGCTACTTATACTGTGTCTGCACCCATACCCCCCACTCGCTTCCCATGCTGTGTCCGCATACACTCCCCTTCACTGCCCATACTGCGTTTGCACCAATCCTCCCCATTTTGTGTCTGCACCAATCCACTACTCACCATACTGTGTCTGCACCCATTCCCCGCTCATACATTCCCCCTTGCTCCTCATACTGTGTCCGCATCCCACCCCCCACTCACCGTACTGTGTCCGCACACATCCCCCTCATAAGTTCCCCTTCGTTCCCTCAAATTTTATCCGCACCTATCCACATACTCACCATACTGTGTCTGCACCATCCCCCCACTCACCATACTGTGTCCGCACCAATCCCACACTCACCATAGTGTCTTCACCCATCATCCCATACTGTTTCCGCATGTCCACCATCTCCTGCCTTGCTGCTCATACAGTGTCTTAAAATTTCTCCCGCTCCCCATACTTTGTCTGCACCTGTCCCTTCCTTGCTCCCCAAACTGTGTCCTCAAATCTTCCCCCAGTTACAATAAATCAGCTGATCATAGAACTAAAAATCATCAGTGTTTTGCAAGAGATCTGCTACCAGCAACCTAAAGGGTTTCACACAAATTATCTTCATCCAAAACCTGTCTGAAAAGCAACTGGTAAAAGTGCTGCTCAACCTGCTGCTATATCATGATTGATGGACACTGATTGTAGGCAATGTATGGACCTGTGGATACTAAATAGCGGTGTCCTTGGTAAATCTGTGCATTACTGGGGGTTTTACTGAACAAGTGTATCTATACGGAGTGTACATGCATGTCCCTGTAGGTCTGTAAGGTCACCAGTGGCCTAGGCCCCATTAACACGAGGTTCTTGAACACGTTTTCCATTTTAATCTTGCTGATAAAATGTATATCGTACCAATTATAGTCTACTGACCTTTATTTTATGTCTTTTTTGTTAATGCCTGTGCAGTTTCTGCAAAACCATGTTACCATTAATGATAGGTAAGCAAATTTCAAGTCATTTCATACATCTGAAAGCCATAGAGATTTACAGGAAGCAAGTTCTTAGCCGCCACACCTCAAAGGTAAGTACATGAGCGCCGGCCGCCACAAGGAAACCGAGCCCACACCGCTCGTAGCCAAGGACTAGTGTGAATTCAGCATCATTGTTGGCTCCAAATAAATGCAAAAAACTATGAATCATCTTCATCGATGGCAAGAAATCAAAATTAAAGAATGAAAATTACATTGTGACAATAGGAATTCAGCCGGATAAAATGCTGGAAAATAAATTCACTCCCATACAAGAATGCGCAGAATTCGTCCCCCCTCCGTACGGCTGACATTAACTGCTAAGATCTGCCGCTGTCAATCTCATTTTTATCACAGTCTCTTCCCACACACGGCAGACAGCAGAATGACATTACATAAAAGCACATTGACTCAATATCTGCTACATCTTGGCTGAGAATAGGCCGATCCGGGGGAAGAACATTTGTTACCAAAGTGATACTGTACAAAAAGAAGTAAAAGACTGAAACTGACACCTGCGAAGCCATTCGCAGCGCCCACGTGTGAGAGGCCGAGGCTGCGCGCCCGGGTACGTCACACACCGGCCTGAGGAGCGTCTTAGCAAATAACTTACAAAAAGTTGCAAAGTGGAAATCAATGTTGATGCAACCAGTGATAATGTATCAAAACAAAGAAGTCCTAATGTAGCGAACATCAGAGTCAGGAACAAGAAGATGGGAATTCAGGCAATGAGATCTTGCTAGGCTCATGCATGATTGTATTAGAGGTGCGTGCATGAGCCGAGGATAAAATCAGATCCCATCATGTGAGATTAGGGAGTCTTTTATATTAATGATCTCGGCTGTCAACACAAACTTTGTATAAATCAATACAAAATAAAAGAAATGTTGTAATATTTCTTGCATGCTTCTTTCTTCACTCATGAGCCATTTCTCTTCTCTGCCTCCTGACATTACTGTCCAACACTGACAGACTGCTAAAATCCTTTCTGCTGACGACATGATGGATGTCAGCTCCTCTAGGGGTAAGATTACAGACGCCTATTTAAGTGTAAGAAAAAGTAAGGGGAGAAGAACGTCCTGCTGCTTTCTAGTAAGTGTTTTATCTCATCCAAGAACATATGCTACACAGAGAGGAAAGCAGGAATCTCTCATGTCTGTGTATATGGGAGACATCATAGCAGATCTTCTCCACCCAGCAGCTCAGCGACAACTGAAAATTAGAGACAGGCTGCAGAAAGGAAAACTGAGGATAAAGGCAGGATACAGCTCTGTCTGTTCTGACACAGGAAGAGGAGACATCATCATTCCATCATGAGCAGGACTGCTGCAGCGTGTGATTAGCTGCAGTGGTCAGGTGACGAGCAACGCACCATCGGAAACCTTTGAAGTCCTCTGACCACTGCAGCGGAAAGGTGACACCTGCTCTTCATACATCAGCACAAACCACGGACTGGCCTGCACTGGATCCAGGTGATGGTGCTGGGTGGGTTTCACTTAATTTGCTCTATGGTTTTTTTCCAGCCCCTGCGGGAACCTTTTGTTTTCAGGTAGAAAACCCATTTAAAAGAATATATATTTAATTTAAAAAATCACCATACTCATACTTGCTTTTTGTTGTTTTAACACCTCTGCTTTATGGAAAGGGTCAGAGAATGCAACGCCGACACAGCCCTGCCGGATCACTCGGCTTGCTTCAATGTATCCTGTCCAAGCTTTAGGAAAGAGAAGAGATTCTGCTGCTTAGATCAGAGAATTGCCGATACCAACACATTTATACAAAACCTCAGCTGTGAGCAAAGATCTCCTGATAGAAGAAAGAATATTGTTACAGACTGACAGGATTCCTAAAAATGAGCGGAGACACAAAGAGAGAATCTGCAGAAGCTTCCATTATAGTGTGATGAGGCTTTATTATCTGCCGCAGACGGGAAATCTCTGCTCAGCCGATATCTGACACAATCCCACAGGTGACATATTGCAGAGATTTGGGATTTAGCTGAATTATAAAGTCACAGTAAAGAGAGATGGAAAACAATAGGGGTTCGATAAGTCCCAGAATCTCCAGAGACCCCACAGCACAACTGGGAATACACAAAGACCAGGACCCCTGTTTTCCCGGCAGCAGATTCTCCCCGTGTCAGCTCCCTCTGTGCAAAAATAAAGGGTTTTTATATGGCAATTTTCAGTGGCTTCTGGATATCCAAGATAAGCAAATTCCAGACAGGCAAGGAACTATATGAAGAAATTATAGACACCGTTCAACACTATTTTACATAACCAATAAATTAAAAATGTGGAAGCTTGTATTATGCCCCAGAGCTGCACTCACTATTCTGCTGGTGCAGTCACTGTGTACATACATTACATTACTGATCCTGAGTTACCTCCTGTATTATACTCCAGAGCTGCACTCACTATTCTGCTGGTGCAGTCACTGTGTACATACATTACATTACTGATCCTGAGTTACTTCCTGTATTATACTCCAGAGCTGCACTCACTATTCTGCTGGTGCAGTCACTGTGCACATACATTACATTACTGATCCTGAGTTACTTCCTGTATTATACTCCAGAGCTGCGCTCACTATTCTGCTGGTGCAGTCACTGGGTACATACATTACATTACTGATCCTGAGTTACACCCTGTATTATACTCCAGAGCTGCACTCACTATTCTGCTGGTGCAGTCACTGTGTACATACAATACAATACTGATCCGAGTTAAATCCTGTATTATACTCCAGAGCTGCACTCAATACTCTGCTGGTGCAGTCACTGTGTACATACATTACATTACTGATCCTGAGTTACCCCTTGTATTATACTCCAGAGCTGCACTCACTATTCTGCTGGTGTAGTCACTGTGTACATACATTACATTACTGATCCTGAGTTACATCCTGTATTATACTCCAGAGCTGCACTCATTATTCTGTTGGGGCAGTCACTGTGCACATACATTACATTACTGATCCTGAGTTACATCCTGTATTACACTCCAGAGCTGCACTCACTATTCTGCTGGTGCAGTCACTGTGTACATACAATACAATACTGATCCGAGTTAAATCCTGTATTATACTCCAGAGCTGCACTCACTATTCTGCTGGTGCACTCACTGTGTACATACATTACATTACTGATCCAGAGTTACCTCTTGTATTAAACTCCAGAGCTGCACTCACTATTCTGCTGGTGCAGTCACTGTGTACATACATTACATTACTGATCCTGAGTTGCATCCTGTATTATACCCCAGAGCTGCACTCACTATTCTGCTGGTGCAGTCACTGTGCACATACATTACTGATCCTGAGTTACATCCTGTATTATACCCCAGAGCCGCACTCACTATTCTGCTGATGCTGAGCATTGCATCTTGACTTGATTCATTTGAATAAGAGCTTACCTACACTTTCCTGCCCTGCTGGGGGTCTCTTTGTGTGACCCTCCATCAATATGATATTAATGACCCATCCTTGGATTACATTGTTAATATGATGGAGCCTGAGGACGCCTTAGAGGGAATGTATCGCAATGAAGAGACTCCACTTTCCTCTACAGCAGCACTAGGTCTAAGTCCATGAAGGAACGTTGTGGGCGTCATTGCTGACGTGCATTTTGGAATCTTCCTCTTACACCTGTGTCCTGTAATTGTATCAGTGCCGGCACAATGTCTGATGGTCCCCGAGAGTTCAGCCCCTAGAACCATCTCCCCTTCTGTATTTGTATCAGTGCCGGCACAATGTCTGGTGGTCCCTGAGAGCTCGGCCCCTAGAACCATCTCTCAGGTGTGGAATTAGTATGTGCACCCAAGTAAGCAAGTCCACATTCAGACTGTGATTTTTGTTTGCAGATTGGACACCTTGGATGATGCTGGGATTGTTGCAATAATATCGCAGTTTATGATTACATGAATTTGTATCCAATTTAAATGTCAATCGGAATTGGAATTAGTCATAATTAATAGAGTATAGGGACTCTTGGAGAAGAGTACGGAAGTATCCCTATGTTTTTGGCTCATTGGAACGAATAGTTGATGAGTGAGATTTTATTTGCACTATATCACTTTCTCTTATAGGTATAAGGAAATAAAAGTTATATTTTAATATATTCTCTTTGCTGGCAGGTATCAGTGCCGGCACAATGTCTGGTGGTCCCCGAGAGCTCGGCCTCTTGAACCATCTCCCCCCTGTAATTGTATCAGTGCTGGCACAATGTCTGGTGGTCCCCAAGAGCTCGGCCCCTAGAACCATCTCCCCTCCTGTAATTGTATCAGTGCTGGCACAATGTCTGGTGGTCCCCGAGAGCTCGGCCCCTAGAACCATCTCCCTTCATTAGATCTGTGTGGTTGAGTAAATACTGGATGTGATACAGAAAACCGTATGATTTTTTGCAGCAGTTACACGTATCAGAGTCACAAGAACCTTCCATTTGCAGAACACAACAAGCAGTATGTAGCGACCCCCTTGTTTCGCCTGTACGTTGGGAATGGTTCATTATCCTCATTTGCTTCCCGGGCCGCATTACCATCCCAGGAATCTCGCTCAGAAGCTCCATCACATTGATTGGACACGAGCAGTTGTGTTGGCGGCGGCGCTGGCTCGGGGGGCTGCCGAGTTTGTGGCTGTCATCCCTGACTTTATCTCATTTCCATAAAGAGTTCTGTTCCTGCAGTTACAGTTTCAGCGACATAAGAGACGTCTTCCCCGAGGTATCAGCTAAATAATGCCGAACAATATGACAACCCGGCTGTCTCCCGGCCTCCGCTCGCTCTCACACTCCCATATTTATTCTCCCTCTGTACACTTTGTGTCATCATTTTCCTTCTACAGAAGATTCCGCTTTCCTATAACTCCTCCGTCGCCTCGTCCCCCGCTTGAGATAAGTTGCTGTTATTGCTGACTGAATTTCTTATAAAACTTTATTTCTTACTTGGAGACAGAGAGAAAGAACAAGAAGAAAAAAAAAAAAAAAAAGAGTAAACAGATCGGTGCGAGGTTTCTATCCGCAGACAACCCACATCGGAGTATTGTTCTGTGCGGAACGGATCATTTGTCAGCGAAGATACAATGTTGCTTCTGATAAATGATCTCGCACCGGCCACCTGGAAGAAGGAGGTGGCAGACGGAGCAGGAATTATTGACAGCGGCAGAGTTAATTCTATTGATTCAAAGGAATAAATCGTGTTTTGTAGCCAAATACACAGATCTTACCAAGCGTAGATTCGTATTTACTCTGCCGCAATTAATGTTAATCAAATATTAGATTTTAATCTCAGGCACCTTAGGAGAGATGTTAATTGGGAAATGTGAAATGTTTACAACTTAATTTCTACACAAAAAAAGAAAAAAGTAAAAGCTGAAAAAGAGTCAAGATAAAAAAATATATATTCTCCCGCCCCAGGGGTCTCTGCAGGTCCTGCAATGGCTGATGCATGTGTAAAGGTACCTTCACACTAAGCGACTTTACAATGATAACGATAGCGATCCGTGACGTTGCAGCGTCCTGGATAGCGATATCGTTGTGTTTGACACGCAGCAGCGATCTGGATCCCGCTGTGATATCGCTGGTCGTTGCTGAAAGTTCAGAACTTTATTTGGTCGTCAGATCGGCGTGTATCGTCGTGTTTGACAGCCAAAGCAACGATGCCAGCGATGTTTTACAGTGGTAACCAGGGTAAATATCGGGTTACTAAGCGCAGGGCCGCGCTTAGTAACCCGATATTTACCCTGGTTACCATTGTAAAAGTAAAAAAAAAAAACAGTACATACTCACCTTCTGATGTCTGTCACGTCCCCCGGCATCCACGCTGCTGCTCAGAGCTTCCTGCACTGAGTGTGTCAGTGCCGGCCGGAAAGCAAAGAACAGCGGTGACGTTGGACGTTGGTGTGTGACAGCTCTCCAGCGACCACACAGTGACGCTGCAGCGATCGGCATCGTTGTCGATATCGCTGCAGCATCGCTTAGTGTGAAGGTACCTTAAGAGGGTGGATGAAAGACGTTGTGGAACAAGTGGGTTATGTGCTAATGTTTGCGGTTTATTTGTGTGTGATAAAAGTTGTTGTATTTTATCCTTATGGCCGGTTTATGTCTCGCTCTCTTGGAGGCTCTGCCTCAAGGCCGTCCCTGGGAATGGGAGGAGGTCTGTCCACTAGTGGGACCATTACCAACATAGGGATACAGTTTGTACTACACAGGAAGACATATAGTTAATTTATGGGACTAGTCCATCAGTTGGGAGGGGTTAGATTAATTTGTAGGGGGAGCACTTCCTAGCTGAGTTCAGGCAAGAGAGATTCTGTGAGAGTCAGAGTAGATGGAAAGTGAGGAGGTTAGGAGAGTCATGAAGTGCTAGATAATGACGGTGCTAAGAAAACGGAAGTGCTAGATAATGACGGTGCTAAGAAAACGGATGTAGCAGAGGCGGAACGGTTCCTTCAGTGCAAGTCTCCTACCAGTAAGACATCCCAAGCTTCGTGTGGACACCGGGACAGTCTTGGACCTAGGGCCCGGGAGAGACATTGAGAATCGTGTCTGTCTACCTGATGAGGAAGATGTTGGCCTGGTCACAACAAAAGGAAAGGATGGTGGGCTTCAGGAAACTGTTATGCAGGCTGGGAAGCTCCTGAAACCAACAACAGGTGTTGAGGTGGCGGCAGGTAGGGCAGAATGGAGCCAAGGTCATATAATACACAGGACCAAGGGAACATCACCAAAAAGGACTCTGTATCAATATGTATGCCGCAATTGTTTGTATCTGTTTTTCACAGTACAGCCAAACTTGTTAAATTGGATCTATGGTCTCCGGTCACTTCTGTAGCTGCAGCCGGATCCGGTCCCATGGACGGGGAGGTTACAAGGACTCAAACTACGAGTAAAGAACCAACTCCACAGCACATCACCCTACACCTGTCTGACTGCTGTGTAGAAGAGGGGTTTCAGGGCAAAGAGAACTCAGTCCCGGCCCACAGCAAACGGCCCTGTACACCCCTTCACATATTCACATATACAACACATGATTCCTAAGGTCAGTGATTGGCTGCAGCGGTCACATGAATGATTAACATGACATCTCTGCAGGACAGGCTCGGACCACTTGTGTGGCGGTGTTGGACTGGACATAACGCCTACTTTTATTATGTTACCATACCACATATTCTACTTCCGGTCCGTTTGTCCAAGATTAGAGAAAGATGTCTGACTTGTCTACACGTTGGGCCCAGTATAGCCGTTCATGTCCATTAAAGGGAATGGGGCAATACCACACACCACCTGTAGACCGGTGTGGCGTTGTTTCATACAGCAGCGGTTGAGATTCGTGTGCCATCCGTGTGTCATCCATGTGCCATCATTGTGTTATCCATGTGTCATCATTGTGCCATCCGTGTGTCATCATTGTACCATCCATATGTCATCCATGTGTCATCATTGTACCATCCGTGTGTCATCATTGTACCATCAGTGTGTCATCCATGTGTCATCATTGCACCATCCGTGTGCCATCCGTGGGTAGTTGGGGTGCTGTGAGTGTATCATTCATGTATAATCACTGTACCATCCGTGTGTCATCCATGTGTCATCATTGCACCATCCGTGTGCCATCCGTGGGTAGTTGGGGTGCTGTGAGTGTATCATTCATGTATAATCACCGTACCATCCGTGTGTCATCCATGTGTCATCATTGCACCATCTGTGTGCCATCCGTGGGTAGTTGGGGTGCTGTGAGTGTATCATTCATGTATAGTCACTGTACCATCAGTGTGTCATCCATGTGTCAGCAATGTGTCCTCCACATGTCATTAGCATGTCATTAGCATGTCGTTAGCCTGTCGTCTGCGTGTCATCAGCTCATTGCTGTATGTCCGGTATATACGGAGGAGACGTCTCTGCCTGCAGATCTGTTAGGTGTTGCTATAAAGAGCAGACATTATATGGCCATTACATGGTAGAAGATACTTTGGATCCTTAATGGAGGTTTCTGACGTACAATAGGTGAAAGCCCCGAAAATGAGCATTTCTATTATGAATGGCTGCTTACAGCGGAGGGTAAATAAGGACACAGCGAGGGCGGCAGAACGTGCGTATCACCTCCTAACACACACTGACAACAGCCAGAGGAAACAGACTTTCCCCAAACACGTGACTATGGCAGACTATCCACGTATGATCAGATAGTGGCAGACTATCCACGTATGATCAGATAGTGGCAGACTATCCACAGACCATCAGATGGCGGCAGACTATCCTCTTACCATCAGATGGCAGCAGACTATCCTCTTACCATCAGATGGCGGTAGACTATCCTCTTACCATCAGATGGCAGCAGACTATCCTCTTACCATCAGATGGCGGTAGACTATCCTCTTACCATCAGATGGCAGCAGACTATCCTCTTACCATCAGATGGCAGCAGACTATCAGTGTACCATCATATGGCAGCAGACTATCCGGATACAATAAGATGGCGACAGACTATCCTCTTACCATCAGATTGCGGCAGACTATCCGCGTACAATGAGATGGCGGCAGACTATCCTCTTACCATCAGATGGCGGCAATCTATCAGCGTACAATCAAATGGCGGCAGACTATCCAAGTATGATCAGATGGCGGCAGACTATCCACGTACAATCAGATGGCAGCAGACTATCCGTGTACCATCAGATGGCGGCAAACTATCAGTGTACCATCGGATGGCAGCAGACTATCCTCTTACCATCAGGTGGCGGCAATCTATCAGCGTACAATCAGATGGCGGCAGACTATCCGTGTACAATCAGATGGCAGCAGACTATCCGCGTACCATCAGTTGGCAGAAAACTATGAGCGTACCATCAGATGGCGGCAGACTATCCTCTTAGCATCAGATGGCGGCAAACTATCGGCGTACCATCAGATGGCGGCAGACTATCTGTGTAAAACCAATAAACTGAAATTAATTTTGCTCAATATTAATATTAACATATTAAATTATTATTTTAGATTCAGATTAATTCAATCACTTAATATTGAGCAGAATTAAGTATGCTGACATCCCCCTTTATACCATGAGCCCACACACAGCCTCTATATACAGTATTAACTCCCACATAGCCCCCTATATACAGTATGAATTCTCACATCACCTCTCTATATACAGGATGAGCCCCCACATAACCTCTCTATATACAGTATGAGCCCCCACATCACCTCTCTATATACAGTATGAGCCCCCACATCACCTCTCTATATACAGTATGAGCCCCCATATAACCTCTCTATATACAGTATGAACCCCCACATAACCTCTCTATATGCAGTATGAGACCCCACATCACCTCTCTATATACAGTATGAGCCCCCACATAACCTCTCTATATACAGTATGAGCCCCCACATCACCTCTATATACAGTATGAGCCCCCACATTGCCTCCTTATATACACGCATCCCATACACGTATTTAGAAAGAAAAAGAAGCAACATCTGTCCATTGTTTCCCCCCAGACTCGGGCCCTGAGCGGTAGCCCAGATTGCCCTCATCATAATCCGCATATGTGTATGGTTATTTGCGGGAATGACTTGCATCCGCAGCCAATATGTATGGTATGTATATATGTATGGAGGAATAACATACAGGCCAAAAGTTATGTGGTGTTAACATAACAGCCCAGCTGCTCAATGAAATGGCCAACCATGTTCTGCTATTACTGGAGCATCCTAGAAATCCCCGGGCAGCGGCTGTGATCCTGGATGTGATAGAATCAGTACATGGAAACTCGCTTTATAAGACTTTCTGCGCCACTTCAGGCTGTTGGTAATGTGCTGCATTGTCTTATCGGAGCCCCCCGCTGTGAGTGGCATCCACCCTGCAATAGCAGCAAAGTAATGGAAAGAAATCATTGCCAAACCGCCTGCAAATCAGCCCCGAGCCCCCAATGTGAGGGCGCAGACCCTTCCTCACTCCCACCACTGACGGCTTTCCAACCATGTAGATAAATGACACCCGGCGCTTGGAAAGAATCGAAAAACCACCTCTCTCATTACTGAAAAAAAAAAGGAAATCCTGAAATAGTTTATAAATGTGCTATAATAGAAGGGAACACGATGGACGAGGCGGTGCGGAGAGCGGACGGCGACAAACGAAGTGGTGCGGAGAGTGGACGGCGACGGACGAAGCAGTGCGGAGAGTGGACGGCGACGGACGAGGCGGTGTGGAGAGTGGACGGCCGCGGGGCATCTTTGTGAGGGGGATTACTGCCATCTTGTCACTCATGGACCCCGCTGCACAATGATGGACACAGAGAAATATCTACTGGTGTGAATGGGTGCCAACAACCAAGAAAAGAAAAGAAGACTGAAAGGAAAACATCCAGAAATGCTACATTTATCATTAGGAGCTGTGAGACAAATTCCTGCTAAAGTGTATAAACCGTAAAAAGGTATAAGAAATGTAAGTACACCCCAAATACTAAAAAATGTAAAAAAAAAAACCTCTCATCTGCATTGCCCCATTGAGTAACATTGGTCCATTTTTCCAACAGACAAAACTCAGACCAAAAATACGGTCGTGGGCTCCATAGGCTTATCTTCACACAATGCTAGGGCGTAGCGTAAGGAAAATCTGCGGCTGTAGACTGATGGATGAGCCGGCTTCTCAATATATACGGGAAAAGTCAGAACAGGCTGTAAGAAGGTGATGAAGGTCAAACCGTCCTCTAATAAAATGTATTACAAAGCTGCAATTATACTGTAAAATAAATCAGTGATCAATATTGTTAGGGAGATGCACGGACTGGCTGGCAGCTCTACCGACCCAAGCATGTCAGCCGCATAGAAATACACGAGGCTGTCCGTCTCTGGTGAGCAGAACCGCCGGCCAGTCCGTGCACTGTGTTCTGATCTATACAGCTGTCTGACACCGCCCTTAGAATTCATTTTTTCCTTCATACTTAGGAAGAGAAATCACATTCCCTACTACTCCCTGCAGGCACCTGCACAGCATATAGACAAGTTTACCACTAACCATACACATGAGACTACCATCAGCCGAACAGCTGTCTTTCCTGACTCGGCCATACACATGAGCGCTCGGACAAGTGTCTGTGTTTTCCATGGGGAGATGAGAGAAAGCCTCTGCACACAGCTTTGGCAGTGGCTTATCTCCCCTTAAAAGACTAAGGCTCAACCAATGAAATATTAGAGTGGTTTAATGGCAGGTTGTCATTTCTCCAGTCTTACAGTAATTATTTCCTGGAAATCCCAAGAAAAGTATCAGTGGCAATCCAAGCACTAGGACTACCAACAATGCTGAGCTTAGGGTACCCAAAGAGCAATGTGAATGGAGCGGTAGGGCACCATTCTGGTTCTAAGGGCGGAGTATAGGATATTCGTGACCATTGAATGGCGCGGCGGTCATGCACGTCCCTTATGGCTCCTATGGAAGTGGGAGGTTGTGTGTGTACATTATTACTATTGTTCTATTCATGATGGAGGCACAGGACCCTAATCTACGCCCCCATAATGACGTTTTGGTGAGTCCTCAATATTGCAGATTTTCTGCCCTCATTAAGTAAAACAGGTTACTTGCATTTTTTCGAAAAACTGCAACATCAAAAACACATTGTGGGAACGTAGCTTTAATGATCATATCTTCATGCTGCAGATGGTGGGTTACTTACAGCCCTCGAAACACCACTTAGATCTGGATGTATATATGGCTCATCTGAAGTGATGATCTCCGCTCTGCTCACTGACAGCTCGGACCTCAGCGACCCCCGATGTATAGTAAACCTTCTTCCCCCTGAAGAAGTCACAGACTCCAAAACATAGAATCCTAGAATGTTAGAGTTGGAAGGGACCTCCAGGGTGATCAAGACCTCCAAGGTGATCGGAACCTCCAGGGTGATCGAGACCTCAAGGGTGATCGAGACCTCCAGGGTGATCGGGACCTCCAGGTTCGTCGTGTCCAACCCCCTGCTCAACGCAGGAGTCACTAAACCACCTCAGACACGTCTGTCCAGCCTCTGTTTGAAGACTTCCATTGATGGAGGACTCACCACCTCTAGTGGCCGCCTGTTCCACTCATTGATCTCCTCACTGTCAAAAAGCTTTTTCTAATATCTAAACTGTTTCTTCTCCCTTCTGGTGTTTCCATGTGCAAATAAGAACAAGGATGATCCTGCTACACTGTGACGGCCCTTCAGATATGTGCAGATTGGTAGAACCGATTGCCCAATGACCAGATCCGAGACACCTGGAGGAGCAGAACATTGCTCCTCGCACTAATGATGAAAGGAGAAGACTTCTGACAACTCGGCAGTTTTAAGCTCAGTAACTTTCTCTCTCGGAGGAAGAATTAAGTGTCCAGAGATTTCATCCCTACACAACTCAACATGATTTAAATCTAAAGAAAATGAGCCCTTTCCCCTCGACTTTTCTGAGCCGGCAAATCTGCTCAGATCAAAGAATCGTATAATTTAATAAGACAAATCCGCTGAAGCCTGCAAACAAATCCGCTATCTAAGAGCCACTGCGCTGCAGCCATTATACACGGCCCCTGCACCATATGGCGTTTCTTCATCCAGGCTCCTTCCATCATCGCTTCTCCAGGACTTTACTCTAATACCCCCTGTGGATTCCACCTCTGAGACCCCACCAACGACCTCTCAGAGAAAACAAGCTGTAAGGATCCAATTGAGGACGATAGACGCACTGGCTCTACCCCAGGCTGGATCTTCTCATGAGTTATCTGAGGATCAGTCAGGGAGCTTGTTCTGATGGGAGAGTTTGTAACTTTTATCTGCTTTGTTTTATTGAGCTCTGTCAGCCGATTATATTCACATGAGAGTTCAGCTCAACTTTGATCTGCTTCGTGTTCATAAATGATCAGCTAAGAGGCGCAAAGGGATACGGCTTGGGAGAGAGAAGGACATGGCTTGGGGAGGGAAAGGGACATCTCTTGGAGGAAGAAAGGGACGTGGCTTGGGGGGGACATGACTTAGGAGAGAGGGACATGGTTTGGGGTAGTGAAAGGGATAAGGTTTGGGGGAAGTGAGGGATATGGCATGGGGGAGAAAAGGACAAGACTTAGGAGAGAGAGAGGGACATGGCTTGGAGAGAGGGACATGTCTTGGCTTAGGGGGAGAAAGGGACAAGACTTAGGAGAGAGAGAGGGACATGGCTTGGGGATAGGAACATGGCTTGGGGTGAGAAATGGACAAGTTTTGGGGGAGGAGAGGGACATGGCTTGGGGGTAGAAAGGGACATGACTTGGGGAAGATAGGGATGTGACTTAGTGGGAAAAGAAAGATGCAGCTTGGGGATATTGGATGTGGCTTTGGGGGATTAGCGGATGGAGAATAGCGGAAACGTGTGGTTTAATGAAATCAGAGGGGGATTTAGATAAAATGGAGTCATGGCTTAAAATGCGTCAAGACACTCCACACCTTCAAACTATAGGCACAGAAAATGGAGGAAAGAAAGACTAGAGCATCTGAACCGCACGATGCACAGAAAGTCTGGAAGGACAAGTGATCTGCTGCATGTGGACTTCATGCAACGGATGGTGCGACACCCGCAGCATTGCTGCAACAACATCAGACTGAAGACTTTCTTTTAGTCTTTTATGGACATTTCCTCCATCTGCCCAGTTTTTGACTAGCTGGAGGCAGAGCTGGGACAGAAGGAGCCGGGACGTCTCAAGTGTCTGGTATTTGTCCATGTTCACATCTGGAAGATTTGTCGCACAGATGTGATGCAGATTTTTCGCAATGCGGACATGTCTCTGGATAGACGGCAGGTGGTAATACCCGCCTGCTTAGATGCCTCGCTCCAAAATGAGCCGCCACTCACATCGGTTTTCATCTTCTGCTTCTATCTGCCAATGGGTGAAATTTGTAACATCGGAGATTTGACCGTGGATTTCCTTTGATGCCATGATGGATATGTAGTGACTAAAGCCCTCGCCATAATCAGGAGGCCCGAGCCTGGTCTGCATCACATCATCCTGGTGTCTCAGGGTTGGGCAGGCGACTTTTCTGCTCCATTGCAAGCGATAAGGAATTTTCCGCAGCTGAAAATAGCGGCTGAGCAATTAGCACAGGAGGTGACCGGTGACACAATGTATATGCACAGCGGCAAGAAAAAGAGGCAAAAATCCCGGCAGAGGGAGGCAGGAGCTGGAGGCGCTGCAGCCGGCTGACTCCTTCCATCCTGTCTCATATGAGTGACGGGCAGATGTGCGAGCGAGGAAACGAGGCGCACAAATATTTTCATTACGCACCACTTACACAAATCTGTCCTGCTCCGCGGAAGACAGTTACAGCCATTTATGAAAAATGCAATGCAGGGAAAAGCCATACATTTCTGGGTAAAATATTCAGCTTTTCTTTCCATCCTGTGGAATTGCGCTTACGCTGCGTAAACCATATTCATTGATTCAAATTAAATACAATGTGCATATATTAGCAGTCTAGAAATAGTGGCGGCACTTATGTGTTAATACATAGCACGGGCTCCCGTAGAGGGAAGGTGCGGAGCGAAATGTGAAAACGACGATTTCATACTTTATTCTGCACACGGATGAAGCGAGGATAAATGTAAACGTCGTACTGTATAGTCAGCGTCTGATGGAGGCCATCAACTTATGATCGGTGGGATCCGACCTCTGGGTCAACCACTGATCTGGAGACTGCCCTCGAAATCTCTGTACTAATGGTGTCTGAAGCCGGGTGTCATTTCTCTGCTGGGTGGCTGGGGACTGATGGGAAGGTCACCATGTCTTACTGCCTTGTAGGACTATAGTGGGCATGCTCTGTGACCTATGCTGAGGTCATTGTGCAGGGAGGGGGAAGAGGCGAGCTATGACCATGTATTATCTTCTATAAGAGAGTATTGTGGGCATGCTCTGTGACCTACGCTGCTGTCATTGTGCAGGGAGGGGGAGGAGGCGAGCTATGACCATGTATTATCTTCTATAGGAGAGTATTGTGGGCATGCTCTGTGACCTATGCTGCGGTCATTGTGCAGGGAGGGGGAGGAGGTGAGCTATGACCATGTATTATCTTCTATAGGAGAGTATTGTGGTCATGGTCTGTGACCTATGCTGCGGTCATTGTGCAGGGAGGGGGAAGAGGTGAGCTATGACCATGTATTATCTTCTATAGGAGAGTTGTGGGCAAGCTCTGTGATCTGTGCAGAGGTCATTGTGCAAGGAGGGGGAAGAGGCACGCTATGACCATATATTATCTTCCATAGGAGAGTATTGTGGGCATGCTAGGTGATCTGTGCAGAGGTCATTGTGCAGGGAGAGGGAAGAGGTGAGCTATGACCATGTATTATCTTCTGTAGGAAAGTGATGTCATGCTCTGTGACCTATGCTGAGGTCATTGTGCAAGGAGGGGGAGGAGGCGAGCTATGACCATGTATTATCTTCTGTAGGAAAGTGATGTCATGCTCTGTGACCTATGCTGAGGTCATTGTGCAGGGAGGGGGAGGAGGCTAGCTATGACCATGTAGAAGCGCAGGACCGCGCGAAACGGCCGTCGTCGTTCTCCTCTGCTCACACGGGCTGAGGCCCCCTCTCTCTCCCCCGGCCATATCGGTTCTCTGGATGTAATTTTGCAAATAAAGGAATAATTTTAATGAAGACGGGTGAGTGCCCTCATTATTCGTTCTTACAAGATATTTTGGATTAAGTGACTGTTTTCCTTGGAGGAGCACCTGATGTCTTCTAAAGTACGGCACAGTAGGACATATGTTCTTGATCTCCACTGAGGAGCCAGAATACAATAGGACAGTGCCGCCTGATTGTTTGTTTTTTGGCTACATGACCATGTATTATCTTCTATAGGAGAAGGGATGTCATGCTCTGTGACCTATGCTGAGGTCATTGTGCAAGGAGGGGGAGGTGGCGAGCTATGACCATGTATTATCTTCTATAGGAGAGTATTGTGGGCATGCTCTGTGACCTATGCTGAGGTCATTGTGCAGGGAGGGGGAGAAGGCGAGCTATGACCATGCATTATCTTCTATAGGAGAGTATTTTGGGAATGCTCTGTGATCTGTGCAGAGGTCATTGTGCAGGGAGGGGGAAGAGGCGAGCTATGACCATGTTTTATCTTCTACAGGAGAGTATTGTGGGCATGCTCTGTGATCTGTGCAGAGGTCATTGTGCAGGAAGGGGGAGGAGGTGAGCTATGACCATGTATTATATTCTATAGGAGAGTATTGTGGGCATGCTCTGTCATCTGTGCAGAGGTCATTGTGCATGATGCAAATGAATGTATATAATTTATACAATGTGATTTTCTGGATTTTAATTTTGATATTCTATATCTAAATGTTAAAATTAACCTACCCTTAAATTATAGACTGTTCATGTCTTTGTCAGTGGGTAAACTTACAAAATCAGCAAAGGATCAAATACTTATTTCCCCCACTGTATCAGGGATCAGTAATAAGAAGCAGAGATGATTATGTGTTTGTGTGACGCTCCGCAGCAATGTTCAGATGACGGCTGAGAAATAGGTCACTCAGCAATATGTTCTCCCATTCATTCAGCCATATGAATTCTCTGAGATGCACAAAGTGAACTCCAGGCCTGGACACGAGCCACATCGGCTGCGCGCTTACATAGGAGGAAATGGGTTATAATTACTTACATTAATTGAACATCTGGATGGGATAATAGGTTTTTCTTTCTGCAGATTGTTCGCACCAGTGTGTGCGGTGTGTGAAATTGTGAACGGCGCTTCAGACATAGCAGGTAACGCCATCTGACTGCAAAAGCCAAAAAGGAAGAAGAATTGTGTAAGAAACACAAAAGGCAAAGTATCATAAATGTCAGACACGAAGTACCTAATTCTAATACTGTCAGGAGTAAGCAACGCTCCTCATGGGCGGGACAACTAGACAGAATGGCAGGAGGGAGACCGAAGAACCCGGGACAGAGCAGAGAATTGTACTGCTCTTATTATGGTAACTACACTAGAAGATGAAGTGAAGGCGCTAATAATCACACATCTCCTCTAGTCTCAGAAAACACAGTCTGACACTTCCCCCCCAAGAGCGAAAGCACCATGCAGACACTGAACAAGCAGTGAAAGCCTGGAGATTTTAGGCTGCAGAATTGTTAGTGCAGCTTCAGTATATTATATATATATTGTAATGTAATGTATGTACACAGAGACTGCACCAGCAGAATAGTGAGTGCAGCTCTGGAATATAATACAGGATGTAACTCAGGGTCAGTAATGTAATGTATGTACACAGTGACTGCACCAGCAGAATAGTGAGTGTAGCTCTAAAGTATAATACAGGATATAACTCAGGATCAGTAATGTAATGTATGTACACAGTGACTGCACCAGCAGAATAGTGAGTGCAGCTCTGGAATATAATACAGGATGTAACTCAGGGTCAGTAATGTAATGTACTGTATTTACACAGTGACTGCACCAGCAGAATAGTGAGTGCAGCTCTGGAATATAATACAGGATGTAACTCAGGATCAGTAATGTAATGTATGTACATAGGGACTGCACCAGCAGAATAGTGAGTGCAGCTCTGGAGTATATAATACAGGAGGTAACTCAGGATCAGTAATGTAATGTATGTACACAGTGACTGCACCAGTAGAATAGTGAGTGCAGCTCTGGGGTATAATACAGGATGTAACTCAGGATCTGTAATGTATGTACACAGTGACTGCACCAGCAGAATGAGTTCAGCTCTGGGCTACAATACAGGATATAACTCAGGGTCAGTAATGTAATGTATGTACACAGTGACTGTACCAGCAGAATAGTGAGTGCAGCTCTGGGTATAATACAGGATGTAACTCAGGGTCAGTAATGTAATGTATGTACACAGTGACTGTACAAGCAGAATAGTGAGTGCAGCTCTGGGCTATAATACAGGATATAACTCAGGATCAGTAATGTAATGTATGTACACAGTGACTGCACCAGCAGAATAGTGAGTGCAGCTCTAGGCTATAATACAGGAAGTAACTCAGGATCAGTAATGTAATGTATGTACATTGTACACAGTGACTGCACCAGCAGAATGAGTGCAGCTCTGGGCTATAATACAGGATGTAACTCAGGGTCAGTAATGTAATGTATGTACACAGTGACTGCACCAGCAGAATAGTGAGTGCAGCTCTGGGTTATAATACAGGATGTAACTCAGGATCAGCAATGTAATGTATATACACAGTGACTGCATCAGCAGAATAGGGAGTGCAGCTCTGGAGTATAATACAGGACGTAACTCAGGATCAGTAATGTAATGTATGTGCATTGTAGACAGTGACTGCACCAGCAGAATAGTGAGTGCAGCTCTGGGGTGTAATACAGGATGTCACTCAGGATCAGTAATGTATGTACACAGTGACTGCACCAGCAGAATAGTGAGTGCAGCTCTGGAGTATAATACAGGATGTAACTCAGGGTCAGTAATGTAATGTATGTACACAGTGACCGCACCAGCAGAATAGTGAGTGCAGCTCTGGGGTATAATGCAGGATGTAACTCAGGATCAGTAATGTAATGTATGTACACAGTGACCGCACCAGCAGAATAGTGAGTGCAGCTCTGGGGTATAATGCAGGATGTAACTCAGGATCAGTAATGTAATGTATGAACACAGTGACTGCACCAGCAGAATAGTGAGTGCAGCTCTGGAGTATAATACAGGATGTAACTCAAGATCAGTAATGTAATGTATGTACACAGTGACTGCACCAGCAGAATAGTGAGTGCAGCTCTGGAGTATAATACAGGATGTAACTCAAGATCAGTAATGTAATGTATGTGCACAGTGACTGCACCAGCGGAATAGTGGGTGCAGCTCTGCTCAGCTGCTACTCACTGTGCTGATTGTGGGTGCGGTCGCTGCTGAACCTGCTGTGTGCTCCTGAGCTCCTGAGAACCACCACCTCTCCACCCGGGGACCTGCTCTCTCTCTTACCCAGGGAGGGAGTGGGTTTCCTGGGATGAGTGAAGGAGCCAAGTCCCAGGCTTCTGCTTCCCGGACCAGGCTGGCGGGGGGCAGAAGGAACCAGCAACCAGCCTGCACATCAGAGGATTCGGGGGTGAGACGCTCCACCAGGAGTCGCAGCAATGTGGCTCCTACTCCCCCCAGGTCTGCAGAGACCCAGAGAAGCCGCAAGGCTTCCATGGAGGAGAAGCCTGCTAGTGTACAAGATGGCGGTCCTTCTGGAGGAAAGCTGAGTGCTCATGGAGGTGAAGCCGACCTCACTGAAGAGGGTTGGGCCCTGCAGAGCCCCCGGGAGTCTGTGTCCACCTATGCCTCCCGGGTCATGAGCCACCTCCGTGAGTATGAAGACGCAAGCAAGACCATCACGAGGCTCCGAGAGGAGCTGCGCTGCACACGCAACAAAGCTGCAGGTTCCTCCAAACCGAGGAAGAATCAGCTCCAGGCGGAGGTAAGGAGACTGAAGGATGACATCAATGAGCTTGAAGTCAGAAAAGCTTTCATCAGAGAAAAAAGTGGACCATTTAAGGAAAAACTTATTAATGAAGATCGATTCAGAGAAATGGCTGATAACAGAGAGCAAAGGCAGATGGGGCTGCAGCCTGAGTGCCAGGTGGATGATGATGATGATGAGGAGGATGATGACCAGCAGAAAGCCCCACCTGGCAGCCTGCTTAGTCACTCACAGGCCACGTGCAGCGAGCTCCCTGCGGGACAGGCGACAATGACATCTCGTCGCAGTTCTGCTGGCTCTGGGGAGGACAGTGACATCAACCAGGGAGGGGCACTAATGGCAGAGTTCAAGCTCCTGGAGTCCCCAGTGTGCCTTCAGAACTTCCATCTTGGTGATGATTTGCCAGAGGAGGCACCTGGGGGCCGGAAAAAAAAGGTGAAGAAGATCAAACCTAAGCTGCAGGAAGCGGTAAGCTATGTATATGCCCCCCTCCCTGTACCCCCTGAGTCGGCTGCAGGGTCAGCTCGCTGTATAAGCCCCGTTGCCCAGCCCAGCCCGGGTTCTGCTGTGGATCCGGTGCAAAGGCGCGGGGAGACTACAAAGCAATGTAGTGAGGCGCAGAGCTCCGTTTCTGCTTGTAGTAGCAGGGACGTAGCAGCAGGTGCATCAGCCGAGAGGCTGGACAGTGAGGGCGGCCCGGCGGCGGGCGAAAAATCAGGCCACGACACTGTGGTGCGCTCCCTAGTGGGAGGGGGGAGCAGCCCGGTGTCAGGGGCAGCTCCGGTAGCCTCGGTGCCCCTGAATGCTGTTGCCGCTGATCACTTAGTTGAGAAGCGGCGGCAGTGTGAGGGGGTTACCGGGGCTGGGCGTTCCGGTCCTCCCTCCAAAGTCCTGTTCTGTGTTGGCGCCGCTGGTCAACAAGATCCTGATGCTAAGGATCAGCGGTGCCTCACAACAGCGAAAGATCAGCGGCGCCTGGTAGCAACCATGAAGCAGCGGAAAATATCAACTGATGATGCGGAGGGCACACATAAAACCAGGGGTGAGGTCACCTCCAGTTCTGTGGAGGAGACTCAGCCCCTTGTGCCTGATGATGCGGAGGCCAAAATGTCACCCCCTGTTGTCACTGGTCCAGCAGGAGTGAATGTGGTGGTGGGTATGGATGAGGAAAACTCTTTGTCTAGTGGTGTGGTTGCTGGTTTGGTGGAGGGTGAGGAGGTTATGGAGGTGGGTAATGGTGATACTGTTGGTGTGGATGTGGTCACTGGTCCGGTTGCCCCCCCGGTGGTGGCAGCACCTGTCAGGAGTTATGCCGCTGTCACCTCCGGGGGAAATAGGGCGTCCTCCTCGTCTCTGGGCTCTGGGGACGGCATGTTGCAACGGCGTCTCCTGGAGGCTCTAAAGAAGGGAGAGAGATCACTAATGGTAGAGGGTCGAGAGGTTGATCTATCCTTCTGGATAGAGAGGCATGGCCTCGGGGCCTTCCGAGAGCAAAGAGGGGGGGATACAGTGTGGTCCCTCCCAACAGCCGGGCCGGGTAGTGTGCGTAGGAATGTGGTCCGTCTTCGGTGGAGGGGCAGTGATGCGTGTCCTCCAAGGTCGAAGGTTGTGGAGCTCCTGCTGAGGATGGGCTTCAAGGCGATTGACATCTACGCCTTGATACATCCCTATTCCACACCTGAGTTTGATGTCAGCTTTGTTCGGCCGGAGGGGCTTGAACTTTTCTGGTCGAACTATGAGTTGGCAAAAAATGAGCCCGGCTGGCGAGACTTTGCCGTTCAGGCGGTGTCTCGCCAAAATCAAGTCAAGAAAGTGACCGTGATGACATGTAACGAGTCGCTTTCTTGTTATGACATCATGACGTGGCTTGGCCGGTATGGAGAGGTAGTGGAGATGCCAAAGAAAAACCGTGACGAGTTTGGTATCTGGTCAGGGGCCTGGACGTTTATGGTAAAACTTAAGCGTTCAGGTGGTACGGTTGCCCACATACCATCATCTGCCTTCCTGGGTAGGGATCGTATCCTGGTCTTCTACCAGGGGCAACCGAAGCTCTGTCACAGGTGCGGCGACCCCACACACTTCAGCGCAAACTGCACTGTGCAGAAGTGTGCATTGTGTGGGGATGTCGGCCATCTTGCTGCATCTTGTGTGGAGATTAGGTGCCACCTGTGTGGTGAGTTAGGTCACCCATTCAGCCGTTGTCCTCGCTCCTTCGCTAACGCAGTCGTGACCCCGGTGGGAGAAAGCCGTGAGGCTGATTCTGCTGGGGAAGGGACTAGCAAGGGTGAGGGAGCTGAGGGGCCAAGGAAGAAAAGCAATAAAAAGACGCCTGCCCAGCTAAGGCGTCTAGACAAGCGCAGACAGGATAGGGAGCTGGGCGAGCCTCGGGCTACTGGGGCGGCCCCTGTCCTGGATGCCAGTCTTGCTGCTGAGGCCCCAAGGGATGATGAGTTGGATGAGGAGGTCAGGAGGATCCACAGGGAGGAGAGTGCCACTGCCTCAGAGTCCTCCCATTATGAAAGTATGGATGAGGATAATAGGCAGTGGCTAGAGGACAAGCGTAAGCTCGGCACCAAAAAGAAAAGAAAGAAGGGAGATAAAAAATCTTCTCCCGCTCTGACCAAGGTACCTAAGGAAGGAAAAACCGACTCCCCTCTGGTTGGTCTTTCTAACCGGTTCCAAGCCCTTGAAAACATCTCTTCCTCTGAGGAGGAAGCTGAGGGTGAGGTTCTGGCTTCGGCGGGGCTCACAGGGGGCGCCGAGTCTCCTCCTTCTGGGAACGTAAGATCCTTGGAGGGAGGGACTGGCCCAGAGTCCGGAGACGAGGACGAAAAAAATAAAAAACGCGTGGAAATGGATACCTCCATGTCATTAAAGAGGGGGAAGGATTCCTCCTCTGAGGCAGAGGATAAGGGGAGTGGGAAAAAGAAAGCCATCTAACTCAATCACCAATGATGGCGGAACCCACTCCGTTGACGCTGGTGTCCATTAATGTCGCCAGCATAAAGTCAAATACAGCTAGATTTGCGGCCTTTGATTTTCTCAGCCGGGTTGAAGCTGACATTTTCTTTTTGCAAGAGACCAGGCTGCCAAACATGGCAGATGTGTTTAAAGCTAAGAGGGAGTGGAGACTCGGGCCCTCCTATTGGTCTCTTGCGGCCGAGCCGTATAGCGGAGTGGCGGTCCTTTTTACCGCACCGGTGGAATGCCGACGGGTTATTGAGTTAGAAATGGGGAGGTGCCTGATCTTAGATGTCCTCATGAAGGGACAAGAGCTCCGGCTCATTAACATCTATGATCCCCAATCTAAGTGGGACCGGAAGTGTCTCTTTATGAGGATCAAGCCCTACCTTTTTACAAGTCGGCAGGTTGTCTTTGGAGGGGACTTCAATGCTGTCACGAGGCCCCGAGATAGAGGAGGTTCCAGAGACAAGCTGACTTATGATAGCGTCGCCCTTAATAGTATAGCTAGTGAGGCTCGCCTGGTGGATGTCCACATTCGGCACACCCCAGGCCACGAGGGGTTCACCTATCATAGAGGTAACTGTAGGTCCAGAATAGATAGGTTTTATTTAAAGGAGGAAGCTGTCTCTTCAGCAGTGTCTGTTGTTGAGGTGGAGTTCTCCGACCACTGTTTAATTTTGTTTTCTCTGAATGTTACAGAGACCCTCCGGATGGGAAGAGGCTTTTGGAGGCTCAATTCGTCTCTCTTGGAAGAAGCGGAGATAAGCCAGTCCTTTGAGGATTTTCTTCAGAGCCAGGTACCCTTACTGGATCTTTGTAGTAGTAGGTCAGAGTGGTGGGAGATGTTCAAGGAAAGGGTGGCGAGATTCTTCCGCCAGCTCTCGAGCCTCAGGAGTCTGAGCAGGTACCGCCTGTATCAGGGTCTGAGGAGGAAACTCGAGCATCTTGTCTCAACTGGAGGTAGCCGCGAGGAGATCTCCAGAGTGAAATCTTTGCTTATGAGGTGTCAGTACGATAGACACGCATCTTTGGTTTTTGAGAGGGATTACGGGAAGTACCGCTCGCCCGACCCTTACAGAAACTGCAAGATGTCAGTGAATAGTAAAGTGGTTACAGGACTGGTCGACACTACGGGGTCCCTGAGGCGATCCAGATCAGGGATCCTGGAGGTTGTCAGATCCTTCTACTCGCACCTCTTGGGGAAGAGGGATCTTGATTGGGATGAGATGTCGGCTTTCCTGGCAGAAGCTGTCCCCGAACCAGGGGTAGACCCCTCTCTTGACGTTTTGACAGAAATGATCAGGGAAGAGAAAGTTCAGTTGGCGATTGAAGGGCTTGCTCCCAAAAAATCGCCTGGTCCAGATGGCTTAACATCTGAATTCTATAAGACCTTTAAGGACGTTTTGGTTCCCCTCTTGACTGAGGTATTCAATGAGTGTCTTTCCTCGGGCACTCTGCCGAAGTCAATGAGGAGGTCTGCTCTGATCATCTTGTCAAAGGGTAAGGACCCATCTTGCATTGAGAATTGGCGTCCCATAGCGCTTCTCAATGCAGACAGGAAGGTTCTAGCAAAGGTGCTGTTTAATCGGCTGGTGAAATTTGCACCCCGACTCCTTTCGGGGGCCCAGCATTGCTCTGTTCCAGGCCGCAGCACATTTAGTGCTGTGCTCTGTGTCCGAGAGGCAGTGGAGCAGGGTAGGGCTGGTCACTGGAAGGGGTACATGCTGTCACTGGACCAGGCAAAAGCGTTTGATCGGGTTAATCACGAGTACCTCTGGTCCGTCCTTCTGAGATATGGCCTGCCGGGGGGGTTTGTTGATTGGCTTAAGACCTTGTACAGTGGGGCAGAGAGTTTCCCGCTTGTGAATGGTTGGATTGGTAGCTCTTTTGAGGTTGGGTCCGGTGTTCGCCAGGGTTGTCCCTTGAGCCCGCTGCTGTACGTGTTTGCGATTGACCCTCTTCTTAGGAGGGTGGAGCGTGGACCGTTGGCCGGGATCGGGATGGATCAGGCAGCACCGGAAGCCACTCTGAGGGTGGTGGCGTATGCCGATGATGTCACTGTGTTTGCTTCCTCTCACGAGGAGGCAGGGTGGCTGATGTCAGAGGTAGATCGCTACTCGGAGGCATCCGGGTCCAAGATCAACCGGGATAAGTGTGAGAGTCTCTGGCTGGGAGGAGGAGATCCTGGTTTTGATCTCCCGGACACCCTTCCAGGACCCAAAGTCTCTGCAAAAGTCCTTGGCATCGAATTTGGCCAGGGGGATTACCCCAAACAAAATTGGGACAGCAGGCTAGAGATCGCCACTCAGAAGGTGAACCAATGGAAGGGTTGGTCTTTGACCCTAAGGGAAAGGGTAAACCTGAGCAAAACTTACCTGCTCCCTTTACTGATTTATCTGGGCAGTGTGTGCATCTTGCCGGAATCTCTCTGGACTCGGGTCTACAGTTTGTTCTTCCAACTGTTATGGGGGAATAGACTGAACCTGGTCAAGAGGGAGGTTACTTACCGTACGAGGAGACTAGGAGGGTTGGGTATGGTCAACCCTGTGGTATTCCTTGTGGATACCTTCATTAAGATCAATATCGCAAACCTCTGGAAAGAGAGGGCTCCTCCGTGGGTATTCTCCTGTAGGGGATGGTTTCAGCCTTTCTTCCAGGAATGGGAGACAGGAGGGCAAGTGAAGGATCTTCGCACACCGCATGGACATCTTCCGGCTTACGCTACCTTGGTTCTGAAGGTAATTCGTCGGTGGGGTCTGGGAATGTGGGAGATCAGGACTCTGCCAAGGAAACTACTTGACAGTAGGGTTCTGTTGACCCATTTCCAGAGGCCTCTGGCGCTCAGGGACTGCCCAAGTCGGGATCTTGGGGTGGGTTTGCATCTTTTGAATTCTATCAGGATCCCCTCGAAGTTTTGGGACTTGGCTTGGCGCTGCTTCCATGGGAAACTGTGTGTGAGGGACAATCTGAAGTGTAGGAGCTCTGAGGACAGGAATTGTCCTCGGGAGCATTGTGGTACCTTGCTGGAAAGCATGGACCACTTCCTGCTTCATTGTCCCTTCAACACAGAGGTGTACAACAGGGTGGGCGCCTTCATTGGCTGGTCTCGGCTGGCCGGTCTCACCTATGCGGAATGGGCCTATGGAGCATTCGGAGACCTGGGTGGTCGGAACCGCTGCACCTTATTTCTAGTTAGCGCAGTGGTTAGGTATCACACGTGGAACGCACGGTGCTTAGTATCGACGCAACGAAAAATCCTCCCAGTGGACGATGTGTTTAGGACCATACTCGGTGACCTGGTGAAGGTGCGCTCTCTGGAGTATGGGAGACTGGGCGCACGGAGGGCCGCGCTCCTCTGGAGGGGCTTTTCTTTTAGTGTGCCCTAGTCTGGTCATCTCCTTTCCTGGTGGTGGGCTGCTGCTGACACTGTAGATTTTTGTTTTGTTTGATCATTATACAGTGATGTAGGGCTGCAGGCGCCGAACTTGGGCTTCGTGTTTTGTAATTATTGTGGTGTGTGCTGCTGTATATAATGTATATATTGTATATGGGGATATAGATTTGGGTGTAGGTGTTAGGTTGGGTGGTGGGAAAAGGGGGGAGGTGGGATTATCTTGTGGGACTATGGGACACCGGGTTGTTTGGGGGAAAAACTAGCACTGCCTGATCTGGCCTATGGACGTTGGACATGGACTGAGGCATGAGACGCAGGACCAGCTCTCAGGTCAGTGCGGGGGGTTGGGAATGGAGGATAGCTTGTAGTATTGTATATATTTGTTTAATTTGTAGTTATTTTATTTAAAAAAAAAAAAAAAAAGTTCATGTATATAGTCTTTGTTTTCCATTGTTTATTTTATTTGTTATTATTATTTTGTTTGGTGACCGGACCTGAAGTTATTGTTCTGTATATACTGTATAATATGTGTGAGAGGAGAGAATGAGCGGCTGGACCAGTGTTCAGTATACTGATTATTTTCTGGCTAATATTTTTGTTATGTTTTCTGCTATTATTGTTGTTATGTTTTTCATTTTTATAATAAAAGATCTACAGGATGTAACTCAGGATCAGTAATGTAATGTATGTACACAGTGACTGCACCAGCAGAATAGTGAGTGCAGCTCTGGGATTACATTTATATATAGGGTAATTTTTCATGTGAATGGTGGTATTTGGAGGTGAATATATAAAACACTTTCACATTTTACTGGTTGATGGAAAGATTTCTTCTTGTCTCTGAATTTGAATAATAGAAGAAACAGGAAATAAGATATCGAAGAATACAAATTATTTAACATTGTAGAAAATATCTTGTTATAACAGCGGCTTCAGAAAAACAAGTTTCCATTCATTTATTGTAAATCCTATTCAGACGTCTGAGGTCGGGAGAGATGAAATTATCGGCACCGAGTCCGACCAGCGATGGCACTGGGACGTGACCTGCGCTCCAGTATGGGAACGGCTTCAGTGCTGTAATTAATCTCTTCTTAGTGACTTTGTATTGGTTTTTCCCAAAGACTGTAATGTGACAGGCAATTTATGCAAAATGGCATATCATTAAGAGGAACAGATAGGATTGATTACACGGGTTTGGCAAAACAGATTTATAGATAAAGACAAGCTTTAAAAAAAAAAACAAAGGACCAAATCTTACTGAACACTTTTTTAGGTGATTTACAACAAGAAAGAACAGAAACACAATGAAGAAATACATCGTCCAAACACAAGGACTGATAGGAGCCGCCGTAATGTCCTCATCGATGGCTTACTAGGAGCTGACGGATGCCGGAGCGTGAAATGCGTCACTGCGCTGTGATATTTATTAAGTATGGCCATAATATTTACTGTAGTAAAGATGCAAAGAATGAAGAAAAAGAAATCCGACAGATTACATTGTGCTTCTAGACATTACACAGAGAATAAAAGCATCAGATAATAATAAGAAGAAATAATAATTGTATCCATAGTTTGCATGAACTTCCCGTAGACCTTCTTTGTCAGGGGCCGATCTTCTCGTGGCCTCCAGATATAGTACAAGGAATGACCAAAGATAATTCAGCACAAATAATAAATCTTTCTTTATTTCAAACTCACATTAAAAAAGATAACTCCATAGACCGACACGTTTCCGATGCTCTCTGCGTTCTTACTCCTAGAAGCCTATGAATTCCGAGAGTATTGGAAACGCGTCGGTCTATGGAGTTATCTTTTTTAATGCGAGTTTGAAATAAAGAAAGATTTATTATTTGACCACGTCTGGTAGTGATACATAGCGGCGTCAGCACCAGGACCCCCACTTATCAAAATCTGACATTTCAAAACTGATAATTGCACTAAAAGCATATGGATTAAGAAAAAATTGGTCATCCAGAAAAGTGGTATGATTTTTTTCTCATCCATGTGCAATCCCTTTTTTTTACCCCGTAGCTATTAATCATTTACAATTTCCTATACTACAAAATTGCAATGTATTCGTAAAAGTCAGACACCACTCTGATGGTCATTATGACATGCGATTTTTTTCTCGCATCAGATTTCGGAATGAAATCGCAGCACGGTGAATACAGCTGAGAAAACAATACATAGATCTGCACGGTCTCATTGAATAACATTGGTCAGCATGCAATCCCTTTTTTTCGGATTGCACTGGTCCAAGTTATACCTTGTGTCAGCGAGCCTTAATTCAAACAGGGATTTTTTGGCACTGAAATTACAAAGTCATTAAATGTGAATTGGAAAAAATAGTGCCCCAGTCTGTGCTATGTTTTACAATGAAATGAGGAGCGTACAACAATCTCTACGCCATTAGGATCCATCATATGCCCACATTAGTTTAGATTTTTTTTTACTTATAATGGAACAAAAAAAATAGAAATACAAATGCAGATGTTAACCAGATGTTAATGAATCTGCTCTACACCATTCCCAACGAATCCACCATCTTCTAAATCGCAAGGATATTCTCTCCTGTTGATTTCTATACCCAATCACATTTGCTTTTCAAATAATATAACTAAGTGTTTTGGAAACAAATGATAGAAAATAACCAATTTCTAAAATGGAAGTTAAAGTGTATGATCTCACGTCTCCTTGGTGTCAGTATATGGCTTAGTATGTAGCGTATACAGAACGTCCCTTTGCAGCCAGGCCGGAGTATCCATTTCGGCTTCCTTGTATCTCTTGGCTCTTTGTGATACATTGATGCTACGTCTACGGATAATAGTAGCACCACAGTCTGGAGGAAGGACGGTATTCTGATAAAAGCAGCGCCACCGCTCCCGTCAGTCACACGGATCAGACGTCACTATCTGTCTGCAGTAAAGGGAAAAGTAAACTGCAATATTCCCTTTGGATTCATTTTTTGTTCTGTTCGCTTATCTCATGTTTTCAGGTTGTGAAGACTCTGAACTTCTCTTCTTACCACAAGTATAAAAAGCCGGAGGTTTCCAGGGAGATGCGCCATTCAGACGTTATTAGTGTATTAGCATTTTAATTAATGGAGAGCAGCGCTTTTCATATCAATGGTAGCAGATTATGGCGTGGCGGGCAATGTTCTCACTCCATATAGTCCTGGATGAAGATCTACAACGTTACACCATCTCAGAAGGGAGGGCTTCTAATGGAGAGGGATCTCTGCCAGCATTATTCCACTAGTGTAAGCTGTGGAGACCCCTCATCCCCCCGTTTGTTTCGACCACCCTTCAAACTCTGATCTTGTGACTAATTTAGTACCAAAATGGTTATTTCTGACATCCCAAGTTATCCATGGATTTGGTGAGAAATTGCAGATCAGTGGGGGTCTGACCTCTCGGGCCCCTCCAACCCACATTATAAAGAATCAGCCTTGGTTATAGGACGGTCAAAGTGTAGTGTTCAGCTTTCTCCAGAAGTCCCGTAGACACAGTCCCATAAATAAAACATTATACTTTCCCCTTCTAGCGATCAGTGGGGGTCCCAGTGGTCAAACCCCTCATGATCAAATGGTATGTAAGTTATCGCTTACTGTGCAAATAGGTGAGAACTTGCAATATTGGGAATAACCCTATAAAAGGGATTGGTAACTAGGACATATTTTTCTAGAACAGTACATATTTGAAAAAAAAAAATTTGTCCCCAATTCTTTAACACTGGTTCATATGCAATTATTAATGAGGGACATGCAGCATGCACAACCATGAATAATCATCAGCGGTGTGCACTGACAGGACCCCACTGAGCTGCCCAGAACTGGCATGTAAAGGCCAAAAGTGGCTGAAATTCTGCTTAGCTTCAAATTGCACAAAAATGTTGCAACTTTTCAAAGTGCTGTACAATATTTTTCTGGCATAAACACTTTGATGAATCAGGGCCTTAGGGCTTGGTACAAATCTTGGCTAAATACTAACACTGCAGGTCTCAGAGGCACCTGCCTAGCTTTGACTAAGAACCAGGAGATGGGTTCACTTTGAGTCAGTCTGCTGGATGCTGAGCAGAGTGGTGTTGGTGAAGCTGGTGAGTGACCAGGCAAAATGTGAGCTGTAGCTGGGAGAGAGAGAGAGACATACTAGAGTCTATCTCTGAATGGAGACTGCGTAGGTCAGCTAGGAAAGCTGAGCAGTCTCTGTTTCGGAGCTGCAGAGCAATATGTGGAAGATGCAACCTGTTCAGTGTGAACTGTGCATGGAGATGAAGACTTCTGGAGATCAGGTTGAAGGAGATACCAAGACATGGTAGGACTGCACCTTTTTTGTGATCTGGGAGAAATGACTGTCACCTGTTGTGGGTGAGCCTGCACTGACATGTTTGCCCTGCTGAATGATCTGTTTATTTGCTGTGATACCTTTGTGCCCAGAAGAGACTGTTTTCGTTTTGAATCCCTTGGAGTTTTATGAAACCAATTACCACGTTTGGACCAAACCGCATTGGTTGTGTGAACGCTACCCAAGGTACACATGAGAGCGTGAATCTCTACAATGGGTACACACATACAGTAGAGAAAGATTGCAATGCAAACCATGGGGGCTTCAGACCTGGTGAATGTTGATGCAGCTACTGGCAGCTCCATAGACAATGAGAGGAGCGGTGGTGCGCAAGAGTGTCCATGGCTTTCTGCATTCTCGAGATTGGCTGAGGTCCCAGGGATCGATAGGTTCTCCCCTATCCGGTGGACAACCTCTCGTCACACATTGCTTCAGTAATCATGCTCCAAGTCCTAGCTTGGGGCATCAGAGACTTGAGTTTTGGCTCTGCTGTCAATCTCCTTGACTGGCAAAAAGGACGGATCTTCATGTTATAACTGTTTATCTCCACGGGTCTCAATAAAGCTCCTCGGTGGCATTGAGACTCGCCATAACGATAATGTCTGTGTTTGCTCTGGTCTTTTACGCTCCCACTGGAGCCAATCGAGCTGGTGACACATCCACTCATGCTTCCCCTAAATATCAGCAGATAGCAGCCTCCCTGAAGTCTATGCGGAGACTCTGTGCCGCCATACCTCATCTCATACGATATGTTTAACTAACACACAATATTGTTGTTACCTTTACGGTTTATGTGCATTTAATATTTCATCCCCGATATTCACCTCAATGCCAAGATGAAAAGCAGACGGTCCCAGCTCATATTTTATTCATGCCTTCAAGTCGAGGCGGCAGCGTATCAGTGCCGAGGGTTTATGTAATACCAGCCGCCTTTGTAAAGCAAAATCATTTTACAATTCTACTGCTCTATTTGAATATTGAACATTTTGCACAATCGCCAGCGAGCGAACATGGATAGTTATTACGGGCTGAGGTTATGTCAATAAACACATACACAGATTATATAGAAACTTCCACCAGGAGCTAATACTGTAATTACATGCATTAATAATATGCACGAAGGCTGGAGGCAGCACATACTGCACCCGTCAATGGGGCAACATGGAACAAATGCAGCCATGGTCAAATAATTGTCACAAAGCAAACAAAAAGAATACATGAGATGAAGAACAGAAGCTGAGCATTGTAGCTTACACCACTTTATAGCTACCAGGGTGCTATCCATACAGTTCCCCAGATCAAAAAGGACTGGGACACTGGGATTGGTAAAGTTTAAATACAGTCCCATAGAGAAAAATTAAAATCCATAAGGACTTTTCCAGAGAGGGGACATATCACCCTCACATTGAACATATGCTATTAATTATAACTGGGTAAGTGAGAGAGACATATGACAATTCAACAGCCATTGAAGTGGGCACATCCTGCCATAAACAGGTAATTACAACATAGATCTGCTCTGAGAACCAATCACCAAGAGTCAGGTTTGTTTACTCAGAGGTGGAGAAGTACACTTCCAAGGCAAGAGCTTCCTCTGTTCAAAGTACTGGTCCCCAGACTTTCTGGAGCCAGTAGTCAGTGACGAATATTGGGCTTTGCATCGATTCGATATTTGTTGGAGATATATTTTCAGCATCGTAGCAAAACGATGAACATAAGGTAATGCCAGCCTAACACTTGCAACTTAATATCTTGATGGATGATGCTATCCATGCCATGTTTCATCTCTATAGAAAGGTAAAATTGTGATAGGAAACATAATGACAATATCTACCGCTTGGGACCTCCAGGGGTGAAGATCAAACTGCATTTTCTATGAAACAAACACTGAAGCATTCCAGAGAACATATATCTGGTTGCAATCATACCGTAAGGCTCCGATCCATGCTGCCGATGGTGTGGGAAGCAAAAATCAGCCGCCAGCGTCCCTTTAGATGCTTTAAATGTATTTTTATGGTGTTTTTGTCATTAAGAACTCTAGAAAGCTGGTCAGTAGATATCAAATTTTTGACATTGCACAATTACTAAAACACATTCATTCTATAAGGAAAAAACAAAAACGATAATGTCAGAAAGAACTTGTGTGAAAAACACTGGCAAAGAAAATGTGTGTGTGTGGGGGGCATCTTGATTGTCTAATGTTTACTGGGAATCAATGGGAAATTATATAGGGCAGCTCACACAGTGCTTATTGTTTTCAAACAAGTTTGTGCATTTCTTCATTGGATTAAAAAACACCAGTGGCATTTTTTTGTTGCATTTTAAAATTATTGTGGAATTAGGAATCCCGTCATCTATAAATCACGTGACTTGTAATGTTAGAAATGACACCAAAGAAAGCGGGAACTAAAACACAGTAACCAAGAAACTGCAGATCAATGATTGGAAAATGCAAATAAAAAATGCTGCCAAAGTACAAAAGGTATCGTTATCATCTTCATCCTCAGCATCATCATCATCACCCTCATCTTCATCCTCAGCGTCATCATCAACACCCTCATCTTCATCCTCAGCGTCATCATCAACACCCTCATCTTCATCCTCAGCATCATCATCACCCTCATCTTCATCCTCAGTGTCCTCATCATAACTCATCTTCATCCTCAGCATCATCATCTTCAGCCTGATCATCACCATCATCCTCAGCGTCATCATCAAAACCCTCATCTTCATCCTCAGCGTCATCATCAACACCCTCATCTTCATCCTCAGCGTCATCATCACCCTCATCTTCATCCTCAGCGTCATCATAACTCATCTTCATCCTCAGCATCATCATCTTCAGCCTCATCATCACCCTCACCATCATCCTCAGCCTCATCATCATCATCATCTTGCACTTACATTTCTTTATTTCCTGATGTCTGTTATCGAGTGACATAAAAGTAATCTGTGATGAAATGTTTCCATGTGTTAAAGAGGAAGATTTATGCAGAGCGGGGCTGACAGTGGGATCTACAGCCGCATCCGGGGTCAGATTTACAGCATTTACACGGGAGCAGTCTACACAGTTTCCATCATTTCTCTCCAGTGTTTTATAGGAGGGGAGTCTTATCTGTGTCGGCTGCAGAGAAAATATAAATCTCCGGCTACAATGGTGTAAATTCAGAGAAAAGGACTTCTGAGGAATCGCGGATCGTCACTTTATTCCAGGGAGAATAGAAAAGACAGTAGGATGAATAACATCATCCAGCGATGAAAGGAGCATTGTGCGCCCGGCCTATCTTGTCCTGGGCAGAATCCATTGATGTTGCCGACCAGTTTCCCATACTGACTCGTTATTAGTGATGAGCGCAAGGTTTGCCTAGGGTGTGGGGTATACTCCGAGCAATGCGGGTGCTCGGGTGACATGTTCGCATTCCCGCGCCCGCATGTTTTGCTTCTGTTAGAACAGCCACAAAACACGCGGGAATTGACGATGTTTGTAAGGCAAACCAAAAACATGAGGCCGCAGGGAAGCAAACCAATCACCCGAGCACCCGCGATGGCCGTAGTGTACCCCAGCACCCTAGGCAAACCTGGCACATGTATCAGTATGAGGGGAGGCTCGATGCATGATGGGAAATGAGAAGGAAAGTGCTACTGCCGACATCGTGTGACCCATTACAGAGCGTGAGAATCAGGACGGACCCTCATCATATCAGTCACTAAAAGCAGATTCACCTTACCACAGGGAATAATGGCAGGATGAACGTTCTGTCACCAGGCTCGGGGTGAAAGGACGGGTACACTTCTTAGAGGGGTTCTCCACTACTAGGACAACACCTTCTTGATCAAAATGTTTGAAAAATAATTAATCCTATACTCACCCCCTGTGCCGGCGTGGTTCCCGCTGAGTCGCCACTCACTCCCGTGCTGTTGCTGTGACATGTGACGCCGGCGGCCAATCAGAGCTGGAGTCACTGTCTCCGCCTTCAGACAAATCTACCATGAAGAGGAAGTCCGGGCTGCAGCTGATCTCCACAGGAGGCGGGGACAGCGCTGATTGGACGACTGCGTCACATGTCACTACAGCAGCACGGGAGCCCCAGGAAAGCAAGCGCCGACACCACAGGAACGGCGCTGACACTGGAGGGGAATAATAAGCTTTATTATTTTATGGGGGCATGAAAAGAAGTTGTCCAAGTAATGTCGTATTATAAGACCTTATTTTCAACTCTGCTTTAATACAGTGAAAGGGATATTCTTCCCTCATTAAGTGATGGTGTATCCAAAGTATAAAAGGTGTCCTAACTCCCATATGTAATGGGTGTAATAAAAATATTATTACTAAATACCTCTAAATATAGTACAGTTCTTCTGATTCACTCTGCTTACCCCATGTGCAGGCATTGCAGTAGCTTAGATATCCATGGTTACGACCACTCATATAATGACAGTTAGTTAATTAGTGGTCGTAACCATGGATATCTAAACTACTGCAATGCCTGCACATGGGGTAAGTGACATAGTGAATCAGAAGAACTATACTGCATTTCTAATTGGAGGTATTTCCTAAAATTATTATTGGGATAGGATGTTGGAGATGGGAATAACCCTTTAATCATCGCAATAGGGCCATTTATTCCCTTTGCAGAGGTAAGTAGGAAAAACTGGATGAGTACCGCAGTTCATTTCCAGGATTAGTGGGGGTCCCAGAAGTCAGACCCCATGCAATGACATATCCAATGACTGACCCCATGATGGTAGCATTTTCTGGCTCTGCACTGTGCTGCTGACTATGCACTGCACTGCTAATTCTGCAGCACGAGCCACAGTCAGACTTTGCTAACAGCATAATCGTTCAGTTTGCCTCAGTGAAGCGCCGCGGCCCGAGAGACCTAAATAAAGATTTTCCTATGCGGTGCCCTTTGACAAATGGAGTAAATCCACGCTAAAGCCTCTTTTGACTCTCGGTAGGTTAATCAGGGAACCTTTCTTCAATCACTTCCAGGGCCGTGTTGCTAGGCAACAGCTTCTTTACAGCGCCTGGCAGGAAAGCGCCGAGCACAGGATCCATTTCTAGCCTGTCAGGTGGATAATTGGACGGCAGTGCGAGGGGACACGAGAGCGACATGACACCCAGAGCATTCATCCTCCTGGTAACAGCCCGCATCAGCCCGAGAATAAATCCTGGATTTATTATAACCGCCACCATGAATTTGTGTATTATTAGTGCGAGGCCCCCGGCTCGGTCCCGAGGTGTAATAATGCTGCACTATATCGGGTGCAGCGCTCCGATGGAGGCGACAAATAATCACAAGACCGAAGCATGGGGTCAGGAGCGCTGGACGCGTTCTTGTACGGCCGCTTCTTCCCGCCGCCCGCTTACTAATGGCTCTGATATAATGGCGACAGAACGGCCGGAGAAGCAGGTACACGGGTGCCAGAGGTCAGAACTGCAGCATCAAGGCTTCGCTATGCCAGACAGATGCCCGAGGCAGACCCCCAAACACTGCGCCACACTCCATGCTCCCATCTACAAAAGATCTGCGCTACTTACTCCAATATCCCTGGATATAGAGGAAATCGTATAATCTCCTCCGCGCTGCTCAGTAAGAAGCTGCGGCGTCTCCTTACAGCTAAGAGGAATTCATAATCACCAATGACATTAACAAAAAGTCTGACCTTTACCAGAATATGAAGAAATGTATGCAGAGCGCGAAGCCGAACATCATTAATAATACGCGACACATGTGCACTAATAACGCCATATAGCTCGCAACATGTCTGACAAAGAAGTCCCAAAACCTCAGCAAGTGTGAAAGAAGAACTGTCCACAACTATGGTGGGACAGATAATAGCCAAAATGAAATATTATACCCCAGAGCTGCACTCACTATTCTGCTGGTACAGTCACTGTGTACATACATTACATTACTGATCCTGAGTTACCTCCTGTATTATACCCCAGAGCTGCACTCACTATTCTGCTGGTACAGTCACTGTGTACATACATTACATTACTGATCCTGAGTTACCTCCTGTATTATACCCCAGAGCTGCACTCACTATTCTGCTGGTGCAGTCACTGTGTACATACATTACATTACTGATCCTGAGTTACCTCCTGTATTATACCCCAGAGCTGCACTCACTATTCTGCTGGTACAGTCACTGTGTACATACATTACTGATCCTGAGTTACCTCCTGTATTATACCCCAGAGCTGCACTCATTATTCTGCTGGTGCAGTCACTGTGTACATACATTACATTACTGATCCTGAGTTACATCCTGTATTATACCCCAGAGCTGCACTCACTAATCTGCTGGTGCAGTCACTGTGTACATACATTACTGATCCTGAGTTACCTCCTGTATTATACCCCAGAGCTGCGCTCACTATTCTGCTGGTGCAGTCACTGTGTACATACATTACATTACTGACCCTGAGTTACATCCTGTATTATACTCCAGAGCTGCACTCACTATTCTGCTGGTGCAGTCACTGTGTACATATTACATACCTGTCATGGCCGGTATGTCCCGCACTGGTTGGGAGGTGTGCAAAGTATCAGCCAGTCATCCCTGCACCCGCAGAGCCTTACACCACATATTGGCTGCTCTGTGCGCACAGGACCTGTGATGAGGTCACAGGAGGGGAGGAGTCAGGGGTCACATGATCGGGACCTCCGTGGATTGCAGGACTCGGCTGTGCTGGTTGCCAACTTGCCATGGTGCTGCTGGATGAGGTAAGTAAGCTGCCTTGTGTGGGGTCAGGAGGTGTACAGTGTGGATGTAGCAGAGCCATGTCTGTGTATGAGGTGTATGGAGCGGAGCCGTGTGTGTATGAGGTGTATGGAGTGGAGCTAAATGTGTACGAGGTGTCAAGAAAATGCCAAGAGTGTGCAAAGCAGTTATCAAAGCAAAAGGTGGCTACTTTGAAGAACCTAGAATATAAGACATATTTTCAGTTGTTTCACACTTTTTTGTTAAGTATATAATTCCACATGTGTTAATTCATAGTTTTGATGCCTTCAGTGTGAATGTACAGTCTTCATAGTCATGATGAGAATACAGAAAAATCTTTAAATGAGAAGGTGTGTCCAAACTTTTGGTCTGTACTGTACATATAAACAAACCAACAAAGGGAAAAAGGAAAATTCTCACATTTCTGACTGTGCTGTAATACAGATGAATTTTTTTAGGCAAGTTTATAACTAAAAGCTCTTTTAATCTGGTTTTCAGTTTATAAAGAATCGAGAACTAAACGCAAAAACATAAATCATAATTAAAGCCTAGAAAGAGAACAAACAGAGAAACAAACCGATAGATAAATGGAGCGGCAGAGGACGTGTTATTATCACCAACATAATAAACAGCTCAGATAAACACACGCGTCGCCAGCTATAAAAAATGATTAAAGCCAATTATGGAATCAATGAGAGATGACCGTCTGGGCGGAGGTTTATGTCCCGCAGTCACACACTACATGCAATGTCTGACTTTACGGTTTACGACACTTCTCAGGCCCCTGGATCGTGGAGGCTCCAAGAGAATAAGCGGATGGAGGTCATGCACCCTCCCAATAAGAAGCTGTTAGGAACAGACAGAGCGTTCCTGTGGTTTCAGGTGACTGTTAGGCTTGTACATGAGGAATAACATTATTTCTGGCCATTACATAACTTCTACTGCATTTTTAGCAGTTTTCCCTCTGCAGGCTCTTTATCTCCCACCTTCTGTGTGTGGAGACCTATAGACACAGCGCACACAGATGTGATGGATTCCTGTTCTGCTGTTGCTCTATAGCACAGAAATAGAAGCAGCAGGTACATAAAACACATTCTATAGCCGTACTGAGCTGTGTGGCTGTGAATCCAACCCGGAAATGAAGGAAAATAGTTGCTTGGAGCTGCAGTAGGATCTCACTGAGCTGAGTGCTCCTCACTTCTCTTCTCCTCTCCTCTCTATAGTATATAGGAGATGTAATGTGATACTTTTCTGAGCTCGCAGACAGTGTTGCATGAGTTTAGGAGGCAGGGGAAGGACAAGAAGAGGCTCATAAATGGAGAAAGAAGCAGATTTTTCTGGTAACATGTTATATTTCTTATATTTGCTTATTCTATTGATTTATGTAAAGTTTATTGAAATGACAATGACTATTTAAAGACCGTGGTTACCCATAATTAAAAAAAAGATTAAATCTCCAATTATTTTTCCTTATTTTATTTTCAGACCCCCTGATAAGCAGTTTGCATCATGTTCCTACAAGTGCCAGGAAAATTGTTCGGGATGCAAAGAAAAACCCACAAATAACATCAGCTGAAATACTGGACTCTCTGAAAACTAGCGGTGTGGCAGTTTCAAGATGCACAATAAGGAGGCACTTGAAGAAAAATGGGCTGCATGGTCGAGTCGCCTGAAGAAAGCCATTACTGCGCAAATGCCACAAAGTATCTCACCTACAAAATGCAAAACAGCAGAGAGAAAAGCCTCAACACTTCTGGAACAAGGTAATTTGGAGTGATGAGACCAAAATTGAACTTTTTGTCCACAACCATAAAAGTTACATTTGGAGAGAGGTCAACAAGGCCTATGATGAAAGGAACACCATTCCTACTGTAAAGCACGGAGGTGGATCGCTGATGTTTTGGGGATGTGTGAGCTACAAAGGCACAGGAAACTTGGTCAAAGTTGAAGGAAAGATGAATACAGCATGTTATCAGCAAATACTGAAGGCAAATTTACAATCATCAGCCCGGAAGCTGCGCATGGGACGCACTTGGATGTTCCAACATGACATCGATCCAAAACACAAGGCCAAGTCGACCTGTCATTGGCTACAGCAGAACAAAGTGAAGGTTCTGGAGTGGCCTTTGTCACGATATTGTATGAAATATAAGTTTTAGTCTCCCATTGCCAGCACCTATAGGGTGGGCGTTGACCCCCCTTTTTACTTCAGGATTTAGCTTTTCTTTTCAATGGGGGTAGAAGAGCTTTTATTGCTCTGGCTGTAAATTCCTGACTTTGAGCAACTCACTCTTCATGCCCCTCCCAAAAGAATTTTTATGATCGCTTGTGTTGGCTCAAATCTTCCTCCAGCAGAAACTGGTCTGATCTCCTTCTTTAAAGGCAAGAAGTCCTTTGTTCCATTATAGTGAGATATTGGGCCAACGGTTTAGGCTGGAAAAATGATGGGTCCAGTTTGTGAATCTCCATCGACGGTTCTATCAGCCACGGTAAACGCGGGCTTCTAGTTCTAACAGGGACAGAGTATGGATTTCTCTGGAACTGTGAGTCACAAAGAGCACAAATTTGGTCTCATTAGAATGCCAATGTTAATACAAGATGAATGCTGGGTATGTTATGATTCTGACATGTTCTGTAGCGGAGATACAGGCATTAGACAAACTTGTGTTAAATTTACTAAGACTGAAGAGATAGGAGGGGCTAAGGAAACCAGCCCTGTTAGTGATGACACAAGGCTGTGGTTATTTAAGTGACTCCACTTTACCCAGCCTTCAGAGTCTGTGAGAGTCTGTCTGAGTCTTATCTGAGGAGTCATGACTGCCAGTCCTGATGCATTGGGACATATGGGAACTCCACCCACTAGCCTGGTTGCCTGCAATGTCCTGAGAACATTTGAGTGTTACCTTTTCTCATTTAATCCCTTTATTTTATAATTACCTTGCACATTTTCAATTGTCTCATATTGTAACATTTTTATACCTTTTTATAAACACTGCCTCAATCTTTAATAGAGTAAAATATTTAAAATACTAGATTCGTTCTTCCTGTTCTAAAACGTACCTTAAGCATTCTGAAGGCAATTACGCTACTGTTTTGGGTTAGCTTCGGACCCGTTTAATCGAAGCTGGTGGCAGCATATCGTGTGCGGGGCCTTTGGGCTTGTTCACACTGTGCTTTTTTTTGCTGTGGATTTTTCAGCTGCGGATTTGTAAAACCCGCAGTGCAAAACGGCGGTGGTTTTCCCTGCGTTTTTTTGTGCGGTTTCTACTGCGGATTCCACTGCGGGTTTCCAACTGCACTTTCCTATTGGTGCAGGTGGAAAACCGCTGCAGAATCCGCAGAAAGAATTGACATGCTACTTCTTTTTTTCCGCAGAAAATCAGCGCGGATTTTCAAGCGGAAAAACGCAAAGTGGGCACAGTTTTTGTTTTCCATAGGGTAACATTGTACTGTACCCTGCATGGAAAACTGCTGCGGATCCGCAGCTGCAAATCCGCTGCGGATCCGCAGCAAAAACTGCAATGTGTGAACATAGCCTTTGGGTTTTGTTGTAGCGACCGCGGCGTTGATAATTATTGTGCCTGCCTGAGCGGGAGTAGTTATATCGCCTCGCTGCAGCGTGCCCAATAGCCAGTACATAGCAGGCAGCCTTTCTGACGACTAATTACCCTAGGTGCAGTACCTAATCTGACCTGAGGGTAAGGGGGCGCCAGAGAGCTGCAAGTTCAAGCAGAGCTGTAAAGCGGGATATACCTAAATCCCTGCAGTTTGTGGTATATTGAAGAGCAGTGGGATAACTAAAATAAGCCCCTGCTGTAAACTAGGAGGTCAATAACCTTGTGTGTGTTTTTTCATCACATTGTAGCAGTGGAATGATAACTAAGATAAGCCCCCCCTGCACATGTGATAGCAGGCCTAAAGTCACCCCAATCCGTGACGTAGGGTTGACGGTCACGGTGTGAATCGTGACATATTGGTGGCAGCGGTGCGGATCCATGACAAATTGGTGGCAGCGGTGTGGATTCATGACAGCCATCTCAGTCTCTTGACCTCAATATCCTTGAGCCACTCTGGGGAGATCTCAAGCGCGCAGTTCATGCTAGACAGCCCAGGAGTTTACAGGAACTGGAGGCTTCTTGCCAAGAAGAGTGGGCAGCTTTACCATCTGAGAAAATAAAGAACCTCATCCACAACTACCACAAAAGACTTCAAGCTGTCATTGATGTTAGAGGGGACAATCAGGGGCGGACTGGGCCAGGTGGCAGGAGTGCATATGCCCCCCGGGCCGGTGCCTGAGCAGCTGCACAGGGCCGCTGGAGGACCGGCAGCGATTTTAATACATAGCGCGCCGCATCCCTCCAGCCGGCCCTTTAAAACTAAGCCAGGTCCTGTGTGCGCGCGTTGCCCGCGCTGATAAGTGCCGCGGCGGCCCACGCTAGTGCGCGAGCACGGCCGCGGTCCTAGTTCCTGCGCGTGCTCGTCTGCTGCCCGTGTCAGCGCGGGCAAGCAGGAGACCACGCGCGCACATTTGAAAAGGCCGGCGCGCATAGGACGCCTCCACCTGACCTGACTGTGTCTGACGCTGGCCGGCCTGTACCAGCGTCAGAGAAGACTGCTCACCAATGCCTGGGATCCTCTTCACTGCCGACGCTGGAGAGGACCCAACACATCTCAGCCCTTCATCCTCCCGACCTCCCCCCCCAATCTCAGGGACCTGGGTGAGTCCCAAGATGATTTTTTAATGTATATACAGCAGTTGCACCTATATAATGTGTATAGACTGCTATATATACGTTATATAGGTGATACTGCTGTATATAATCACTATACCACTAAAATGTATGTATAGCAGCCTATATCTTATATAGGTGACACTGCTACTGATGCGTATATACCTTATATAGGTGACACTGCAGTGTGTGTGTATACATACTGTATATACAGTATACTGTACACACACATGTATGTATACACATATATGTACATGTATACACAGCAGTACCACCGATATAATGTATATACACATAAGTAGCAGTGTTACCTATATAAGATGTAGACTGCTATACATACATTATATAGGTAGTATAGTGATTATATACATCAGTATCACCTATATAATGTATATTTAGTAGTCTATACACATTATATAGGCAATACCGCTACTGATGTGTATATAGGTGATACTGCTGTGTATATATGTCGTTATATAGGCAATACTGGTGTGTGTGTGTATACACACACACACACACGTACATATATACACAACAGTATCACCTATATATAACATATATACACATCAGTAGCAGTATTGCCTATATAATGTATATAGACTGCTGTATACATGATATATAGGTGATACTATCATTATATACAGCAGTAGCAGTATCGCCTATATATCGTGTATCCAACATTTGCAGTATCACCTGTATAATGTATATACTACTGCATATACGTTGTATAGGTGATACTGCTGTGTATAGCAGCACTATCTATCTGTGTCTAATATATATATATATATATATATATATATATATATATATATATATATATATATATAATTTTATTTTATCAGTTTCATCTATATAATGTGTGTACACCAGTCACAGTATCACATACAATATATAGGTGATACTACAACTATACACATCAGTCGCAGTGTCAACTATATATTGTATATACAGTAGCTTCAATGTGATATATATTCAGCAGTCGCGGTGTCTCCTATGTACATCAGCCTCTGTGTCTCCTACGTGATGTATGCATCATAACATAGTATAATTCTGTCCTAATTACCGTATATTGTAGAGATGTGTGTGTGTGTATATTTTTTGAATATATATATATACAGTATATATATATATATATTACATAGAGAGAGAGAGTGTAGAGATGTTTGTATAGTATGGCGCTATGTATATATATATATATACAATATATAGTTGACACTGCGACTGATGTGTATAGTTGTAGTATCACCTATATATTGTATGTGATACTGTGACTGGTGTACACACACTATATATACACTGCTGCCACATCTCTACACTATCTACTATATAATTGTCTAAGGGTCACTTCCGTCTGTCTGTCACGGATATTCATTGGTTGCGGCCTCTGTCTGTCATGGAATCCAAGTCGCTGATTGGTCTCGCCAGCTGCCTGTCATGGCTGCCGCGACCAATCAGCGACGGGCACAGTCCGATTAGTCCATCCCTACTCCGCTGCAGTCAATGCCCGGCGCCCGCTCCATATTCCCCGCAGTCACCGCACACAGGATTAATGCCAGCGGTAACGGAGCGCGTTATGCCGCGGGTAACTCACTCCGCTACCGCCGCTATTAACCCTGTGTGACCAACTTTTTACTATTGATGCTGCCTATGCAGCGTCAATAGTAGAAAGATCTAATGTTAAAAATAATTTTAAAAAAATAAAAAATCATTATATACTCACCTTCTGCCGCCTTTCCCACTCCTCGCAACGCTCCGGTGACCGGTCCATGCAAGCGGCAGGTTCCGTTGGCAAGGATGGTCTGCGAGAAGGACCTGCCGTGATGTCACGGTCATGTGACCACGACGTCATCACGGGTCCTGAGTGCCTGCGCGAGAAAGACCTGCGATGATGTCACGGTCAAGTGACTGCGACGTCATCACACCCTGGGACCGGAAGCTGCCGCCTGCACGGCACACAGGCGACAGAACTACAAGGGACCCCTCGGAAGGTGAGTATATGTTTATTTTTTATTTTTTAACCTGTGACATACATGGCTGGGCAATATACTACGTAGCTGGGCAATATACTACATGGCTCTGTGGTGTATACTACGTCGCTGTGCAATATACTACGTGGCTCTGTGCTGAATACTACGTCACTGGGCAATATACTACGTCACTGGGCAATATACTACGTGGCTGGGCAATATGCTACGTGGCTGGGCAATATGCTACGTGGCTGGGCAATATGCTACGTGGCTGGGCAATATACTACGTGGCTCTGTGCTGTATACTACGTAACTGGGCAATATACTACGTGGCTGGGCAATATACTACGTGGCTCTGTGCTGTATACTACATCGCTGTGCAATATACTATGTGGCTCTGCTGTATACTACATCGCTGTGCAATATACTACGTGGCTCTGTGCTGTATACTACGTGGTTGGGCAATATACTACGTGGCTGGGCAATATACTACGTGGCTGGGCAATATACTACGTGGCTGGGCAATATACTACATGGCTGGGCAATATACTACGCGGCTGGGCAATATACTACATGGCTGGGCAATATACTACGCGGCTGGGCAATATACTACGCGGCTGGGCAATATACTACGTTGCTGGGCAATATACTACGTAGCTGGGCAATATACTACGTGACTGGCCAATATACTACGTGGCTGGGCAATATACTGCGTGGCTCTGTGCTGTATACTACATTGCTGTGCAATATACTACGTGGCTCTGTGCTGTATACTACATCGCTGTGCAATATACTACGTGGCTCTGTGCTGTATACTACGTAACTGGGCAATATACTACGTGGCTGGGCAATATACTACATCACTGGGCAATATACTACGTGGCTGGGCAATATACTATGTCACTGGGCAATATACTACGTGGCTGGGCAATATACTACGTGGACATGCATATTCTAGAATACCCGATGCGTTAGAATCGGGTCACCATCTAATATAATATATACACCGCTCTATATTCCTTAACACGGTATATAATATGCCTCTGTGTATATAATAGATTGTAGTATACCGTATAAACTCATGTATAAGCCGAGTTTTTCAGCATATTTTTTTTTGTCCTGAAAACACCCCCCTCAGCTTATACACGAGTCATTGTCCCAGAAAAACGGAGGGGGAGCAGCGAGTCACAGAATATTCCAGTGCCGTGAATATTCATTTCTCTTATAGGGTTCACAGCCACAGCTGCTGGCTTCCAGCACACATCCTACTTACCTTCCCTGCGCTCCCTCGCTGCATCTTGTTCTGGCGCCAGCAGCTCTTCAGACCGAGCGATCATGTGTCTGCCTCTCATTAAGGTAATGAGTATTCACCCCTCTCCACTCCCATAGGCGTGGGTAAAGGCCGGAGACACACTGGTGCGAGATACGGCCGAGTCTCGCTGGTTAAAAGCAAGCTGTGGCACCTGCACTCCGGAGCGGAGCGTGCGGCTCCATGTATTGCTATGCAGCTGCACGCTCCGATCCGGAGTGCAGGTGCCACAGCTTGCTTTTAACCAGCGAGACTCGGCCGTATCTCGCAGCAGTGTGTCTCCGGCCTAAATATTCATTATCTTAATGAGTGGGGGACACGTGATCACCCAGCCACAGGAGCTGCTGGCACCAAAACGAGATGCTGCGAGGGCATGCAGGGAAGGTAAGTAGGATGTGTTTTTTTTTTTTTATCGGAACCATGCATACATGAACAAGGACGGAGCCATGCATAAAAGGACGGGGATAAGGAGCCATGCATACAAGGACGAGGATAAGGAGCCATGCATACAAAAATGGGAATAAGAGGCCCATGCATACAAGGACGGGGATAAGGAGTCATGCATACAAGGATGGGGATAAGGAGCTAAGGAGCCCATGCAGACAAGGATGGGGATAAGGAGCCATGCATACAAAGACGGGGATGAGGAGCCATGCATACAAGGACGGGGATAAGGAGCCATGCATACAAGGACTGGGATAAGGAGCTCATGCAGACAAGGATGGGGATAAGGAGCCATGCATACAAAGACGGGGATGAGGAGCCATGCGGACGGGGGAGCCATGCAGACAAGGATGGGGATGAGGAGCCATGCATACAAGGACTGGGATAAGGAGCAATGCATACAAGGACAGGGATGGGGGGACCATGCATACAAGGACAGGGATGAGGAGCTATGCATACAAGGACGGGGATAAGGAGCCATGCATACAGGGACAGGGGAGCCATGCATACAAGGACGGGGATGTGGGGACAATGCATACCTGGCTTATACTCGACTCAATAAGCTCTCCCAGTTTTTTTCTGGCAAAATTAGGTGCCTCGGCATATACTTGGGTCGACATATACTCAAGTATATACGGTATATTGTGAGCTGTGTATACTTCTACTGTCCTGCATAAATGGTGTAATTCTCAGTATCTATTCTTATTATGTATGTGTGTGTATCTGTCTATCACTCTGATTAATTGTGAGAAAAGTAGCGTACTTCTTATTGGCCCATGTGGCAACGTTTCGGATCCGTAACTGCACATTTCTCTGATATGGAAGTGAAATGTTGCCACATGGACTAATATAGTGTATAAAAAAAATCGGTTCCATTTTCTTCCACAAAAGTGGTACGATTCTCTTCTCACTTGCTGTCCGTGTGCAGTCGTTTTTTTTTTTCCTCAGCAGATGTTGCAGTCTGATACACGGCGAGTCAGACCATTGAGAAGATGGAGAAATTAATTTCTCCGTCTCCTCCACACTTGTGCTGCGAGAGCATTGGAGCACGGACACTCGGATCATGCTCACAGCAGAGCAGGAGCCAAGTAGCATTGGCAGATCACATCCGACGCCATATGCTAGTGTTATTCCACCCTAATGAGCACCTGTATTAAAGGGAACCTCAACCCCCCCCGGCGTTTTTAACTAAAAAAGCCATCTTGTGCAGCTGTAATGCTGCATTCTGTGAAGGTGGCTCTTTTAGTTCTGGTCCCTTCCAACGCTGAAGTAATCGTTTTTAGAATTTGCCTGTCATACCTGTAGTTTGTCAGGGGGGCATGTCTTTTCCCCCCTGACACAAACGCCTCCCTCAGTACTCTGTGTGCCAGGCGCCACCTCCTCTTCCTTCATTAGCGTCTCCAGCGCCTGCGCTGTAAGGTTTTTTTCGGGCATGCGCAGCTTGCGCTGCCCTTCCAACTTACAACGCAGGCGCCGGGGGCACTAATGAAGGAGAGGAGGAGGCGCCTGGCTCCGGAGCAGATACTGCTGGGCGGCAGGAGGAGCCCTGGTCCCCTGTGAGGGAGATGGCACCTCTGCTGTGAGTCCTCTGCAGAGCGGTCACTGGGCGCTGTGCTCCTCAGTCCTCTGCCATCCTCTGGGCTCTCCTCATCCCCAGGGTGTCCCTGATGCCTGCCTGCGGTGTAAAGAGCACCATGTAAATGGACCTGTGTTCGATCATGCGCACTGCGGCGCCATTCACATGTGGCTCTTCAAATAACGCCTTTAAGAGAAGTGTTGAAGGGCAGGACAAAGTATAGCAAAATTCACTGATCGGGATGGGGAGTGTTATAGTATGTGGGCTGGTGGGGTTTGTGTGGCAGGGCTGTTTTTTTTTGTCCCAGTCCGGCCCTGTGTGTGTGATTATACAGTGTGTGCGTGAGATTATACAGTGAGGCTGTGTGTGAGATTATACAGTGAGGCTGTGCGTGTCATTATACATTGGGGCTGTGCGTGTCATTATACAGTGGGGCTGTGCGTGCGTGTGTGTCACTATACAGTGGGGCTGTGTGTGTGTCATTAATTATACAGTAGGGTTGTGCATGTGTGTGTCATTATACAGTGAGGCTGTGCTTGTCATTATACAGTGGGGCTGTGCCTGTCATTATACAGTGGGGCTGTGCCTGTCATTATACAGTGGGGCTGTGCGTGTCATTATACAGTGGGGTTGTGTGTGTGACTGTCACTGTATACAGTAGGACTGTGTGTTTTATATATATATATATATATATATATATATATATATATATATATATATACACTCACTCACTGGCCACTTTATTAGGTACACCATGCTAGTAACGGGTTGGACCCCCTTTTGCCTTCAGAACTGCCTCAATTCTTCGTGGCATAGATTCAACAAGGTGCTGGAAGCATTCCTCAGAGATTTTGGTCCATATTGACATGATGGCATCACACAGTTGCCGCAGATTTGTCGGCTGCACATCCCTGATGCGAATCTCCCGTTCCACCACATCCCAAAGATTTCATGTTGTTTACGCCAAATTCTGACCCTACCATCCGAATGTCGCAGCAGAAATCGAGACGCATCAGACCAAGCAACGTTTTTCCAATCTTCTACTGTCCAATTTCGATGAGCTTGTGCAAATTGTAGCCTCAGTTTCCTGTTCTTAGCTGAAAGGAGTGGTACCCGGTGTGGTCTTCTGCTGCTGTAGCCCATCTGCCTCAAAGTTCGACGCACTGTGCGTTCAGAGATGCTCTTAGGCCTACCTTGGTTGTAACGGGTGGCGATTTGAGTCACTGTTGCCTTTCTATCAGCTCGAACCAGTCTGCCCATTCTCCTCTGACCTCTGGCATCAACAAGGCATTTCCGCCCACAGAACTGCCGCTCACTGGATTTTTTTTCTTTTTCGGACCATTCTCTGTAAACCCTAGAGATGGTTGTGCGTGAAAATCCCAGTAGATCAGCAGTTTCTGAAATACTCAGACCAGCCCTTCTGGCACCAACAACCATGCCACGTTCAAAGGCACTCAAATCACCTTTCTTCCCCATACTGATGCTCGGTTTGAACTGCAGGAGATTGTCTTGACCATGTCTACATGCCTAAATGCACTGAGTTGCTGCCATGTGATTGGCTGATTAGAAATTAAGTGTTAACAAGAAGTTGGACAGGTGTACCTAATAAAGTGGCCAGTGAGTGTATATATATATATATATAATATATATTCATTCGCATGCTTGCAGTCACAAGACCACCTGTTCCCGGCACCAGAGAATCCTCACAGTGTGCACGATATGGGGATTCACACACAGTGACTTTAGACATGTAGCTTAAGATCCAACAACCCCTTTAAGGATGGGCCGTGACTCATGGGCCACTGCTGTGTGGTTGCCCCCCAGGCTAAAATTTGCCAGCCAGCCCCTGGGGACAATACACGGTATTAAGAAATGGGGTATGTGAACATTTCATTTGGATGTTTTGGGTTGTCATTTTGATTAAAAAAGCAAATACAGAGTAGTTTGACAATAAATGTATTCACCGAACCACTAATCATGAGTGGAGAAAAAGCTTTTATTTTATCATTCATATTCTCTGAAAAAAGGCCAAGAAAGCAAAAATTCTGCCAGGGTATGTAAACTTTTGAACACAACTGTATGTAGGCAGAATACGGTGAGAGACAAAATCTGCTCTGAATGAGGATGTTTACTTGACATTTTGCAGAACGTGGCTACATTTATACATTTGTGCATTCCAGCGTGAAAAGAAACTTTTCACCAAATGTCGGTATTTTCAGGGTTCTCAATAAAGAATCTCCTGTAATAACCTAATAAAAAAAAATCAACAATACAATAAAAAGAGTTGCTGGGAATATCACATCTGAATGCTGACCCAGTCTGCAGAATTCTGCACAACTGCCAGCCATTCATCAACGAGCTCGTATTTGGAGAGCTAAATATTGCCAAAGCAGTATCTGACCCATTAAAGTTTTATCACCTTTATATGAGGAATTTTTACAGATGATGATTCTCAAAGAAGGAAACAAACCCCTGGGAAATAAATCCTCCTTGTTTTCGCCAGGGGATTGTACCTTAGGGCTACTGGAATGTTTGCAAGCAGATTTCTTTTGAGTGTGCACTCCTTACCTCCCCCAATCCTCTGTTTTGAGGGTACGCACCTGCCCAGGCCTTCCCCAATCCTGTTTTGAGTGTATGCACCTGCCCTGACCTCCCCCAATCCTCTGTTTTGAGTGTACACACCTGCCCTGACCTCCCCCTATCCTCTGTTTTGACTGTACGCACCTGCCCTGACCTTCCTCAATACTGTTTTGAGTGTACGCAGCTGCACTGACCTTCCTCAATCCTGTTTTGAGTGTACGCACCTGCCCTGACCTTCCTCAATCCTCTGTTTTGAGTGTATGCACCTGTCCTGACTTCCTCCAATCCCGTTTTGAGTGTACGCACCTGCCCTGAGCTCCCCCAATCCCGTTTTGAGTGTACACACATGCCCTGGCCTTCCCCAATTCTCTGTTTTGGGTGTATGCATCTGATCTAACCTCTCCCAATCCCCTATTGAATGTATGCACCTGCCCTGACCTCCCCAATCCTCTGTTTTGAGTGTATGTACCTGCCCTGACCTCCCCCAATCCTCTGTTTTGAGTGTATGCACCTGCCCTGACCTTCCCCAATTCTCTGTTTTGAGTGTACGCACCTGCCCTGGCCTTCCCCAATCCTCTGTTTTGAGTGTACGCACCTGCCCTGGCCTTCCCCAATTCTCTGTTTTGCGTGTATGCACCTGCCCTGGCCTTCCCCAATCCTCTGTTTTGAGTGTATGCACTGTTGTGAACTCTATTTCTGGGCTCCCTCTTGTGGTCACAAGTGGTACTGTGTGAGTGCTGTCTTTCTGCAGGTTTGTGACTGGCATCAGCTGTCTCGTTATCTGTGGGCTGGTTTTCTATTTAAGCTCACTTGGAATCTCAGTCTATGCCTGCTGTCGTTGTATTCAGTGCTATTCTGTTTGCTCCTGTCTACATCCGTTACCAGTCTCTTCAATAGAAGCTAAGTTCTGTTTGCTTATTCTTGCTCATCTGTGTTCAATATGTTCCTAGAATATTATGAGTTTTGTCCAGCTTGCTAATATGTGATTTCTCTGCTTGCTGGTAGCTCTGGGGTGCTGAGTTGCTCCCCCCACATCGTTAGTTGGTGTGGGGGTTCTCGCATTCTCTGCGTGGATATTTTTGTATAGGGTTTTTTACTGACCGCACAGATCCCTTGCTATTTTCTGCTTTCTAGTGTTAGCGGGCCTCATTTGCTTAACCTGTTTCATCTCTGCGTTTGTCTTTTCCTCTTAACTCACCATTATTATTTGTGGGGGGCTGTTCTATTTCTTTGGGGTTATTTCTCTGAGGCAAGTGAGGTCTTACTTTATCTCTAGGGGTAGTCAGTTTCTCAGGCCGTGAAGAGACGTCTAGGATTTCAGGAAACGTTCCACGGCTACCTTTAGTGTGTTTGGTTAGGATCAGCTTTGCGGTCAGTCCAGTTACCACATCCCCAGAGCTCGTCCTATTGTCTCTGACTTAGCTGGTTAGATTTGTGATCCTAAGCCACTGGGATTATAACAGTACAGCAGGCCTGAAAAGTGTTTAATGCATCGCAGAAGTGGGATAAGAGAAGTCCTGAGTACAATTTTTTTTTTCCTCTCCCTTTGCTGCAGTCTGTCCAGCTTCTCTCATCCCCTTAATCTCTGGGTGGCTTTGAGTTCAGCTGCAGACATGGATATTCAGAGTCTGACTTCTAGTGTGGATCATCTTGCTGCAAGGGTGCAAATCATTCAGGATTTTGTTGTTCACAGTCCTATGTCTGAGCCAAAAGTACCTATTCCTGAGTTCTTTTCTGGAGATAGATCTGGGTTTCTGAATTTTAAGAATAATTGTAAATTATTTCTTTCTTTGAGACCTCGTTCCTCTGGTGATTCCGCTCAGCAAGTTAAAATTGTTATCTCCTTGTTACGTGGCGACCCTCAAGATTGGGCTTTCTCCCTGGCGCCAGGAGATCCTGCATTGCTGAATGTGGATGCGTTTTTTCTGGCGCTTGGACTGCTTAATGAGGAACCTAATCTTGAGAACCAGGCAGAAAAGGCCTTGCTGGCTCTCTCTCAGGGCCAGGATGAAGCTGAGGTGTATTGTCAAAAATTTCGGAAATGGTCGGTGCTTACTCAATGGAATGAGTGTGCCCTGGCTGCAAATTTCAGAGAAGGTCTTTCTGAAGCCATTAAGAATGTTATGGTGGGGTTCCCTACGCCTGCAAGTCTGAATGACTCAATGGCTTTGGCCATTCAGATTGATCGGCGTTTGCGGGAGCGCAAATCTACGCACCATCTGGTGGTGTTTTCTGAACAGAGACCTGAGTCTGTGCAATGTGACCGAATTCTGACCAGAATTGAGCGGCAAAATCATAGACGTCAAAATGGGTTGTGCTTTTACTGTGGTGATTCAACTCATGTTATCTCAGCATGCTCTAAGCGCGTAAAAAAAATCGCTAAATCTGTCACCGTTGGTACTATACAACCTAAATTCATTTTGTCTGTTACTTTCATTTGTTCTTTGTCATCCTACTCGGTTATGGCTTTTGTGGATTCGGGTGCTGCCCTGAACCTGATGGATGTGTTGTTTGCCAGGCGCTGTGGTTTTGTCCTGGAGCCTTTGGAATTCCCTATTCCACTGAGGGGTATTGATGCTACACCATTGGCTGAGAATAAGCCTCAGTATTGGACTCAAGTGACCATGTGCATGACTCCTGTACATCAGGAGGTGATTCGCTTTCTTGTGCTGCATAATCTGCATGATGTTGTCGTTTTGGGTCTGCCATGGCTGCAGGCCCATAATCCAGTTCTGGATTGGAAAGCTATGTCTGTTTCAAGTTGGGATTGCCAGGGGATTCATGGCGATGCTCCTTTGGTGTCAATTGCTTCTTCCACTCCTTCTGAGGTCCCTGAGTTTTTGTCGGACTACCAGGATGTATTTGATGAGCCCAGGTCCTGTGCCCTGCCTCCTCACAGGGATTGTGATTGTGCTATAAATTTGATTCCTGGTAGTAAGTTCCCCAAAGAACGACTTTTTAATTTGTCTGTACCAGAACATGCCGCAATGCGGAGTTATATAAAGGAGTCTTTAGAGAAGGGACATATTCGCCCGTCCTCCTCCCCTCTTGGTGCTGGATTCTTTTTTGTGGCCAAGAAGGATGGTTCTCTGAGACCTTGTATAGATTATCGTCTTCTAAATAAAATCACGGTCAAATTTCAGTATCCTTTGCCATTATTATCTGATCTGTTTGCTCGGATTAAGGGGTCCAGTTGGTTCACCAAGATAGATCTTCGTGGTGCGTATAACCTTGTGCGTATTAAGCAGGGGGATGAATGGAAAACAGCATTTAATACGCCCGAGGGCCATTTTGAGTACTTGGTGATGCCTTTTGGACTCTCTAATGCTCCTTCTGTGTTCCAGTCCTTCATGCATGTCATCTTCCGAGAATATCTGGATAAATTTATGATTGTGTATCTGGATGACATTTTGGTCTTTTCTGAGAACTGGGAGTCCCATGTGAAGCAGGTCAGGATGGTATTTCAGGTCCTGCGTGCTAATGCCTTATTTGTGAAGGGCTCAAAATGTCTCTTCGGAGTACAGAAGGTTTCCTTTTTGGGTTTTATTTTTTCTCCTTCTACTATTGAGATGGACCCAGTCAAGGTCCAGGCTATTCATGACTGGACTCAGCCTACATCGAGTCTTTAGAAGTTCTTGGGTTTTGCTAATTTTTACCGTCGCTTCATTGCTAATTTTTCTGGGGTGGTTAAACCCTTGACGGATTTGACCAAGAAGGGTTCTGATGTGACTAATTGGTCTCCTGCGGCCGTGGAAGCCTTTCGGGAGCTGAAGCGCCGGTTTTCTTCGGCTCCAGTTTTGTGTCAGCCTGATGTCTCTCTTCCTTTTCAGGTCGAGGTTGATGCTTCTGAGATTGGAGCAGGGGCTGTTTTGTCGCAGAGAAGCTCTGATGGCTCTGTGATGAAGCCTTGTGCTTTCTTTTCAAGAAAGTTTTCGCCTGCCGAGCGGAATTATGATGTTGGTAATCGGGAGTTGTTGGCTATGAAGTGGGAATTTGAGGAGTGGCGACATTGGCTCGAGGGAGCTAAGCATCGTGTGGTGGTCTTGACTGATCACAAAAATCTGATTTATCTCGAGTCTGCCAAGCGGCTGAATCCTAGACAGGCTCGTTGGTCGTTGTTTTTCTCCCGTTTCGATTTCGTGGTCTCGTACCTGCCTGGTTCGAAGAACGTGAAGGCTGATGCTCTTTCTAGGAGTTTTGTGCCTGACTCTCCGGGAGTTTCAGAGCCGGCTGGTATCCTCAGAGAGGGAGTGATTTTGTCTGCCATTTCCCCAGATTTGCGACGAGTGCTGCAGAAATTTCAGGCGGATAAACCTGACCGTTGCCCACCAGAGAGACTGTTTGTCCCAGATAGATGGACCAGCAGAGTTATTTCCGAGGTTCATTCTTCGGTGTTGGCAGGCCATCCTGGGATTTTTGGTACCAGGGATTTGGTGGCTAGGTTCTTCTGGTGGCCTTCCTTGTCGCGGGATGTGCGTTCCTTTGTGCAGTCCTGTGGGATTTGTGCTCGGGCTAAGCCTTGCTGTTCTCGTGCCAGCGGTTTGCTTTTGCCTTTGCCTGTCCCGAAGAGGCCTTGGACGCACATTTCCATGGATTTTATTTCGGATCTTCCAGTCTCTCAGAGAATGTCTGTCATCTGGGTGGTGTGTGATCGTTTTTCTAAAATGGTCCATTTGGTGCCCTTGCCTAAGTTGCCTTCCTCCTCCGATTTGGTTCCTCTATTTTTTCAGAATGTGGTTCGCTTGCACGGCATACCTGAAAATATTGTGTCTGACAAAGGATCCCAGTTTGTGTCCAGATTTTGGCGGATCTTTTGTGCTAAGATGGGCATTGATTTGTCTTTTTCGTCGGCCTTCCATCCTCAGACGAATGGCCAAACCGAGCGAACTAATCAGACCTTGGAAACTTATTTAAGATGTTTTGTTTCTGCTGATCAGGATGATTGGGTGACTTTTTTGCCATTGGCCGAGTTTGCCCTTAATAATCGGGCTAGTTCTGCTACTTTGGTTTCGCCTTTTTTCTGCAATTCTGGTTTTCATCCTTGTTTTTCCTCGCGTCAGGTTGAACCTTCTGACTGTCCTGGGGTGGATTCTGTGGTGGATAGGTTGCAGCAGATTTGGAACCATGTGGTGGACAATTTGAAGTTGTCACAGGAGAAGGCTCAGCGCTTTGCCAACCGCCGTCGCTTTGTGAGTCCCCGACTTCGTGTTGGGGATTTGGTATGGCTGTCTTCTCGGTATGTTCCTATGAAGGTTTCCTCTCCTAAATTCAAGCCTCGCTTCATCGGTCCTTATAAGATTTTGGAAATCCTTAACCCGGTGTCATTTCTTTTGGACCTCCCAGCGTCATTTGCCATTCATAACGTGTTCCATAGGTCTTTGTTGCGGAGGTATGTGGTGCCTGTGGTTCCTTCTGTTGAGCCCCCTGCCCCGGTGCTGGTGGAGGGCGAATTGGAGTACGTGGTGGAGAAGATCTTGGATTCTCGTATTTCTAGACGGAGGCTTCAGTATTTGGTTAAGTGGAAGGGCTATGGTCAGGAGGATAATTCCTGGGTTGTCGCCTCTGATGTTCATGCGGCCGATTTGGTTCGTGCCTTCCATGTGGCTCATCCTGATCGCCCTGGGGGTTTTGATGAGGGTTCGGTGACCCCTCCTCAAGGGGGGGGTACTGTTGTGAACTCTGTTTCTGGGCTCCCTCTTGTGGTCACAAGTGGCACTGTGTGAGTGCTGTCTTTCTGCAGGTTTGTGACTGGCATCAGCTGTCTCGTTATCTGTGGGCTGGTTTTCTATTTAAGCTCACTTGGAATCTCAGTCTATGCCTGCTGTCGTTGTATTCAGTGCTATTCTGTTTGCTCCTGTCTACATCCGTTACCAGTCTCTTCAATAGAAGCTAAGTTCTGTTTGCTTATTCTTGCTCATCTGTGTTCAATATGTTCCTAGAATATTATGAGTTTTGTCCAGCTTGCTAATATGTGATTTCTCTGCTTGCTGGTAGCTCTGGGGTGCTGAGTTGCTCCCCCCACATCGTTAGTTGGTGTGGGGGTTCTCGCCTTCTCTGCGTGGATATTTTTGTATAGGGTTTTTTACTGACCGCACAGATCCCTTGCTATTTTCTGCTATCTAGTGTTAGCGGGCCTCATTTGCTTAACCTGTTTCATCTCTGCGTTTGTCTTTTCCTCTTAACTCACCGTTATTTGTGGGGGGCTGTTCTATTTCTTTGGGGTTATTTCTCTGAGGCAAGTGAGGTCTTACTTTATCTCTAGGGGTAGTCAGTTTCTCAGGCCGTGAAGAGACGTCTAGGATTTCAGGAAACGTTCCACGGCTACCTTTAGTGTGTTTGGTTAGGATCAGCTTTGCGGTCAGTCCAGTTACCACATCCCCAGAGCTCGTCCTATTGTCTCTGACTTAGCTGGTTAGATTTGTGATCCTAAGCCACTGGGATCATAACAATGCACCTCCCCTGACCTTCCCCAATTCTCTGTTTTGGGAGTATGCACCTGCCCTGACCTCTCTCAATCCCCTGTTGAGTGTATGCACCTGCCTTGACCTCTCCCAATCCTCTATTTTGAGTGTACACACCTGCCCTGATCTCCCCAGTCTTCTGTTTTGAGTGTACGTACCTGCCGTGACCTCCCCCAATCCTCTGTTTTAAGTGTATGTACCTGCCCTGACCTCCCCAATCCTCTGTTTTGAGTGTACACACCTGCCCTGACCTCCCCCGACCTCCCCCAAACCTCTGCTTTGAGTGTACGCACCTGCTCTGACCATCCTCAATCCTCTGTTTTGCGTGTATGCACCTGTCCTGACTTCCTCCAATCCCTTTTTGAGTGTACGCACCTGCCCTTCCCCAATCCTCTGTTTTGAGTGTACGCACCTACCCTGGCCTTCCCCAATTCTCTGTTTGGCGTGTACGCACCTGCCCTGGCCTTCCCCAATCCTCTGTTTTGGGTGTATGCACCTCCCCTGACCTTCCCCAATTCTCTGTTTTGGGAGTATGCACCTGCCCTGACCTCTCCCAATCCCCTGTTGAGTGTATGCACTTGCCTTGACCTCTCCCAATCCTCTGTTTTGAGTGTACCCACCTGCCCTGATCTCCCCAGTCTTCTGTTTTGAGTGTACATACCTGCCCTGACCTCCCCCTATCCTGTTTTGAGTGTACACACCTGCCCTAACCTCCCCCAAACCTCTGCTTTGAGTGTACGCACCTGCCTTGACCTTCCCCAATCCTCTGTTTTGAGTGTATGTACCTGCCCTGGCCTCCCCCAATCCTCTGTTTTTGACTGTACGCAGCTGCCCTGGCCTTCCCCAATCCTCTGCTTTGAGTGTACGCACCTGCCCTGGCCTTCCTCAATCCTCTGTTTTGAGTGTATGCACCTGCCCTGGCCTCCCCAATCCTCTGTTTTGAGTATATGCACCGGCCCTGGCCTTCCCCAATCCCCTGTTGAGTGTATGCACCTGCCCTGACCTCTCCCAATCCTCTGTTTTGAGTGTACGCACCTGCCCTGATCTCCGCATACCTCTGTTTTTAGTGTATGCACCTGCCCTGACCTCCCCTAATCCTCTGTTTTGAGTGTATGCATTTGCCCTGACCTCCCCCAATCCTCTGTACTGAGTGAACGCACCTGCCCTGACCTCCCCCAAATCTCTTTGAGTGTACGCACCTGCCTTGACCTTCCTCAATCCTCTGTTTTGAGTGTATGTACCTGCCCTGGCCTCCCCCAATCCTGTTTTGAATGTACACAGCTGCCCTGACCTTCCCCAATCCTGTTTTGACTGTATGTACCTGCCCTGACCTCCCCAATCCTCTGATTTGAGTGTACGCACCTGCCCTGACCTTCCTCAATCCTGTTTTGAGTGTACGCAGCTGCACTGACCTTCCTCAATCCTCTGTTTTGAGTGTACGCAGCTGCACTGACCTTCCTCAATCCTGTTTTGAGTGTATGTGGATCGCCCACAGGCAATGGGGTACTCGGCACCGGGTCCCTCGGTCTCGGTTCTGGGGATGTCACGGTGGCCCGACCCGATCCGTGGCCCTGCTGAGGGGAGCCCGATTAAAGGTGTAAGTTTGTACGGTGTTCGTGACGCCACCTGTGGTATTCGGTCAGGGTGACCGACGCTGCTGGGGGTCCGCTGGGGTGATGGAATGGCAGCCAGATGGTATACCTTCCCACAGGTGAAGTATGTCCCCAGGGCTTCCCAAAGTGTGTGGATGATGATAGTGGTCGTTGTAAGGCGCGATTAATAACGAGGACACAAAGGTTGCAGTCTCTTTACCTTTTACTGAAGACTCCAGCGTCCGCAGTCCGGCTGGTCCGAAGGCACATCCAGAGTTCCCTTAGCCAGGAGGAAATCAGTAGCCTTCCTACTAGCGCCTGTGTGTTGTAGTACCTCCCTGCTGAGCACCACGGGAAAGTCCTCACAACCTTCGTAGATATTTCTGATGTTCTGTCTCTCTGTCCCCCAGATGATATGGATAGGACAACCCGTATGACGGGGTAGGCCTGGAGTTAATTTATAGGGACCCTAGAGACGGCCTTCTCCCACAATTGCCTCCGTGTCTTCTTAGGTATTTAGGTTGGGTAGCCAACTTGGAATTGACTGTCCTGCCATTGTTTGGAGTAATGCGTAGTCAGTACTCCCTCGATGTTCCGGGCACCGGCTACGCGCCTCAGAAGGAGGCTGCCGACCTCGGGTGTTATGATTTTCCCAATGGCAGGGAAAACAAAATAACAACGGACTAGCTCTCGGGTGATGGGAACTAAAGTGACCGTGACCTGAACCTGACACAACACTGGAAGTAGCCGGGGAGTGTTTCCTACGATGCCCTAGACACCACGCGCCAGCCGGAGATCTAACTACCCCTATCAGAGGAATATACAGGCCTGCCTTACCTCCAGAGATGAACCCCAAAAGGAGATAGCAGGCCCCCACAGATATTGACGGTGAGTCAAGAGGAAAAGACATACGTAGGATGAACAGCAGATTTAGCACAGTGAGGTCCGCTTACTAGATAGCAGAAGTACAGGAAAGAGTCACTTCACGGTCAACTTCAAAACACTACTCAAAAACACCATCCTGAAATTACTTTAAAACTCCAGTGACAACTCATGCCACTGGAGTGGCAATTTCAGTCCACGAGAGCTTCCAGCTGCAGAGAGTCACATTGCAAATAGCTGGACAAAAATAGCATTAACTAGAAACAAAATTCAACTTAGCTGAACAGGATCTTGAGGCAGGAGAATGCAACAGAATGCTACTGATACATTGTTGGCCGGCATCGGACCAGCAGCCAAGCAGCCTTAAATAGGAAACTCCCCTAATGGGTGTCAACAGGTGATCAATGATAGAAGAAGGCAAATAAGTGGCACTACCATAAAACACCACCGGGGGAGCCCACAAACAGAATTCACAACAGTACCCCCCCCTTAAGGAGGGGGCACCGAACCCTCACCAGAACCACCAGGGCGATCTGGATGAGCACTATGAAATGCACGAACCAAATCAGGAGCATGAACATCAGATGCAGTCACCCAAGAATTATCCTCCTGACCATAGCCTTTCCACTTAACCAGATACTGAAGTTTCCGTCTGGAAACACGGGAGTCCAAGATCTTTTCCACCACATACTCCAACTCACCCTCAACCAGCACAGGAGCAGGAGGATCAGCAGACGGAACAACCGGCACCTCATACCTCCGCAATAATGACCGATGAAAAACATTATGAATAGTAAAAGACGCTGGGAGGTCCAAACGAAAGGACACAGGATTGAGAACCTCCAGAATCCTATAAGGGCCGATAAACCGAGGCTTAAACTTAGGAGACGAGACCTTCATAGGAACAAATCGAGAAGACAACCAAACCAGGTCCCCAACACAAAGACGAGGACCGACACGCCGATGACGATTAGTGAACTGTTGAGTCTTCTCCTGGGACAACTTCAGATTGTCCACAACCTGTCCCCAAATCTGATGCATTCTATCAACCACAGCATCTACTCCAGGACAATCCGAAGACTCCAATTGACCGGACGAAAAGCGAGGGTGAAACCCTGAATTACAAAAAAATGGAGAAACCAAAGTGGCAGAACTGGCCCGATTGTTAAGGGCAAACTCTGCCAATGGCAAAAAATCAAGCCAATCGTCCTGATCAGCGGACACAAAACACCTCAAGTAAGTCTCCAAGGTCTGATTAGTACGCTCAGTCTGGCCATTAGTCTGAGGATGGAATGCAGACGAAAAAGACAAGTCGATGCCCATCCTGGCACAGAACGCCCGCCAAAATCTAGACACAAACTGAGTACCCCTGTCAGACACTATATTCTCAGGAATACCATGCAAACGCACAACATTCTGAAAAAATAGAGGGACCAGCTCAGAGGAGGAGGGCAATTTGGGCAAAGGTACCAAGTGAACCATCTTGGAAAAACGGTCACACACCACCCAGATGACGGACATCCTACGAGAAACAGGAAGGTCAGAAATAAAGTCCATAGAGATGTGCGTCCAAGGCCTCTTAGGAATAGGCAAGGGCAACAACAACCCGCTGGCCCGGGAACAGCAGGGCTTAGCCCGAGCACAAACATCACAAGACTGCACAAAAATACGTACATCTCGAGACAAGGAAGGCCACCAGAAGGACCTAGACACCAGATCCCTGGTGCCAAAAATTCCAGGATGACCTGCCAACGCGGAAGAGTGAACCTCCGAAATAACTCTACTCGTCCAGTCATCAGGGACAAACAGTCTACCAGGCGGACAGCGATCAGGCCTATCCACCTGAAACTCCTGCAAAGAGCGCCGCAGGTCTGGGGAGACAGCTGACAATATCACCCCATCCTTCAGGATGCCAGTAGGTTCGGAATCACCAGGCGAGTCAGGCTCAAAACTCCTAGAGAGGGCATCCGCCCTCACATTCTTAGACCCAGGCAGATATGAAACCACAAAGTTAAATCGAGAGAAAAACAACGACCAGCGCGCCTGTCTAGGATTCAGACGCCTGGCTGACTCAAGATAAATTAGATTTTTGTGGTCAGTCAAGACCACCACCTGGTGTCTAGCACCCTCAAGCCAATGACGCCACTCCTCAAATGCCCACTTCATGGCCAAGAGCTCCCGATTTCCAACATCATAATTTCGCTCAGCGGGCGAAAACTTTCGAGAGAAAAACGCACATGGTCTCATCACTGAGCAGTCAGGACCTTTCTGCGACAAAACTGCACCTGCTCCGATCTCGGAAGCATCTACTTCAACCTGGAACGGGAGCGAAACATCAGGCTGGCGCAACACAGGAGCAGAAGAAAAGCGGCGCTTAAGCTCCCGAAAGGCCTCCACAGCCGCAGAGGACCAATTAGCAACATCAGCACCCTTCTTGGTCAAATCAGTCAAAGGTTTAGCAATGGCAGAAAAACCCGCTATGAATCGGCGATAGAAATTAGCAAATCCCAAGAATTTCTGAAGACTCTTTAGAGAAGTAGGTTGTATCCAATCACAAATAGCCTGAACCTTAACAGGGTCCATCTCCATAGATGAAGGGGAAAAAATATATCCCAGAAAGGAAATTCTCTGAACCCCAAAAATACACTTTGAGCCCTTCACAAATAGAGAATTAGCTCGTAAAACCTGAAAAACTCTCCTGACCTGTTGAACATGAGATTCCCAGTTCTCCGAAAAAATCAAAATATCATCCAAATACACAATCATAAATTTATCCAGATATTCACGGAAAATATCGTGCATAAAGGACTGAAAAACGGAAGGGGCATTCGCGAGACCGAAAGGCATTACCAAATACTCAAAATGGCCTTCAGGCGTATTAAATGCGGTCTTCCACTCATCCCCCTGCTTAATCCGCACCAAATTATACGCACCACGTAGATCGATCTTAGTGAACCACTTCGCCCCCTTTATGCGAGCAAACAGATCAGTCAGTAAAGGTAACGGGTACTGGTATTTAACTGTAATCTTATTCAGAAGTCGATAGTTGATACAAGGTCTCAATGAACCATCCTTCTTACCCACAAAGAAAAACCCTGCCCCCAGTGGAGACAAAGAGGGGCGAATATGACCCTTTTCCAAAGATTCTCTGATATACTCCCGCATAGCAGTATGTTCAGGTACAGACAAATTAAACAAGCGACCCTTAGGAAATTTACTACCGGGAATCAGCTCAATAGCGCAGTCACACTCTCTGTGAGGGGGGAGAGAATCAGTTTTAGGCTCCTGAAAGACATCATAAAAATCTGACAGAAATGCTGGGATCTCAGAGGGAGTAGATGAAGAAATGGGAACCAAAGGTGCATCCCCATGAATCCCCCGACATCCCCAGCTCAGCACAGACATTGATCTCCAGTCCAAGACTGGATTATGAATTTGTAACCATGGTAATCCAAGTACTAATATGTCATGTAGATTATATAACACAAGGAAACGAATAATCTCCTGATGGTCTGGGGTAAGATGCATAGTCACTTGTGTCCAATATTGTGGTTTATTGCTAGCCAAAGGTGTAGAATCAATACCCTTTAAGGGAATAGAAACCTCCAGAGGCTCCAAATCAAACCCACAACGCTTGGCAAAGGACCAATCCATGAGACTCAGAGCGGCGCCAGAATCCACATAAGCATCCACAGTAACAGATGATAAAGTACAAATCAATGTCACGGACAAAAGAAATTTAGACTGCAAGGTACCCATAGAAAAAGATTTATCAACCTTTTTATCAACCTTCTTTATGCGTTTAGAGCATGCTGATATAACATGAGCTGGATCTCCACAATAGAAGCACAACCCATTTTTGCGCCTGTAATTCTGTCGTTCGCCTCTAGACAATACACTATCGCATTGCATATGCTCTGGTGCCTTTTCAGAGGTCACCGCCAAATGATGCACAGGTTTTTGCTCAGAAGATACCGCCATATGGTGCACAGGTTTTTGCTCAGAAGATACTGCCATATGGTGCACAGGTTTTTGCTCAAAAGATACCGCCATATGGTGCACAGATTTTTGCTCAGAAGATACCGCCATATGGTGCACAGATTTGCGCTCCCGTAAACGCCGATCAATCTGGATAGCCAATTTCATGGCATCATTCAGACCTGTAGGCACAGGGAACCCCACCATGACATCCTTAACGGCATCAGAGAGACCTTCTCTGAAATTAGCTGCTAGAGCGCACTCATTCCATTTAGTAAGCACTGACCATTTACGAAATTTTTGGCAGTATATCTCAGCTTCATCTTGCCCTTGGGAAAGAGCTATCAAGGCTTTCTCAGCCAAAATCTCTAAATTAGGTTCTTCATAAAGCAACCCCAAAGCCAGAAAAAACGCATCTACATTTAATAACGCAGGATCCCCTGGCGACAATGCAAATGCCCAACTTTGAGGGTCACCCCGCAATAGAGAAATAACAATTTTAACCTGTTGCGCAGGATCACCAGCAGAGTGAGATTTCAGAGACAAAAACAGTTTACAATTCTCTCTGAAATTCAAAAAACGGGATCTGTCTCCGGTAAAAAATTCAGGCATAGGGATCTTAGGTTCAGACATTGGAACACGTATAACAAAATCTTGTAAGTTCTGGACTTTTGTAGCCAGGTTATTCAGACCTACAACCAAACTCTGTGGATCCATGATTCAAACAGGTGTAACCAAAGCCATTCAGAGATTAAGAGGAGAGGAAAAAAAAAAAAAAAGGCTGAAGACTGCAGTTTAAGTAAGGATTACAAATAAGCACTAAGGTGCACTTTCCAAACACAGAAGGAAAAAAAAAACCTTTTCATATCCTTTCCTGCTTTAGTGCATAGTTTTAACATATGATGGCCGGCCAAACTGTTATGATTTTCCCAATGGCAGGGAAAACAAAATAACAACGGACTAGCTCTCGGGTGATGGGAACTAAAGTGACCGTGACCTGAACCTGACACAACACTGGAAGTAGCCGGGGAGTGTTTCCTACGATGCCCTAGACACCACGCGCCAGCCGGAGATCTAACTACCCCTATCAGAGGAATATACAGGCCTGCCTTACCTCCAGAGATGAACCCCAAAAGGAGATAGCAGGCCCCCACAGATATTGACGGTGAGTCAAGAGGAAAAGACATACGTAGGATGAACAGCAGATTTAGCACAGTGAGGTCCGCTTACTAGATAGCAGAAGTACAGGAAAGAGTCACTTCACGGTCAACTTCAAAACACTACTCAAAAACACCATCCTGAAATTACTTTAAAACTCCAGTGACAACTCATGCCACTGGAGTGGCAATTTCAGTCCACGAGAGCTTCCAGCTAAAGAGAGTCACATTGCAAATAGCTGGACAAAAATAGCATTAACTAGAAACAAAATTCAACTTAGCTGAACAGGATCTTGAGGCAGGAGAATGCAACAGAATGCTACTGATACATTGATGGCCGGCATCGGACCAGCAGCCAAGCAGCCTTAAATAGGAAACTCCCCCAATGGGTGTCAACAGGTGATCAATGATAGAAGAAGGCAAATAAGTGGCACCACCATAAAACACCACCGGGGGAGCCCACAAACAGAATTCACAACACTCGGGGCAGGACTCCTCCCGGTATTATCTCCTTGTGCTGTGACTTCGGTTCTCACTCTCCACAATATACTGGGCTTCATGTCCTTTCTTAGGATGCTGCCGCAATGAAGTGCAGGCACAGCTCCGTAACATTCTATCTCTTGCTAGACCTCTGTCAGGATCCCACCCCTGACAGGACCTCTCTGGGTCAAACCCAGGCTGCTTCTCCCTCGATGTTGTCTGGTCAAAGCCCAGTCTGCTTCTTTCTTCTCACTTCCTATCCAACCCACCAGTTTTACCCGTGTGTGAGGAGTGCCCTTTTAGATAGAAGCTTTGCTCCCCCTAGTGGACTGGAGTGTAAAGTGTAGTGTGTGACTGTGATACCTGGCAAGGTGAACTCCTTTAGTACCATCAGACGTAACATCGCTCCCCCTTGTGGAAGAGCGACATTACTGCAACGACCAGGACTCTGGGGCTCTGCATATACACCTGCCCTGAGCTCCCCCAATCCCGTTTTGAGTGTATGCACCTGCCCTGACCTCTCCCAATCCCCTGTTGAGTGTATGCACCTGCCCTGACCTTCCCCAATCCTCTGTTTTGAGTATACGCACTGGCCCTGGCCTTCCCCAATCCCCTGTTGAGTGTATGCACCGGCCCTGACCTCTCCCAATCCTGTTTTGAGTGTACGCATCTGCCCTGGCCTCCCCCAATCCTGTTTTGAGTATATACGCACCGGCCCTGGCCTTCCCCAATCCCCTGTTGAGTGTATGCACCTGCCCTGACCTCTCCCAATCCTCTGTTTTGAGTGTATGCACCTGCCCTGACCTCCCCAAATCCTCTGTTTTGAGTGTATGCATTTGCCCTGACCTCCCCCAATCCTCTGTATTGAGTGTACGCACCTGCCCTGACCTCCCCCAAACCCCTGCTTTGAGTGTACACACCTGCCTTGACCTTCCTCTATCCTCTGTTTTGAGTGTATGTACCTGCCCTGGCCTCCCCCAGTCCTGTTTTGAATGTACACAGCTGCCCTGACCTTCCCCAATCCTCTGTTTTGTGTATGTACCTGCCCTGACCTCCTCCAATCCTGTTTTGAGTGTACGCACCTGCTCTGACCTCCCCCAATCCTCTGTTTTGAGTGTATGTATGTACCTGCCCTGACCTCCCCAATCCTGTTTTGAGTGTACGCACCTGCCCTGACCTCCCCCTATCCTCTGTTTTGAGTGTATGTACCTGCCCTGACCTCCCCAATCCTGTTTTGAGTGTACGCACCTGCCCTGACCTTTCTCAATCCTCTGTTTTGAGTGTACGCAGCTGCACTGACCTTCCTCAATCCTGTTTTGAGTGTATGCACCTGCCCTGACCTCCCCAATCCTCAGTTTTGAGTGTATGCACCCGCCCTGACCTCCCCATTACTGTTTTGAATGTATGCACCTGCCCTGACCTCCCCCAATCCCGTTTTGAGTGTATGCACCTGCCCTGACCTCCCCCAATGCTCTGTTTTCAGTGTATGCACCTGCCCTGGCCTTCCTCAATCCTGTTTTGAGTGTACACACCTGCCCTGACCTCCCCCAATTCTGAGTGTACACACCTGCCCTGACCTCCCCCAATTCTGAGTGTACACACCTGCCCTGGCCTTCCCCAATCCTCTGTTTTAAGTGTACACACCTGCCCTGACCTTCCCCAATCCTCTGTATTGAGTGTACACACCTGCCCTGACCTTCCCCAATCCTCTGTATTGAGTGTACGCACCTGCCCTGACCTTCCCCAATCCTCTGTTTTGAGTGTATGCACCTGCCCTGACATTCCCATCGATTACCCTCCAGCACTCCCTGTCAGACTGAGTGCAGACACAAGGCTTTCTTTTTGGAAATAATTCTATATACAATAGCAGAATTGTGAGATATAGATCCTTCGTCTCGGCGTGTCTAATCCGGCTTGTACTCCGTGAAAAGGCTTTTTGTCTGCAATACTTTAGAATCCATTTTTAATTAATTACAGTCATTTACCTAATTGTACAACTTCCCACTCAGAGACTGAAGGGAAGCGCTGGGGGGGGGGGGGGCTGAAATTATTTATTATTTTCTTTTCCTAAAGAAGAGGACAATCTTCAGTTTCATTATCAATAATAATGATTTGTTAGAAAACAGCACAAATGTTTCGCCTCCATATACCTCTATCAGTAGGAATAAAGTAAAGGTAGTCAACATTCAAAAGAGTATAAAATGTTACAAAGAGATTCAATATGTCTCGTTATAACAATATAGGTGTTCTTATTTATCACATTTTATAAAAGTAGGAGCGGATATAGGGTCCTATAAAAATTTACAAAAAAAAAAAAGAAAAGAAATCTGCTGTTTGTAACACTCCGAACCTGGGACGCACATGGCGGAAATGTTGCGGATTTTAGGTGAGGATATTAGGTGAGGATATTAGGTGAGGATTTTAGGTGAGGATTTTAGGTGAGGATTTTAGGTGTGGATTTTAGGTGAGGATTTTAGGTGAGGATTTCAGGTGAGGATTTTAGGTGTGGATTCTAGGTGTGGATTTTAGGTGTGGATTTTAGGTAAGGATTTAAGTGAGGATATTAGGTGTGGATTTCAGGTGAGGATTTTAGGTGACGATATTAGGTATGGATTTTAGGTGAGGATATTAGGTGTGGATTTTAGGTGAGGATTTCAGGTGAAGATTTTAGGTGTAGATTTTAGGTGAGGATTTCAGGTGAGGATTTCAGGTGAGGATTTCAGGTGAGGATTTTAGGTGAGGATATTAGGTGTAAATTTTAGGTGCGGATTTCACATTACAAATCCTCAGCAGTTACTCTGCAACACAAAGACATTTCAAAACCCTACAGTCTGACACAAATTTTGGATTTCACAGTTTTCTGATCTGTTTTTCATAACTTTTTACACTTTTATAAACAAATACATCAAGTTTTTGTAAAGACTCAATGCTGCCCCTTATTACTTCAGACCTCTGCCCTTCTCACTGGCAGGTGGATATAGACTTTTGGCCCAAATACTAATCGATGACAGCCAATTCTTGCCTGGGAGTTTATTACAATTTATGCATTTTTTTTGTCCGCCCGCTTACTGAATCACACAAGTCTGCGTCCTTTACGACTGACTGATCCCGCCTGTATAAGGACGACCGTTCTTCACATATTGTCAGCGGCACATCGTGGACTAAAACAGGCGATCACAGGAGCTCCAGCGACCCGCCGGTGAACAAGCTTGTTCATTGATTGCTGCAGCGAGTGATGTGCTGCCAACAGTCTTCACAGTGCATGGGGACTGAATGGCTGTATTAACTAGTTCACGGCCAGGATATTTATCCCTGTTCAAGCAGTTTGGGGAATTGTCAAGTTTTTTTTTTCTCATTTGGTTATTGAAATATTTTTTCCCTCTACGTTTTTCTGCAAAAAGAAAAAGAAATAGACGTCTATTTCATAGCTTTATATTTTTAAGGTTGAAAGAAGTCACAACCTATAACCCAACATGTTAATTCAGAGCTAATAAACCCCCCATGAGGCAGATGTAATCGATCCATATTCCTTCCTGAGACTTGTTCGGTGGATCAGTTTTACACTTTTTCTAATTTATTTTTTAATAACTCAAATTTCTCCTAAAAAGTAATTTTATTTTGCTCCCCCCTTAATTTACAAGTAGTTTTATGTGTGGGATATATTCGTAAAGGTTCAGTGCCTGACAGTGACTTTTTTTTTGTTTGTTTTACTTTTTTTCCTCATTTTGTCTTTGTTTCACACGTTATACCCCCATAAGGTCATAAAAGAACTTTGGGGGGCATTTTATCTTTACAATGTATTTTTAATTGCCAATTTCTCCTGTAACTGGGGCGTCCATATTCCCCCAAGTTACAGCCTCCTGAGTGCATCACGAAACCGATTTGGGTCTCCTTCTGGCACCCTGCGATCACATAATCGCTGGAACAGTAGGAGAAGCGCTGATACTGCGTCTTCACTTACTTAGAGCTGTGCATACAGCAACGGGGAAGGAAGAAACGGTATTAAATCGTTTCTATGTGGCCACTTCGATAGACTTGCTAGCAGGAATCATCCTCCAATTTTACATAAACTCATAACTTTTTATTTATGCAAAGTACAGTTCCCATTTAAATCTATAGTCCAGTCAATTACAGGAAACATTGTAATATATCTGCTTCTTTCTTCATATATGAGCCACTTCTTTTCTCCCCTGACTCCTAAACTCACCATCCACTCAAAAACTGCTCAGCTCTATCATACTCTTAAGCAAGACAGACTGCTACATCACTGTGATGTAAGGTTACAACTCCTATTATAGTCCATGGAGAGAGAGAAGGACAGTGATAAATAGAAAGATCATGCCGAGATTTACCTCACCAAAGCTGGATTCACATCTACACTGCTCAGTACTGCAGTATATCTTCCAAGCTGAAGCTGCTGCTTCTCTCTGTGTACTAAACTAATCCATCTCTCCGGGTGCTAAATATGAGAGACATAGCAACTAGACTCACCCACAAACTTAGAGACAATTACATATTAAGAGATGGAGCCTGCGGAAGGCCATCCTAATTAAAATGCAGAATACAAGTCACGTAATGGCCAGAAATACAGACAAGTACAGCTCCCTTAATGTCACATATGTTTTTTTTAGCATAAATATTAGTGATGAGCGAGCATGCTTGGATATTGTGTTATCTGAGCATGCTCGGGTGTTATCGGAAGATCTTGGGAGTGCTCGTATATTGTGTGCGAGTCTCCACAGCTGCATGATTTGCACAACACTTGCGGAAATTGCGTAACAAACAGGTAATTCCCACATGTGTTGAGGATGTCTAACAGCTGCGAATCATGCAACCGCACAGACTAGAACGTAATATATGAGCACGGCCAAGATACTCGGATAACACCCGAGCATGCTCAGATAACACCCGAGCATGCTCAGATAACACCCGAGCATGCTCGCTCATCACTGATAAATATCCCACTCCTCTTAAATCCAGACTGCAGAGTACAAAGCTTATCCAGCGCTCATCATAACAACTTCATTTATTCCTTCCTATTCTTTTATGTAGAGCTGACAGAGGAAGAAAATAATAAGTCTTTTGTGCCTCCGCCTGGAACGCTCTACCCCCGGCAGGAGATAAACAGGTAGCCACGATGAAATGAAGCAAGAGTTACGCAGAGAACTTTTATCTCAGCACGACAAATCCGCACTTCTTACAAAGCAGTAATTTAATAAAATACAATTAGAGCTGGAGGGAAACAAATTGTGACATCTGTATTCACTGCAAATGTTTGGAAGCCAAAGCAGATTTTAGATTGAGCACAGGACAAAATAAGTGAAAATAAGGAAAATGCCCAATATATGGATGATGATTGTATGCAAATTTACCCGCCGTTAATCTTAAGGGCAATATGTTTATTTTAATAACTAAAAGAAGAAATTAAAATAACAATAGCAATTTTTTTGTACCCTTCATTTTTTTTAATTCTGTATTTTCACTTTCAATTTCTTTACATGATAAATGAGCCGATACGCTCATCAGTCCGCTGAGGTTTGCAAGGAGAAACTTCAGAAAATTACTTATAGTAGAAGTTAGTGAGCATGCGCCGCAACCTGCGCAGAGGTCACTGTGCATGGAGGGTAAGTGGTATGGACTGACCTGGGCTGGAGCAGTGGTATTGCAACCACTAGGAGCAGCAGCGGCAGGTGACGTAGTCAGGAAATATCCAGGGGTCGGTACACGGAGAAGCAATGTAGTTGAAGGATCAGGAAGTTGCACAGTCAGGAAATAGCCAGGGAGTGGTACACGGAGCATCATAATCTTGTAATGAAAGCAGCAGGTGAAAATGAAGTTAGACTAAAGGCTGGGAGCTCAATAATCTTGCAAGGAAGGAAATGCAATGCTGGGTTTAAGTAGGGTGTTCAATCAGGGAGGAGCCAATCAGGAACTCATGGTGGAGACAATCAGGAACCACACAGGTACTAGTATCTGGGTTAGCAAGAAACTGTATTGAGAGCTAAATAGCTCAGAGGGAAGAGCTTTCACCTTGTGGACAGAGTTCTGACAGTAAAATTCCTAGCTGGGTTCATAAAATTACTGTATTATCAATGCCGTTATTCTGTGTTCTTGACCTCAGGCTTTTAAAAATAGTCATGTCATTGCAATCTCCCCCCCCCCCCCCCCCCCCATGATGAGGAGACTGCTGAAAAGTGACAAAGCATCAGTCTTCTGTGAAGATGGCATTTTTTTAATAATTGTGTGAAGAATTTGGATTGGCTAAATATCCTCAATTACGTAGCTAGGCTCCTCAAAGAGTAATAGATGGAATATGAGAGCTACATTTTTCTTCTGGAGTTGAGCCAGTTGACCTACTTTTTCCCAGGAAGCATCGCCGAGTCTTCAAATCTCCCTATTCCAGCTGTCAATCTCCAAGAGGAAAAACAGTATCCTCAGGACCAGGGGAGCACAACCTTTTTAGGTCGTAGGACCACATTGTCAGATCAAATCAACCCCATAAGCTGAAAAATCACTAAAGTATCGATTCTTGGCCTTTCAGCTAAGATTAAATGTGGTATCTCTGGTATCTCTTGGAAAGGCGACTTTTGAGAGGAGCCAGGCGCCCTAGAATATGGACATATCATGCACACTGGGTGCGGTGCACTGGGTACTACGCTGGGTGGCTTATATAGTCAACCGGTGAAAACCCTGACCCTCTGGGATTGATGCCATTAGGTTGGAGAAACCAGTGTGCGAAGTGCTTCAGGAGTGATGACCCCAGGGTGTCCTAACTCTCTGGGTGACGGCCCTAGGTATCCATAGTTATGGCCACTAGAAACTAGTTAACGGTCACTATCTGTGGTCGTAACCTCTGATACCCAAGATCCTGCAATGCCTGCACATGAGGAAAGAGACGTAGCGAATCAGAAAAACTATACTACATTTCTAATTGGAGGTATTTGGGGATATTATTATTATTATTATTATTACTACTACACCTGCTACGTATCGGGATAGGATCTTGGAGATGGGTTTACCCCTTTAATAACAGACTTCTGGGGGACATTTTTTTGTTTGTTGTGCAGTGTTTCCACTGTAACTGGGGCATCCAAAGAAGCCCAAGTTACAGGATAAAATAGTCCCTTGTAATGATTCATGTCACTGGAAGAACTGATGTGGCTATGTTAGGACCCAGCAGGGCAGCTATAGAAGGATTGGCTGATGCTTCTAGTCACTACATATTGATCACTGCAAAGACAGAAGCTGCTATAAACCACTTCTGTCGTCTCCTCCGGGTCCGTGGATGTCTCAAACCTGCTTGTGCTACATTACAAGGGCAGGATTAAAGCTCTGACCGCGTGCTGGAAATGTTAAATACATGGTCATTATTTGATTAATAAAATCAAATCCTTTTCCCCTCAGTACCCTTTCCGAACAGACTCGACATGCACCGGCCTCCTCTGCAGCATTCGGCTTACGCACCGGCCTCCTCTGCAGTGTTCGCCTTATGCACCAGCCTCCTCTGCAGCGTTCGCCTTACGCACCGACCTCCTCTGCAGCGTTCGCCTTATGCACCGGCCTCCTCAGCAGCATTCGCCTTACGCACCGGCCTCCTCTGCAGCATTTGCCTTATGCACCGGCCTCCTCTGCAGCGTTCACCTTATGCACCAGTCTCCTCTGCAGCGTTCGCCTTATGCACCGGCCTCCTCAGCAGCGTTCGCCTTACGCACCGACCTCCTCAGCAGCGTTCGCCTTACACACCAGCCTCCTCTGCAGCGTTCGCCTTATGCACCGGCCTCCTCTGCAGCGTTCGCCTTATGCACCGGCCTCCTCTGCAGCGTTCGTCTTATGCACCGGCCTCCTCTGCAGCGTTCGCCTTATGCACCGGCCTCCTCTGCAGGTTCGCCTTATGCACCGGCCTCCTCTGCAGCGTTCGCCTTACGCACCGGCCTCCTCTGCAGGTTCACCTTATGCACCTGCAGCGCCCCAGAGTTCTGGTCATTGCAGTAATGTCATTCTTCCACCAGGGGGGAGTGATATTACATCTGATGGCAATAAAGGAGATCTTCCTACCAGGTATCACAAACCATACACCACACTTCACACTCCAGACCACCAGGGGGAGCCTTGCTCCTATCTACTAAGGCACTCCTCACAGAAGGGTAAAACTGGTGGGCTGGATAGAAAGTTAGAGAGAAGCTGGCTGGGCTTTGCCCAGGCAACACCTGTCAGGCAGACAGGGGGAAAGGAGGAACATCGGAGCTGCAGACAGAGGGTCCCTGACAGGGGTGGGATCCTGTCAGAGGCCTAGCAAGACAGAAAGACACGGAGCTGCGCCTGCCCCACGTGCGGCAGCATCCTAAGAAAGGACACGAAGAGAATTGTGTTGTAGAGGGTGAGACACGAAGTCATAGCACAAAGAGATAACACCAGAAGGAGTTCTGCCCTGTAAAGGCTCCTCCTTCTGAGGCGCGTAGCCGGTGGCCGGAACACCGAGGGAGCAACCGTCTCCAAGCCTTGCTCCAGAGACCGGCAGGACAGTCAATTCCAAGTTGGCTGCCCGACCTTAATACCTAAGAAGACACGGTGGCAACTTGTGGGGGTCGGAGCGTCTCTAGGGTCCCTATAAACAAGCCTCAGGCCATCAGTCATACAGGTTTGTCCTATCCACATCATCTGGGGGACAGAGAGGAAGAAATAACATCTAGAACATCTACAAGAGTTGTGAGGACCTTACTGAGAAGCTCAGCAGGGAGGTACTACAACACACAGGCGCCAGAAGGAAGGCTACTGATTTCCACCTGGATAGGGGACTCTGGATTTGCCTTCAGACCGGCCAGACTCTGCCTACCCTGTGGTCTGTACCCTGGACTGTGGATGCTGAAGTCTTCAGTAAAAGGTAAAGAGACTGCAACCTTGTGTCCTCGTTATTCCCTGCGCCTGACATCGTCCACCATCACCACCTACACTCCTGGGAAGCCCTAGGGACACACTTCACCTGTGGGAAGGTATACCATCTAGCTGCCATCACATCATCCCCAGCGGACCCCTAAGCAGCGTCGGTCACCCTGACCGAATACCACAGGTAGCGTCACGAACACTATTCCCATAAAGACTATTACTTTTGTTGGACGTCTCCCTCAAAGGGCCACGGACCGGGTCGGGCCACCGTGACATCCCTACCGAACCGAAGGACCCGGTACCGAGTACCCCATTGCCCTTATGTGGGGACGCTGCAAAATCTTGGCTTCACGAACAGGATCTACTTAAGCCTGAAAATTGGGTCATGTGCGCCTAAGAACTGTGCCAGAACTGTATTTGAACTGTGATTTGCTTAAAGACTGTGTATTGCCATTTGCTGCCAAAATTCCCGCCAAAACCGCCGCCATTACAGCGCCACGAGGAGCGCAGGAGAAGAAGAAGGGCGTGGAGTTGTTGGCGTGGAGTTGTGGTCGTGAACGAACTGAGAAGCGCGAAGAATAATGGCCGCCCAGTCCAAATATCTCTGTACCTTGAGGACGTGTCCGTCAGCAGCCGAGATCCGCCTCTTGATCCTCAATGGCGGGCGGAGACAAAGAAAACGAAACCGCCCAAGGAGGAGAGAGTGGGAAAAGGACCAGGAAGAGGCAAGCCACGTGGAGGACGCCATGGCAAGCTGCCCAGAACCAGAGTGTGGGGTCGGAGCAGAGGACTCCCCCAGCTACCCGGAGGGGCACCGTGACCAGGCCTCCACTGCTGATTTCCTGCAGGCCGGAGTGGACGAAATGATAGACCAACTGCTGCAGCTGCGGGTGACCACCAAGGCTGCATGCCCGATAACACCTGCCGAGGACCCGCTGACATCGCCACCGACACCACTCCCTGCACCGCTACGGGAACCGCTGTCGACACCGTCGCCAGGACCACCGCGGACGCCGCCGCCGATGAAGCCAGCCGACATGGAAGACACCACTGCTGCCGGTAAGCGTGCCGACCCTGCCCCAGAGACAGAGAGACTACTGATAGGCCCCGTCGCAGCGCCACCTCCTCGCGGTACCCACCACCTGCAGCATCTAGCACCATGGGACCAGGCCACGGGCATGGAACACTTTTTGAAGGCCACAAGAGCGCCCACCACCCTGCCGGGAGAGGTACACGCGGAGCGTACTGTGTACCGCTGGGTGAATCCTGGGCTAGATTCCATGCAGTTCCCCGGGGCAGAACAACATAAAGGAGAGATGGTAGAAGTCCTAAGTTGGGAGGACTACCAGGCCCAACTCGCCCGTAAGTGGGAGGAGAAGGAGGAGAGACACCAGGCCCAACGCCAGGCCTATGACCAACGTGACCTGGCAGTAAAGGCCAAGGCCCGCAAGGACCGCACCACCCACCAGGTCCCCCGTAAGCAGGGCACAGTCATAGCCTTCAAACTCCGAGGGGGTTTGGGCTTCATCAAGGAGCAAGGACTATATGCGGAGGTCTTTGTGAACCAGAGAGATGTGGAGTCCCACCTCTGGAAAGGCCACCCAGACCGAGACCTTTACCCGGGGGACACCGTTACTTACACCAGACATTTCGGTGAAAAGGGCTGATTCACCTTAAATGTGCACAAAAAGAGAGACATTGTGGCACATCCTACAAAAACCCCAGCTAAATTGTCTCCCGTGGCAACGGCGCCACCTTGTGTCCAGACTACTGCTATCACCAAGACCACAACTGTTACCCCGACATGCACCATCATCAGGACCACTACATGTACTGTCACCACGACTGAAACTGTTGTGGCTACTGAGCCAACACCCATGGTGACCCATGCAAAGGTTACCCCAGAGTGGAATACTGTGGGTACTCAGACCCCCAAATGGAGTGATAGACCTCCCTATGTAGTACCAGGTGGTAGCCAATACCCAAAAGGTCTACCCCCGCCGGTACTACCCCCTGAATGGTTTAAATAAACCTCGAAAAACCGAAAATTTAAATAGTTAACAGTTCCTTCTTTCTTTGCTGCTTGAACCCGTCTAGGGTTAACTTTTAAAGGGGTCCCCTGTTAAAAGGGATCCCATGTTTTTGCACAAGTTGTTTTATCATCAAAGAACTGCAGAATCATGAACTGTGCATGATCACAAACTGCTTGTAAATAGTTTGCAGCTTCTTAAGGGTGCTCTCTACTGGTTTTACATAGGAGGCTTTTACAGAGACTGCCTCTTAACAGAAACTGCTGTTAATTATGCTGTAAAAATAACTGCTTTGCCTTACAGACCTGAAGAAAAACCCGTTGGTGCGGCAGAATTCCGGGTTAGGATTACACGTCTTGTAGCCCACCCAAGACCAACGTTCGGAGGTTCGTAACTGGTCCCTCATATTGCATCACGTCATCTTTGAACTGACTTGAATACTGATGATGTGATTGTTTCCCTTACCTCAGAAAAATAATTGGGTTTCCTCTTAAAGGGAATGTTAGTTTTTTGCACTTTGCTCAAGAGTGATAATGTTGATTTAGATAGTTAGATAGTAATAATGTTTTGTTTATACATAGCTGATAGTATGTAGTTAAGAATAGGAAATGCTAGATGATGTACTTTAAATAAAATTGAGGATAAAGAAATTGGAAGAAAGATACAGTGAACCTATAGGGGGGGGGGGGGGTGAATCCTGTTCTGCCTTTTAATAGAGTGAACCCATAGGGGTTAGTGAGTCCTCTAGTGAGCCTTAGGAAGTTAGTTAAAAGACTTTGCACTTAGAGGAGAGTAACTGTTTTATGCTTGAATAAAGAAAATGTTAATTTATTGTTTTGAAATTGCACTTAGTAGTTAATAGATAGTATACCTGTATGGGTAATAGTATTTCATAGTTAGTTGGTTAGCTTAGTTGGTCAATCTACAGAAGTAAGCTGACAATGTAAATATGTTCTTGTTTGTAACGTTCAAGTGTTCTCACCTCCCATAAAGGGAAGCATTGTTATATTATTGGTAAATATATTTTTATTAAAGAGAAGAGAATTTTACAAGAAAAACAGTAGTTGAAAACTACGACAATGATCAAAGTACTTTTTCTTATAATATACAATTCGAGAAGAGTAACACAAAAAACACTCGTTCACAAACCTTGCATAAATCTTACATAAAAGAAAGAAAAAAAAAAAAAAAGGTAACTTTAACATATAAGCAATAACTCCTTGCCCCCGCAACAGGCGAGGACTTTCATTACCGTGAATAAAAGAAAGCATACCTAAAATCAGTTCGCCCATGTCCCCTAGAGCGAGACATGCACGCAAATAGTAACATTATAAAAGTAACTGGTAAATCATGGTACAGACCTAGCATTGTTATATTAATTTGTTCCACAGCATTTCAAAAATTTTGTATGTCTTTTTGCTAATGTATTGTTGTTTTTTTCCCCAGTCCGGGAGTACTGGATTTAACCAGGGGGGGGGGGGGGAGTGCAGCGCACCAGAGTTCTGGTCGTACTTCCACCAGGGGGGAGTGATATTACGTCTGATGGCAATAAAGGAGATCTTCCTACCAGGTATCACAAACCATACACCACACTTCACACTCCAGACCACCAGGGGGAGCCTTGCTCCTATCTACTAGGGCACTCCTCACAGAAGGGTAAAACTGGTGGGCTGGATAGAATGTTAGAGAGAAGCTGGCTGGGCTTTGCCCAGGCAACACCTGTCAGGCAGACAGGGGGAAAGGAGGAACATCAGAGCTGCAGACAGAGGGTCCCTGACAGGGGTGGGATCCGGTCAGAGGCCTAGCAAGACAGAAAGACACGGAGCTGCGCCTGCCCCACGTGCGGCAGCATCCTAAGAAAGGACACGAAGAGAATTGTGTTGTAGAGGGTGAGACACGAAGTCATAGCACAAGGAGATAACATCAGAAGGAGTTCTGCCCTGTAAAGGCTCCTCCTTCTGAGGCGCGTAGCCGGTGGCCGGAACACCGAGGGAGCAACCGTCTCCAAGCCTTGCTCCAGAGACCGGCAGGACAGTCAATTCCAAGTTGGCTGCCCGACCTTAATACCTAAGAAGACACGGTGGCAACTTGTGGGGGTCGGGGCGTCTCTAGGGTCCCTATAAACAAGCCTCATGCCATCAGACATACGGGTTTGTCCTATCCACACCATCTGGGGGACAGAGAGGAAGAAATAACATCTAGAACATCTACAAGAGTTGTGAGGACCTTAGCAAGAAGCTCAGCAGGGAGGTACTACAACACACAGGTGCCAGAAGGAAGGCTACTGATTTCCACCTGGATAGGGGACTCTGGATTTGCCTTCAGACCGGCCGGACTCTGCCTACCCTGTGGTCTGTACCCTGGACTGTGGATGCTGAAGTCTTCAGTAAAAGGTAAAGAGACTGCAACCTTGTGTCCTCGTTATTCCCTGCGCCTTACATCGTCCACCATCACCACCTACACTCCTGGGAAGCCCTGGGGACACACTTCATCTGTGGGAAGGTATACCATCTAGCTGCCATCACATCATCCCCAGCCGACCCCTAAGCAGCTTCGGTCACCCTGACCGAATGCCACAGGTGGCGTCATGAACACTATTCCCATAAAGGCTATTACTTTTGTTGGACGTCTCCCTCAAAGGGCCACGGACCGGGTTGGGCCACCGTAACATCCCTACCGAACCGAAGGACTCGGTACCGAGTACCCCATTGCCCTTACGTGGGAGCGCTACACACCAGCCTCCTCTGCAGCGTTCGCCTTTACAGGTTCCTTCCATCAATATTTGCAGCGTTTTCCGGCACAGTCTCTGCATTTCCATCTCTTCAGCTCTGTACACGCGGTTGTTATTTGTATATCCATCGCCCCTAGCCTTCCATTTAATGAACATGGCTAACAGCTTATGGATGATGCATATTTTATCACAGCATTTTAATAGACCAGAATAAATTTTTGTGACATGTTTCCCGGTGTAATAAAGAGATGCACTTTTATTTTTTCTTAGGAAAGAGATTTACTGTCAATGAAATTAAAATAATCATACATTAATAAAACAATTCTGCTCCACTACGGCCAACGGGGAAAAGACAACAACAAAAAAAAACGAGCTTGGTCCTTGCAAGTGAATTCAGGCTACAGGCTGTAAACCTTCAGAGATGGCAGCAAATTATTCCGAAAGACAGCTTTATAAGGACACTAAATCCACGGGCTGCGGCTAGTCCGGCTAGTGTGCGGCTGCAAGTTACAGTCCGGGAACAGTTGGGCTAATCCAGGGAAATAGTCATTAGCCACAAGGGGTTTGTGATGTGCCCGTCTTATCTACAGCAGTCATCATGCCCCCAATGTAGAGTTCATCCGCTTCACCCTCTGGTCCTACAGTTTATCACATCGGAGGGGAAATGCACATTAACCCCTTCACCCCGAAGCCTGTTTTCACCTAAGTGACAGAGCCAATTTTTACAATTCTGACCACTGTCACTTTATGAGGTCATAACTCTGAAACGCTTCAAAATATCCTGGTGATTCTGACATTGTTTTCTCGTGACATATTGTAATTTATGATAGTGGTAAAACTTCTTCGATATGACTTGCATTTATTTGTGAAAAAAACAGAAATTTGTTGAAAATTATGAAAATTTAGCAATTTTCAAATTTTTTGTTTTTATGCCCTTAAATTAGAGAGTTATATCACATAATATAGTTAATAAACAACATTTCCCACATGTCTGCTTTATATCAGCACAATTTTGGAAACATAATTTTCTTTTGTTTGGGAGTTATAAGGGTTAAAACTTGACCAGCGATTTCTCATTTTTGCAACAAAATTAGCATTTTTTTTACGGACCACCTCACACTTGAAGTGACTTTGAGGGGTCTATATGACAGAAAATACCCAAAAGTGACACCATTCTAAAAACTGCACCCCTCAAGGTACTCAAAACCACATTAAAAAATTTTATTAACCCTTCAGGTGCTTCACAGGAATTTTTGGAATGTTTAAAAAAAATTAAACATTTAACTTTTTTTTCACAAAATTTTTACTTCAGATCCAATTTGTTTTATCTTACCAAGGGTAACAGGAGAAATTGGACCACAAAAGTCGTTGTACAATTTGTCCTGAGTACGCCGATACCCTACATGTTGGGGTAAACCAATGTTTGGGCACATGGCAGAGCTCGGAAGGGAAGGAGCGCCATTTGACTTTTCAATGCAAAATTGACTGGAATTGAGATCGGAACCCATGTCGCGATTGGAGAGCCCCTGACGTGCCTAAACAGTTTAAACATTTAACTTTTTTTTCACAAAATTTTTACTTCAGATCCAATTTTTTTTCTCCCAAGGGTAACAGGAGAAATTGGACCACAAAAGTTATTGTCCAATTTGTCCTGAGTACGCTGATACCCCATACATGGGGGGAAACCACTGTTTGGGCGCACGGCAGAGCTCGGAAGGGAAGGAGCGCCGTTTGAAATGCAGACTTAGATGGATTGGTCTGCAGGTGTCATGTTGCATTTGCAGAGACCCTGATGTACCTAAACAGTAGAAACCCCCCCACAAGTGACCCCATATTGGAAACTAGACCCCCCAAGGAACTTATCTAGATGTGTTGTGAGAGCTTTGAACCAACAAGTGTTTCACTACAGTTTATAACGCAGAGCCGTGAAAATAAAAAATATTTTTTTTTCCATGAAAATGATATTTTAGCCCCAACATTTTTATTTTCCCAAGGGTAACAGGAGAAATTGGACCACAAAAGTTGTTGTCCAATTTGTGCTGAGTACGCTGATACCCCGTATATGGGGAGGAACCACTGTTTGGGCGCATGGCAGAGCTCGGAAGGGAAGGAGCACTGTTTTACTTGTTCAAAGCAGAATTGGCTGGAATTGAGATCGGACGCCATGTCGCGTTTGGAGAGCCCCTGATGTGCCTAAACAGTGGAAACCCCCCAATTCTAACTGAAACCCTAACCCCAACCCTAACCCCAGCCCTAACCCTAGCCCTAAGCCCAGCCCTAACCTTAGCCCTAACCCCAACCCTAACCCTAACCCCAACCCTAACCCTAATGGGAAAATGGAAATAAATACATTTTTTTTATTATTTTTCCCTAACTAAGGGGGTGATGAAGGGGGGTTTGATTTACTTTTATAGCGTTTTTTTTTGCGGATTTTTATGATTGGCAGCCGTCACACACTAAAAGATGCTTTTTATTGGAAAAAATAGTTTTTGCATCACATTTTGAGAGCTATAATTTATCCATATTTTGGCCCACAGAGTTATGTGAGATCTTGTTTTTTGCGGGACGAGTTGACGTTTTTATTCGCACCATTTTCGGGCACATGACATTTTTTGATCGCTTTTTATTCCGATTTTTGGGAGGCGGAATGAACAAAAACCAGCAATTCCTGAAATTCTTTTAGGGGGGGCGTTTATAGCGTTCCACATGTGGTAAAATTGATAAAGCAGCTTTATTCTTCAGGTCAGTACGATTACAGCGGTACCTCATTTATATAATTTTTTTATGTTTTGGCGCTTTTACACAATAAAAACTATTTTATATAAAAAAATAATTGTTTTTGCATCGCTTTATTCTGAGAGCTATAACTTTTTTATTTTTCTGCTGATGATGCTGTATGGCGGCTTTTTTTGGGGGGACAAGATGACGTTTTCAGCGGTACCATGGTTATTTATATCCGTCTTTTTGATCGCGTGTTATTCCACTTTTTGTTCGCCTGTATGATAATAAAGCGTTGTTTTTTGCCTTTTTTTTTTGCGGTGTTCACTGAAGGGGTTAACTAGTGGGATAGTTTTATAGAGCGGGTCGTTACGGACGCGGCGATACCAAATATGTGTACTTTTATTGTTTTTTTTAATTTACATAAATAAATGGATTTACTGGGAAATGTTTTTTTTTCCTTTATTTGGGGATTTTTTTTTTTTTTTTTACTTTCTACTATTGTCCAAGGGTGGGACATCACTGTATTAGATCAGATCGTTGATCTGACAGTGTGCATAGCACTCTGTCAGATCAACGATCTGACAGGCAAGTGTAGGTGGCTTTCCGGCGCCTGCTCTCGGCAGCTCTCAGCAGGCGCCGGCTAGCCAGGTCATTTCATGACCCGGAAGGATTCCCGCGGCCATCTTGGATCCGGGGACTCCTTCCGGATCACCGGAGCAACGTGATCTCATCGCGTTGCTCCGGTGGGAGAGCGCAGGGAGCCCCCGTCCCTGCGCGATCCCCCTCTATGCTGCTGTCACTACTGACAGCGGCATCAGAGAGGTTAAATGCCCGCAATCGGCACTGTGTCAGTTGACACCCACACCTGATCACCGCGGCGCTCAGCGTGAGACCGCGGTGTTCGGTGCGCCGTACTAGTACTGCTGCTGGCACAAATGCAGTGCCGGCAGCGCAGTACTAGTATGGCGCATGTCGCGAAGGGGTTAAATATCTCAGCACAGAATGGGGGGCTGTAAAAAGAAAAATGCAAGTTACATTACTCAGCAGCAGGACCGCTATCTCCTCAATTGTGCAAGGAGGAACAGTGCCAGAGCCCTGCAAAATGGCCTCCAGCAGGCCACTAACTTCTAAGTGTCTGCAGAAATGGTCAGAAACAGACTCCATGAGGGTGGTACGAGGGTCCAACGTCCGGTTGGTGGTGCGGTGGGCCCTGGGTTCCTCCTAATGCAGGACAATACCAGACCTCATGTGGCTGGAGTGTGTCAGTAGTTCCTGCAAGATGGAAGGCATTGAAGCTATGGACTGGCCCGCCCGTTCCCCTGACCTGAATCTGATTGAACACATCTGGGACATCATGTCTCGCACCATCCACCAACATCACGTTGCACCACAGACTGTCCAGGAGTTGGCGGATGCTTTAATCCAGGTCTGGGAGGAAATCCCTCAGCAGAACATCCGCCGCCTCATCAGGAGCATGCCCAGGCATTGTAGGGAGATCATACAGGCACGTGGAGGCCACACACACTACTGAGCATCATTTCCTTGTCTTGTGACATTTCCACTGAAGATGGGTCATCCTGTAATTTGATTTTCCACTTTGATTTTGAGCATCATTCCAAATCCAGACCTCCGTGGGATATTAGTTGTGACTTACATTGATTATTTTTATGTTTTATTGTTCTCATCGCACTGCACCATGTAATGAATAAAGATATGCACCTGGAATATTTCATTCCGTGATATCTAGGATGTGGGATTGTAGTGTTCCCTTTATTTTTTGAGCAGTGTATTTACGCCTCTGTTTTAATGTTTCCAATAAACAGAAATACATTTCATGCGGGCTCCGGTTCACAGACCCGTTCTGGTAGACCGCCGCAGCATCCGAATATGAGGAGAAGCCGTTTATCATTACACAAACTCCCTCATAAAGACAATCAGATTTCACCCGCAGATTACGCGGCACATTATCATGTTATTACATTACACTTCAGCTGCCGGCTGTCTCTCTGCCTTTATGGTTATTTTTCTTCCATCCACTCCTTAATTTCAGCAGCGACCTTTAATAAGCATAAAAAATAATGTCTCTGAAACCGCTCCATAAATTAGGGCTAATTCTAGGGTGGCCCAGATATTACTAGCGATGCAGATGCTGCAGCGAGCTCCTTACCATCTGACCGGCTTCAATAACTGAATGTCACTGCACTGTGAAGACTGATAGATTAAAAATTAATGGGCCTTACCAAAAAGATATCTACAGATGAGAATTTGGCAAAGAACTGTCAAGCAATCTCATCTTTCCCATTTATTACTGCCCTTCCTGCACCAGAGGGTATTTTATAAATGTATTTATTGTAGACATTATGCAGACGCAATGGACAGGCAGGAAAAGTTCGTCCACTAATGATGCGCACAGCCACCGGGCATGCATACCATCAGGTCCAGATATATAGTCAGAGCACATATTCCAAATGATCCATCTTAATGGGAAAATCACTTTGGAAATGACTAGCACATTGCACATCTCATTTACTGTGGAAAGAAAACACAATTTATTTCTGCTTCATCATGTAATCATTAAGAACTGGGTCAGCGTCTGTGTGACCCTGGGATTTACCATTGGTTTTTATTCAATGCATTGTGCAGCCTCCGATACAATCTGCAATGCAAATGTTATGACTCTGTTGCCTGGTGTCCTGGGATCAGGGGCTCCTTCCCTGTCCTTAATGCTAGGGGTGTCCAAGCTCGCCCTGTTCTCCGAATTACTCCTGATGGTGAAGATGTCGGGGCCACGTATCTTGACTTAGCTTCTGAATCCGCCCTCAGCCTGTACCCTTTCCCCACCCAGGGAAGAGAGGAGTAGTAGTGTACCGTAATACACCAACCAGACTAACAAGGTAATATGAACAGGGATAAAGGAAAATATCAAACATACAAACATACACAAACAACAGAGGTAAACACCAGGGAGTGGAGGATGGGGTAAAACCAAAGTAGTAGAAGGTGGTGAATTATCACACACCCAAAACCTAGCAACAGTTTCAGAAAAATCCAAACAGCTTTCTCCAATAACAACCACCAACAACCTCCAGCCATGCAGCATAAGCTAACTCTGGCAATAAGTGTTAGCCAGGGCCCAGAATATATAGGAGAGGGGAGTGGCTAACAGCGAACAGCAGAGAGCCTTAATGCAGGAAAGTTTCCAGGAGCTCTCAACTGAGCAGATTAACCCCTGCACTGCTGAAAGAAACCTGCACTGTTTAATATGAAGGTGAAGTGCTTCTAATCAGTGCATGAGTAGGAGAAATCATGCACTGTGGTCTTCTGGCTCCTCTATGGCGCGGTAAACCCGTAACAGCAAAACTCTGATCCAAACATAATCTAAATACAGATATTACCCGCTCTGGTCTTCATACATACAATCCGGTAAGCTTTCTATAGAGGAATACGGCATTAGAAACTTCAACCTAATGCTCCTCAGTTGCTTTCAAAACTACAACTCTCAGCATGACTAGACTGCTGCAAGGCATCAGAACAGAGTTGTAATTTTCCAGCTGGAAGAATCTACAATGTCAACTGAGGAACTAGCCATTCGTATGTTGCCCCCTTTTATTACCCTATAAACATTCTGTTTAGTAAAAGCGTCGATAGATGTAACAACTAAATATCCGACAGTAAATTAACACTTGTTGTTTGTCTATCGTGTAGAACAGAAAGAAAGAGGTGAAAAAGGTTATGAAAGCAGGTGGAAATAAAGTATTAAAAACTGTTAAAATCAGGTCTGAAACAAGTACAAAAGGAGATAGAAAGTTGGTATAATACAAGTGTAAAACAGCAAAACCAAAGAAATGAGCAGGAGCAGACGTTGGTATACATGCAATGTGTAAGAGCATGTTCACACTGTGGCCATTTCACAGTCAAAACCCTCAAAAAAGTAAAATGAGCAAATACCCAGTAGTAAGTACATAAGTAACTAGTACATGTAGTAACATAGGAGACTTTTCGATCAAAAAGCATAAAATCTCCATGTAGCGTTGGCTGCCCTATTCTGCAGGTCAGTAGGGAACTCGGAGGTTGGACGTCTAGCGATCAGCAAGATATCACTTTTACTCTAGATAGGTGATAACTTAAAACCTCAGGGTCAAAATGTCAAAAAACAATATATATATATATATATATATATATATATATATATATATATATATATATACACACTGTATATATTTATTTTGTCCTTTGAAATGCCCAGATATCATTTTGATCCGGATCTTGAGACCCCCCAATGATCACCGAAAACCCCTGAGACGTTCACAACCCAGAGCTCTTGCCCAAGTCTGTGCTTTGTATTGGATCATACTCCAGTCTACAAGTGATCGGGCAGGATCTGTGAGCTCCTGTCTCCATAGCGGTGCACTCCATCAGTGGTGGTCTCAGGACCCTGACCTTCACTGATCTGCAGGCAATTAAAAGAAACAAAAAATTACAGACATTTTTCCCCAAAGATATTGATGTCTGACTACTGAAGATAAAAATCCAATGATATTTTCGGGTGCAAAATAGACAATCACAAGAACTGAAAAATGGGTTTTACCAAAATGGAGAGATGATAAATGTCTGATCTCTGGGGGCTTCCACAGATCACGAGATTGGGTCCCAAAGCCCCTGATTCTCAACTCTGTAGGACTGCATTAAAGAGGGGCTTGCTCGGGGCTGCGGTGACACCCCGGTACATCGCTGCCCTTTAATTGGCCGAGCTTGAAGGATTTATCACCTGGAATTACACGAACTCGGACTGACTTGGAGGATAAAATAACCCCAACTCTCTGAGCTGTACATCTCCTCACAACGCCATGACAGGGATTAACGGGTCACTGGGGAAATCCTAATTGCTCCGTCCGATACCACGGTCATCGCTTTTAAGTGTGCAAGTAGAGCAGTTACCAGGAGGACGGCAGATATCACCGCCATTTACACAGCGCACAAAGAACCGAGCCTTTCCTTGGGGAAACTATGTATTTGATGCTGAAACCTTCATCTCTCTTCTTCCAAGAGCAAATATTCTCTCAATGCCACAAAGAAAAAGCCAATTATCTCGCTTAACCTTGAAATTAATAATGGCCGTCCCACGGAGGCTTATGAGAATGCGCGCTACGAACAATGGAGAAGGTCGAAAAGAAAAATGTAACCTGCAATATCCGATTCTTCAAACTAATGACTGTTGCGGCTCGGAGACAGTGACGGAACCGCTGCAGGACGGTGGGATCTGCTATACTGCCTGCAGAGGGTGAGCCCGAGCCAGTGGCCCTCGCACCCAAACTGCATCATTCCCTGCACCCAGGGGTGTAACTACAGCCCTATAGGCCCCAGGGCAAAATCTGGGCCTGGGCTCTCTCCCAGCATCTTATTTAGATAGAGTGTGTTAGCCCCCATAAAAAAACACAATATAAAATCAGACTTGAGGAAAGTATGTCGCCCCCAGGCCACATCTGGCCCCCTGGATGTCTAGTCCGATCCACACCGTAGAATATAGCAAAAACTCGGCACTCAACTTAACGTAATCAGATAGGTGATTTAATGGTATCCACACATTGTAACAGAAACGTTTCGGTCCTAGATCCGGACCTTCATCAGTCACAGTGTATTGGTATAAGAGCGGGTGGACCCACTCAGTTATTGATATAAAATAGAGTCACACTTGTATGTGGACGCTGTCTGTATTGGGGCAGAGGGAACGATAAACCTGAAGATGTCGGGACACGTGTGCGCCGAGCCTGTGTAATCGCTAGCGGACTAGCGGTGGATTCCGCGTCTTACACAGGCTCGGCGCACACGTGTCCTGACATCCTCAGGTTTATCGTTCCCTCTGGCTATACTGCCCCAATACAGACAGCGTCCACATACAAGTGTGATTCCATTTTATACCAACAACTGAGTGGGTCCACCCGCTCTCATACCAATACACTGAGTCTGTGACTGATGAAGGTCCGGATCTAGGACCGAAACGTTTCTGTTACTATGTGTGGATACCATTAAATCACCTATCTGATTACATTAAGTTGAGTGCCGAGTTTTTGCTATATTCTACGCTGTGGGAACCTACTCTGGCACCTCCTTTCGGCTGTGCACACATTTACCCTTCTACATAGTTCGATCCACAGTCTGAGAAAACGGGCCACAGCATGTCCTCCCCAACCGATGTCCCAATATCACCGCTATCTGCCTCCTCAGTATGCAAACAGTGTTGAATATATTGATGGAGGACGGAGCCGCCGGTACATTGGTAGAGGACAGAGCCGCCGGGTCATTGGTGCAGAATGCAGCCGCCAGTACATTGGTGCAGGAGGGAGCCGCCGGTACATTAGTTGAGGGAGCCGCCGGTACATTGATGGAGGATGCAGCTGGTGGTACATTGGAGGAGGACGGAGCCGCCGGTACATTGGTGGAGGATGCAGCCGGTGGTACATTGGAGGAGGACGGAGCCGCTGGTATATTGGTGGAGGAAGGAGCCACCAGTACATTGGTGGAGGGAGCCGCCAGTATATTGGTGGAGGGAGCCGCCAGTACATTGGTGGAGGATGGAGCCGCCAGTACATTGGTGGAGGACAGAGCCACCGGTAAATTGGTGGAGGATGCAGCCGGTGGTACATTGGAGGAGGATGGAGCCGCCGGTACATTGGTGGAGGAAGGAGCCACCAGTACATTGGAGGAGGGAGCCGCCAGTATATTGGTGGAGGGAGCCGCCAGTATATTGGTGGAGGATGCAGCCGCTGGTATATTGGTGAAGGATGCAGCCACCGGTACATTGGTGGAGGATGGAGCCTGTTATGACCCCAATGGCGAGGGTCTCAGAGGAACGTGGAAGTCTGCAGAATACAAAAATCCAGCTCATAGGGCAGTGGTAACTGGGTTGACCATATATCTACTCCTAACGCCAACACTAGAAGTAGCCGGGGATCATTCCTACGTTGATTCTAGATGACACGCGCCAGCCGGAGAATCTAGCTACCCCTAGTAGAGGAAAACAAAGACCTTTCTTGCCTCCAGAGAAGGGGACCCCAAAGCTGGATAGAAGCCCCCCACAAATAATAACGGTGAGGTAAGAGGAAATGACAAACACAGAAATGAACCAGGTTTAGCACAGAGAGGCCCGCTTACTGATAGCAGAATAAAGAAAGGTAACTTATATGGTCAACAAAAACCCTATCAAAATCCACACTGGAAATTCAAGAACCCCCGAACCGTCTAACGGTCCGGGGGGAGAACACCAGCCCCCCTAGAGCTTCCAGCAAAGGTCAGGATATAGATTTGGAACAAGCTGGACAAAAATACAAAACCAAAACAAATAGCAAAAAGCAAAAGGCAGACTTAGCTGATATCACTGGAACCAGGATCAGTAGACAAGAGCACAGCAGACTAGCTCTGATAACTACGTTGCCAGGCATAGAACTGAAGGTCCAGGGAGCTTATATAGCAACACCCCTAACTAACGACCCAGGTGCGGATAAAAGGAATGACAGAAAAACCAGAGTCAAAAAACTAATAACCACTAGAGGGAGCAAAAAGCAAATTCACAACAGTACCCCCCCCCTTAGTGAGGGGTCACCGAACCCTCACCACGACCACCAGGGCGATCAGGATGAGCGGCATGAAAGGCACGAACTAAATCGGCCGCATGAACATCAGAGGCGACCACCCAGGAATTATCCTCCTGACCATAGCCCTTCCACTTAACCAGGTACTGAAGCCTCCGCCTGGAGAGGCGAGAATCCAAGATCTTCTCCACCACGTACTCCAACTCGCCCTCAACCAACACCGGAGCAGGAGGCTCAGCAGAAGGAACTACAGGCACAATGTACCGCCGCAACAAGGACCTATGAAATACATTGTGAATAGCAAACGACACAGGAAGATCCAGACGAAAAGATACAGGATTAAGGATTTCCAATATCTTGTAAGGCCCAATAAAACGAGGTTTAAATTTGGGAGAGGAGACCTTCATAGGAACAAAGCGGGAAGAAAGCCATACCAAATCCCCAACGCGTAGTCGGGGACCCACACCGCGGCGGCGGTTGGCAAAGCGCTGAGCCCTCTCCTGTGACAACTTCAAGTTGTCCACCACATGATTCCAGATCCGCTGCAACCTATCCACCACAGAATCCACCCCAGGACAGTCAGAAGGCTCCACATGACCCGAAGAAAAGCGAGGATGGAAACCAGAGTTGCAGAAAAAAGGCGAAACCAAGGTGGCGGAACTAGCCCGATTATTAAGGGCAAACTCAGCCAACGGCAAGAATGTCACCCAATCGTCCTGATCAGCAGAGACAAAACACCTCAAATAAGCCTCCAAAGTCTGATTGGTTCGCTCCGTCTGTCCATTAGTCTGAGGATGGAAAGCAGACGAAAACGACAAATCAATGCCCATCCTACTACAAAAGGATCGCCAGAACCTGGAAACGAACTGGGATCCTCTGTCTGACACAATATTCTCAGGGATGCCGTGCAAACGAACCACGTTCTGGAAAAACACAGGAACCAGATCGGAAGAGGAAGGCAGCTTAGGCAAAGGAACCAAATGGACCATCTTGGAGAAGCGATCACATATCACCCAGATAACGGACATGCCCTGAGACAGCGGAAGATCAGAAATGAAATCCATGGAGATATGTGTCCAAGGTCTCTTCGGGACAGGCAAGGGCAAGAGCAAACCGCTGGCACGAGAACAGCAAGGCTTAGCTCGAGCACAAGTCCCACAGTACTGCACAAATGACCGCACATCCCTTGACAAGGAAGGCCACCAAAAGGACCTGGCCACCAGATCTCTGGTGCCAAAAATTCCCGGGTGACCTGCCAACACCGAGGAATGAACCTCAGAAATGACTCTGCTGGTCCACTTATCCGGGACAAACAGTCTGTCAGGTGGACAAGACTCAGGCCTATCAGCCTGAAATCTCTGCAACACACGTCGCAGATCCGGAGAAATAGCTGACAAGATAACTCCATCTTTAAGAATACCAACAGGATCAGCGACTTCAGGAGCATCAGGCACAAAGCTCCTAGAAAGAGCATCGGCCTTCACATTCTTTGAACCTGGTAAATACGAGACAACAAAATCAAAGCGGGAGAAAAACAATGACCAGCGGGCCTGTCTCGGATTAAGGCGTTTAGCAGACTCGAGATACATCAGATTTTTGTGATCAGTCAAGACCACCACACGATGCTTAGCACCCTCGAGCCAATGACGCCACTCCTCAAATGCCCATTTCATGGCCAACAACTCCCGATTGCCCACATCATAATTTCGCTCGGCAGGCGAAAACTTCCTAGAGAAAAAGGCACAAGGTTTCATAACAGAGCAACCAGGACCTCTCTGCGACAAAACGGCCCCTGCTCCAATCTCTGAAGCATCCACCTCAACCTGAAAGGGAAGTGAGACATCGGGCTGGCACAAAACAGGCGCCGAAGTAAACCGGCGTTTCAACTCCTGGAAAGCCTCCACGGCAGCAGGAGCCCAGTTAGCTACATCGGAGCCCTTCTTGGTCATATCCGTCAAAGGTTTCACAATGCTAGAAAAATTAGCGATAAAACGACGGTAGAAGTTAGCGAAACCCAAGAACTTCTGAAGACTCTTAACTGACGAGGGCTGAGTCCAATCAAGAATAGCTCGGACCTTGACTGGGTCCATCTCCACAGCAGAAGGGGAAAAAATGAACCCCAAAAAGGGAACCTTCTGTACACCAAAGAGACATTTTGAGCCCTTGACAAACAAAGAATTTTCACGCAAAATTTTAAAGACCAACCTGACCTGCTCCACATGCGAATCCCAATTCTCAGAAAAAACCAAAATATCATCCAGATAAACAATCAAAAATTTATCCAGATACTTCCGGAAAATGTCATGCATAAAGGACTGAAAAACTGAAGGCGCATTGGAGAGCCCAAAAGGCATCACCAAGTACTCAAAATGACCTTCGGGCGTATTGAATGCGGTTTTCCATTCATCACCTTGCTTAATGCGCACAAGGTTGTACGCACCACGAAGGTCTATCTTGGTGAACCACTTGGCACCTTTAATCCGGGCAAACAAGTCAGACAACAGCGGTAAAGGATACTGAAATTTGACAGTGATCTTATTTAAAAGCCGATAATCAATACAAGGCCTCAAAGATCCGTCCTTTTTTGCCACAAAAAAGAATCCCGCACCAAGAGGGGAAGAAGACGGACGAATATGTCCTTTCTCCAGAGACTCCTTGATATATGAACGCATAGCGGTATGTTCAGGTACCGACAGATTAAACAGTCTTCCCTTAGGAAATTTACTGCCTGGGATCAAATCTATAGCACAGTCACAGTCCCTATGAGGAGGCAGTGCACTGGACTCAGACTCACTGAAGACATCCTGATAATCAGACAAATACTCAGGAACTTCCGAAGGCGTAGAAGAAGCAATAGACACAGGCAGGGAATCCCCATGAATACCACGACAGCCCCAACTTGAGACTGACATAGCCTTCCAGTCCAGGACTGGATTATGGGTCTGTAACCATGGCAGCCCTAAAACAACCAAATCATGCATTTTATGTAAAACCAGGAAACGTATCACCTCGCGGTGTTCAGGAGTCATGCACATGGTAACCTGTGTCCAATACTGCGGTTTATTTGCTGCCAATGGCGTAGCATCAATACCAGTAAGAGGAATAGGATTTACTAATGGTTCAAGAGTAAAACCACAGCGCTTAGCAAATGACAGATCCATAAGACTCAGGGCAGCACCTGAATCTACAAACGCCATGACAGGATAAGACGACAGTGAGCAAATCAAAGTTACAGACAGAATAAATTTAGGTTGCAAATTACCAACGGTGACAGGACTAACAACCTTAGCTATACGTTTAGAGCATGCTGAGATAACATGTGTAGAATCACCACAGTAGTAGCACAAGCCATTCCGGCGTCTATGAATTTTCCGCTCATTTCTAGTCAGGATTCTATCACATTGCATTAAATCAGGTGTCTGTTCAGACAACACCATGAGGGAATTTGCGGTTTTTCTATCACATTGCACCGAATTAGGTGTCTGTTCAGACAACACCATGAGGGAATTTGCGGTTTTGCGCTCCCGCAACCGCCGGTCAATTTGAATAGCCAGTGCCATAGTATCATTCAGACCTGTGGGAATGGGAAAACCCACCATAACATTCTTAATGGCTTCAGAAAGGCCATTTCTAAATTTAGCGGCCAGTGCACACTCGTTCCAATGTGTCAGCACGGACCATTTCCGAAATTTTTGGCAATACACTTCAGCCTCGTCCTGCCCCTGAGACATAGCCAGCAAGGCCTTTTCTGCCTGAATCTCAAGATTGGGTTCCTCATAAAGTAAACCGAGCGCCAGAAAAAACGCATCAATATCAGCCAATGCCGGATCTCCTGGCGCCAGCGAAAAAGCCCAATCCTGAGGGTCGCCCCGTAAGAACGAAATAACAATTTTTACTTGCTGAGCAGAGTCTCCAGATGAACAGGGTCTCAGGGACAAAAACAATTTACAATTATTCATGAAATTCCTAAACTTAAACCTGTCTCCGGAAAACAGTTCAGGAATCGGTATTTTAGGTTCTGACCTAGGATTTCTGATAACATAGTCTTGTATGCCCTGCACACGAGTAGCCAGCTGGTCCACACTTGTAATCAAGGTCTGGACATTCATGTCTGCAGCAAGCATAGCCACTCTGAGGTAAAGGGGAAGAAGAAAAAAAAAAAAACTCAGAATCTTCTTTCTTATAATCCCTCTTCTGCAATGCATTAAACATTTAATACTGGCCTGGCAAACTGTTATGACCCCAATGGCGAGGGTCTCAGAGGAACGTGGAAGTCTGCAGAATACAAAAATCCAGCTCATAGGGCAGTGGTAACTGGGTTGACCATATATCTACTCCTAACACCAACACTAGAAGTAGCCGGGGATCATTCCTACGTTGATTCTAGATGACACGCGCCAGCCGGAGAATCTAGCTACCCCTAGTAGAGGAAAACAAAGACCTTTCTTGCCTCCAGAGAAGGGGACCCCAAAGCTGGATAGAAGCCCCCCACAAATAATAACGGTGAGGTAAGAGGAAATGACAAACACAGAAATGAACCAGGTTTAGCACAGAGAGGCCCGCTTACTGATAGCAGAATAAAGAAAGGTAACTTATATGGTCAACAAAAACCCTATCAAAATCCACACTGGAAATTCAAGAACCCCCGAACCGTCTAACGGTCCGGGGGGAGAACACCAGCCCCCCTAGAGCTTCCAGCAAAGGTCAGGATATAGATTTGGAACAAGCTGGACAAAAATACAAAACCAAAACAAATAGCAAAAAGCAAAAGGCAGACTTAGCTGATATCACTGGAACCAGGATCAGTAGACAAGAGCACAGCAGACTAGCTCTGATAACTACGTTGCCAGGCATAGAACTGAAGGTCCAGGGAGCTTATATAGCAACACCCCTAACTAACGACCCAGGTGCGGATAAAAGGAATGACAGAAAAACCAGAGTCAAAAAACTAATAACCACTAGAGGGAGCAAAAAGCAAATTCACAACAGGAGCCGCCAGGACATTGGTGGAGGACGGAGCCACTGGTACATTGGTGGAGGACGCAGCCGCTGGTACATTGGTGGAGGATGGAGCCGCCGGTACATTGGTGGAGGATGGACCCGCTGGGACATTGGTGGAGGATGGAGCCGCTGGTACATTGGTGGAGGATGCAGCCACTGGTACATTGGTGGAGGATGGAGCCGCTGGTACATTGGTGGAAGATGGACCTGCTGGGACATTGGTGGAGGATGCAGCCGCTGGTACATTGGTGGAGGAGGGAGCCGCCGGGACATTGGTGGAGGGAGCCGTCGGTACATTGGCGGAGGAGGGAGCTGCCAGTACATTGGTGGAGGAGGGAGCTGCCAGTACATTGGTGGAGGACTGAGCCCCCTGTACATTGGTGGAGGATGCAGCCGCCGGTACATTGGTGGAGGACGGAGACGCCGGTACATTGGTGGAGGACGGAGCCGCGCCGGACATTGGTGGAGGACGGAGCTGCCGATACATTGGTGGAGGATGCAGCCACCGGCTCCCTCTTCCACCAATGTGTGTGTGACAGACAGCAGACGCGATGACATCCCTACACTGTGTCTGCTGAGACCGGAGAAGAGCGCCGGAGGAATGGAAGTGAGTGACGTATTTGAGTTATGCGTATGGGATGTGTCCTGTATATAGGGGGCTATGTGAGGGCTGATACTGAATATAGGGAGGCTGTCGTCCCACAATGCGTTTTTGATGTTGCAGATTTTCTGCACCCATTAAGTAAGATAGGTTACTTGCATTTCTCTTTTTTAAATATGCTGCGCCAAAAACTCATCGTGGGAACGTAGCGTTAAACGCTGGGCGCCTTGCCTGAGAGAATGGCCACTGCTTATATACTGCAGAGGTGACCGGTAACCTAGGCAATAAGCAGTAAATGTGAATTGAAAATTCCTCTGGTCTTGAGAGCAAAGAAGATTTCTTCATAACAAGTCAATTGAAAAGTTGCTTCTCAATCACTTCACCATTTTAATTTTAGGTGAGTATCCCTTTAAATGAAAATTTTAAAAAGCTGATGTTATGAAGGATTTTTTTATATTTTTAAAAAGGTAAATTAATTACCCGGAGCACGAAATGCTTTGATTTTTCCCATTCTTGCTGCTATTGAGTAAATCTGATCTGGATGAATTTGGCGAGGCGGCCTCTCCGTGAGACTCCTGCCATCCGGTGAGATGGCTGAGGGCGCTGATCTGGCAATTAGACGAGTACTGTGCAGAATCTCACTGCAGCAATGGGCGATGATTAAAAACGGCATTACACGGATTACTAGCCATATGTGAAAAAATGTCATAAAAGAGGGGCCGGGACCCCGAGCGTCGCTCACAAAGGAATCCATCCTGGCGGAAGCTGGCGCTGCGCAAGATGGAGAGACACATCGCGGGTCACCCCGGGCCATGCTGCGCCAGATCATTAAGCCTCCCACGGAGAAGAAGAAACGGAGAACGGGACAGAATGGCGCTCAGCAGGTAGAAGACGCCGCGCTCCCACTAATAGGATCAAGATATCCTCGGCCTCCTTACTAAGAGACGTTCCATTACAGCACATATCCAGCAAGGAGGTAAGAAAAACAGGGCTGCACGGATCTACAGATTGTAGTACCACACACAACCTGTGACCCGGTGTGGCGCTGTTTTTGGAAAATAAAACCGCCCGGACAAATTATTTAGATTATCAAAATAGATTTCCATTGTCTTTTTCTGCACAAGTTAGACTTTTTATACATTGTTTGAAAAATACAACTATTTTTTAAAAAAATTGGAGGAAAAAAAAATAAATAAAAATATAAAAAGGGGCTTGTCTGCTGTCCGATCCTACACTGGTCGTACGCACTGGGCAAAACGAGGGTCCGAGCATCATGCACACGTCCTATTGGGATAAATCCTCGGCCATTGTGCACTCAGACTTTGGTCAGGAGGCAGAGAAGAAATGGAGGATCCCTTTAATTTCTCTGTGGTGTTAACTAATTGTCAGAAGGAAATATCCAGCCATGACGGGTTTGGATCATGTGGATCCCAGAGATCTCGGAGGATCCGTGGACTTGGAAGCTTTTATATTTTCGTTGTCACACAGGTAATTAACCTTCCAGAAACAGATAATAAATCCGCCTCGTAATAAGTAACGGAGAAGCTGATTGGACGATGATACCAATTTCTGCTTTTCACCTATGTAAAAATTATTCCCACAAGAAAAAAAAATAAAATTTCAGAACGACGAAACGTGAGCTGAGGAGCAAACTTCTGATTTACAAATAAAATGATAATAAGATTTTGGGGAGAGGAGGGTTGGGGGTTAGGGTGGGCTCCTACATGCAAATAAACTACAGCTTGTCCCCTATAAAGCCCAGAAGGAGAAGGGATGACAGTACTTGTCCTACTGCAGAAAAGCCCCAAAACATAATATGTGGGGCAGCAGGGTGGCTCAGTGGTTAGCATAGTGGCTCAGTGGTTAGCATGGTGACTCAGTTGTTAGTGCGGAGCGCCCCCACACCGCCACAGGGCCGAGGGGTACCCGGAGCCTGGACTCTGGGATCTCAGTCCTGGGGTTGTCACGGTGGCTGGACCCGGTCCGTGGCCCTGTCTGTCAGTGGGGGACGTCCGGTGCAATAAGTGGTGTTGTAACGGTGGTGTAGCGGTGCAGTTGTGGGGTGCAGGTCGCGGTAAATAACGAGGACACCAGGTTGCAGTCTCTTTACCTCTTTACTGGAGATCTCTCAGTCCGCAGTCCAGAATCCGGTTCACCAGGCTGCGCAAGTCCGGCCGGTCCGATGGCACTTCCAGAGTTCTCCTCACAGGTGGAAATCAGTGCCCTCCTTCTAGCGCTGTGTGTTGTAGTCCTTCCCTGCTGTGCTCACGGAAAGTACCCCACAACTGTTGTGTCTGTTTCTTAAGTTCCCTCACAACTCGATTAACTGATGTTCTTCTCGTATTCCATCCCTCCCTGTTATTCAGGTTGGAACAGCACCCGTTTGTCAGGTAGGCCTGGAGTTCTTCCGGGACCCTAGAGACGCCCCTCTCCCGCAATTGCCCCCCAAGACTTCATAGGTGATATGTGGTAGACAGCCCGCCTTAAACTGACTGCCCTGCCGCTGTTTGGAGTATGGCTTGAAGCTGTATGCTATTCCACTCCCTCGGCGTTCCGGCCACCGGTAATGCGCCTCAGTAGGATGTTGCTCCGGTCCTACAGCATGACCCCTACTGGTATTCTCCTTTTTGCTTGATCTCGTTTCTCACTCAGCACAATCTATCTCGCTTCTAGTCCTTTCTTGGGCACCGCCGCTATGCTGAGCAGGCACGGTCCCGTTACGTTCTTTCCAACGCCAAGCCTCTGTCAGGATCCCACCCCTGACAGAGACCTTACTGTCTCTTCCTCCACAACACCCTCTGCCACAAGGTGTTGCTTCGTTCAATCCAGTCAGCTTTCTCTTCTAACTTCCTGCCTGACCCCCAGTTTACCCACTATGGTGGGGAGTGGCCTAATGAATAGTACCCTTAGCTCCCCCCGGAGGCCCTGCTGTGAAACATATTGGTGTCTGTGATACCTGGTCAGATGAACTCCTTCAGTGCCATCGAACGCACCATGGCTCCCCATAGTGGCGGATCCACAGTACTGCAACGACCAGGACTCTGGGGCGCTGCACTCCCCCCTGGTTAAACACAGTACTCCGGGACTGGGAAGAAAACAACAATACAGGTTAGCAAAAAGACATACAATTTTCGTTGAGTGCAAAACAATAAGTATACTTGAACAGGCTTCCCTTTATGGGAGGTGAGGACACTTTAACGTTACAAACATAATTAAATATCATAGCAACAGGCTACAATTAGCTCTCATTACCCAACCGGGTATTCTACTAAGTGCAAACATTATTGACCAAGAATTTAACTTTGCCCTTAAGGATATACACTCTTAATCCGCTAAAGACCTTCCTATAATCACATTATAAGGTATTTTAACTTTTCATTCGCCTTCTTTGGAATCTGCAGGACCGCCTGTCCTAACGGCACCAGACCTACTGCCTCTCCTTTCTATTACAGGACCGCCCCGTTCAGCCAGGGCCTACTGCCTTTTCAACTACTATACACAGTATAGAACATAACTTTTCTTTCAGTTTGAGAACACTGAGCTGGCTCTACTTGGCTCCTATCAGGACTCACTCACTAACCCCTACGGGTTCACTTTCTGTCCTTAGGGTACTGTCACACAGTCACATTTTGATCGCTACGACGGTACGATTCGTGACGTTCTAGCGATATCGTTACGATATCGCAGTGTCTGACACGCAGCAGCGATCAGGGATCCTGCTGAGAATCGTACGTCGTAGCAGATCGTGTGGAACTTTCTTTCGTCGCTTGATCACCCGCTGACATCGCTGGATCGTTGTGTGTGACAGCGATCCAGCGATGTGTTCGCTTGTAACCAGGGTAAACATCGGGTAACTAAGCGCAGGGCCGCGCTTAGTAACCCGATGTTTACCGTGGTTACCAGCGTAAACGTAAAAAAACAAACAGTACATACTTACATTCCGGTGTCTGTCCTCCAGCGTCTCAGCTTCTCTCCACTGTGTGAGCGTCTGCCAGCCGGAAAGCGAGCACAGCGGTGACGTCTGACGTCACCGCTGTGCTTGCCGGCTATGGCGCTTACACAGTGGAGAGAAGCAGAACGCCGGGGACAGACACCGGAATGTAAGTATGTACTGTTTGTTTTTTTATTACTTTTACGCTGGTAACCACGGTAAACATCGGGTTACTAAGCGCGGCCCTGCGCTTAGTTACCCGATGTTTACCCTGGTTACCGGGGACTTCGGCATCGCTCCAGCGCCGTGATTGCAACGTGTGACCGCAGTCTACGACGCTGGAGCGATATTCATACGATCGCTGCGACGTCACGGATCGTGCCGTCGTAGCGATCAAAATGGTACTGTGTGACAGTACCCTTAGTAACACATTATTAACTTCCTATGGGGACTCAGGGTTTACCTTCTATCCTCACCTTCGTTATTACTTCCTTTCTTTCAACTATGCAGGACTCTAATTCCTCCCCTACGGGCTCTCTGCATCTTTCCTTTTAAAGAACATTATCTAGGTTTCACATTTCAAACAGGTTAAACACACATAACTTTTCTTTATGCAAAACAGTTACATTTCTTCCAGAGCATCATCATATTACTGTTCTAAAACAGTATCACTTTCAAGTTCAGGTCAAACATCCCCTTTAAGAGGGGATCAAGTCTTTCTGAGGTAGCTCGTCTTCTCAGCCTACCAGTCCTTGCTCAGCAAAGGTTCCAGAACAGTATCTTCGCAAAGAGTCTTTAAGTAAAGCCAATAGGAAGCGCCTTTAAGAAGGTGCAAACTATTTACAAGAAAGTTTGGATCATGCACTGTTCATGATTTCTCAGTTTGTAAAACTTGTGCAAAACTGGTAGGAAAAGCAAACAACAGGGATCCCGGGTCAACTAAGGGATCCATAAAGAGTTAACCCTGAGCGGGTTTAGCAGCAAACAGTAAACAGGGAAACAGTAACTATATACATTTTTTGAAGCATTCAATTTCAGAATCCCCCACGAGGCGCCACCTGGCGGGTGAACCCCTGCAATACAGGCAGTCCAGGTTCCAGGTTCACTCCTGCAGCCAGGTACACCCCATGGGTGCGGGTCTGTTGCACGACCAGATCGTGTGCGGTGATGAGGGTCTGCGTTCCCACTTCTTTCTGCGCTGGTACATCAGGAACATCGGTTACTTGAAAAGGCACTTCCTTGGCCACTACAGTGGTTGCGGGGGTCATGTGGCAGATCGCAGGTTCTGTGATCGGGCAGGTGGGGGCGACCAGGGTGGTTACAGATCGGTCGCACGGTGGCACTTTGGCTACAGGGGCTGGTTTCTCTTTCTTGTAGACGTTCAGAGCGAACCACCCCTTTTCCCCAAAATGCCGGGTGTAAGTAACGCTGTCCCCCGGGTAGAGGTCCCGATCGGGGTGGCCCTCTCTAAGGTGTGACTCGACATCCCGTCGGTTGACAAAGATCTCCGCGTATAGCCCCGGTTCCTTAATAAAGCCCCAACCTCCTCGGAGTTTAAAGGTAGTGACGATGCCCTGCCGGCGCGGGGCCTGGTGAGTGGTGGGGTCCTTACGGGCCCGATCCTTGACCGCCAAATCCTTTTGATGGTGGGCCTCCCGCCCAGCCTGATGTATTTTCTCCTCTCGCCACCGGTGTTCTAGCTGGATTCGGTATTCCTCCCAGCTTAGGGCCTGTACCATCTCCCCCCTCTGGGTCTCCACCCCGGGGAACCCCATAAGATTGGATCCGGGATTCACCCAGCGGCACACCGTGCGCTCCGCGTGGACCTCACACAGCAAGGGAGTAGGGGTGATTGGGGCTCGCATACGGTGTTCCATGCCCGTGGCTTCCTCCCATGGTAGCAGGCGCTGGAGTCTATGGGTTCCCGGGAGAGGTGGTGCCGCTACGGGACCCACTAGCACACCCTCGGCTGGCGGGGCAGGATCGGCGGACTCACCAACTGGTACGAGTTCACTTTCCGCAACAAGTCCCGCTGGTTCCTCCGGTGAGAACTCCGATGTCCGGGAACCCTCTGCCGGCTCCACCGGGTGCGGAGACTGGACTCTCACATTCAGTTGGAGGAGCTGGTTATATAAGTCCTCCATCTCGGCTCTCAGGAACCTGGTGTTATCCACGGAGGACGGGCTGCGGGGCTCATCCGGGTAGTCGGGGGAGACTTCCACTTCAACCCCACTGTCGGGTTCGGAGCTGCTGGCCATAGCGTCCTCTACGTGGGTCACTTCCTGGTCTTTTTCCCGCTCTCTCCTTCGGGAGCGGTTTCGTTTTCTCTGCCTCCGCCCCCCATTAAGGATTAGGAGGCGGATCTCTGCTGCTGACGGACACGTCCTCACCGTGCAGAAATATTTAGACTGGGCGGCCATTGCTGTTCGCGCTCTCCAGCTTGCCTACGCCCACTTCACGCCCCTCTTCTCTTCCTGCGCTCTCCTCAGCGCTACAATGGCGGCGGATTTTGGCAAATGGCACAACACACAGTCCTCTCAATAAAGTACAGTCCAAGCACAATAAATCACAGTCTCTAGGCACACATGACCTGATTCTTCAGGCTTAAGTAGATCCTGTTCGTGACGCCAAGTTGCGGAGCGCCCCCACACCGCCACAGGGCCGAGGGGTACCCGGAGCCGGGCCTCTGGGATCTCAGTCCTGGGGTTGTCACGGTGGCTGGACCCGGTCTGTGGCCCTGTCTGTCAGTGGGGGACGTCCGGTGCAATAAGTGGTGTTGTAACGGTGGTGTAGCGGTGCAGTTGTGGGGTGCAGGTCGCGGTAAATAACGAGGACACCAGGTTGCAGTCTCTTTACCTCTTTACTGGAGATCTCTCAATCCGCAGTCCAGAATCCGGTTCACCAGGCTGCGCAAGTCCGGCCGGTCCGATGGCACTTCCAGAGTTCTCCTCACAGGTGGAAATCAGTGCCCTCCTTCTAGCGCTGTGTGTTGTAGTCCTTCCCTGCTGTGCTCACGGAAAGTACCCCACAACTGTTGTGTCTGTTTCTTAAGTTCCCTCACAACTCGATTAACTGATGTTCTTCTCGTATTCCATCCCTCCCTGTTATTCAGGTTGGAACGGCACCCGTTTGTCAGGTAGGCCTGGAGTTCTTCCGGGACCCTAGAGACGCCCCTCTCCCGCAATTGCCCCCCAAGACTTCATAGGTGATATGTGGTAGACAGCCCGCCTTAAACTGACTGCCCTGCCGCTGTTTGGAGTATGGCTTGAAGCTGTATGCTATTCCACTCCCTCGGCGTTCCGGCCACCGGTAATGCGCCTCAGTAGGATGTTGCTCCGGTCCTACAGCATGACCCCTACTGGTATTCTCCTTTTTGCTTGATCTCGTTTCTCACTCAGCACAATCTATCTCGCTTCTAGTCCTTTCTTGGGCACCGCCGCTATGCTGAGCAGGCACGGTCCCGTTACGTTCTTTCCAACGCCAAGCCTCTGTCAGGATCCCACCCCTGACAGAGACCCTACTGTCTCTTCCTCCACAACACCCTCTGCCACAAGGTGTTGCTTCGTTCAATCCAGTCAGCTTTCTCTTCTAACTTCCTGCCTGACCCCCAGTTTACCCACTATGGTGGGGAGTGGCCAAATGAATAGCACCCTTAGCTCCCCCCGGAGGCCCTGCTGTGAAACATATTGGTGTCTGTGATACCTGGTCAGATGAACTCCTTCAGTGCCATCGAACGCACCATGGCTCCCCATAGTGGCGGATCCACAGTACTGCAACGACCAGGACTCTGGGGCGCTGCATTAGCATGGTGGCTCAGTGGTTAGCATTGTACGGTGGCTCCTGCTTCTCATGTTTCCATCCACACTCCATAGACAGATGGGGAGTTTAGATTGTGAGCCCCAATGGGGACAGCGATGATAATGTCTGTAAAGCGCTGCGGAATTAATGACGCTAAATAAGATAGTAAAATAAATAAATATTACAGCCCGCGGACCATGACGTCTTTGCATTCTGCCATTTGCTGGTGACCCAATGGTGGCCAATTTCTAGCTTTCCCATAAAACCTCTCTGTAGGGCGGCCGCGCATTCTCCTGGTGCAGCTCTATACACTTTTCTCTCCAGCTGTGCTGTATTCTCCCGTGTGTCCATCTTCCATCCGCACACTGTGCCGCACTCCTCTGTCCTGGCAGAGCCGCTGCTGCAGCCGTTTATGGCCGTCCTCCGGGTATCACTCCATTTTGGTTGCTGTACTTAGCCCCAGATGGACTGATCGTCGTGGTTAGCTCAGATTTCAGCGGAGTCGCCTGTGTACAGAACACGGCCATATACTCCTGATATTTCCAGCAGACGCTCTGCATTTTCCTCCGGCGGCGGAGAGCAAGTTATTAACCTCTTGTTTTCCTCCAATGCAGAATAAGACAAAGAGACTTTGGAGCGGAACGTCTCATCTCCTCGCACTTATTACTTATCAGATGCAGTTTTCAGGAACGTTCCCGAAGTGAGATCTCCAGCAGGAGTCAAAGTGACCTTTCGAAAACATCGCCTGCTCCCGCTGTGATCACCGAGGCAGGCGAGGGGCTGCGCTCTACTTCACTAGTATTCCACTAAATCAAGACAATGCTCCAATTACCGAGCCCAACTACGTTACCGGCATCCTATCCTTCCCAGAACTGAATGAAATGTCTTCAGACGGCCAAGACTCAGGATACAACCCCTTGTAAAGAACTCATCGTAGAAACTCCGCAGTGTTTGACATGACTATGGCACTGGAGACTCAGGTGCATGATCCACTTACTAGAAACGACCCCTCTCAATGTCAAACTACTGGGACAATTCTCCAATTCCAAACCTCTCAACTTACATGTTCACTTTCCCTTCCCCATAGACACAAGAGACCACCGTTTTAAGATATATTGGCCACCAGCTGCCATTTTTTTATCCCGGGGTGTGACCAATTCTCAATCTCTGATAATATCACAAAGTTGTTTGTGTAAGCTTGCAATATTGACTTGTAAGCTGATATGTGATATAACATAGCGTGCTCTTATCCTTGATGACTAGTGATATGCTAATTATGCATTGAGTAGCCCAGATAGATTGTTGATTTTTAAAACAGAGGAGGAAAATCTATGCAAATAGATTACATAATCAAACAAGATGACTTGTTTCCAGGGGATCCTACAGGATTGCAGGCAATACATCATGGCCCCATCATGAGGGACACAGATCTATCATTCTATAGGATACAGCCTAGGGGTTTTCGGCTCCAGTTGGAAGAATACAGATCTGCTCATTTAACCATGGATACATTTGCAGAAAGCCAGGATTGGGACCTGCCGGTCACCGGCTCCATGGAGATGTCCAGGGAAGCCAGGTTGTGATTCTCGGATCAACTGGCCTTGTACCTTTTAGAGACTCACTGGACTGTCATCTTCCTACACTTGTTGTTACCTCCTCTCTCTGTGTGTGTGACACAGGGGGGTAGTCGACCCTGGAAGATGAAGCCAGGTTGTGACCCTCCGGTCAACTGGCCTTGTACCTGAATGGACTGTCATCTTCCTACGCTTGTCGTTACCTCCTCTCTCTGTGAGTGTAACAGGTGGGGTAGCCAACCCTAGGAGCTCTGAACTCACAGCTGCCATTATCACGGTGAGTCAGCGGAAGGGCGAGACTCTGGAATGTGCACCATCTTGAGTTATTTTGCCAGGACTGTTCTATGTGTTATCTGCCTGTTTTGTGGTTCAATAAAGCATTGCCACACTGTTTTACCTTCACCCTGTGGTGTCTGAGTAGCATTATGCCCACGTTAAAATGAGAAAGGGCGTTCGACAGGACAATTCCTGGTCCATGCGATTTCAGCTAGCTGACTTGGATGCCCGCTGATCCCTGTGTCTCCACAACACCCATTAGATCACGTAATGCTTTATTCAATATTCCAGTTTTATCTCCAGACCAAAAAGGAACACCACCGGTGGCCAAATAATTGCCAACTGACCACCAGGAACACCAGTTTGTAAAGAAGCCCCACATTCACCAGATCAGCCACATTGTTCCACAACGTTGCGTGATCTATACCCAAAGTGAAACCTTCAGTCACCAATTCACCACCAGCTCCAAGAACCTCCATCTGCCAACACCCACCATGACCCATATCTATCCGATGCCCCCCAAGTTCACCAACCGGCGTCGCTATACAACATTTCTCCAGGGATAAAGACTAGTGGAGCGGCGTCTTCTCGTGCCGCACCATCTCTTACCTCTTCATTAGTGCTTTTAACCCATTTGTTTCCCATGGCCACCTCCCTAGTCCTATATGCCTCCATCTTATGGCTTCTGAACTCTAATATATGAGCTAAATGGGTGATATTTTAAAAAAATAAATCCAACAAGGAAATAGAAGTAGGACGGCAAAACAGCGGGGAGTAGAAATCTGCAGCGGCAAACTTGACAAATCACGTTTCTTAGCTTGTCGATCTCACATGCAAGAAAGCGCCACAAACACACGGAAAAAAAATCTGCTCCCCTCGTCTGTTCTTGTGCGCCCATTGCAAATCCCTATGTGTGCCCCACTGGCCTCTATACACTCCGCTCCTGTGTATAATTCCATGTGATTGTAGCAGTCTTGTGACAAATTACCGCTATTGGGTCACCAGCAGATATCAGCAGAATGCACAGAAGTCACGGTCCAAGGGCTGTAATATTTAGTTTACTCCTTATATAGCACCATTAATTCTGCAGCGCTTTACAGACATCTTCATCTCTGTCCCCATTGGGCCTCACCTGCTACTTTCCCCATCAGTCTTTGGAGAGTGGAAGGAAATCGGAGAATCCAAACCTTGAAGGGATGAGCAGGGATCAGACGACACTCGTCTGCAGACAGCAGTTTTGGGGGTTCTCGTCCCACATTGTTGTCTTCAATTAGTGCAGCAGCTTCTCAGCGAGACCATAGAGTAGGGTACGGTGTGTTTACTGCAGGAGGTGGCGAGATTATTCTGAAAGCTGTTAGCAAGGACTGTCTCATTAGGAGAATTGGAAACAGCCTTTGCCTTCTGGCTTTGCTGCCAATACAATGCCCTGATGAGCTGAACGGCGGAGCGAGCCACTGAACAATTCATTAGCGTAGGTGACTAAAGCGTCTATCGCCGCTGATTAAAAGTTTAAAGCAATATCTATAGACATGTTTCCATGCAAACTCTTCCTGACCAGCTGAATAATGCACCGCAACGGCCACTTGGAGACTGACAAACAAGCTTTGAAAGCATTTATACAGCACTTTATGCCGGCGATCCCGGTGATCTAATAAAATGTCTTTGTGATAAAGATGCAGAAACGATGAATGTATTACAGAGGGACGGATCGGCGGCAGTGTGCTTATTACACACCGGACGGGCAGAAATCATGCAAAAAGATATGTTTCTTGCAATTGTTACATTCCAGTATTAATCCCCTGGATAGAGGGTCGGTCTGGCCCACAGGAGAGCAGGAGAATCCTCCAGTGGGCCGCCATGTAGGAATGGGCTCTCCACCTATATGAGAAGTAGTTGGCACCATACATTCATTTCACTGTGTACAGAAGACACAGTTCATTTAACAAACTACCCAGTTTATTATTATTATATAGCAACATATGCAAATTTGTGGGTAATGAGGGTAATGTGATGTTTGCATGTAGTGGAGCAGCGGCCCACCAAAATCAATGTTACTGATGGGCCCTTGGCACCCGCATCCATCACTGCCTGGATGGGATGTAATCTTGGCTCGGTGGAAAGCAAAGGGTTACTTTTATTTTCTGAACCAAATCCCTGATATGAGGAAACACATTCATTCCCTTCTTGGAGACAAAGAGATTAGTCCATATTGCTGACACAGTACTGTACACAGCGGAGAGCAATAAAACGAGCACTAATCAACTGTGTCCTGGGGGAACGCTGCGTGTGGGAGGCAGGAAAAGAGAAACCTGCCGCTTAAAGGGAAACCGAGCCCCGAAACAAGCTCCGGGCAACGATTAATGCCATTCAATGCATCAAAATGCCAAGGAAACTGCAGAAAATGAGCAGAGCCGACCCCGACGTCCATTTACTCAGGGAGTTTTGAAGACGTGTATGGAGCAATATGTAACAATACATAAAATACATGTGTGAACACAGCCGTAAAGGTCGCAGTTCTTTTTATACCTAGAATATATATGGGAATTAGTATAATGATGTCACATCCGGGGCAATCACTATTCTGCTGCTTGTTCCTGACAAGTGTCAGCCGCGCGTGTTGTCAGGCGCGCGTGTTGTCAGGCGCGCGTGTTGTCAGGCGCCCTCTTAATGAGCGATCTAATAATAACGAGGTGGAATGGTGGCAGCACATTACAGTAGAGATCCCGTGAATAATAAGAAACTTCCCGGACTGCAATTCACCAGAGCAAGCTCTGTGCAGACACTGAACGTGCAGAGAATGCTGCAGAATGTGAGCTCTGATGCTGCAGATTACTGCTAGATAAATAATGCAATGCGCAGTGCTGCTCGAAAGTTTGTGGCCCTTTAAGAATTTGACAAATTTCAGCATAAATTTGACCTAAAACTACATCAGATTTTCACACAAGTCCAAAAAGGAGATAAAGAACGAAAGCAAATAAAGTCTAAAGATCATTAGCCTAAAATGATCCAATATCATGCCTGTGAGTGGCAGAAGTATGTGACCCTATCAGATAAGGTTAGGGTCTGGTGTTCTAAATCAATGGGACAACAATCAGGTGTGAGTGTAGAATAGTGAGCGCAGCTCTGGAGTGTAATACAGGATGTAACTGTAAGCCCTCGGGGGCAGGGTCCTCGCTCCTTCTGTACTTGTGTGTGCCTTGTTTGGCTCATGTCTATTGTACTTGTCGACATTTGCCCTTTCACATGTAAAGCGCCATGGAATAAATGGCGCTATAAAAATGTATAATAATAACAATGTAACTCAGGATCAGTACAGGATCCCTAATAACAGAGAGAGCAGGGGCAGCTGATGGGAGTATTCATCAGTCGGGACTTGCGCTAAAATTAAATAAATAAAATGATGTGGGGGGGTCTCTCCTATTTTTGATAACCAGCGCAGGCAAAACCGAAAGCTGCGGTCTGCAACCCTCAGCTGTTAGCTTTATAATAACTGGTTATCAAGAATAAAGGGGTCCCTCGACATTTTTTTTTAAATAATTTAAATAAATAAATAATTTAAATAAACAAAGTGGGGTCCACCTCATTTTTGACAACCAGCCAAGCTAAAGCAGACAGCTGGGGGCTGGTATTCTCAGGCTGGTAAGGGGCCATGATTATTGCCTCCCTAGCGTAAAAACAATGATTCAGACTAATTTATTTGAAATAAACATAAAAAAGCACAGTTATTCTCACCCTTACGCCTAATCTACTGAAGCCCATGTCACCTGTAAAAGACAAAAGATACTAAACAACCATAAAAACTTACGTTTACGCCTAATCCACAGGATAAATACAGGATAAATAATGTACTTACAAATTGATCTTAAAAGCGGTTTCCGAATAAATAAATCCCTTGTTTCCCGACAGCAGTTTGTTTCCTCCAAGAGCCTAAAGACATAAAATAGAGATACATTTACAAGTTTGATTGTATACAAATAAAAATAGTGAACAAATTAAAAACGTGATTAAAGTGAAAGGATACATTTTCCAAAACTGCACAGTGTGCACTGTTGGTCAATGCCCTTGTTCTGCCCTCTAGTTAATGCAGAGAGGGACAAAGACCTCAATGTTTGATGTTGAATGTTGTCCTTGTTAGCCTGATATAAAAGCTTGTACCTGGCGCAGGCAGAGACACTACGATGCATTAAATGGGCCGATAAACTTTATTAACATGAACATAATGTGTCACGAAGATCTCAATCTCCTTGACCAATAACGTGAAATAATGATAGAAGACAGACAGCCATGGACCGAGCGAGCCACCTACATCTTCCCAGCTTGTCCGTGCCAAAATAATTAAAGTCTGTCCTCTGGCAATCACAGCCGCTGTTTGTTCTCTGCCTTCTTGTTTGTTTTTCAGTAATAGCAGCATCACTTCATGAAATGCAGAAACCCTGCATGCAGGTAGCAGACAGGCGCATCAGGAGCCGGCGTTATCTCCACGGCTGCAAAAAGGGATTTTAATAAACACAAAAAAGGAGTTTAAGATAAAACGGAAGGAAGATAGAAAGATACAAGAAGCAACAATGCACAAAGCCCAAACTACCGACAGCAAGTGCTGCCATGCGTCTATACAGGAGAATACAATACTGTATAAATATATGTGTTATAATTATCAGACAACACAAACTGGAAGCGATATAGGTTATAAGAAAAAACAGAAAAGAATTCATGCAAAACGGAGATTCTGAATTTCCAATAACTGTTTTATGTGTTAATTATAAAAAGTTTTTAAATGATCTAACTTATAATTTGGGCCCAAACTCATCATGTATATAGTATTTCCACTGATCCTGAGTTACATCCTGTATACTACAGAGCTGCACTCACTATTCTGCAGCTGCAGTCACTGTGTACATACATTACATTACTGATCCTGAGTTACATCCTGTATTATACCCCAGAGCTGCACTCACTATTCTGCTGGTGTAGTCACTGTGTACATACAGTACATTACTGATCCGGAGTTACATCCTGTATTATACCCCAGAGCTGCACTCACTATTCTGCTGGTGCAGTCACTCTGTACATACAGTACATTACTGATCCGGAGTTACATCCTGTATTATACCCCAGAGCTGCACTCACTATTCTGCTGGTGCAGTCACTGTGTACATACATTACATTACTGATCCTGAGTTACATCCTGTATTATACCCCAGAGCTGCACTTACTATTCTGCTGGTGTAGTCACTGTGTACATACATTACATTACTGATCCTGAATAACATAATTTATTATACTCCAGAGCTGCACTCACTATTCTGCTGGTGCAGTCACTGTGTACATACATTACACTACTGATCCTGAGTTACATCCTGTATTAAACCCTAGAGCTACACACACTATTCTGCTGGTGCATTCACTGTGTACATACATTACATTACTGATCCTGAGTTACATCCTGTATTATACCCTAGAGCTACACTCACTATTCTGCTGGTGCATTCACTGTGTACATACAGTACATTACTGATCCGGAGTTACATCCTGTATTATACCCCAGAGCTGCACTCACTATTCTGCTGGTGCAGTCACTGTGTACATACATTACATTACTGATCCTGAGTTACATCATGTATTATACCCCAGAGCTGCACTCACTATTCTGCTGGTGCATTCACTGTGCACTTACATTACATTACTGATCCGGAGTTAAATCCTGTATTATACTCCAGAGCTGCACTCCCTATTCTGCTGGTGCAGTCACTGTGTACATACATTACACTACTGATCCTGAGTTACATCATGTATTATACCCCAGAGCTGCACTCACTTTTCTGCTGGTGCAGTCACTGTGTACATACATAACATTACTGATCCGGAGTTAAATCCTGTATTATACTCCAGAGCTGCACTCCCTATTCTGCTGGTGCAGTCACTGTGTACATACATTACACTACTGATCCTGAGTTACATCATGTATTATACCCCAGAGCTGCACTCACTATTCTGCTGGTGCAGTCACTGTGTACATACATTACATTACTGATCCTCAGTTACACCCTGTATTATACCCCAGAGCTGCACTCACTATTCTGCTGGTGCAGTCACTGTGTACATACAGTACATTACTGATCCGGAGTTACATCCTGTATTATACCCCAGAGCTACACTCACTATTCTGCTGGTGCAGTCACTGTGCACATACATTACATTACTGATCCGGAGTTACCTCCTGTATTATACCCCAGAGCTGCACTCACTATTCTGCTGGTGCAGTCACTGTGTACATACATTACATTACTGATCCTGAGTTACAGTTAGGTCCATATATATTTGGACAGAGACAACATTTTTCTAATTTTGGTTACAGACATTACCACAATGAATTTTAAACAAAACAATTCAGATGCAGTTGAAGTTCAGACTTTCAGCTTTCATTTGAGGGTATCCACATTAAAATCGGATGAAGGGTTTAGGAGTTTCAACTCCTTAACATGTGCCACCCTGTTTTTAAAGGGACCAAAAGTAATTGGACAATTGACTCCAAGGCTATTTCATGGACAGGTGTGGGTAATCCCTTCCTAATGTCATTCTCAATTAAGCAGATAAAGGGCCTGGAGTTGATTTGAGGTGTGGTGTTTGCATTTGGAAGGTTTTGCTGTGAAGTAAACATGCGGTCAAAGGAGCTCTCCATGCAGGTGAAACAAGCCATCCTTAAGCTGCGAAAACAGAAAAAACCCATCCGAGAAATTGCTACAATATTAGGAGTGGCAAAATCTACAGTTTGGTACATCCTGAGAAAGAAAGCAAGCACTGGTGAACTCATCAATGCAAAAAGACCTGGGCGCCCACGGAAGACAACAGTGGTGGATGATCGCAGAGTAATCTCCATGGTGAGGAGAAATCCATTCACAACAGCCAACCAAGTGAACAACACCCTCCAGGAGGTCGGCGTATCAATATCCAAATCTACCATAAAGAGAAGACTGCATGAAAGTAAATACAGAGGGTTCACTGAACGGTGCAAGCCACTCATAAGCATCAAGAATAAAAAGGCTAAAAAACATCTAAAAAAGCCAGCACAGTTCTGGAAGAACATTCTTTGGACAGATGAAACCAAGATCAACCTCTACCAGAATGATGGAAAGAGAAAAGTATGGCGAAGGCGTGGTCCAGCTCATGACCCAAAGCATACCACATCATCTGTAAAACACGGTGGAGGCAGTGTCATGGCTTGGGCGTGCATGGCTGCCAGTGGCACTGGGTCACTAGTGTTTATTGATGATGTGACACAGGACAGAAGCAGCCGAATGAATTCTGAGGTATTCAGAGCCGCCATACTGTGTGCTCAGATCCAGCCAAATGCAGCCAAACTGATTGGTCGTCGTTTCATACTACAGATGGACAATGACCCAAAACATAAAGCCAAAGCAACCCAGGAGTTTATTAAATCAAAGAAGTGGAATATTCTTGAATGGCCAAGTCAGTCACCTGATCTCAACCCAATTGAGCATGCATTTCACTTGTTAAAGACTAAACTTCAGACAGAAAGGCCCATAAACAAACAGCAACTGAAAACCACTGCAGTGAAGGCCTGGCAGAGCATCAAAAAGGAGGAAACTCAGCGTCTGGTGATGTCCATGAGTTCAAGACTTCAGGCAGTCATTGCCAACAGAGGGTTTTCAACCAAGTACTAGAAATGAACATTTTATTTAAAGTTATTGAATCTGTCCAATTACTTTTGGTCCCTTTAAAAACAGGGTGGCACATGTTAAGGAGTTGAAACTCCTAAACTCTTCATCCAATTTTAATGTGGATACCCTCAAATGAAAGCTGAAAGTCTGAACTTCAACTGCATCTGAACTGTTTTGTTTAAAATTCATTGTGGTAATGTTTATAACCAAAATTGGAAAAATGTTGTCTCTGTCCAAATATATATGGACCTAACTGTACATCCTGTATTGTACCCCAGAGCTGCACTCACTATTCTGCTGGTGCAGTCACTGTGTACATACAGTACATTACTGATCCGGAGTTACATCCTGTATTATACCCCAGAGCTGCACTCACTATTCTGCTGGTGCAGTCACTGTGTACATACATTACATTACTGATCCTGAGTTACATCTTGTATTATACCCCAGAGCTGCACTTACTATTCTGCTGGTGTAGTCATTGTGTACATACATTACATTACTGATCCTGAGTAACATAATTTATTATACTCCAGAGCTGCACTCACTATTCTGCTGGTGCAGTCACTGTGTACATACATTACATTACTGATCCTGAGTTACATCATGTATTATACCCCAGAGCTGCACTCACTATTCTGCTGGTGCATTCACTGTGCACATACATTACATTACTGATCCGGAGTTAAATCCTGTATTATACTCCAGAGCTGCACTCCCTATTCTGCTGGTGCAGTCACTGTGTACATACATTACACTACTGATCCTGAGTTACATCATGTATTATACCCCAGAGCTGCACTCACTTTTCTGCTGGTGCAGTCACTGTGTACATACATAACATTACTGATCCGGAGTTAAATCCTGTATTATACTCCAGAGCTGCACTCCCTATTCTGCTGGTGCAGTCACTGTGTACATACATTACACTACTGATCCTGAGTTACATCATGTATTATACCCCAGAGCTGCACTCACTATTCTGCTGGTGCAGTCACTGTGTACATACAGTACATTACTGATCCGGAGTTACATCCTGTATTATACCCCAGAGCTACACTCACTATTTTGCTGGTGCAGTCACTGTGTACATACATTACATTACTGATCCTGAGTTACATCATGTTTTATACCCCAGAGATGCACTCACTATTCTGCTGGTGCAGTCACTGTGTACATACATTACATTACTGATCCTGAGTTACATGCTGTATTGTACCCCAGAGCTGCACTCACTATTCTGCTGGTGCAGTCACTGTGTACATACATTACATTACTGATCCTCAGTTACACCCTGTATTATACCCCAGAGCTGCACTCACTATTCTGCTGGTGCAGTCACTGTGTACATACATTACATTACTGATCCTGAGTTACATCCTGTATTATACCCCAGAGCTGCACTCACTATTCTGCTGGTGCACTCACTGTGTACATACATTACATTACTGATCCTCAGTTACACCCTGTATTATACCCCAGAGCTGTACTCACTATTCTGCTGGTGCAATCACTGTGTACATACATTACATATTTGATCCTGAGTTACCTCCTGTATTATGAACATAAGGATGAATGACCTTGGAGAGATCAAAACATCCAACACCGCGGAGACACCATCACGTGTTTCTCAACGCAGTGATCCAGAACACTGCCCCCATCCCTTATGGGAAATATGCAAATGCATGTAGAAAAGCCGCGGAGACACCATCACGTGTTTCTCAACGCAAGCAATGAATAGCCAGGTCTTTCACCGGGAAGGAACAACCACGGGAAGGGCAGCATCCAATAAAGGAAAACCACCTATGCCAAAACATGGTATCCATCCACAGACAGCTGTTTCGGGGTATTTGCCCCTCATCAGTGTGGAGTAGGAAACTGGCTAATAGGAGCAGTGCCTAGTGAAAAGGCTATGAACATAAGGATGAATGACCTCGGAGAGATCAAAACATCCAACACCGCGGAGACACCATCACGTGTTTCTCAACGCAGTGATCCAGAACACTGCCCCATCCCTTATGGGAAATATGCAAATGCATGTAGAAAAGCCGCGGAGACACCATCACGTGTTTCTCAACGCAAGCAATGAATAGCCAGGTCTTTCACCGGGAAGGAACAACCACGGGAAGGGCAGCATTCAATAAAGGAAAACCACCTATGCCAAAATATGGTATCCATCCACAGACAGCTGTTTCGGGGTATTTGCCCCTCATCAGTGTGCCTAGTGAAAAGGCTATGAACATAAGGATCATCCTTATGTTCATAGCCTTTTCACTAGGCACTGCTCCTAATAGCCAGTTTCCTACTCCACACTGATGAGGGGCAAATACCCCAAAACAGCTGTCTGTGGATGGATACCATGTTTTGGCATAGGTGGTTTTCCTTTATTGGATGCTGCCCTTCCTGTGGTTGTTCCTTCCCGGTGAAAGACCTGGCTATTCATTGCTTGCGTTGAGAAACACGTGATGGTGTCTCCGCGGCTTTTCTGCATGCATTTGCATATTTCCCATAAGGGATGGGGGCAGTGTTCTGGATCACTGCGTTGAGAAACACGTGATGGTGTCTCCGCGGTGTTGGATGTTTTGATCTCTCCGAGGTCATTCATCCTTATGTTCATAGCTTTTCACTAGGCACTGCTCCTAATAGCCAGTTTCCTACTCCACACTGATGAGGGGCAAATACCCCGAAACAGCTGTCTGTGGATGGATACCATGTTTTGGCATAGGTGGTTTTCCTTTATTGGATGCTGGCCTTCCCGTGGTTGTTCCTTCCCGGTGAAAGACCTGGCTATTCATTGCTTGAGTTGAGAAACACGTGATGGTGTCTCCGCAGCTTTTCTACATGCATTTGCATATTTCCCATAAGGGATGGGGGCAGTTGTTATGGACCTGGTGGTTAGGAGCTCCCGGAATGACCTGATGAGTAAACTAGTAATCGGAACAAGCTCTGGGAAAGTGGGAACTCTGCTGACCGCAAACCCTACTCCTATCACACAAACTAGAAATAGCCGTGGAGCGTACCTAACTCTCCCTAGATGCCTCTTCACAGCCTAAGAGCTAACTACCCCTAAAGATAGAAATAGAAGCCTAACCTTGCCTCAGAGAAATTCCCCAAAGGTAAAGGCAGCCCCCCACATATATTGACTGTGAGTTAAGAGGAAAGTCACAAACACAGGAATGAAACAGGTTTTAGCAAAGGAGGCCAGACTTCATTAAAATAGTCAGAGGATAGAAAAGGGAACTATGTGGTCAGCACAAAAGACTACAAAAAACCATGCAGAGTAAGCAAAAAGACTCCCCACACCGACTCACTGTGTGGAGGTGCCACTCTGCACCCCAGAGCTTCCAGCTAGCAAGGGAATATCATGATAGCAAGCTGGACTAGAAATTAGCAGTACTAAGAAATATATTCAGGAAGCAGTAACAAAAAATGAACTAGCATAGACTTAGCTTCTGCTGGAGTAGACAGGTCCTCAGAGAAGTCCAAGAGAGATCTGAACCAATACTGAAACATTGACAGCTGGCATCAAGTAACGATCTGAGTATAGTTAAATAGGGAAGCCAGCAAGCAATAAACGAGAGCAGCTGACAAAGCCAACCTCAGTGACCAGCAGTTCCGCTCAAAGCCACCAGAGGGAGTCCAAGAGCAGAACTAACCAAAGTACCATTCATGACCACAGGAGGGAGCCCGAGAACGGAATTCACAACAGTACCCCCCCCTTGAGGAGGGGTCACCGAACCCTCACCAGGGCCCCCAGGCCGATCAGGACGAGCCAAATGAAAGGCACGAACTAAATCGGCAGCGTGGACATCGGAGGCAACAACCCAGGAATTATCCTCCTGACCATAGCCCTTCCACTTAACCAGGTACTGAAGCTTCTGTCTCGAAATACGAGAATCCAAAATTTTTTCCACCACATACTCCAACTCCCCCTCAACCAACACCGGAGCAGGAGGATCAACGGAGGGAACCATAGGCGCCACGTACCTCCGCAACAATGACCTATGGAACACATTATGGATGGCAAAAGAAGCTGGAAGGACCAAACGAAATGACACAGGGTTGAGAATTTCAGAAATCTTGTAAGGACCAATGAAACGAGGCTTAAACTTAGGAGAAGAAACCTTCATAGGAACATAACGAGAAGACAACCAAACCAAATCCCCAACACGAAGTCGAGGACCAACACAACGACGGCGGTTAGCGAAACGTTGAGCCTTCTCCTGGGACAACGTCAGATTGTCCACTATGTGAGTCCAAATTTGCTGCAACCTGTCCACCACAGAATCCACACCAGGACAGTCAGAAGGCTCAACCTGCCCCGAAGAAAAACGAGGATGAAAACCAGAATTGCAGAAAAAAGGCGAAACCAGAGTAGCCGAACTAGCCCGATTATTAAGGGCGAACTCAGCCAATAGCAAAAAGGTCACCCAATCATCCTGATCAGCAGAAACAAAGCATCTCAGATAGGTTTCCAAAGTCTGGTTGGTTCGTTCGGTTTGGCCATTTGTTTGAGGATGGAAAGCCGAAGAAAAAGACAAATCAATGCCCATCTTAGCACAAAAGGACCACCAAAACCTAGAGACAAACTGGGAACCTCTGTCCGACACAATGTTCTCCGGAATGCCATGCAAACGAACCACATGTTGAAAAAACAATGGCACCAAATCAGAGGAGGAAGGTAATTTAGGCAAGGGTACCAAATGGACCATCTTAGAAAAGCGATCACAAACCACCCAGATGACAGACATCCTTTGAGAGACAGGAAGATCTGAAATAAAATCCATGGAAACATGCGTCCAAGGCCTTTTCGGGACTGGCAAGGGCAAAAGCAACCCACTGGCACGAGAACAGCAGGGCTTAGCCCGAGCACAAGTCCCACAGGACTGCACAAAAGAACGCACATCCCGTGACAAGGAAGGCCACCAAAAGGACCTAGCCACCAAATCTCTGGTCCCAAAAATCCCAGGATGACCAGCCAACACTGAGCAATGAACCTCAGAAATAACTCTGCTAGTCCATCTATCAGGGACAAACAGCTTCTCCGCTGGACAACGGTCAGGTCTATCAGCCTGAAACTCCTGCAGCACCCGCCGCAAATCAGGGGAGATGGCAGACAGAATTACCCCCTCTTTGAGAATACCAGCCGGCTCAGGGACTCCCGGAGAATCAGGCACAAAACTCCTAGAAAGGGCATCCGCCTTCACATTCTTAGAACATGGAAGGTATGAGACCACAAAATCGAAACAGGAGAAAAATAGCGACCATCGAGCCTGTCTAGGATTCAACCGCTTGGCAGACTCGAGCAGTCAGATTTTTGTGATCCGTCAAGACCACCACGCGGTGCTTGGCTCCCTCAAGCCAATGTCGCCACTCCTCGAATGCCCACTTCATAGCCAGCAGCTCCCAATTGCCAACATCATAATTACGCTCAGCAGGCGAAAACTTTCTAGAAAAGAAGGCACATGGCTTCATCACAGAGCCACCAGAACTTCTTTGAGACAAAACAGCCCCTGCTCCAATCTCAGAAGCATCAACCTCGACCTGAAAAGGGAGCGAAACATCTGGCTGACGCAACACAGGGGCCGAAGAAAAACGGCGTTTCAGCTCCTGAAAAGCCTCAACGGCCGCAGAGGACCAATTCACCACATCAGCACCTTTCTTTGTCAAATCAGTCAAAGGTTTAACCACACTAGAAAAATTAGCGATGAAGCGACGGTAAAAATTAGCAAAGCCCAGGAATTTCTGGAGGCTCTTCACAGATGTAGGTTGAGTCCAATCATAAATGGCCTGAACTTTAACAGGGTCCATCTCGATAGTAGAAGGGGAAAAAATGAAGCCCAAAAAGGAAACCTTCTGAACTCCGAAGAGACATTTGGACCCCTTCACAAACAAGGAATTAGCACGAAGGACCTGGAATACCATTCTGACCTGATTCACATGAGACTCCCAATCATCCGAAAAGACCAAAATATCATCCAAATATACAATCATGAATCTATCCAGATACTTTCGGAAGATGTCATGCATAAAGGACTGAAACACAGATGGAGCATTTGAAAGCCCCAATGGCATTACCAGGTACTCAAAATGGCCCTCTGGCGTATTAAATGCTGTTTTCCATTCATCGCCCTGTTTAATACGCACAAGGTTATACGCCCCTCAAAGAGCTATCTTGGTGAACCAACTAGACCCCTTAATCCGAGCAAACAAATCAGACAGCAGAGGCAAAGGGTACTGAAATTTGACCGTGATTTTATTGAGAAGGCGGTAATCTATACAGGGTCTCAGAGAACCATCCTTCTTGGCCACAAAAAAGAACCCTGCTCCCAACGGTGATGAAGACGGGCGAATATGCCCTTTCTCCAAGGACTCCTTTATATAACTCTGCATAGCGGCGTGCTCTGGCACAGATAAATTGAAAAGTCGGCCCTTAGGAAACTTACTACCAGGAATCAAATTTATAGCACAATCACAATCCCTATGAGGGGGTAGGACACTGGATTTGGGCTCATCAAATACATCCTGGTAATCCGACAGAAACTCAGGGACTTCAGAAGGAGTGGAAGCAGAAATTGACACCAATGGAACATCGCCATGTACCCCTTGACAACCCCAACTAGACACAGACATTGATTTCCAATCCAATACTGGATTATGAACCCGTAGCCATGGCAAACCCAACACGACCACATCATGCAAATTATGCAACACCAAAAAGCGAATATCTTCCTGATGTGCAGGGGCCATGCACATGGTCAACTGAGTCCAGTACTAAGGTTTATTCTTGGCCAACGGCGTGGCATCAATTCCCCTTAATGGAATAGGATACTGCAAAGGCTCCAAGAAAAAACCACAGCGCCTGGCAAACTCCAAGTCCATCAAATTCAGGGCAGCGCCTGAATCCACAAATGCCATAACCGAGTAGGATGACAAAGAGCAAATCAGAGTAACAGACAAAAGAAATTTAGGCTGTACAGTACCAATGGTGACAGACCTAGCGAACCGCTTAGTGCGCTTACGACAATCAGAGATAGCATGAGTAGGGTCACCACAGTAAAAACACAGCCTATTCTGACGTCTGTGTTCTTGCCGTTCAGTTCTGGTCAAAGTTCTATCACATTGCATAAGCTCAGGCCTCTGCTCAGAGGACACCGCCAAATGGTGCACAATTTTGCGCTCACGCAAACGCCGATCAATTTGGATGGCCAAGGACATTGATTCATTCAGACCAGCAGGCGTGGGGAATCCCACCATAACATCCTTAAGGGATTCTGAAAGACCCTTTCTAAAAATTGCTGCCAGGGCACACTCATTCCATTGAGTAAGCACAGACCATTTTCTAAACTTCTGACAATATATCTCCGCTTCATCCTGACCCTGACGCAAAGCTAGCAAGATTTTCTCTGCCTGATCCACTGAATTCGGTTCGTCATAAAGCAATCCAAGCGCCAGAAAAAAACGCATCTACATTTAGCAATGCAGGATCTCCTGGCGCAAGAGAGAATGCCCAGTCTTGAGGGTCTCCACGCAACAAAGAAATAATAATTTTTACTTGCTGAATGGGGTCACCAGAGGAGCGGGGTCTCAAAGCAAGAAACAGTTTACAATTATTTTTGAAATTCAGAAACTTAGATCTATCCCCAGAAAACAAATCAGGAATTGGAATTCTAGGCTCTAACATCAGATTCTGAACTACATAATCTTGAATGCTTTGTACTCTTGCAGTGAGATGATCCACACAAGAGGAGAGACCTTGAATATCCATATCTACACCTGAGTCCTGAACCACCCAGAGATTAAGGGGAAAAGAGAGACAAAACATACTGCAAAGAAAAAAAAATGGGTTCAGAACTTCTCTTATCCCTCTTTTGAGATGCATTAACACTTTGTTGGCCAGCTGTACTGTTATGGACCTGGTGGTTAGGAGCACCCGGAATGACCTGATGAGTAAACTAGTAATCGGAACAAGCTCTGGGAAAGTGGGAACTCTGCTGACCGCAAACCCTACTCCTATCACACAAACTAGAAATAGCCGTGGAGCGTACCTAACTCTCCCTAGACGCCTCTTCACAGCCTAAGAGCTAACTACCCCTAAAGATAGAAATAGAAGCCTAACCTTGCCTCAGAGAAATTCCCCAAAGGTAAAGGCAGCCCCCCCACATATATTGACTGTGAGTTAAGAGGAAAGTCACAAACACAGGAATGAAACAGGTTTTAGCAAAGGAGGCCAGACTTCATAAAAATAGTCAGAGGATAGAAAAGGGAACTATGCGGTCAGCACAAAAGACTACAAAAAAACCACGCAGAGTAAGCAAAAAGACTCCCCACACCGACTCACGGTGTGGAGGTGCCACTCTGCACCCCAGAGCTTCCAGCTAGCAAGGGAATATCATGATAGCAAGCTGGACTAGAAATTAGCAGTACTAACAAATATATTCAGGAAGCAGTAACAAAAAATGAACTAGCATAGACTTAGCTTCTGCTGGAGTAGACAGGTCCTCAGAGAAGTCCAAGAGAGATCTGAACCATTACTGAAACATTGACAGCTGGCATCAAGTAACGATCTGAGTGGAGTTAAATAGGGAAGCCAGCAAGCAATAAACGAGAGCAGCTGACAAAGCCAACCTCAGTGACCAGCAGTTCCGCTCAAAGCCACCAGAGGGAGTCCAAGAGCAGAACTAACCAAGGTACCATTCATGACCACAGGAGGGAGTCCGAGAACGGAATTCACAACAGGCAGTGTTCTGGATCACTGCGTTGAGAAACACGTGATGGTGTCTCCGCGGTGTCGGATGTTTTGATCTCTCCGAGGTCATTCATCCTTATGTTCATAGCCTTTTCACTAGGCACTGCTCCTAATAGCCAGTTTCCTACTCCACACTGATGAGGGGCAAATACCCCGAAACAGCTGTCTGTGGATGGATACCATGTTTTGGCATAGGTGGTTTTCCTTTATTGGATGCTGCCCTTCCCGTGGTTGTTCCTTCCCGGTGAAAGACCTGGTTATTCATTGCTTGCGTTGAGAAACACGTGATGGTGTCTGCGCGGATTTTCTACATGCACCTCCTGTATTATAACCCAGAGCTGCACTCACTATTCTGCTGGTGCAGTCACTGTGTACACACATTACATTACTGATCCTGAGTTACATCCTGTATTATACTCCAGAGCTGCACTCACTACTCTACTGGTGCAGTCACTATGTACATGCATTACATTACTGATTCTGAGTTACATCCTGTATTATACCCCAGAGCTGCACTCACTATTCTGCTGGTGCAGTCACTGTGTACATACATTACATAATTGATCCTGAGTTACCTCCTGTATTATACCCCAGAGCTGCACTCACTATCGTGCTGGTGCATTCACTGTGTACATACAGTACATTACTGATCCAGAACACTGCCCTCATCCCTTATGGGAAATATGCAAATGTATGTAGAAAAGCTGCGGAGACACCATCACGTGTTTCTCAACGCAAGCAATGAATAGCCAGGTCTTTCACCGGGAAGGAACAACCACGGGAAGGGTAGCATCCAATAAAGGAAAACCACCTCTGCCAAAACATGGTATCCATCCACAGACAGCTGTTTCGGGGTATTTGCCCCTCATCAGTGTGCCTAGTGAAAAGGCTATGAACATAAGGATCATCCTTATGTTCATAGCCTTTTCACTAGGCACTGCTCCTAATAGCCAGTTTCCTACTCCACACTGATGAGGGGCAAATACCCCGAAACAGCTGTCTGTGGATGGATACCATGTTTTGGCATAGGTGGTTTTCCTTTATTGGATGCTGCCCTTCCCGTGGTTGTTCCTTCCCGGTGAAAGACCTGGCTATTCATTGCTTGCGTTGAGAAACACGTGATGGTGTCTCCGCGGCTTTTCTGCATGCATTTGCATATTTCCCATAAGGGATGGGGGCAGTGTTCTGGATCACTGCGTTGAGAAACACGTGATGGTGTCTCCGCGGTGTTGGATGTTTTGATCTCTCCGAGGTCATTCATCCTTATGTTCATAGCCTTTTCACTAGGCACTGCTCCTAATAGCCAGTTTCCTACTCCTCACTGATGAGGGGCAAATACCCCGAAACAGCTGTCTGTGGATGGATACCATGTTTTGGCATAGGTGGTTTTCCTTTATTGGATGCTGGCCTTCCCGTGGTTGTTCCTTCCCGGTGAAAGACCTGGCTATTCATTGCTTGCGTTGAGAAACACGTGATCGTGTCTCCGCGGCTTTTCTACATGCATTTGCATATTTCCCATAAGGGATGGGGGCAGTGTTCTGGATCACTGCGTTGAGAAACACGTGATGGTGTCTCCGCGGTGTTGGATGTTTTGATCTCTCCGAGGTCATTCATCCTTATGTTCATAGCCTTTTCACTAGGCACTGCTCCTAATAGTCAGTTTCCTACTCCACATTGATGAGGGGCAAATACCCCGAAACAGCTGTCTGTGGATGGATACCATGTTTTGGCATAGGTGGTTTTCCTTTATTGGATGCTGCCCTTCCCGTGGTTGTTCCTTCCCGGTGAAAGACCTGGCTATTCATTGCTTGCGTTGAGAAACACGTGATGGTGTCTCCGCGGCTTTTCTACATGCACCTCCTGTATTATAACCTAGAGCTGCACTCACTATTCTGCTAGTGCAGTCACTGTGTACACACATTACATTACTGATCCTGAGTTACATCCTGTATTATACTCCAGAGCTGCACTCACTATTCTGCTGGTGCAGTCACTGTGTACATTACATAATTGATCCTGAGTTACCTCCTGTATTATACCCCAGAGCTGCACTCACTATTCTGCTGGTGCAGTCACTGTGTAAATCCATTACATTACTGATCCTGAGTTAAATCCTGTATTATACTCCAGAGCTGCACTCCCTATTCTACTGGTCCAGTCACTGTCACAAAACTACCGCAAACAACGATCAAGAAAACCCCAAAGAACTAAATTGTTAATAAGTATAAAAATATTTTTATTATTAATGAACAGGATCAGGGTGGGAGACAAGGGAACAACGCAAGGCAGATGTTATTGCACACATGTTGAGAAACGCTGGGGTGTATGTTGTACAGCTGGCTCAAAATATACAGAGAAATATAATATAATCATAAGAATAGCATGTAAACACGATATAAGTCTCTGAAAAGACTGCCCAGGTAATTACATCATAAAGTATTAAGCATTTGCAACAAAAATAATCCGCAATATACCTGAGAGATGTAAGAGCAGGAGCCACCGCAGCATACACCCGCCCCAACGCGCGTTTCGGCGTGATGGCCTTTTTCCCCTTGAAAAAGGCCATCACGCCGAAACGCGCGTTGGGGTGGGTGTATGCTGCGGTGGCTCCTGCTCTTACATCTCTCAGGTATATTGCGGATTATTTTTGTTGCAAATGCTTAATACTTTATGATGTAATTACCTGGGCAGTCTTTTCAGAGACTTATATCGTGTTTACATGCTATTCTTATGATTATATTATATTTCTCTGTATATTTTGAGCCAGCTGTACAACATACACCCCAGCGTTTCTCAACATGTGTGCAATAACATCTGCCTTGCGTTGTTCCCTTGTCTCCCACCCTGATCCTGTTCATTAATAATAAAAATATTTTTATACTTATTAACAATTTAGTTCTTTGGGGTTTTCTTGATCGTTGTTTGCGGTAGTTTTGTGGCACTTTATGTGCGATCGCCCCAGAATTATCCATACATTAGCCCACTACCTAATACTAACATTTGTATATGTATTATATTACAATTGATTGTGGGCATGCGCCTTGTGAAGTTGTTTTGTGGTCCAGTCACTGTGTACATACATTACATTACTGATCCTGAGTTACATCATGTATTATACCTCAGAGCTGCACTCACTATTCTGCTGGTGCAGTCACTGTGTACATATATTACATTACTGATCCTGAGTTACATCCTGTATTATACCCCAGAGCTGCACTCACTATTCTGCTGGTGCAGTCACTGTGTACATACATTACATTACTGATCCTGAGTTAAATCCTGTATTATACCCTAGAGCTACACTCACTATTCTGCTGGTGCATTCACTGTGTACATACAGTACATTACTGATCCGGAGTTACATCCTGTATTATACCCCAGAGCTGCACTCACTATTCTGCTGGTGCAGTCACTGTGTACATACATTACACTACTGATCCTGAGTTACATCATGTATTATACCCCAGAGCTGCCCTCACTATTCTGCTGGTGCAGTCACTGTGTACATACATTACATTACTGATCCGGAGCTAAATCCTGTATTATACCCCATAGCTGCACTCACTATTCTGCTGGTGCAATCACTGTGTACATACATTGCATGATTGATCCTGAGTTACCTCCTGTATTATAACCCAGAGCTGCACTCACTATTCTGCTGGTGCAGTCACTGTGTACACACATTACATTACTGATCCTGAGTTACATCCTGTATTATACTCCAGAGCTGCACTCACTACTCTACTGGTGCAGTCACTATGTACATGCATTACATTACTGATTCTGAGTTACATCCTGTATTATACCCCAGAGCTGCACTCACTATTCTTCTGGTGCAGTCACTGTGTAGATACATTACATTACTGATCCTGAGTTAAATCCTGTATTATACTCCAGAGCTGCACTCCCTATTCTGCTGGTGCAGTCACTGTGTACATACATTACATTACTGATCCTGAGTTACATCATGTATTATACCCCAGAGCTGCACTCACTATTCTGCTGGTGCAGTCACTGTGTACACACATTACATTACTGATCCTGAGTTACATCCTGTATTATACCCCAGAGCTGCACTCACTATTCTGCTGGTGCAGTCATTGTGTACATACATTACATTACTGATCCTGAGTTATATCCTGTATTATACCCTAGAGCTGCACTCACTATTCTGCTGGTGCAGACACTGTGTACATACAATACATTACTGATCCTGAGTTACATCCTTTATTATACCCCAGAGCTGCACTCACTATTCTGCTGGTGCAGTCACTGTGTGCATACATTACATAATTGATCCTGAGTTACCTCCTGTATTATACCCCAGAGCTGCACTCACTATTCTGCTGGTGCAGTCACTGTGTACATACATTACATTACTGATCCTGAGTTACATCCTGTATTATACTCCAGAGCTACCCTCACTATTCTACTGGTGCAGTCACTGTGTACATGCATTACATTACTGATTCTGAGTTACATCCTGTATTATACTCCAGAGCTGCACTCCTTATTCTGCTGGTGCAGTCACTGTGTACATACATTACATTAGTGATCCTGAGTTACATCCTGTATTATACTCCAGAGCTGTGCTCACTATTGTGCTGGTGCAGTTACTGTGCACATACATTACATCACTGATCCTGAGTTACATCCTGTATTATACTCCAGAGCTGCACTCACTATTCTGCTGGTGCAGTCACTGTGTACATACATTACATTACTAATCCTGAGTTAAATCCTGTATTATACTCCAGAGCTGCACTCCTTATTCTGCTGGTGCAGTCACTGTGTACATACATTACATTAGTGATCCTGAGTTACATCCTGTATTATACTCCAGAGCTGTGCTCACTATTGTGCTGGTGCAGTTACTGTGCACATACATTACATCACTGATCCTGAGTTACATCCTGTATTATACTCCAGAGCTGCACTCACTATTCTGCTGGTGCAGTCACTGTGTACATACATTACATTACTGATCCTGAGTTACATCCTGTATTATATCCCAGAGCTGCACTCACTATTCTGCTGGTGCAGTCACTGTGTACATACATTACATTACTAATCCTGAGTTACATCCTGTAGATCTTTTATTATAAAAATTAAAAACATAACAATAATAATAACAGAAACAAAACAGAAATATCAGCCTGAAAATAATCAGTATAGTGAACACTGGTCCAGCCGCTCATCCTCTCCTCTCACACATATTATATATACAGAATAATAACTAATAATAACTAACATTAAGTACTTACACCTTCTGGTTCGGTCACCAAACTAAATAATAGCAAACAATATAAACAATAGCACACAAAGACTATATACACATACATTTTTTTTTTTTAATTATTATTTTTTTTTTATATTGTTATTTATTTTTTATTATTTTTTTATTTAATTTTTTTTTATTTTTTATAAATAAAATAACCACAAACTATGCAAATATATACAATACTAAGCTAACCACTACCCCACACTCAAGCGCACCATTCCCAACCTCCGCACTGACCTGAGAGCTGGTCCTGCGTCTCATGCCTCAGTCCATGTCCAACGTCCATAGGCCAGATCAGGCAGTGCCAGTTTTTCCCCCAAACAACCCAGTGTCCCATAGTCCCACAAGATAAACCCACCTCCCCCCTTTTCCCACCACCCAACCTAACACCTACACCCAAATCTATATCCCTATATGCAATGTATACAGCAGCACACCCCACAATAATCACAAATCATGAAGCCAAAGTTCAGCGCCTGCAGCCCTACATCACTGTATAATGATCAAACAAAACAAAAATCTACAGTGTCAGCAGCAGCCCACCACCAGAAAAGGAGATGACCAGACTAGGGCACACTAAAAGAAAAGCCCCTCCAGAGGAGCGCGGCCCTCAGTGTGCCCAGTCTCCCATACTCCAGAGAGCGCACCTTCACCAGGTCACCGAGTATGGTCCTAAACACATCGTCCACTGGGAGGATTGTTCGTTGCGTCGATACTAGGGTTGAGCGACCTTGACTTTTTTAGGGTCGAGTCATGTTTCACGAAATCCGACTGTTGGAAAAGTCGAGTCGGGCGAAATCGGCCGATTACTGCGCAAAGTCGAGGATCGGCCGGAACACGAAACCCTATGCACGTCAATGGGGATAATTTTTTTTTCTCTCTCTCTCTCTCTTTCTCTCTCTCTCTCTCTCCCCCTCCGTTCCAGCACAGAAAATTTCGTTTTCCACATTCCAAATCGCTACTGCGCACAAGCGATAAAATGATGATAGGCGTGCACGCCCTAACCCCTATGTCATCACTCTGCCCACACTCCTTCATTGGCTGTAAAAATGGCGCTAAAAGCGTCATACGAAACGCGACTTTGGCGCCACGATCGCGTACCGCATGGCCGACCCCACACAGGGATCGGGTCGGGTTTCATGAGACGCCGACTTTACCAAAAGTCGGCGACTTATGAAAATGAACGCTCCGTTTCGCTCAACCCTAGTCGATACTAAGCACCATGCGTTCCACGTGTGATACCTAACCACTGCGCTAACTGGAAATAAGGTGCAGCGGTCCCGACCACCAAGGTCTCCGAATGCTCCATAGGCCCATTCCGCATAGGAGAGACCGGCCAGCCGAGACCAGCCAATGAAGGCGCCCACCCTGTTGTACACCTCTGTGTTGAAGGGACAATGAAGTAGGAAGTGATCCATGCTTTCCAGCAAGGTACCACAATGCTCCCGCGGACAATTCCTGTCCTCAGAGCTCCTACACTTCAGATTGTCCCTCACACACAGTTTCCCATGGAAGCAGCGCCAAGCCAAGTCCCAAAACTTCGAGGGGATCCTGATAGAATTCAAAACATGCAAACCCACCCCAAGATTCCGACTTGGGCAGTCCCTGAGCGTCAGAGGCCTCTGGAAATGGGTAAACAGAACCCTACTGTCAAGGAGTTTCCTTGGCAGAGTCCTGATCTCCCACATTCCCAGACCCCACCGACTAATTACCTTCAGAACCAAGGTAGCGTAAGCCGGAAGATGTCCATGCAGTGTGCGAAGATCCTTCACTTGCCCTCCTGTCTCCCATTCCTGGAAGAAAGGCTGAAACCATCCCCTACAGGAGAATACCCACGGAGGAGCCCTCTCTTTCCAGAGGTTTGCAATATTGATCTTAATGAAGGTATCCACAAGGAATACCACAGCGTTGACCATACCCAACCCTCCTAGTCTCCTCGTACGGTAAGTAACCTCCCTCTTGACCAGGTTCAGTCTATTCCCCCATAACAGTTGGAAGAACAAACTGTAGACCCGAGTCCAGAGAGATTCCGGCAAGATGCACACACTGCCCAGATAAATCAGTAAATGGAGCAGGTAAGTTTTAATCAGGTTTACCCTTTCCCTTAGGGTCAATCGACCATCCTGCCTCTGGACCCACAGTTCCTACAGGGACCCCATCCCCTGTCCGTGCTATACCGGATGTACTCTTGTTCCTCCTGTCTCAGTGGAGCCGCTGTGTTCTCTCTTGACACTGCTCAACTCCCCTGTCCTCCACCCTATAAGTGAGATTTGATAAAGGCCCATGTAAGGGTCGAAACGTTACCTCAACCTTTTGATTTTGTCACCGTGGTGTTCCTATTAAAATCTTCATATTTATTACGCAAAAGCATATTTTGAGTACGGTTGTTTTCTTCTATGTGTCCACCTCAACAACAGACACTGCTGAAGAGACAGCTTCCTCCTTTAAATAAAACCTATCTATTCTGGACCTACAGTTACCTCTATGATAGGTGAACCCCTCATGGCTTGGGGTGTGCCAAATGTGGACATCCACCAGGCGAGCCTCACTAGCTATACTATTAAGGGCGACGCTATCATAAGTCAGCTTGTCTCTGGAACCTCCTCTATCTCGGGGCCTCGTGACAGCATTGAAGTCCCCTCCAAAGACAACCTGCCGACTTGTAAAAAGGTAGGGCTTGATCCTCATAAAGAGACACTTCCGGTCCCACTTAGATTGGGGACCATAGATGTTGATGAGCCGGAGCTCTTGTCCCTTCATGAGAACATCTAAGATCAGGCACCACCCCATTTCTAACTCAATAACCCGTCGGCATTCCACCGGTGCGGTAAAAAGGATCGCCACTCCGCTATACGGCTCGGCCGCAAGAGACTAATAGGAGGGCCCGAGTCTCCACTCCCTCTTAGCTTTAAACATATCTGCCATGTTTGGCAGCCTGGTCTCTTGCAAAAAGAAAATGTCAGCTTCAACCCGGCTGAGAAAATCAAAGGCCGCAAATCTAGATGTATTTGACTTTATGCTGGTGACATTAATGGACGCCAGCGTCAACGGAGTGGGTTCCGCCATCATTGGTGATTGAGTTAGATGGCTTTCTTTTTCCCACTACCCTTATCCTCTGCCTCAGAGGAGGAATCCTTCCCTCTCTTTAGTGACAATGAGGTATCCATTCCCACGTGTTTTTTATTTTTATCGTCCTCGTCTCCGGACTCTGGGCCAGTCCCTCCCTCCAAGGATCTTACATTCCCAGAAGAAGGAGACTCGGCGTCCCCTGTGAGCCCCACCGAAGCCAGAACCTCACCCTCAGCTTCCACCTCAGAGGAAGAGATGTTTTCAAGGGTTTGGAACGGGTTAGAAAGACCAACCAGAGGGGAGTCGGTTTTTCCTTCCTTAGGTACCTTGGTCAGAGCGGAAGAAGATTTTTTATCTCCCTTCTTTCTTTTCTTTTTGGTGCCGAGCTTACGCTTGTCCTCTAGCCACTGCCTATTATCCTCATCCGTACTTTCATAATGGGAGGACTCTGAGGCAGTGGCACTTTCCTCCCTGTGGATCCTCCTGACCTCCTCATCCAACTCATCATCCCTCGGGGCCTCAGCAGCAAGACTAGCGTCCAGGACAGGGGCTGCCGCAGTAGCCTGAGGCTCGCCCAGCTCCCTATCCTGTCTGCGCTTGTCTAGACGCCTTAGCTGGGCAGGCGTCTTTTTATTGCTTTTCTTCCTTGGCCCCTCAGCTCCCTCACCCCTGCTAGTCCCTTCCCCAGCAGAATCAGCCTCATGGCTTTCTCCCACCGGGGTCACGACTGTGTTAGCGAAGGAGTGAGGACAACGGCTGAATGGGTGACCTAACTCACCACACAGGTGGCACCTAATCTCCACACAAGATGCAGCAAGATGGCCAATATCCCCACACAATGCACACTTCTGCACAGTGCAGTTTGTGCTGAAGTGTGTGGGGTTGCCGCACTTGTGACAGAGCTTCGGTTGCCCCTGGTAGAAGACCAGGATACGATCCCTACCCAGGAAGGCAGATGATGGTATGTGGGCAACCGTACCACCTGAACGCTTACGTTTTACCATAAATGTCCAGGCCCCTGACCAGATACCAAACTCGTCACGGTTTTTCTTTGGCATTTCTACCACCTCTCCATACCGGCCAAGTCACGTCATGATGTCATAACAAGAAAGCGACTCGTTACAAGTTATCGCGGTCACTTTCTTGACTTGGTTTTGGCGAGACACCACCTGAACGGCAAAGTCTCGCCAGCCAGGCTCATTTTTTGCCAACTCATAGTTCGACCAGAAGAGCTCAAGCCCCTCCAGCCGAACAAAGCTGACATCAAACTCAGGTGTGGAATAGGGATGTATCAAGGCATAGATGTCAATCGCCTTGAAGCCCATCTACAGCAGGAGCTCCACAACTTTAGACCTTGGAGGACACGCATCACTGCCCCTCCACCGAAGACGGACCACATTCCTACGCACACTACCCGGCCCAGCTGTTGGGAGGGACCACACTGTATCCCCCCCTCTTTGCTCTCGGAAGGCCCCGAGGCCACGCGTCTCTATCCAGAAGGATAGATCAACCTCTCGACCCTCTACCATTAGTGATCTCTCTCCCTTCTTTAGAGCCTCCAGGAGACGCCGTTGCAACATGCCGTCCCCAGAGCCCGGAGACGAGGAGGATGACCTATTTCCCCCGGAGGTGACAGCGGCAAAACTCCTGACAGGTGCTGCCACCACCAGGGGGGCAACCAGACCAGTGACCACATCCATACCAACAGCATCACTATTACCCACCTCCATAACCCCCTCACCCTCTACCAAACCAGCAACCACACCACTAGACAAAGAATTTTCCTTATCCATACCCACCACCACATTCACTCCTGCTGGACCAGTGACAACAGGGGGTGACATTTTGACCTCCGCATCATCAGGCACAAGGGGCTGAGTCTCCTCCACAGACCTGGAGACGAACTCACCCCTGGTCTTACGTGTGCCCTCCGCATCATCAGATGATATTTTCCGCTGCTTTACTGTTGATACCAGGCGCCGCTGATCTTTAGCCGCTTTAGCCTTTATATCAGCATCTTGTTGACCAGCGGCGCCAACACAGAACAGGACTTTGGTGGGAGGACCGGAACTCCCAGCCCCAGCAACCCCCTCACACTGCCGCCGCTTCTCAACTAAGTGATCAGCGGCAACAGCATTCAGGGGCACTGAGGCTACCGGAGCTGCCCCTAACACTGGGCCGCTCCCCCCTGCCACTGAGGAGCACACCACAGTATCGTGGCCTGACCTTTTGCCCACCGCCGGGCCGCCCTCACTGTCCAGCCTCTCGGCTGATGCACCTGCTGCTACATCCCCGCTACTTCAAGCAAAGACGGAGCTCTGTGCCTCACTACTATGCTTTGTAATCTCCCCGTGCCTTTGCACCGGATCCACAGCAGAACCCGGGCTGGGCTGGGCAACGGGGCTTATACAGCGAGCTGACCCTGCAGCCGACTCAGGGGGTACAGGGAGGGGGGCATATACATAGCTTACCGCTTCCTGCAGCTTAGGTTTAATCTTCTTTACCTTTTTCTTCTGGCCCCCAGGTGCCTCCTCTGGTAAATCATCACCAAGATGGAAGTTCTGAAGGCACACTGGGGACTCCAGGAGCTTGATCTCTGCCATTAGCGCCCCTCCCTGGCCGATGTCACTGTCCTCCCCAGAGCCAGCAGAACTGCGACTAGATGTCATTGTCGCCTGTCCAGCAGGGAGCTCGCCGCACGTGGCCTGTGAGTGACTAAGCAGGCTGCCAGGTGGGGCTTTCTGCTGGTCATCCTCCTTCTGCTCATCATCATCATCATCATCATCATCATCATCCACCTGGCTCCCAGGCTGCAGCCCCATCTGCCTTTGCTCTCTGTTATCAGCCATTTCTCTGAATCGTTCTTCATTTTGCAATTTTTCTTTAAATGGTCCACTTTTTTCTTGAATAAATGCTTTTCTTACCTCCAGGTCATTAATTTCAAGCTTTAGCCTCTTTACCTCTGCCTGGAATTGCGTCTTCCTGGGTCTGGAGGTGCCTGCAGCTTTTGCGCTTGTGCAGCGCAGCTCCTCCCGGAGCCTTCTCAGTGTCTTACTCGCCTCTTCATACTCACGGAGGTGGCTCATGACCCTGGAGGCATAGGTGGACACAGACTCCCGGGGTCTCTGCAGCGCCCAACCCTCCTCAGTGAAGTCGGCCTCACCTCCGTGAGCGCTCAGCTTTCCTCCGGAAGGACCGCCATCTTGCACGCTAGCAGGTTTCTCCTCCATGGAAGCCTTGTGGCTTCTCTGGGTCTGTGCAGACCTGGGGGGAGTAGGAGCCACATTGCTGCGACTCCTGGTGGAGCATCTCACCCCCGAATCCTCTGATGTGCAGGCTGGAAGCTGGTTCCTTCTGCCCCCCGCCAGCCTGGTCCGGGAAGCAGAAGCCTGGGACTTGGCTCCTTCATTCATCCCAGGAAACCCACTCTCTCCCTGGGTAAGAGAGAAAGAGCAGGTCCCCGGGTGGAGAGGTGGTGGTTCTCAGGAGCTCAGGAGCACACAGCAGGATCAGCAGCGACTGCACCCACAATCAACACAATGAGCTGCAGCTGAGCAGAGCTGCACTCACTATCCTGCTGGAGCAGTCACTGTGTACATACATTACATTACTGATCCTGAGTTACATTCTTTATTATACCCCAGAGCTGCACTCACTATTCTGCTGGTGCAGTCGCTGTGTACATACATTACATTACTGATCCTGAGTTACATCCTGTATTATACTCCAGAGCTGCACTTTGTGATATATGTGATGCAGTAACCCCTGTAACAGGTAGGGGGCGCTGCATGGTCTCCCCGGGATGTGCACGGAGTTGTATTGAGGCCGTGAGAATTGACCTGCAGTGATGTCAGGATCACGTGACCAGCCCATGTGATCCATTACTGTGGGTGTGGTTACAGGTACATAACGTGACCAGAGTGTGGGTCACAGGTTCCTGTGTGGTTCCAGTGTTCGGACCTGAAGGGTCCAAGTGCAAAATCCCTGAGGGAGTTCCTGAGGGCTCGGTGTGTTCCTCTGTTGGAAGCCTGGGAGGAGGCTTCCTGGAAAGCACCTGCTGGCGTGGGAGGTCCTAGGAGGAGGACCGGATCCCGGAGCAGTGCACAGTGGAACTGGGGAAGCTACAATCCTTCAGTGGCTCTGGACTGACTAGTGTGTGCCGGCCAGGCAAGTTGGTGATCCCTGTAAGGCAGCTTACCCGGAGGTGTGGACTGGCAAGGAGTCAGCAGGTGGAGCCGGAGCTCCCGTCAGGTACCGTACAGGCCGGTAGTGCTTGTGAAGTTCTATGAACTGTGTGGTCTCCCTTGGGAACTGGTTAAGGGAGGACCAGCGTGTTTAGAGACGGCAACCCGGAGTCACATGTGCTGTCTGTGACTTGGGACGTTGGTGAAGTGTACGGCGTACGGACACCCTGGTAACTGGGCGAAGTGAGAGGCCCAGCACGTTAGTGTCCGTGAGGCAAAGCCGTACACTGAAGTGTTTGAAGCTGCAAGTAAATATTACCAGTTGGTGCCTGTTGTGTTTCATGAGTTATACTATGAACTGTGCGTAACCCGGTTTATGAGGCTTAATAAACCGCTTGGACTGCTTTGTTTTATAAACCCGTGCCCGTGTGCTTGAATATCGCGGCCAAGTGAGTGTCCTCCAACACACTCAGTAAGAGAAACCTTACAATTGGTGGAGAATTTTGGCAACGATCCAGCTGGCACACGTGGAGTTAATTGCTGTGGCAGAGCCACGAAGGTGACAAGCGTCTAGCTGTAACTCGGCGGGGTTACGAAAGTGACAAGCGTCTGCTGTGACTCGGCGGGGTCACGAAGGTGACAAGCGGCAGCGGTGGAGCCGTGCAGAGCCGTGTGGAGAGTAGCCGCGGTTGCAGCGAGAGGTTCCACAGCAGGCGGAGCTGCAGTGGCTTGTGGTTGGCAGCACCTGGAGGTGCCAGTTGTGTGTGACTGCAGCGGCAGCTGTGGCAGTACCAGCAGGAGCTGGTGAAGTGACATAGAGGAAAAAAAAAAAAAATTTTTTTTTTCCTTTCAGGTTCTGCAGACTCTTAAAGGGCCAGTACAAGCCCAGAGATAAAGGGGGTGTACTGTGCGAACTGGGGCCTGAGTGCCGTGGGGAAGTTCACGGGTGTATCCCAGGGAGGGGAGTATCCCTAATAGTGAGCGGTGGCCCAAACGGGGATGGTTGCCCAAAAGGGGGCGGAGACCCAAAAAGGGGCGGTAACCCGAATAGGGATAATGGCCCAAAAAGGGGTGGAATCCCGAAAGGGGGCTTTATCTCGAACCGGGGTGATGTCAAAAAGCGGAGCACTTGCCCAGAAAGGGGGCGGAGCCAAAAAAGGGGCGGCAATCAGTGAGGTGTCACGACTGTGTCCTTTTTGGCTGGATGGAAAGTGTGTGCAAGGGTTGATAGACCCGGGGAGAGAAGCGTCTGTGCTGAGAACCCGTCCAGGAGAATCTGTGTCACCTGGCGACACTGAATATCTCCAGGTAGCCACTATCTACATTGTCGCAGCGGAGGTTTCCACATACCATGAGGTGGCTGTAGACCAGATCTTGCCGTATCCTATGGTAATAGGACAAGATTTGGTAGCACTGTGTGAAAAGGCTGAAGTGTTTGTGGATATAATGTGGATGTCAGTTAGTAATGTTGAGAAGGCAGGCCTGACCAGAGGGAAAGGTTCGACTGCCCAACTAACTGACCTGACGTCACTTGAAGTGTGCCACAATACGACTGGTAGTGGTCTGCTGGATAAAACAAGTGGAGCTGACACCCAGACAGAGAGTGACTTGCAGGGTCATCGAACTGTAAGGTGTGACACAGATTCTGGGGGTGACTGTGACAAGTCATGGCCAGTAACAAGCGCATATGCCCTGGTGACAGGTGGAGGACGGGGTCCAGGACCTGTGGTGACAGGTGGAGGACGGGGTCCAGGACCTGTGGTGACGGGTGGAGGACGGGGTCCAGGACCTGTGGTGACGGGTGGAGGACGGGGTCCAGGACCTGTGGTGACGGGTGGAGGACGGGGTCCAGGACCTGTGGTGACGGGTGGAGGACGGGGTCCAGGACCTGTGGTGACGGGTGGAGGACGGGGTCCAGGACCTGTGGTGACGGGTGGAGGACGGGGTCCAGGACCTGTGGTGACGGGTGGAGGACGGGGTCCAGGACCTGTGGTGACGGGTGGAGGACGGGGTCCAGGACCTGTGCTGACGGGAGGAGTACGGGGTCCAGGACCTGTGCTGACGGGAGGAGGACGGGGTCCAGGACCTGTGCTGACGGGTGGAGGACGGGGTCCAGGACCTGTGGTGACGATTGGTGGTGACTCCCATTCAGACGGTGATGCCAGTGAGAAAGAGTGCAATAAGGTTGACTCAGGCAAGTCTTCCTCCCGACGCCGGAGACGTAAAAGAGCCAAAGGGGCTGAACCAGTTGCTCCGTGTGAGGAATTGACGGAAGATGCTGAGGACCTGGGATGTATGAAGTACTCTGAAGTCCCAGGGAAAAGGGACGAACCTAATGACGTCACCGCTGAGACCCAAGAGAGGGCCGACCCTGACAGTGCAGAGTCGGAGGGTGCAGAAGTGGAGGAGGCCACCAAGGAAATGGTGCCAGAAGTAAATACCTCCACAAGTGAGGGATGTTTCACCAATCCAGAGGATGGGAGAAGCGAAATAGAGTTGGTTATAGAGACGGTGAACGACCATGTCGAACGGGAAAGGGTCCTGAGACAAGCGGCTGAGCGCAGAGTGGATGAGCTGGAGAAGGAAGTCTCTGAGCTCAGAGGTCACCTGTTCAGATGGCAAAGTGTGTATCAGACCCTAAAGGAAGACATTGTAGTGCTTAGAGAAGCACTAAAAGGCCCTCTACAAGGAAAAGAGGTGGTGGTCGCAGACTTCTCGTGCCAGTACCAGAGTGGTAATGAGAGTAAAGCTGAAGAGGAGTTGGCGCTAAAAGCAGAACAAGATGGTCACCCGGTTGTGACAGGTGTCTTGATGGAAAGGTCCATGGCAAGGCAGGAGCCATCTGTTCTTGAAGGAAGTGAGACTCCGCTCTTCAAGTGCGTGATAGATGTACCCGTAGAGGCGCAAGATGCATGTACCCGCGAGGGTGTGCATGAGGCCTTTAAAAAGGCAGTGGAAGCGTGTAGTGTGCACTGGGCACTGGAGACGAAACAGTTGGTGGTACTGTCTACTAAGGAAGTCACAGTGAAGAGGGTGGCTGTCCTGAGGGACATGCACCTACGGTGCCTCCGCACGAAACAGAGGGTCCTGTTGGGGAATGGTGAGGCCACTCGTTGTTTGGAGCAAGCCAGGAAAGCTCAAAGTCGTCTGGGCTTGGTAGAGGACACAGTCCAAGTGCCCAGAGCTCTGGTAGCGAAGCTCACTGGCCGGTTTGGAAAAGCGATGCAGGAGATGGTGGATGTGTCCGGTGTGAAGAGACTGAGGATTCCGGCTGAAGACAAGGCCCAGGTGGGTGAAGATGGAATGGTGTCATTCCTGGTTGTCGGGTCCAAGGAGAGTCTAGCGAATATCCGGATGCTCCTGAGGTATCGCGTGGCCTACCTGAGAGAAATAGAGCAGCTGAGACTGTATAGACGGCAGGTCAATAAACAGCTGCAGAACACAAGGTGGCGGCCGCCTTTTTCCCAACGAAAAGGAAACAAAAAGGACATGTACAGTAGTAGACGTAGTGATGGAGGGTCAGACTCTGATCAGTTGCTAGTCTCGACTGTAAGTGGGACTAATGTCCGTACCAACCGTGGGTGGCGACCCTGGAGAGAAAGGTCGAGTAAAGAGACAAACTTGACTAAAGGTTTGGTGACACGGACAGACTGCAACTTAAGGGCCAAAGCTCAAGGCCTACATGTTGACCGCTGGGGGCGGGGTAAACTCAACAACTGGATGGGTCTGTGTGATGCTCAAAACCGACTGAGACGGTTCTCTCGACAGGTAGGGCAAGGCAACGTGCATGACATATCCCGTGATCCCACGTGTATGACAGGTGTTCAACCCTACAGGTGTGAACAGAGGGGGGGGATATGTGATATATGTGATGCAGTAACCCCTGTAACAGGTAGGGGGCGCTGCATGGTCTCCCCGGGATGTGCACGGAGTTGTATAGAGGCCGTGAGAATTGACCTGCAGTGATGTCAGGATCACGTGACCAGCCCATGTGATCCATTACTGTGGGTGTGGTTACAGGTACATAACGTGACCAGAGTGTGGGTCACAGGTTCCTGTGTGGTTCCAGTGTTCGGACCTGAAGGGTCCAAGTGCAAAATCCCTGAGGGAGTTCCTGAGGGCTCGGTGTGTTCCTCTGTTGGAAGCCTGGGAGGAGGCTTCCTGGAAAGCACCTGCTGGCGTGGGAGGTCCTAGGAGGAGGACCGGATCCCGGAGCAGTGCACAGTGGAACTGGGGAAGCTACAATCCTTCAGTGGCTCTGGACTGACTAGTGTGTGCCGGCCAGGCAAGTTGGTGATCCCTGTAAGGCAGCTTACCCGGAGGTGTGGACTGGCAAGGAGTCAGCAGGTGGAGCCGGAGCTCCCGTCAGGTACCGTACAGGCCGGTAGTGCTTGTGAAGTTCTATGAACTGTGTGGTCTCCCTTGGGAACTGGTTAAGGGAGGACCAGCGTGTTTAGAGACGGCAACCCGGAGTCACATGTGCTGTCTGTGACTTGGGACGTTGGTGAAGTGTACGGCGTACGGACACCCTGGTAACTGGGCGAAGTGAGAGGCCCAGCACGTTAGTGTCCGTGAGGCAAAGCCGTACACTGAAGTGTTTGAAGCTGCAAGTAAATATCACCAGTTGGTGCCTGTTGTGTTTCATGAGTTATACTATGAACTGTGCGTAACCCAGTTTATGAGGCTTAATAAACCGCTTGGACTGCTTTGTTTTATAAACCCGTGCCCGTGTGCTTGAATATCGCGGCCAAGTGAGTGTCCTCCAACACACTCAGTAAGAGAAACCTTACAACTTACTATTCTGCTGGTGCAGTCACTGTGTACATGAGTTACATCCTGTATTATACTCCAGAGCTGCACTCACTATTCTGCTGGTGCAGTCACTGTGTACATACATTACATTATTGATCCTGAGTTACCTCCTGTAATATACTCCAGAGCTGCACTTACTATTCTGCTGGTGCAGTCTCTGTGTACATACATTACATTACTGATCCTGAGCTACATCCTGTATTATACCCCAGAGCTGCACTCACTATTCTGCTGGTGCAGTCACTGTGTACATACATTACATTACTGATCTTGAGTTATATCCTATATTATACTCCAGAGCTGCACTCACTATTATGTAAGTTTCACAGCAGAAATCCCCACTAGTTCAGTGTCTTCCTTTTGTATTCTGGATAGTATTACTTTACACCAGACCGTGTACAATCCTCACATTAGTGACTCTCCTTTGATGATCTAATTTATCTAAACTAGTTGGGGTGTAGCTGCTCTAACAGTGTTTCCAACTACCAGTAGAATTGTGAATGCTGCTCCAGATAAGCAGAAGATAAATGGTGCAATGTATTTACAAAATTACTTGTTTCCTATTATTATTATCAGCAATATGGGGTTAAATTGCACACAGAAGGGGACTGTGCAAATCCAGGTTTACCTCATTTAGCAATCTCTTTCTCCTTCTCTTTCTGAATTTCTTATAAATAAAATCCTGTATAGATTTTAAAGTAAAAAAAAAAATAATAATCCAAGAATCTGCATCTGTGTTGGGGCCATGATCCGGCCTGTGTAGTTTGTAACGCCCCTACCGCCGCAGGGCCGAGGGGTACCCGGTACCGGGCCTCTGAGTCTCTGCTCTGGGGTTGTCACGGCGGCTAGGCCCCGGTCCTTGACCCTGCCGTGGGGCGCTCAGTGAATAGCAGGTGTGGATGATGGTAGTGACGCTGTATTGGTGCAGTGCAGTAAATAACGAGGACACCAGGTTGCAGTCTCTTTACCTCTTTACTGAAGATCTCTGGGTCTTCAGTCCGGAATACGGTTCACCAGGCTGCGCAAGTCCGGCCGGTCCAATGGCACCTCCAGAGTTCTCCTCACAGGTGGAAATCGGTGCCTTCCTACTAGCGCTAGGTGTTGTGGTCCTTCCCTGCTGTGCTTACGGAAAGTCCCCCACAACTGTTGTGTCTGTTTCTTAAGTTCCCTCACAACTCGATTAGATGATGTTCTGCTAATCCTCCGTCCCTCCCTGGTGTTCTGGTTGGGACGGCACCCGTTTGACGGGTAGGCTCGGAGCTCTTCCGGGACCCTAGAGTCGCCCCTCTCCACAAGTTGCCCCCCAAGACTGCATAGGTGATATGTGTTAGACAGCCCACCTTAAACTGACTGTCCTGCCGCTGTTTGGAGTATTGCTTGAAGCTGAATGTTATTCTACTCCCTCGGCGTTCCGGCCACCGGTAGTGCGCCTCAGTAGGATGTTGCTTCGGTCTTACAGCACGACTCCTACTGGTATTTCTCCTTTGCGTGATCTCGTTTCTCACTCAGCACAATCTATCTCTCTTCTAATCCTTTCTTGGGCACCGCCGCTACCCGGAGCAGGCACGGTCCCGTTACGTTCGTTCTTGTTGCCAAGCCTCTGTCAGGATCCCACCCCTGACAGAGACCCTACTGTATCTTCCCCTACAACACCCTCTGCCACAAGGTGTTGCCTGGTTCCAACCCAGTCAGCTTTCCGATCTAACTTCCTGCCTGACCCCCAGTTTACCCACTATGGTGGGGAGTGGCCTAATGAATAGCACCCTTAGCTCCCCCCGGAGGCCCAGCTGTGAAATGTATTGGTGTCTGTGATACCTGATCAGATGAACCCCTTCAGTGCCATCAGACGCACCATAGCTCCCCATAGTGGCGGAGCCACAGTACTGCAACGACCAGGACTCTGGGGCGCTGCACTCCCCCAAAAGTGCAAAATTGTTGAACAATAATTTAACATTGCCTTTAAGGATATACACTCTGAATCCACTAAAGACCTTCCTATAATCACATTATAAGGTAATTTAACTTTTTCATTCTCCTTCTTTAAATCTGCAGGACCGCCTGTCCTATCGGCACCAGACCTTCTGCCTCTCCTTTCGGTTACAGGACCGCCCCGTTCAGCCAGGGCCTACTGCCTTTTCAACTACTATACACAGTATAGAACATAACATTACTTTCAGTTTAAGAGCACTGAGCCATCTCTACATGACTCCTATGAGGACTCAGGGTTTACCTTCTATCCTAACTATCTATCAACATTATCAAAACATTTTCTATTGAACATTAAGCCTTCTCATTATCTTTCTTTCTATCATGCATGCTGGACACCACGTCTATCCCTACGGGCCCACTGCATCCTTCTTCTATCTTTCACCTTTTTCTTCTCAGAGAACATCATCAGTATTTCTTCACAATTAACTAATTAAATACATATAACTTTCTCATGTAAACATTATCATCACTTTCTTTGGTCAAGACATTATTGCTTCCTATCTTAAGCAATATCACGGGTTAAGCGCAACAAATGAACATCCCCTTTAAGAGGGGACCAAGTCTCTATGAGGTAGCACGCCTTCTCAAGCTACCAGTCCATACTCAGCAAAGGTTCCAGTGTGGTATCTTCACAAAGAGTCCTTCTTTAAGTAAAACCAGTACGGAGCGCCTTTAATAAGGTGCAAACTATGTACAAGAAGTTCGGATCATGCACTGTTCATGATTTCAGCAGTTCTTTTCAACTAGAAACTTGTGCAAAAACTTTAGAAAAATCAAACAAAAGCAAAACAGTAGGGATCCCAGGTCAACAAGGAATCCCTTTAAAAGTTAACCCTGGACGGGTTTTAGCAGCAACATAAGAGAACAGTAACTATTTACATACTCATGGTATCGAGGTTTATTCTTCTAAGTCTGGGGGTGATCTTTGTCCCTCGGCACCCATACTGGTAGTTGGTCTCTCCGATGCCATCAGATCAGCCGGGGCCTGGATTTGAAGGCTAATCCTGCTTGCGAGTTCGGTAGCCGCTACCAGGCGTACTGTGGTGATAGGAACAAGGTCTGGCAAATCGGGATCAGTCATGATCGGGGCAACAGGGGGCGCTCTCTCAGGCTCACACCGTCGAACGTTCCGGGCACACCATCCTTGTGCACTCCGATGGCGGGTGTAAGTCACCTGATCCCCTCTTTGTAACGGATCACCATTTCGACTGCAGCAGGGGATCTTCACGTTATAGCTAGTAACGAAGACGTCAGTTGGCAGCCCCGGTTCTTGTATGGAGCCCCATCCCCTCTTCGGGTGGTAGGCCAGCACAGTTCCCCGCTTTACCACGTCTCTCCTACCGGGAGCAGACTTCTTACGTTGTGTGTCATGTCGTTCGGTCTCGTCTCGATCCTTCCAGTGTTGCATTAGACATTGCTTATACTGTTCCCAGGTAAGTACCGCAAGGGTGAGGCCATCCTCCCGAGTCCCATCCGGCCCGGTCCAGGGGGTGTCCCACCGGAGGATCACTCCGTCTGGGCTCACATCTATGGGTTCTCCCATCTTGGTTGGTAGCGGAGGCACTAGCTTTCCCATCGCGTTAGAGGTGAGGATGACCCGCTCCACCAAGAAGGAACGATCATTGCTGGGGTGAGGAACGGTCACTGGAGCGGGATCGGTCGGGGGAACCGGATCGGTCGGGAGAGCAGAATCGACCAGGGGAGTAGGGATGCCGTCCATACCTGCGCCTGATGTGATTCCACCGATGTCGCTCCGGTCCGTTAACAAGGACACTGGAATCGGCTGCAGCCCGGACCGCGGCTCCTCCGGAGTCACCTCTTGATGTAGCTCCGCCCTCCATGGTTCCGTGGCTGGGATAGGCAGGCTCGGCTCCTCCACCGGCGGTGGACGCGGGTCCGCCTCCGATGGGTGATGGCAAGCCGGGATCTCCTCGCCGTTGCTCGGGCACTTGCTGCTCATCGTCGCTGTCTGGCATTCGGCGGCAACGCATGCACCTGGCTCTGCCATTTCTCCGAGGCCGGGCTCCTACTTCACCTCGTTCCCGCCGTTGCAGATCAGGGGGCCGTTCTCCTCTGCTGCTGGGCAGGTCGTCCTCTCGCAGCAGGAGTTGGAGGGGGCGGTCGCTACTTCTGGTGCCGCTTTGGTAGTCTCCTCCCATGGCACGCCCTTCTTTTTCCTCTGCGCTCCCTGTAACGCTGCAATGGCGGCGGTTTTGGCGCGAACTTTTGGCGGCAAGTGACAATCCACAGTCTTTGTAATAAAGTACAGTCTAAGCACAGTAAATCACAGTTCCAAGGCACATATGACCTGATTCTTCAGGCTTAAGTAGATCCTGTTCGTGACGCCAAGTTTGTAACGCCCCCACCGCCGCAGGGCCGAGGGGTACCCGGTACCGGGCCTCTGAGTCTCTGCTCTGGGGTTGTCACGGCGGCTAGGCCCCGGTCCGTGACCCTGCCGTGGGGCGCTCAGTGAATAGCAGGTGTGGATGATGGTAGTGACGCTGTATTGGTGCAGTGCAGTAAATAACGAGGACACCAGGTTGCAGTCTCTTTACTGAAGATCTCTGGGTCCTCAGTCCGGAATACGGTTCACCAGGCTGCGCAAGTCCGGCCGGTCCAATGGCACCTCCAGAGTTCTCCTCACAGGTGGAAATCGGTGCCTTCCTACTAGCGCTAGGTGTTGTGGTCATTCCCTGCTGTGCTTACGGAAAGTCCCCCACAACTGTTGTGTCTGTTTCTTAAGTTCCCTCACAACTCGATTAGATGATGTTCTGCTAATCCTCTGTCCCTCCCTGGTGTTCTGGTTGGGACGGCACCCGTTTGACGGGTAGGCTCGGAGCTCTTCCGGGACCCTAGAGTCGCCCCTCTCCACAAGTTGCCCCCCAAGACTGCATAGGTGATATGTGTTAGACAGCCCGCCTTAAACTGACTGTCCTGCCGCTGTTTGAAGTATTGCTTGAAGCTGAATGTTATTCTACTCCCTCGGCGTTCCGGCCACCGGTAGTGCGCCTCAGTAGGATGTTGCTTCGGTCTTACAGCACGACTCCTACTGGTATTTCTCCTTTGCGTGATCTCGTTTCTCACTCAGCACAATCTATGTCTCTTCTAATCCTTTCTTGGGCACCGCCGCTACCCGGAGCAGGCACGGTCCCGTTACGTTCGTTCTTGTTTTCAAGCCTCTGTCAGGATCCCACCCCTGACAGAGACCCTACTGTATCTTCCCCTACAACACCCTCTGCCACAAGGTGTTGCCTGGTTCCAACCCAGTCAGCTTTCCGATCTAACTTCCTGCCTGACCCCCAGTTTACCCACTATGGTGGGGAGTGGCCTAATGAATAGCACCCTTAGCTCCCCCCGGAGGCCCAGCTGTGAAATGTATTGGTGTCTGTGATACCTGATCAGATGAACCCCTTCAGTGCCATCAGACGCACCATAGCTCCCCATAGTGGCGGAGCCACAGTACTGCAACGACCAGGACTCTGGGGCGCTGCACATTGTATCAGCAGTGATCAGAAATCTCCAGCTCCCCGGCGATGCCTCCAGCACTTCTCCTGCCGCATGTTCATTACTTATTTCTTTGTTTATAACACTGGGAACTTTGTATCACATAGTCAGATCAGTGATGGATTCTGTATCCTCTGTGCAGACACAGGATGCTTCATGTCCTCACATCCCCTACGAGAGGCTTCATATTTCACACAAAGCATCAAAGTCTGTAAATATCACAGCTATCAATATAAGTGAAATCCGTGAGAAGCGCAGTGGAGGATCAGGATCACAGGGGTGACAGCCATGCTCCCTGCCTGGGGGCCTCCAACATTGCTGACATATCCATCCGCAGTATGGAGGCACCATGACAGATTGTGTGAATATGGACCCTGCACAGAATGCACGTGTCAATTACCCCGTCATCTTCTCCCAAAGGATTTCACTACTTTCCATATTCAGCATTATGTCATATCAGCATTTTCTGCTGAGGTTGTATTTATACACAGTAAATATGGGGAGGGGGTGTCAGGGCAGCAGGTTGGACTATAGACCACCGCAAACTCCAAGGCACGGCGCTAAAATAGGTCAGTAGTTAGGGATCATTAAAATGGGATAAGGAAGACCTGGTAACAACACATCTTCATGATGATCTAGTCATCTGTACAAGTACTGGGCGATTCCATGCAGCGGTTCGGCGGTGGCCGTAGGATTGCTGCACTTGCTCCAGCAGCTGTAACTTATCTCCTAAGGCTATGTGCACATGCTGAAAATCAGATCAGAAAAAGCACCAAAAAAGATCCAGCTCATAACAAAATATAGAAACTTTATGTAAAACCATACAGCTAAAAGGTAAATAGGGATATGACAAAGGTGAGCCAAATAGGGTGGGACCACGGTCAGTGCACACGTCGCAGATTTGGTGCGGTTTTGTCACTTTTTTTTTACTCATCAGATTTGTGACAAAACCGGACGCAAAACCAGATGCCAGAAGAGTGAATGAGAAGGCTGACGAGGCATGCACACATTAAGTATTTCTGACTTGCAGATTTGGGGCAGAAAATAATCTGCAGGATGTCGATTCTCTGTGCGGTTTTCACCACTGACTTCATTCAAATCAATTAAAAACACATAAAAAAAGCACCAAAAAAGAGGCAAAAACGCACATTTTTGCAGATGCATTTTTCCTGCCGAGAGATTCAGAAATGGTGCAGACATTTTACTCTGTGTGCGCACATCCCCTTAGGGCTCCTGCGGACGACTGTATTTTCAGTCTGAGTGCTACCCGACAAAACATCAGATCACACTCGGACCAATGTTATTCTATGGCGCCGTGCATGTGTCAGAACTTGTCTTTGGAGAACGCCAGTCCAAGAAAAAAAGCGCTGCACACCCGAGTTTGATCCGATATTCAGGTCACATTCGGCCATGCAAGTCACTAAGTGCATAAAAACCGCCAGTCTGCAATCGGATGACATCTGAGTGCAGTTGGATTTTCATGGACTGTCAGAAGGGACAAGATGGAGAAATTTTGTTCTCCTTCCTGTGTGGTGTGATTCTCTCATGTGAGAGACTCTGATCACACTGCACTGACACTCGGGTCAAACTCTGATCACATACACATATCTTAGTGTCATCCAATTATCTCGGATGCGAGAATCTGAGCACAGGAGCAGAGAAAATGGAGAAGTTATTTACTCCATCTTCTCCATTGTTTGAGTCCATGTGTAACGGGGTCTACCGTGCTGGGGTACCTCTTTCAGTACCACCCAGTGATTCAGGAGGTCCACTCTGCTTTGGCTGGAGTCTGAATGAAGGACGCTGGCTGGAATTCCTTGGTTACATGGGCGCATATAAAAGATCACTGCTTCTCCACATATTTCCAGTGTGACAACACTTTACTCACAGGACACAGAATATATATCACACAGATACAGAGGGCAGGCCAATTGAAAAGCGGCAGGCCAGACATACACTACAATAGCCGCAGGTGGCCGGAGCTTGCCGATATTTACTGTGGGAATTACAAAGGTGGGGGGAGGTCAGTAGGAGAATATCTTGTCCCCTCTGCCCAGGGGCGCAGCCTGTGGACTGATGCATTTCACATGGAACCTATTATACATACATATGACTGCACAACATATTCTGGGTACTGGAGGGTTCCGTAACACGGCTCCCCTTTTCAGCGACGCGATCGGCATACACAGTCTGATCCATAACGGATCGGTTTGGGGATGACCGAAGTTTATGGGGTTGGTACAAGTTCTGTTTGTCGACTTAGTCCATCGGCGTTATCGTTTTGTTTGCCGGGTCTGTAGTGGATGGTGAAGTCCAGAGGTTGTAGGGCTAAACTCCACCGCAGTAATCTGGCATTGTCTCCGAAGACCCGATTAAGCCAGACTAGGGGATTATGGTCCGTTAGGAGGGAAAACTGTCGTCCATACAAATATGGTTGTAACTTTTTGAGTGCCCATACTACCGCCAGGCACTCCTTCTCGATGGCCGCAAAGCTTACTTCATGGGACAGTAGTTTCCGACTCAGGTAAGCTACCGGGTGTTTTTGGCTGTCCGGCCCGACTTGGCTCAGTACTGCCCCCAATCCAAACATAGAAGCGTCTGTGTGAACAAGGAAACGCTTAGTTGGATCGGGTGCGGCCAAAACAGGGGTATTGGTGAGGGCGTCCTTTAGCTGGTGGAAGGCTTCCTCACACTCGGGGGTCCAGGTTTCCTGGTGGGGTTGGTTCTTACGGGTCAGATCAGTGAGGGGCTTGGCTACGCTGCTGTAATTGGGAACAAATTTCCTGTAATACCCCGCTGTCCCTAGAAACGCCATGACCTGGGTTTTAGTGCGTGGGGTGGGCCATTTGGCTATGGCCTCAATCTTGGCTGGTTCTGGTCGCTGTTTCCCACTTCCCACCCAATTCCCTAAATACTGTACCTCTGCTTTGCCCACGTGACACTTGTTTGGGTTCAGGGTGATTCCGGCCTTGTGGATCCTGTCCAACACTGTCTCTAGGTAATTTAGATGCTCTTCCCATGTCGCGCTGTAGATGGCGATGTCATCCAGGTAGGCACAAGCATAGTCCTGGAGACCATCCAGAAGCCGGTCAGCCAGCCTCTGGAAGGTCGCCGGGGCATTCTTCATCCCGAATTGCATAACTCGAAACTGGAATAAGCCGAACGGGGTGACAAATGCTGACTTGGGAATAGCGTCAGGACTAAGGGGAATCTGCCAGTAGCCTTTGCATAGATCGATGGTGGTCAAATACTTTGCTCCGGCCAGCCGGTCTAACAACTCATCCACACGCAGCATGGGATACGAATCCGTCACCGTTTTCTCATTGCGCTTACTATAGTCTACACAAAACCGTGTAGTCCCATCCTTCTTGGGCACTAACACTACGGGGGATGCCCAGGGACTATCTGACTCTTCAATGACCCCTAAACGCAACATCTCTTGTATCTCTTGTCGCATCCCTTCTCGTACAGACTCCGGGACGCGGAAGGGGGGTTGTCGCAGGGGGGTCTGATCCTGGGTCTCAACCTTGTGTTGTGCCAGGCGAGTGTACTCTGGTCTCCCCGAAAACATCCTCTGTCGCTGCCTCAACAACGCCTCCGCCTGCTGTCTCTCCTGGGGACCTAGGTCTTCACCCCAGTGTACCTGGTCCCATGTTTTAGACTGAGTCCTTTCCCCTAAGACATCCGGCAAGGGAAGTCCGGCTAAATCCTCTGCTTCAGGTGCACAGATGGCCACTACCTCTTCAGGGCGCTCCCGGTAGGGCTTCAGCATATTCACATGGAACATGCGGATAACCCTGGGATCGTCACAATCGGCGACATTATAGGTGGTGTCGGCTATTTTCCCCACTACCTGGTAGGGCCCCTGCCATGCAGCTTGGAACTTGTTCAGCCTAGTGGGCTCTAACACCAGGACCTTCTGTCCTATTTCCAAGGTGCGTTCTCTGGCCCTCCGATCGTACCATACGCGCTGGCGCCGCTGGGCCACCTGCATGTTCCCACGTACAGCCTGGGTCAGCTCCTGTAGGCGGTCCCGGAATTCCAGCACATAGGGTACAGTAGGTACCCCTTCTATGAAGCCCTCCCCTTCCCAGTGTTCTAGCACTAAGTCTAGGGGTCCCCTTACCCACCTCCGGTATACCAGTTCGAACGGGGAGAACCCCGTGGATTCTTGGGGCACCTCCCGATAGGCAAACAGGAGGTGTGGCAATAATTTCTCCCAGTCCCTGTAGGTCCTGGTAAAAGTTCCAATGAGTTGTTTTAACGTCCCGATAAAGCGTTCACACAACCCATTGGTTTGCGGGTGGTACGGGGCGCTTCTAATGGACTTTATGCCACACAGATTCCACAGTTGGTTGGTCACCTCTGCTGTAAACTGGATACCCTGGTCCGAGATAATCTCCCGGGGAAATCCAACCCGTGAGAAAACCTGGAGCAGGGCAGCCGCCACCGTCTCTGCCAGTATGTTAGGTAGCGCAATGGCCTCTGGATACCGTGTGGCATAATCTACCACTGTCAATATATACCTTTTCCCTGACGAACTGGGTTTGGCTAACGGCCCTATCAGATCGACCGCTACGTGGCTAAAGGGTTCCTCCACAATGGGGAGGGGGCGTAATTTGACCTTGCATCGATTTCCCCTCTTGAAAATGCGATGGCAACTGTCACAGGTCTGGCAGTACTGACGAACATCATAGGTTACCCCCAGCCAAAAGAAGTTTTGGGTCAGACGATGCCTGGTGCGACTGATGCCGAAGTGCCCGGCCAAGGGTATGTCATGAGAGATTCGCAGTAACTCCTGCCTATACTTCTTGGGAACTACCAGCTGTCGTTTTATAGTGGGTCTTGTCCCTGTGTGGTGCTGCTCCGTGATCCGGTAGAGGAGTCCCTGCTTCCATACAAACTGTTCCCCTTCCAGTACCCCTCTCCCCTCCTGTGCCTTCCCACGATAGCCCTCCAATGAAGGATCCTCAAGTAACTCCCTCTTAAATTCAGCTGGGGTGGCCCAAGAAATGTGTCTGGCTATGGGAATACGTGTAGGGCTGGGATGTCTTACCTGGGCCTCCTCTGAGTGTGATTCCGCCTCCGCAGCTTGATCTTGTCTCCGGGTGGTCACAGGATATGTCTCAGCCAGAGGGGCAACTGAGAAGGCAGACAACATGGGCCCCAAGTCATTTCCCAGCAAGACGTCTGCAGGCAAATCCTCCATCAAGCTGACCTCAACAAGGCCATCCCCGTCTCCCCAGTTCAGGTGAATCCTGGCAGTGGGCAGTCGATGTATGGCTCCCCCTGCTACACGGACTGCCACTGTCCGGTCCATCTTCTCTTGGTCCCGGATGAGATGAGGCTTCACAAGGGTCAAAGTTGCCCAGGAATCTCTTAGTCCCTGCATACGTTTCCCATTAACCCACACGACCTGTCGATGCTGTTGTCGATTATCTGCCCGGGCTGCCTGCACGGGGTCTACTTCATGCAGCACTTCCTCCATCTCTTCCACCCCCTGGTTAGTCGTAGCCCCCAATGCCGATTCAGCTTCGTCTTGGTAGCAGTGTACAGGGGCCCAACTGAAGGTAGCTGCTCCCGCCTTTGGCCACTGGGTATGCTGAGTCCGGTTGGGACATTGTCTTTGCAGGTGGCCCAGCTGATGGCAGGTGTGGCATTGCACCCCAGGGTGACTGTGGTAGGCTGGGTTTTTAGCTGGTCCCCCTACAATCTGTGGTTTGGGGCCCTCCAGGCCTATGGGCGGACCCCTAGTGATAATCTTTGATCCGGACAACTGAGGCCTCCTGGCAACATGATGTTCATCGGCCAGACGAGCGGCCTCATCAAGAGTCATTGGCCGCCTGTCCCAAAGCCATTCCTGTGTCTCGGGGGTTAGTCCATTAAAGAATCGTTCTAACAGGAAGAGCTGGAGGACGTCCTCCTTAGTGGTTGCTTGGCTCCATGTACCCACTGTAGCAGTGACCGCCGTAATTTACAGGCCCATTCAGCGTTGGTATCGGTTACGCGTTTTATAAGTCTGTGGAACTTTTGGCGGTATGCCTCTGGTGTCAGCGCATACCGGGCCAAGATCACTTCTTTGATCCGCTCATAGTCCATACAGTTCCCATCAGGTACTGTGCGATAGGCGTCCGCTGTCCGGCCTGTCAGCTTGCTGGCCAGAATCTGAACTTGTTCCTCCGGGTCGGAAGGCATTATACTGGATCTTTTTGTGGCTTACTGTTGAAGGTACCTGGGCGGAGGCCAGAGCTCCCCCTGCTCGCTGACTCTCCTATCTCCGCTCTGCCATCTCCATCTTGGATAGCTCTATCCTGGTCCGCTCGGCCATCTTTTCCTTCAGATCAGTAGGCACATCAGCCATCACCTCTCGTATGATCTCTACTGCAGGGTTTGGGCCATAGAACGCTAGTCGGTTCTTTACCTCCCTCTGGAATTCAGTCTCCTCCACGTTCACATTGGGGGGCGCTGCACGGTCGTGTTCCTTGATGGCTGCTATCAAATCCGCTTTTGTTTTGTTGCTGGCAATTAACCCTCGGTCTTCCACCAGATCTTTTAATGTAGTCCTCTTTAACTTCTGGTAGTTGTTTTCCATTCATTCCTTTCCTCCTGTAGACGGGGTATCATGTCCCACTGCTGCCACCAATGTAACGTGCGTCTACCGTGCTGGGGTACCTCTTTCAGTACCACCCAGTGGTTCGGGAGGTCCACTCTGCTTTGGCTGGAGTCTGAATGAAGGACGCTGGCTGGAATTCCTTGGTTACATGGGCGCATATAAAAGATCACTGCTTCTCCACGTATTTCCAGTGTGACAACGCTTTACTCACAGGACACAATATATCACACAGATACAGAGGGCAGGCCAATTGAAAAGCGGCAGGCCAGACATACATTACAATAGCCGCAGGTGTCCAGAGCCTGCCGATATTTACTGTGGGAATTACAAAGGTGGGGGAGGTCAGAAGGAGAATATCTTGTACCCTCTGCCCAGGGGCGCAGCCTGTGGACTGATGCATTTCACATGGAACCTATTATACATACATATGACTGCACAACATATTCTGGGTACTGGGGGGTTCCGTAACACCATGGATGTCAAACTGATCTCGGATGTAATCTGAGTGCAGTCCAATGTTTCACACGCATCATACACTTACATGGGTCTGAATTCCGGAGCCACTTGTACCATGCTGGGATTGCACATCTGCACAGCCCCATAGTATAACACTGGGCCGAGCGCTATCCGATAAAACATCAGAGATCACCTGGCCGTGTTATACGCTCGTGCAAGAGAGTCCATAGACTTCTATGAGGCTGCCGAGCTCAGATAAGAAGATCCACGCTTGATCCATACTCAGATCGTGAAGCATGGATGTGTGCTGGGTCCAGGCTGCCTTCACATATTGGATGTAGTGACGCTCTATTTTATTGCATTTTCCTAAAGAATGTTAGATGCTCTAGTTTTGTTTTATGCTCAAGATTTGAAAAAAAAAAAAAATTGAGTACAAATTTAATAGCCGATATCTTTGGATAAACTGAGTCTATTTCGGAATGGATTTTGGCAAAAATTTAGGTTTAATAAAATCTGTCAAATGTATTTATTTAGCCGTGACACCTTGCAGAAAACCACACTCACTGGATAAAGTTTTGACAAGTGGAGTGCAAAATGCGAAAACTTTTTGGTTCTCCATTTATACTAAAAACTGGCATAAAGTGTGTCTGAATGTAACCTGATACATGAAACCATCCAATGGATGAAAACTGATAGAAAAGGTGCAGAAGACGGACCTGGTTTATCCAGAAGAAAATAGTGAAGGGCGCTTCATTAACAAAGCGGTAAGACCTTTCATGAAGTGTTAGAGTGTAATAGATGCTCCGAGGAAGCTGCGCGACCACCATGGCGCATCAGAATTAATAGTCTGTGAAAATATCGATCAATAGATCAAGAAGTCACTGGCCGCTCCTGCACTGGTCTCGGGGGCTCCGGAGGCCGCTGGGGTCTTGTATTCGAGCCGCAGGGAGGGAAGTCTCCCCAATTACAGATCCCTATTGCTGCAAAATATTTGGAGCCCAAGTAAAATAAAAGACAATTTCCTGGCAAATTGGAGACTTGCAATGTGCACATAAATCCTCTGTGCTCATCTCCGCGGTCGCCGGGGTGTTGGAAGCAATCAATATAACATCTCATAAAAAATAACCTATGGGAAGAAGGAACCTAATTAATTTGCACATAATTTGTTATTCGCGGGAAGTCATTGGGGTCGTCCTAAATGAGCATAAAACGAAAAAATACCCCCCCAACTCACCGCTTCCCGGCCATTAAATGTTCCAGGGGCCCCACATTACACACAAGTTACACGCCGAACCAAGCGGAATGGCTGCAACCAAGTCGGTTGTATTAATTGCGCCATACATCAGATTTTACAGCAGGTTTCATAATAGTCATTAGGGCCATAAAGTCTGATTTATGCGCCTATAAAATGAGATGACTCCATCTAAACGCATGTGAAGATATCCCTCCATACGCGTCGGGGAGACGGGGTCCTGGAATCACCTCCTGGAGAACAGTCATTGTAGCATAGAGATGCCGGCGGAGGGTGATAAATGGAGAATGGGACATGGAAACGTAACCGGACACAAAAGTCAGGGGCGGCTCTAGGATAATGAGTGTAATGAAAAAACAATAAAGTGGCAGTAAATCCTGGACGTAATGGACTGCAGCGATTTATACAAGGGCTTCATTATGGTAAGGTAATGGGGCGGTGGGACCCCCACAATCACACTTATGTATGACCTCTATGCCTGAGCCCCAGGGGCATAACTAGAACCGGTGGGCTCTGGGGGAAAACTTGTACCTCACCCCCCCAACTCCACCTGTCGGTCAGATGTACTGGCCCTTATAGCATTCTATATCCTATTAGGACATACGTGATGCCCCCCTCCCCCATTATGTAGTAATGTCCCCCATCTTGTAGTAATGTCCTCCATCCTGGGACCCTCCCTGGTATATATGTCCCCCATCCAGGTATATATGTTCCCCATCCTGGACACCTTCCTGGTATATATGTCCCGCTTCCTAGTATATACATCCCCCATCTTGGTGTATAACCCCCATCCTGGTATATACGTCCCCCCATTCTGGTATATACGTCCCCCATCCTTGACACCTTCCTGATATATATGGCGGCATTATTTCCCATTACCATGTGCATTATTGGAATGATTTTTGTAAACTATTACTAGAAACAGTAAAAAAACAAAACTATAGACAAGGAGGTAAAGTCCGAGGCACGAAACAATTCAATAACTGCGCCACTAAGATGTCACCATGGCAGGGTCAGGTAATAAAGCCCCCAGAAAGAAAGCAGACGGAGAACTCACAGGGATATTTGTGCGAGAGCTGAATTGTTTTTTCCAGCCCACAGACACACAAGGGCACAGCCATAATGCACAGTCAGGAGGATTAAAGACAAATGCTCCTTCCAGAAATCTTCAGTCTTGGGGTAATCTGCAGTGGCCACGGATGATATGTAATGTCCGGGTGTGAAGAATAATGGAGTCACCACTGCAATGCAGGAATAAAGAACGTCAGCGGCAGATGGAGGATGAGGACAAGGTCTGCACCTATAAGTGCCGATATTGTATCTTAAAGGGTCTTTTCCTCTTCTTCATAGATGAGGGTTATTGGATAGAGCCTGTAATACAAACACTTCTGCAATTTACTGCTTATTAAAGTTTGCAGCCGTCACTGAGATATTAACACTTTTGCTTAGAATTTGTTGCCTAGGAGACCGACCACCGCTGCTGTCCAGGTTGTTAGCACAGCATTGACGCTGGCCAGGAGGAGGCAACTGTGCTCCAGTGATCCTGGCCAGCTGCAAAACATTGCTTACACAATCTATAGAAAAGAGCTCATAAGCACTGCGCATGTATGGCCACCGCTGCTGCACCGTACTGGTGGTCGGTCGTCTAGGCAATGAGCCAAAAGAAAAAAAGTGTTACTATCTCAAGAACAAATTACACTTTTAACAAATAAAAAAATTGCAAAAGCGTTTGCTTATTTCTGCCCCATCTGACAATATACATCTATAAAGTTGGAAACAATGCTTTAAAGGGGATGTCAACGAATAAAACAACATGGCTGCTTTCTTCACGCTGTCATTATTCACTGCATTACACAATCTGCCTTCTCCTCGTTGGGGTATAGTCCCCAGTAAGAAGCAGCGTGAAATCATAAAGGGGGATTCCCAGAACGGCAAGTTATCCCGTCCAATCTAACATTTGTCAGGGTGTCACGTCCTCTAATTACACCCCACATGAGTGCCAAGCTTTTCACAGTTCACTTCATGGCAGCACCATTGGAAATCTTTTGCAGGAGCCTGTTGTGCCTGTGATTTCACCACAAAGAAGCCTGTATAATGGAGGTCAATAATGCCAGGGGTGATTGGTGGATCTAAGGCAGGACTAGTCTGGGGTAAGCAACGCCCACTGGACTAGTCTGGGGAAAGCAACGCCCACTGGACTAGTCTGGGGAAAGCAACGCCCACTGGACTAGTCTGGGGAAAGCAACGCCCACTGGACTAGTCTGAGGAAAGTGAAGCTCACTGTACTAGTCTGGGGAAATGACGCTCACTGGACTAGTCTGCGGAAAGTGAGGCTCACTGGGCTAGTCTGGGGAAAGAAATGGCCACTGGGCTAGTCTAGGGAAAGCATCGCCCACTGGACTAATCTGTGGAAATTGATGCTCACTGGACTAGTGTGGGAAAGCGACGCTCACTGGACTAGTGTGGGAAAGCGACGCTCACTGGACTAGTATGGGAAAGCGACGCCCACTGGACTAGTCTGGGGGAAGCGAAGCTCACTGATGCTCACTGGACTAGTCTGAGGAAACTACGCTCACTGAACTAGTCTGGGGAAAGTGATGCTCACTGGGCTAGTCTGGGGAAAGAATCGCCCACTGGAATAGTCTGGGGAAATCAATGCCCCCTGGGCTAGTCTAGGGAAAGAAATGGCCACTGGGCTAGTCTAGGGAAAGCATCGCCCACTGGATTAATCTGGGGAAATTGACGCTCACTGGACTAGTCTGGGAAAGCGACGCTCACTGGACTAATCTGGGGAAAGCAACAGCCACTGGACTAGTCTGGGGAAGCGACGCTCACTGGACTAGTCTGGGGAAAGTGATGCTCACTGGGCTACTCTGGGGAAAGCATCGCCCACTGGACTAGTCTGGGGAAAGCAATGCCCCCTGGGCTAGTCTAGGGAAAGAAATGGCCACTGGGTTAGTCTAGGGAAAGCATCGCCCACTGGACTAAACTTGGGAAATTGACGCTCACTGGACTAGTCTGGGAAAGCGACGCTCACTGGACTAATCTGGGGAAAGCAACAGCCACAGGACTAGTCTGGAGAAGCGACGCTCCCTGGACTAGTCTAGGTAAAGTAATGCTCACTGGACTAGTCTAGGGAAAGCAAAGCTCACTGATGCTCACTGGACTAGTCTGAGCAAAGTGATGCTCATTGGATTAGTCTGGAGAAAGAGACACCCACTGGACTAGTCCTGACTCATTCACACATGCTGAGCTGCAGAATAAAAGCTGTACGAGGGGAAGTAGATTTGTACCCCTATAAAAAAAATATTTATAAATAGGCAACAAAAACCTATATACCGTAGTTAATAATATAACCCAATGACCGCACTGTTGACAAGTGGCAATCCACCTGATGGTCCGAGCCACTGATTGACTGCAGTGGTCACATATTGGCCTCTTGTAGATAAAGGCTGGGAGGACATAAGTCTTGGATCACTAGGAAAAGATGAATATCATTTATTTTATCACATCTGAGCAGATAACCCTTTAGTGTACTTTTGCCAACCTAAGATATAAGAGACTAGCATCCAGTGACGGGTGACAATCCAGCAGCTGACACCGTGCTGCGTCAGCCACAATCGATGTTGGCACTGACCAGGGCCGATTAATGCCTTAGATGTTGCAATAGTGGCTACGGTATCTAGATGGTTAACAAAAAAAAAATACTGCTATAATTTTAAAACTTCTAACATTCTAAAACGGATAAAAAGGACATTTTACAGATGTAAAGCTAACATTAAGAAAATCTTATTTATTAAATTCATTTTGTCTGATGTGACGATCTGCATTAAAGGGTTAATTATTCGAAGCTTGAAAATGTTTTGAAATTTGCAATATTTTTATAAATAAATGTAATAATCTCTAAATCACCGGGATGGGCTGAAATATTCCAGAGTTATTGCACAAAGTGACACTGACCAGATGTGTTTGTTGTTTTTAAATAAAAAAAGGAAAAGTGTTTTGTTTTTATTTTTAATAAAAAAAACTTTATTCTGGCTGTCTTTATTTACCAAATATCTATAGGATTAGTAATGGATAGGTGTCTTATAGATGCTTTTCCATTACTAAGCCGTGGGCTGGATGTCACCAGACAATACAAAGGTGACATCAACCCCACAAATATGAACCCCACTTGCCACAGCTACAGGGCATGTGGGAAAAGTCTATTCTTGATAACCAGCCTTGCTGAAACTGACAGTTGAGGGTTGCAGCCCCCAGCTGTCAGTTTTGCCTGGCTGGTTATCAAAAATACAGGGAAACCCAAGCCTTTTTTTTATTTTTAAATAAAAAACAAATTTCTTTAGAATTCAGGAGCTGGCTGATGAATACTTCCATCAGCCACTCCTGCTCTCGCTATTATTAGCGTCAGCAGACGTAGGCTGATGGGAGTAGTAGTCCCATTAGCTGACACCAGCGACCGTAGGTAAACCTTTTACCTCCAATCACTGCTGCAGACTCACGCTGTCATTTAACAGTGTGGGAACTATGGCTCTCTGACCAGTGGTGATGATTGTAGCACCGATCCAAGGCAGTGTTTGATGTACTGTCATACAGTGGGGGAAATAAGTATTGGATCCCTTTCTGATTTCGCAAGTTTGCCCACTGACAACCTCCTTCCCTCCACAAGGACGTTAAAAATGGGTAGTGACTGGGTCTTCCAGCAAGACAATGTCCCAAAACATACAGCCAAGACAACAAAGGAGTGGATAAAAAAGAAGCACATTAAGGCCATAGAGGGCCTAGCCAGTCTCCGGACCTTAATCCCATAGAAAACTTATGGAGGGGGTTGAAGATCCGAGTTGACAAGCGACAACCTCGAAATCTTAATGATTTACAGATGATCTGCAAAGATGAGTGGAGCAAAATTCCTCCTGACATGTGTGCAAACCTCATCATCAACTACAAAAACGTCTGACTGCTGGGCTTGACAACAAGGGTTTTGCCACCAAGTATTAAATCTTGTTTGCCAGAGGGATCAAATACTTATTTCTTACTGCAAAACACAAACAAATTTATATAATTTATACAATGTGATTTTCTGGATTTTATTTTTGATATTCTATTTCTCAATGATAAAATTAACCTACCCTTAAAATAATAGACTGTTCATGTCTTTGTCAGTGGCCAAACTTACAAAATCAGCAAGGGATCAAATACTTATTTCCCCCACTGTGCATATGACAGCATGGTAAACACTGGATGTTCAAGTGAATGGGGTCTGGGTTTGGGTACTGTTCTGGCACCTGAACCTGGACCTTTTTTTGCACTGTTCGGCCGAACCTGAACATCCAGGGGTCCGCTCAACTCTGGTGGTAACTAAATATGATCTTGTACTTTGAGCAGTGTAAATGTATATTGGTAAGATGATCCCTGACTGCTGGTTTCTATGGAGCAGCGCTGTATAAAAGAAGAAAAATAAGCACCAGACAAAGCAGCGTGCCGTCCTATTCCTCTGCCATTATATCCCAAGGATACATATTATCATAACTTGTCAGAGGTGAGGTGTGGAGCCGCTCTCGCCGCGCACCGCCGCGGATGACCCGGGTTACAATGTTACCGCTGTTTGCCGCCCTGAACCGATGTCTCCTATAATTGTTACACCCTCGGCAGGACTATGCTAACAAATAATAATATCCCAGCGGAAAATCAGCAGCAGATTCATTGCTATTCCAAATAATAACGGCGACATTGTGGAGCCGCACAACAGCCTTGAATAAAGCATGAAGACCCCCGTATAACACAGGAAAGTCCATACACTCACATTTTCCATGAAAGCGATGCATCAGAAATGAGGCCGTAACCTTGTTGGGCAAACACTCTGGGAGGAGGAGGACGAGACCGAGGAGGAGACCGCGCGGCCTGTCAGTGGGAATCAACGTCAGAGCATCGAAAAATAGACTCCGAATATATCTGGAAAAATTCAATGATTACAGAAAAAAAAGCCAAACGTGCAGCACCATCACGGTATTCATTGCCTGTGGGATTGTGGAGACGGGAAGTTTGGGGCATTCCAGAGACCCATTTTCAGGATGAGTGGGGGTCATGGCGGTTGGACAACCTAATGGATCCTCAGGTTATCATCTTTCCTGTGGATAACTTTTAATGTTGGGAATAACTTTTTTGATTCGCAAGGCAAAAACTGTGTTCTACAGATATAAGAAGTTGCACCAAATTTATCATACAGCATGTCACTGTAATGAAAGGATTGGGGATTAATCACAGATCAGAGGGGTCGGACGCTCCCGTCCATCGGCCGTGTAAAGCTTCTGCAGTATATGGAGCCAGAACAGCGCAGTGCAATGTGTAGTGGCCGTTCTTGGTACTGCAGCTCAGATCACATTCACTTCTATAGGAGCCAAGTTGCAGTACTGAGAATGGCCACTAGATGAATACAGAGTTGCACTGTTTTGGATCTGTACACTGTAACTTCAGCTGCCGATCGAGATGTAAACTGCTGATTGTTGGGGGTGGCGGGTGTTGACCCCTCGGATCTGATGATGATGATGACCTAAGGACAGGTCATTAATATCTACACCCCTGTACTGCACCAAATAAATTTTAGTTTGCTTTTATCTGGTCTTCATAAACTTCCGTCAAACCCGATTCCGTCGATGCGTCTTTATCCTCCGCAGAGAGATGTATTTACTAACGTTACAATAAATGACAAAAACAACAACCAAATAAGACGCCATCCTCCGGGAGACGAGATAAAGCAATTTGCACTAGGATAAAATCAGAGGAAGCCGCGCCGCTCTCTATAACATCCAATTTCAAGAACCTATTTAAAGTCTGGTCTTTGAAAAGAATTTCTATCAATTGGAAAGTCAGATAAGTGTAAAGCTGATGGGGAGATACAATCCCACGCTGTGCGTCCTGCGCCGCCATAACCCCGACAGGGAGAAGGAAGCTAAATACAAATGGCTGCTGGCAATCAACGAGGCGCCGACGGAGCTGTATTATCAATAGGAAAGCAGCCGCATCAGCACATGATGGCGACATACAGAGTGATGTCACCGTACAGTGATGTCACCATACAGACAGTGATGTCACCATACAGTGATGTCACCATACAGACAGTGATGTCACCATACAGACAGTGATGTCACCGTTCAGACAGTAATGTCGCTACAGTTTCATAACCGTCGCTTTGTGTCTGCTCGTCTCACAAGGGCGCCCGTTTAAAGAGAGGCAAGACAAAAGCTGGAAGGGGCAGAGATGGCTCCTACCACAACGACACCACCCGATATATATATGATAGAGGAGATTGTACTGGAAATGTACTGCAACCATCATCCCAGCACCTAACGGCAGTCAGGTACCACAGGCGTCGTGTGGAGAATTGTGCGACTCTCCCCAGACCAATCACTTGGTATTGAGTGCCTTCCCAGGTCTGGCAAAGTGATTGTGTGGAACTTGTACAAGAGCTGGGCCATTGTCGCTCCACAGGGAGGGCAGAAGCCGGGACTTCGTCCTTCCACATCAAACCGAGCGCTTGTTGCTTTATACAGGTAGGGGGCGGGGGCCGGACCTTTGTCCCTTCACAGGAAGCTCGAGGGCAAGCCTTTGTCACTCCACAGCAAGGGCGGGGACCGGGCCTTTGTTGCACCACACAGGGCGGGCGGAGCCTGGACCTTTGTCCCTCCACATGAAGCTCGGGGGCAAGCCTTGGTCACTCCACAGCAAGGGCAGGGTTGTGCCTTTGTTGCACCACAGGGCGGGTGGGGCCTGGACGTTTGTCGCTCCACATGAATCTCGGGGGCAAGCCTTCGTCACTTCACAGCAAGGGCGGGGGCTGGACCATTGTTGCCCCACATGAAGCTCGGGGGCAAGCCTTTGTCACTCCACAGCAAGGGCGGGGTTGTGCCTTTGTTGCACCACAGGGCGGGCGGGGGCTGGATCTTTGTCGCTCCACATGAAGCTCGGGGGCAAGCCTTCGTCACTCCACAGCAAGGGCGGGGTTGTGCCTTTGTTACACCACAGGGCGGGCGGGGGCTGGACCTTTGTCGCTCCACATGAAGCTCGGGGGCAAGCCTTCGTCACTTCACAGCAAGGGCGGGGGCTGGACCTTTGTCGCCCCACATGAAGCTCGGGGGCAAGCCTTCGTCACTCCACAGCAAGGGCGGGTTGGGCCTTTGTTGCACCACACAGGAGAGAGGGGGCGGACCTTTGTTGCTCTACAGGAAGCTTGATGGGCAGGCCTCCGTCGTTCTACAGCAAGGTTGGGGGCTGAGCCTCCGTTGCACCACACAGGACCGCGGGGGCCACCGGAGCTTTGACCGTCCACACAGAAAGGTCGGAGGTTGGGCCTATGCCGCTCAGTTTCTGCTTTGTTTGTTAATATGCATTTAGAGGCTTCAAGCACAGGGCAGCCATTGGACAATGATTGATGCAATGCACGGTGGAAACTGAAGAAAAATCAAGTCCTTACACCTATTATACTGGCAGAATACTGATGAAGAAGAACTGCCTGCTTGGATGGCAAGGCACAGATTATGGCAGTTCCTCGACACATTAGACTGGTCTGAGCACTGTAGGTAGTTTTAGCTTGTTGTGGGGAATGCGTGTAGCGAGACCCTGCTTGTCTATAGGTTTGTATGGCAGGACGGGTGGACTGTAAGTCTTGCTCCTCTTTAATAGCCGGAGCCGCCATGAGTTGCACCTTCTCAGGAGTAGAGCATTGCATTACCATTTAACCCCAACTCTTACAGCCATTAATAAACCATAATGGTGATATTTCGGCACAGGTATTCATCTTCCTGCCCACACGTCTTCAGAGAAGCCCCCTCGGGATTATGGTATAAGGGTCTTTCCAGCCATATGACAGCTCAGATTTGTCGGAGTCTTTCTTGCTTTGTGCGTTTATCCACGTGGCGCGGCCACGCTTTCCCCCCCACTCTCTGCCCTTCCTGCTCAGAGGGAGATTGGGGAGGAGAAGTGAGTTTTCCGTGTATTCGGGAGCCACGACATTAATGTGATGTGACACCACCAGTCGGAGAATTCAGAAAAATTCCTTCACGCCTTACTGAGGAGAGCGTTGTTCACAAAACAGCCTTTATGGCGTTAAGATTTTGATGGCTCTTTCTTCCCCTCATTCAGGTTTGGAGCCACGAAAACCTCAGCATCTGCCAAAATAACGCCGGGATAATAATATTTAGCCTAATAGCGAGGCGGCCAATGTCACAGCAGTCAAGTCCACTGACGGACGCCGGCGACATCTCCAGGTACTTGCTTCTGTATCTAAAGCTGTCAATCATGCACTAATTATTCTGCACCATTACAGGTGACCCGCTGTAGAACATGAAATGGGGGCAGATCGTCCCATATCCCAATGACTCCCACCTAATTAATGGTGCCCACCCTGCCATTGTTTTATACATTGGCGTCTGTGGTGGGATAGAAATCCCACTGGTTGTGATTGGTTTTGCTCTGGCGAGGTTTCAAAGTTTTCAATTTTGGGATATTTTATCCCCACCCTTGCACCCACAGCCCACCTAGGACCACCTATTTGTGGCTGAGGTTTGGATAAACCCAGCTTTACAACATGGATAAATCTAAAAATGTTCCATAGAACATTTCCCTCAAAAAACGTACAGTCCCGTTACATCCAGGACTGTTGGCAAGTGTGCATCCCTGTGCAGATGGTGCACAGCCCTGTACAGATGGTGCACAGCCCCGTTACTTGATTTACCGTAACCCTTTCCTGCAATGGATTTTAATCTGAAGCTGCTTATTGGGGATGGCAAATTTATCAAGACTGGAATTTTAAATATTAAGACGTGCGTGCAATGGGCTAAAGATCACTTTTTTAGTTTTAATTATGTTATCTTCGATCCAGTAATTATTGTATGAAGGTCAATGATGGCAGAAAATAACAAGCCTGGCTCTGATCGGGATAAGGAGCCTGCAAAGCACTAAACGAATATTCTGCTCCCTCTGATCGATGCCTCTCCAGATACAGCCGGGATTCTCCTACGGGGTTAATCAAAGCCCCATCCGCTACTGATCTCATTAATGTCAACCTGCGATCCATGATAAAGGAGCTTAACGTATTGATCGACATCTTCTACAGCAATGGAATCAATTTATGAAAACAATCCAGCCCTACGTTATCCGAAATGAAAAATTCTTGATACTTTCTGCATAATTAACAGAAGCCAGAAAAGAGCTTCACCCGAATCTGCAACCGTGTCAGCAACGCAGCGGCATTAGCCGTATCGGCAGGCGGTAACACCTTCACTGCCGGCAGGGCTGTCGATCCTCTGATCAGATACAATATTTAGCTTCATTCCTGGATTACACAAGAATGGAGGTAAAGGATTGTGCTAATTCTCAGAGTCAACGACACTTTGCCTACAAATCACGGATTCTACATTTGTGGTCAATGTCTATACTGTGTTTCATAGACCACCATTGACTTCCACATAAAATCTGGTTGCAGGGTTTTTGACTTTCATTGATTGAGTTCTACTATTTCTTTTCCTTAGATGCCCTAAAATACTCGTAAAGGGTCAAACCAAGAATGAAGAATCCTTTCTGCCACATACACATGTGGCGCGCACATAGATCATGGATCCACTGTGCCACGGGGCCAGGCTCACCGAGAAGGGGTGTTGGTAAGCGGCCACCTTGTCTTCGCTAGAGCTCCTGATGGTGGAGTTAGACTTGGGCGGCAGGAAGCCCCCAGGAACCGTCCTAGGCAGTCTCCAGAATAGCAGACACGGACTGGGCTTGGTGTACTGACAGGACAGGATTCGGACTCTGTTCAGACTACACAGGTTCTGGATCCTTGGGCAGAATGGATACTGACATGAGTCACAGGCTGGATTCAGATACTGGAACAGACTTGTAAAGTACAGATTCTGGAACGCTAACTGGGACAGACACTGGTGCTGGTTCAAGTACCACCGGAATGGTTTCAGGTTTGGGCACCACCAGTGCGGCTTCAGGTTCATGTATTGCCAGCTGCAGCTTCAGGGTTCAGATACTGCTAGTGCGACTTCAGGGTACAGGAACCGCCAAGTGCAGCTTCAGGGGTCAGGTACCGCCAGGTGCAGCTTCAGGTTTCAGGTACCGCCAGGTGCAGCTTTAGGTTTCAGGTACCACCAGGTGCAGCTTCAGGGTTCAGGTACCGCCAGGAGCAGCTTAAGTTTCAGGCACTGGCCACATAAGGACCAGGGGATCAGGTTCATGTACTATCCACTCGGGATACTAGGACGGGTGACCTGGCAACATACAGTAACACACATACAATGTAGGGAACTACAGCAGTTGCTCAGGCACCTCCCTACTGGGGAGGGTGCCTTTTATACAAGACTAGATGTTTCCAGCCAGCTAATGCTCGGCACGCTCATTGCTATCTAATTAACGCTGCTAGTGATTAAACTAAAGTAAATAATGACAACATTCAATAGCGCTTATGCAGGTGTTAAATTAACTTAAAATGAAGTTAATAACAATAATAATCATGTGTGGGGACGAAGCCTCATGTGGTAATGTGGAGGGATGGAGCCTTGTGTGTTAATGTGTGGGGACAGAGCCTCGTGTGGTAATGTGTGGGGACGGAGCCTCATGTGGTAATGTGTGAGGACGAAGCCTCGCATGGTAAACTGTGGGGACGGAGCCTCGTGTGGTAATGTGTGGGGACGGAGCCACGTGTGGTAATGTGGGGGGGCGGGATTATGTGTGGTAATGTGGTGGGGGGGTGGGATTATGTGTGGTAATGTGGTGGGGGTGGGATTATGTGTGATAATGTGGTGGGGGCGGGATTATGTGTGGTAATGTGGTGGGGGGGCGGGATTATGTGTGATACTGTGGTGGGGGCGGGATTATGTGTGGTAATGTGGTGAGGGGCGGGATTATCTGGGGTGGGATTATGTGTGGTAATGTGTTATGACCCCAGTGGACAGGGTCTCAGAGGAACGTGTAAGTCTGCAAGATACAAAAATCCAGCTCATAGGGCTGTGGTAACTGGGTTGACCAAATAGCTACTCCTAACGCCAACACTAGAAGTAGCCGGGGATCATGCCTACGGTGATCGCTAGATGACTCGCGCCAGCCGGAGAATCTAACTACCCCTAGGAGAAGAAAACAAAGACCTCTCTTGCCTCCAGAGAAAGGGACCCCAAAGCAAGATACAAGCCCCCCACAAATAATAACGGTGAGGTAAGAGGAAATGACAAACACAGAAATGAACCAGGTTCAGCAAAGAGAGGCCAGCTTACTAATAGCAGAATATAGCAAGATAACTTATCTGGTCAACAAAAACCCTATAAAAATCCACGCTGGAGATTCAAGAACCCCCGAACCGTCTAACGGTCCGGGGGGAGAACACCAGCCCCCTAGAGCTTCCAGCAAAGGTCAGGATACAGATAGGAACAAGCTGGACAAAAATACCAAACAAAACAAAAGCAAAGAAGCAGACTTAGCTTGAAAAACAGGAACCAGGATCAGAGGACAAGAGCACAACAGATTAGCTCTGATTTCAACGATGCCAGGCATTGAACTGAAGGTCCAGGGAGCTTATATAGCAACGCCCCTGAACTAACGGCCCAGGTGAGGATATAGGAAAAGACAGACGCTCCAGAGTCAAATCACTAATGACCACTAGAGGGAGCAAAAAGCAAAATCACAACAGTACCCCCCCCTTAGTGAGGGGTCACCGAACCCTCACCACGACCACCAGGGCGATCAGGATGAGCGGCGTGAAAGGCACGAACTAAATCGGCCGCATGAACATCAGAGGCGACCACCCAGGAATTATCTTCCTGACCATAGCCCTTCCACTTGACCAGGTACTGAAGCCTCCGCCTGGAGAGACGAGAATCCAAGATCTTCTCCACCACGTACTCCAACTCGCCCTCAACCAACACCGGAGCAGGAGGCTCAGCAGAAGGAACCACAGGCACAACGTACCGCCGCAACAAGGACCTATGAAACACGTTGTGGATAGCAAACGACACAGGTAGATCCAGGCGAAAGGATACAGGATTAAGAATTTCCAATATCTTGTAAGGACCAATAAAACGAGGTTTAAATTTGGGAGAGGAAACCTTTATAGGAACAAAGCGGGAAGAAAGCCACACCAAATCCCCAACACGTAGTCGGGGACCCACACCGCGGCGGCGGTTGGCAAAGCGCTGAGCCCTCTCCTGTGACAACTTCAAGTTGTCCACCACAAGATTCCAGATCCGCTGCAACCTATCCACCACAGAATCCACCCCAGGGCAGTCAGAAGGTTCCACATGACCCGAAGAAAAACGAGGGTGGAAACCAGAGTTGCAGAAAAACGGCGAAACCAAGGTGGCGGAACTAGCCCGATTATTAAGGGCAAACTCAGCTAACGGCAAGAAGGTCACCCAATCGTCCTGATCAGCAGAGACAAAACACCTCAAATAAGCCTCCAAAGTCTGATTAGTTCGCTCCGTCTGTCCATTAGTCTGAGGATGGAAAGCAGACGAAAACGACAAGTCAATGCCCATCCTACTACAAAAGGATCGCCAGAATCTGGAAACGAACTGGGATCCTCTGTCTGACACAATATTCTCAGGGATGCCGTGCAAACGAACCACGTTCTGGAAAAACACAGGAACCAGATCGGAAGAGGAAGGCAGTTTAGGCAAAGGAACCAAATGGACCATCTTGGAGAAGCGATCACATATCACCCAGATAACAGACATGCCCTGAGACACCGGAAGATCAGAAATGAAATCCATGGAGATATGTGTCCAAGGTCTCTTAGGGACAGGCAAGGGCAAGAGCAACCCGCTGGCACGAGAACAGCAAGGCTTAGCTCGAGCACAAGTCCCACAGGACTGTACAAATGACCGCACATCCCTAGACAAGGAAGGCCACCAAAAGGATCTGGCCACCAGATCTCTGGTGCCAAAAATTCCTGGGTGACCTGCCAACACCGAGGAATGAACCTCGGAAATGACTCTGCTGGTCCACTTATCAGGCACAAACAGTCTGTCAGGTGGACAAGAATCAGGCCTATCAGCCTGAAATCTCTGCAACACACGTCGCAGATCAGGAGAAATAGCTGACAAGATAATACCATCCTTAAGAATACCAACAGGTTCATCGACTCCAGGAGCATACTGAGATAACATGTGTAGAATCACCACAGTAGTAGCACAAGCCATTCCGGCGTCTATGAATTTTCCTCTCATTTCTAGTCAGGATTCTATCACATTGCATCAAATCAGGTGTCCGTTCAGACAACACCATGAGGGAATTTGCGGTTTTTCTATCACATTGCATCACATCAGGTGTCTGTTCAGACAACAACATGAGGGAATTTGCGGTTTTGCGCTCCCGCAACCGCCGGTCAATTTGAATAGCCAGGGACATGGTATCATTCAGACCTGTGGGAATGGGAAAACCCACCATAACATTCTTAATGGCCTCAGAAAGGCCATTTCTAAAATTAGCGGCCAGTGCACACTCGTTCCAATGTGTCAGCACGGACCATTTCCGAAATTTTTGGCAATACACCTCAGCCTCATCCTGGCCCTGAGACATAGCCAGCAAGGCTTTCTCTGCCTGAATCTCAAGATTGGGTTCCTCATAAAGTAAACCGAGCGCCAGAAAAAACGCATCAATATCAGCCAATGCCGGATCTCCTGGCGCCAACGAAAAAGCCCAATCCTGAGGGTCACCCCGTAAGAATGAAATAACAATTTTTACTTGTTGAGCAGAGTCTCCAGACGAACAAGGTTTCAGGGACAAAAATAATTTACAATTATTCCTGAAATTCCTAAACTTAAATCGGTCTCCTGAAAACAGTTCAGGAATCGGAATCTTGGGTTCAGACCTAGGATTTCTGGTAACATAATCTTGTATACCCTGCACACGAGCGGCAAGCTGGTCCACACTTGTAATCAAGGTCTGGACATTCATGTCTGCAGCAAGCTTAAGCCACTCTGAGGTAAAGGGGAAAAGAAAAAAAAAAATGAGAGAGGGAAAAAAAAAAACTCAAAATTTTCTTTCTTATAATCCCACTTCTGCAATGCATTAAACATTTAATACTGGCCTGGCATACTGTTATGACCCCAGTGGACAGGGTCTCAGAGGAACGTGTAAGTCTGCAAGATACAAAAATCCAGCTCATAGGGCTGTGGTAACTGGGTTGACCAAATAGCTACTCCTAACGCCAACACTAGAAGTAGCCGGGGATCATGCCTACGGTGATCGCTAGATGACTCGCGCCAGCCGGAGAATCTAACTACCCCTAGGAGAAGAAAACAAAGACCTCTCTTGCCTCCAGAGAAAGGGACCCCAAAGCAAGATACAAGCCCCCCACAAATAATAACGGTGAGGTAAGAGGAAATGACAAACACAGAAATGAACCAGGTTCAGCAAAGAGAGGCCAGCTTACTAATAGCAGAATATAGCAAGATAACTTATCTGGTCAACAAAAACCCTATAAAAATCCACGCTGGAGATTCAAGAACCCCCGAACCGTCTAACGGTCCGGGGGGAGAACACCAGCCCCCTAGAGCTTCCAGCAAAGGTCAGGATACAGATAGGAACAAGCTGGACAAAAATACCAAACAAAACAAAAGCAAAGAAGCAGACTTAGCTTGAAAAACAGGAACCAGGATCAGAGGACAAGAGCACAACAGATTAGTTCTGATTTCAACGATGCCAGGCATTGAACTGAAGGTCCAGGGAGCTTATATAGCAACGCCCCTGAACTAACGGCCCAGGTGAGGATATAGGAAAAGACAGACGCTCCAGAGTCAAATCACTAATGACCACTAGAGGGAGCAAAAAGCAAAATCACAACAGTAATGTGGTGGAGGGCGGCATTATGTGTGGTGATGTGGTGGGGGGGCAGGATTATGTGTGGTGATGTGGTGGGGGGCGGGATTATGTGTGGTAATGTGGTGGAGGGGCAGGATTGTGTGTGGTAATGTGGTGGGGGGCGGGATTATGTGTGGTAATGTGGTGGGGGTGGGATTATGTGTGGTAATGTGGAGGGGCAGGATTATGTGTGGTGATGTGGTGGGCAGGCGGGATTATGTGTGGTGATGTGATGGGGGGGCGGGATTGTGTGTGGTGATGTGGTGCGGATTGTGTGTGGTAATGTGGTGGGGGGCGAGATTGTGTGTGGTAATGTGGTGGGGGTGCAGGATTGTGTGTGGTAATAGGGTGGGGGGCTGGATTATGTGTGGTAATGTGGTGGGGGGCGGGATTGTGTGTGGTGATGTGGTGGGTGGCGGGATTGTGTGTGGTAATGTGGTGGGGGGTGGGATTATGTGTGGTAATGTGGTGGGGGGGCAGGATTGTGTGTGGTAATGTGGTGGGGGGCATGATTGTGTGTGGTAATGTGGTGGGGGGGCGGGATTGTGTGGTAATGTGGTGGGGGTGGGATTGTGTGTGGTAATGGGGTGGGGGGCTGGATTATGTGTGGTAATGTGGTGGGGGGCAGGATTGTGTGTGGTGATGTGGTGGGGGGGCGGGATTGTGTGTGGTAATGTTGTGGAGGGGCGGGATTATGTGTCGTTATGTGGTGGGGGGCGGGATTGTGTGTAGTAATGTGGTGGGGGGGCGGTATTGTGTGTGGTAATGTGGTGGGGGGCAGGATTGTGTGGTAATGGGGTGGGGGGCTGGATTATGTGTGGTAATGTGGTGGGGGAGCGGGATTGTGTGTGGTAATGTGGTGGGGGGGAGGGATTGTGTGTGGTAATGTGGTGGGGGGCGGGATTATGTGTGGTAATGTGGTGGGGGACGGTATTGTGTGGTAATGTGGTGGGGGGGCTGGACTGTGTGTGGTAATGTGGTGGGGGGCGGGATTATGTGTGGTAATGTGGTGGGGGGCAGGATTGTGTGTGGTAATGGGGTGGGGGGCTGGATTATGTGTGGTAATGTGGTGGGGGAGCGGGATTGTGTGTGGTAATGTGGTGGGGGGGAGGGATTGTGTGTGGTAATGTGGTGGGGGGCGGGATAATGTGTGGTAATGTGGTGGGGGACGGTATTGTGTAGTAATGTGGTGGGGGGGCTGGACTGTGTGTGGTAATGTGGTGGGGGGCGGGATTATGTGTGGTAATGTGGTGGGGGTAGGATTGTGTGTGGTAATGTGGTTGGGGCGGGATTGTGTGTGGTAATGGGGTGGGGGCGGGATTATGTGTGGTAATGTGGTGGGGGGGCGGGATTATGTGTGTTGATGTGGTGGGGCGGGATTATGTGTGTTGATGTGGTGGGGCGGAGCTACTGTGCAGGGGGCGGGATTAGCGAATAATCATGATGCCTCTTATATATATAGATGCCTCACAGCTGTTGGCTGGGGGCATTTTCAAAATGTGCATGATGCCTCTTTAAAAACAGGGGAGCGCGCATTAGGAACGCTGCTGGCAAGCCTGTGCGGCCTGCACAGGAGTCAGACAGGAAACAGAAGACGGGGGAGCTCACTGCGCGGCCAGGGCGATGAGTATGTCTGTGTCCCTGCATGGAGGAGGACGGGAACCTCGCAGGGGCACCAGCATTAACGTGACACTTCCGGCTGGATGTCAGACAAAGCATAAAGTATCAGGATCTAGTAGCTGGATATGCAGCGCCCCAGAGTCCTGGTCGTTGCAGTACTGATGCTCCGTCGCTAAGGGGGGCTATGGTACGTCTGATGGCACTGAAGGAGTTCACCTGACCAGGTATCACAGACACCAATACACTTTACAGTCTGGCCTCCAGGGGGAGCTAAGGGCGCTATGTATTAGGCCACTCCTCACAGTCTGGTAAAACTGGGGGTTGGATAGGAAGTTAGAGAGAAAGCTGACTGGGTTGGAACCAGGCAACATCCTGTGGCAAAGGGTGTTGCAGGGGAAGATTCAGGGGGGTCCCTGTCAGGGGTGGGATCCTGACAGAGGCCTAGCGAACAGAGAGAATGTTACGGGACCACGCCTGCACCTGATCGCGGCGGTACCCTAAGAAAGGACAAGAAGCGAGGTTTATTGTGCTGGGTGAGAAACAAGATCAACGCAACAAGGAGAAACACCAGTAGGAGTCGTGCTGTAAGACGAGGCAATATCCTACTGAGGTGCGCAGCCGGTGGCCGGAACGCCGAGGAAGTATAGAGCTCCAGGCATAACTTCAAACCTACGGCAGGACAGTCAGTTATAGGCAGGCTGTCTCACCCAAATCACCTAAGAAGACATAGGGGGCAACAACAGGAGAGGGGCGACACTAGGGTCCAGGAAGAGCTCCGAGCCTACCCGTCATACGGGTGCGTCCTAGCCATATCATCTGGGGGACAAAGAAGAACATCATAATCGAGTTGTGAGGGAACTTCAGAAACAGACACAACAGTTGTGGGGACTATCCCGTAAGCACAGCAGGGGAGGACCACAACACACAAGCGCTAGAAGGTAGGCACAGATTTCCACCTGCAAAGGGAACTCTGGAGGTGCCATCGGACCGGCCGGACTTGCGCAGCCCGGTTAACCGTATTCCGGACTGAGGATCCTGAAGCCTTCAGTAAAGAGGTAAAGAGACTGCACCCTGGTGTCCTCGTTATTTACTGCGACCTGCACCGCACCATAACATCATCACCACCCACACCTTTCATTGGGCGCCCCTCAGCAGGGTCACGGACCGGGTCTAGCGACCGTGACAACCCCAGGACAGAGACTCAGAGGCCCGGTACCGGGTACCCCTTAGCCCTGCGGCAGTGGGGGCGCTACAGATACAATGGTAGCAAACTTCAGAAAAGATCTGTAGATGTATAGAGAATGGCTTACTAATGATGATGGCTATTTATTGGTTATCAACATATATTCTAAGACCTCCACTAATTTGACCAACGAGCACACGATCACCAAAGAAACCATCACCAATTCCACCATGACCATCACCAAGACCATAAACAAGATAGATCACTACCACAACCACGTTTTCCTTGGGGAAGTCACAAAGGACGCGGCCCGTGCACACGATGATGGTCTGAGATCTGATAAACGTGGAGCGTAATCTACATACATCTCACTGATAGGACAGTAAAAACACACCGGTCGTAGCATGGAGGCGACCATCATGTGTGATTATTAGTCATCATTTATGACATATTGCACGTTTTCTTCGCTTTCATCAGTCTGATCTTCTCACAGAACAGTTCATCAGTTCTGTTTAATAAAGGTTTCCCCTCCCGGCATCCATCAGGCTTATTATGATACTTTTACAGTACAGTTCTTTACAGAAGCGTTATATGGAAATATTAATAATTTACAATGCCGCCACACAGTTCTGAGACGAGTCAACCAGGTGGTAAATGAGAAAAATAAACCTGTAATCTACACTTGGGTCTAAAATTATACAGCATTACTGTTAAAAGAAGAAGTGCCGCCATCTCGATTTCACCACACACATCCTCAAATGTCCAAACCAGGAGTCAAGAGAAGTGATGGCCCCATAATCCATAGTGGAGAGCGAGCAAAGAAGTGGAGAAAAGTGTCATCCAAATGTCCTTCTGTTTACACCGAGAGTTTCATCTTCCAGGGCTCGGTCCAGAACTCGGTCTCACTCGGTGTAATAATTACACAGGTCAACAAAAAAAAATTTTTTTTCTGGTGTCCAAAATATTTTAATGAATTTGGGGTATTTTTGGGGTGCTGATTCTGAATATGCTATCAGTTTTGCCAGATTGGCTCAAGTTTTTGACATTTTTGGTATCTTATTTATAGCACTTGTTGGTAAATGCGACGCATCATCTCATTAATTTCTTTGGATTAGTACTTGAACTGAGCAGTTCTCAATATAGTTTTGTGTTAATTAGTGTTCTAAAAGTTTGTTCATAGCTTGATTTTTGCACTAACTTTATGTTGTTGTCTGTTTTCCAGTGAAAAGCATGAACACATCAAGAAGAAGTTGTCTTAACGATCCAGACCCATTCTGTTACATTTGTGGTGAATACACACTGCCAAAACATAGAAGAAACATAACAGACTTCGTAAAAAAAGTGTATTTTGCCTATTTTGGGGTTATGCTTGGGGACCAAGACAAGTTTTGGGCACCACACATAGTGTGCAAAGCATGTATCGAATTATTACGAAAATGGAGCAAAGGACAAAGAAAAAGCTTCAAATTTGGTGTTCCAATGGTGTTGAGAGAGCCAAAAAATCATCATGATGACTGTTATTTCTGTGCAGTGCAAGTGCAAGGATTCAATAAGCATAAGAAACGAAAATGGGAGTAACATGGAATCTGCAAGAAGGCCTGTCCCTCATTGTGAAGATGTGCCTGTACCTGTGTTTACCATAAATAACAGTCATCATGATGATTTTTTGGCTCTCTCCACACCATTGGAACACCAAATTTGAAGCTTTTTCTTTGTCCTTTGCTCCATTTTCGTAATAATTCGATACATGCTTTGCACACTATGTGTGGTGCCCAAAACTTGTCTTGGTCCCCAAGCATAACCCCAAAATAGGCAAAATACACTTTTTTTACGAAGTCTGTTATGTTTCTTCTATGTTTTGGCAGTGTGTATTCACCACAAATGTAACAGAATGAGTCTGGATCGTTAAGACAACTTCTTCTTGATGAGTTCATGCTTTTCACTGGAAAACAGACAACAACATAAAGTTAGTGCAAAAATCAAGCTATGAACAAACTTTTAGAACACTAATTAACACAAAACTATATTGAGAACTGCTCAGTTCAAGTACTAATCCAAAGAAATTAATGAGATGATGCGTCGCATTTACCAACAAGTGCTATAAATAAGATACCAAAAATCTCAAAAACTTGAGCCAATCTGGCAAAACTGATGACATATTCAGAATCAGCACCCCAAAAATACCCTAAATTCGATTAAATATCTTTGGCACCAAAAATGCTGTTGACCAGTGTTATTTATCTATTGTTTTAAACTGATTGTGCCATTCTGGCTTCAAATAACCTAAATGTAAACTACAAATCCCAGCAAGCACCATATCCAAAGAGCAAGTCCAAATTCCCTTGAGGCTTCTTAAATATCCGTGTCCTGCTCCGCGTCTGCCCAGAATCACGTTTGTGGATTATTCCAATAAATGGATAAGACCCAATACGTAGAAGAGTTGAGGAGAAATGAATCAAACCTGGTGGAGAAGAAAAGCGGAGCAAATGTCCTTAGATATGAAAAGCAGAGGTGGGATAATTTTTCCTTTGTATCTGATTTGAATTATTTCCTTCCATACGCGACAAAACTTAAAAGAAGGTGGCGGGAACCCGAGACCTGTGGCATCTTCCGTGAGACCATCCCTGGGGCAGATTGCCTTTTTCTTGCTTTACTCTCATTAAGAAAATAGAAAACAATTTATATGATATCGGTGATCGTCGGCCTCCTGGGATTTCTCCATCTTTGGGTTTTGGGCCACATAAATTCATAGCTTTGATAATAACATTATTGAATCTCTTAGGACTGCGGAATCAAACACTTATTCTTATTTCAGTATATATGTACAACCACAAACAACAGGGATACATTAACAAGTACTGATATTTGGGAAGCCTCAGGAATGAACCCTTCAAGAAAGTTCCTCAAACCAAAACAAGAGGTTTGAGGTGACCACACACAAGAAAGCCATAGCTCATTTAGCCATCAGTTGTCTTTCCAAATTTCTTCACACGCAATTCTCAGTTTGGACGTTTGTTCATGGGCTTTCAAACGGGAGAGGGGAAAGACACTGCCATAAAGCTCCATCCTCTTCCAGACCCAACTGTCCCATTGCCAGACCTTTCTGCTTTCTCAGATTCCCATCAAGACACCTTGTCTGCCACCCAGACTGCTCCATCCCTCTCTGCTTCCCTTCAGACTCCCAACTCCACCATCAGACCCCTGAGGCCCCCCTAAAGACCTATCATCCCATCTGTATCCATCTCAACACCCATTAATCCTGCTCCAGACACTGGCACTTCCCCAAAAAACTTCCTCTCTGGTTCCTCTCGAGACTACTCTGTCTATCTAGATCCCTCATTCCCTCTCCCATCTCCTCTGTCACTTGAGACCCCACATTTCCCCTCTATTTCCTTAGCCACTCTCCTGACCACTCTATCTTACAGATCATGTCCCTCTCCCAGACCACCTATTCCCTCCTTCATTCCCTCCATCTCCCATCTACTTTCCCCACCAAACCCCTCTGGCAGCCACTTATTTCCCTGAGAACTAGACCCATCAATCATCCTTCTCTCCCCCAATATCTTCCATTGGGGTTGAGTCAGGAGACCCCAATATTCATTAGATGGTCAGCCCTCCAGAGATCTGCAGGTTTGGCTGCCATTGATGTAATGTATTTGGAGGTCTTCAGTCCATTTGTCATTAGTGTCCTGTGGAGGAGAAGACGGACGATAGGCGTCACTGACAAACAAAGCTGATATCAAGGCTGTTATTAGAACTACACAAAGATGAATATTTTTACATTTCAATCGTACACGCCGCCTCAAGGCGAGAGGAACCATGACGCTGATCACATTAGTCCAATAACATTTACCAAAATAAAATAAGTTTGCTGAAGTTCCCCAAAGCGAATGAGGAAGGAAAATGCTCGATTAGCGCGGTTATGCATTAAGCTCTCGCTAAGAGCGAAGCGTCTCGGCTGCATCTTAATTAAACAAAGTGAACCTTTCAGGGATGAATACTTGATTAATCTCACGGGGGTTCATAAGTTTCATCCCCAAGGACTGGAAGAAAGTAGAAGATCGTCTCGCACAACCTTCTTCCTCTCGTGTTCCATAACATTATGTTAATTGCTTGGAATCACAGTCTGCTGCGTCCGTCCTCATCCATTTAGTCTGTGCTCTCACTGCGGGAAATGCGCATTTGTCCAAACTGAAACTAAAAGGGTTAAATGAGGGGGAAAAAAAGGTCATTTGTTTTTCGTTCTAGAAACAGCGCTACTCCTTCCCTTAGGCTATATCAGGTACTGCAGTTTAGTCCAATTTAGGGACAACAATTCCAGATACGGACCTTGGAGAAGAGGGACGCTGTTTGGTTAAGACTTTTATTCAAAAAAGCATAAAAGCCGTCACACCGCGACAAGGTGTACCCATCGGGACAGTCCAATCTCCAGCATTAAAATCTCACCCTGTGTCAGCCGGCCTCCATGTAGATGGGGCAGAGCAGGACTGGGGCCCGACTGTTCAGACACCCGCCCATATAGATGGGATGCCTAGCTCAGAAAGGGGGAGCCAAGCCTCTGCTAGTAGAAAATGCAAGAAACTACAGCAAAACCAAAGAAATGAGCTAGAGCCTAGAACACAAGTTGGTATAAGTGCGATGTGTAGGAGCATGTTCACACTGTGGCTATGTAACAGAGAAACATAAGGAGCGTATACCCTACAGTAAGTGATTGGTAAAGGTACATGACCTACGATGGAGCCTGTGGGGGCGCACTCACGATTTCCGCCGTCTATTGCTCCACACTTCACATGACTGTTCAAAAACCTTCCATCCTGAAACATCTACTGTACTGACGTGCATTTTGAGTGCGTTTTTCATCTCTGTGCACATTTGTAAGACGTCGTCATATCTGCACAGGGACCTAGAGCCTCCCACCTAAAGCCCCCGATACCCATCACATGGCTGTCAGCCGAGCTAGTAAGCCATGTCCCACATAGGAAACCTCTGCCAGAAGTCCAAAATCTGACATGTCCGATTGGAATCTCCCCCCCCCCCCCCCAAACTATTAGACATTTTTCCCAACCCATCAATATCGGCCGACATTAGTCTAATATGTGTCGGGGACATAAGAGGCGCAGGGATCAATTTTTCGTGTTAGGGGGCTTCATACAGTCTGATCATAATAGTAAACCAAGAACCTCTAGTTCATTGATGGTGTTATCTGGTCCTTGGGATATATCATTAATATCAGACATCTGTCTCCCCCCCACGATCAGATCTCACAAGCCAAAGGCAAAGACTCCATCCGCGAACTCATTGTAGGGGGAAGTTTGTCACTTTTATCTGTCTTTTATGAAGCTCCTCTCAGCTAATTTATGACCACGTAGAAAGGAGAGCTGAACTTTCATGTGGTCCTACTTCAGACAAGGGATGGTCAGAATAAAAGATAAGAGTTAAAATCAAAACAAGCTCCCTGACGGATTCTCAGATAGCTCATTCTGCAGCCAGCAATATACAGTGCAAAACAGAGGATATAGAAGGTAAATGGCACAAAAGTTTCAACATCCAATTGCAAGAATTATTTTTAGCCCAAAATACATACATTTCAGTCCCTCCCTACCCCCCATCACCACCCAAAGGTGTACATAAAAGTCCTGGAAAATATCTTTAAATTTGCAGACTGCAATCGGCAGAGGTAGCATTGCCCTCCTCCATTGCATTCATATGCATGGATAATGAGTGCATGGAAACGAGCGCGCGCCGGGGCTGCATGACCCCACAGGATTGTGATCATCATCTGCAATCCTATTCTCGCTGGCACACAACCAGACGCCACGTCGGATCCTTCGTTTACGTTCAATTACTTTTTTAATTACCTAATGCCACATCAGAAGATTGGTATCTATATTGTGAAGGTCCCGAGACCCCCAATGTCTGTACAACACACAGGGGTAAATAATAGTCCTGGAGCGAGTCGCCTGATACGATTTCCGCTGCCATATGCCGCGGCTAGATAGTACAGGGAATGAGCCATCTGATACAGGGGGCACGACAGCCAAATATGGAGATAAAAACCTAATTAAAAGATCGTTTTCCCATTTTCCAAGCATGCGGCCGCCGCGGCAATGGGAGATCTGATCTGCTAATACTCTACTTATAGGATGGCGACATTTCCCTAATTAGTATGTGGCCGACAGCAAATCTCTCACCGGGTCACTCTACATGATGACTTAAAGAAGTTTAATAGGAAATTAGATCTATAGCAGAAATTTAGGAAAAATATTTTTATTACATTCGTAACCCCTTAACGACCAGGCAATTTTTCGTTTCTTTTTCCTCTCCTTCTTTCAAGAGCCATAACTTTAGTTTTCCTTTGACATCCATACAAGTTGGCTCTGGTCGCTGCTGCAGGAGGCAGATGCCGGCTGTGTAAGACATCTGGCACTTGCTCCTGAGCCCACAACCAATATAGGAGGAAATAGGATGACCGATATCAAACATAGGAGGTAATAGGATAAACTATATAGGATGATCTATATCAAGAAGGGGTTAAAGTCTGGAAAATTCCTTTAAGCACATGCACAGGATCAAATGATCTAGAAATCGGTCAGTTTGTGCGTTAGTCCTGCAATTGTGCCGGGATTTGCAGCAATGAATTCTAGCGGTTGTCACCTTATAGTGGCCGCCATGGCGCAGAATATTGCCAGCGCAGATAAATGTCAACCAAAAGGATTCTGATCCTCGTTATGGGACTGTGGATTTATAATGTATCTGTATCTGCCATTTAATATAAAATCAACCCTCTGTGCACTCACTGCTGGAATTTGGCTCCTTTGCATGCACAGCATATGAGCAGAATGCAGAGCCGCAGTGTAAAGCAAGGAGGATGGACAGGGCAGCAGGCCGAGCCTCTGATGGGGCCGACTACTGAATTCAGGCCCTTTATGGCCGGCGTCACACTGGCGAGTTTTACGGACGTATGAGCCCAAAAAATACACCTGTAAAATACGCATAACACACGGCCCAATGATTCCCTATGTCCCAGCTCCTATTAGCCGTATTTTACTGATCCGTATTATACGGTCTTGTACGGCCGTACAAAATCGCAGCATGCTGCGTTTGTCACCGTATTGCGCAAAAAAAATCGCCAATGAAAGTCTATGGGGGCGAGAAAAATACGGATTAAACACGGACCAGCAGTGTGACTTGCGAGAAATACGCAGCAGTGTTCTATAAAAAAGCCGGTAATTCAATTGCCGGCTTTTCATTTCTCCTTCCCAAACCCGACATGATATGAGACATGGTTTACATACAGTAAACCATCTCATATCCCTTTTTTTTTCTGCATATTCCACACTACTAATGTTAGTAGTGTGTATGTGCAAAATTTGGGCACTGTAGCTTGTAAAATAAAGGGTTAAATCGTGGAAAAAATTGGCGTGGGCTCCTGCGCAATTTTCTCCGCCAGGGTGGTAAAGCCAGTGACTGAGGGCAGATATTAATAGCCTAGAGAGGGTCCATGGTTATTGGCCCCCCCTGGCTAAAAACATCTGCCCCCAGCCACCCCAGAAAAGGCACATCTGAAGATGCGCCTATTCTGGCACTTGGCCACTCTCTTCCCACTCCCGTGTAGCGGTGGGATATGGGGTAATGAAGTGTTAATATCACCTTGCTATTATAAGGTGACATTAAGCCAGATTAACAATGGAGAGGCGTCAATTCTGACACCTATCCATTATTAATCCAATAGTACTAAATGGTTAATAAAACACACACACATTATTACAAAGTATTTTAATGAAATAAAGACACATGTTGTTGTAATATTTTATTAGACTTTTAATCCACCTGAAGACCATCGTCCTGAAACAAAGTTAAAAAAACAAACAACAATATTCCATACCTTCCGTCGTTATGTCCCACGATGTAAATCCATCTGAAGGGGTTAAATCATTTTACAGCCAGGAGCTGTGCTAAAGCACTCGCTCCTGCCTGTAAAACCCCGGGTACTGAATGGAAAGCAGGGTGACCTGTAGTTACCTTGAGTTGCGGTGATGCGCCCCCTGCTGGATGTCCTCATGAACTGGAGCCTTGGAAAAGTTCCCACGCTCGAGTTCATATGAGGACATCCAGCAGAGGGCGCATCACCGCGACTCAAGGTAACTACAGATCAAACTGCTTTCCATTCAGTACCCGGGGTTTTACAGGCAGGAGCGAGTGCTTTAGCACAGCTCCTGGCTGTAAAATGATTTAACCCCTTCAGATGGATTTACATCGTGGGACATAACGACGGAAGGTATGGAATATTGTTGTTTGTTTTTTTAACTTTGTTTCAGGACGATGGTCTTCAGGTGGATTAAGAGTCTAATAAAATATTACAACAACATGTGTCTTTATTTCATTAAAATACTTTGTAATAATGTGTGTGTGTTTTATTAACCATTTAGTACTATTGGATTAATAATGGATAGTTGTCAGAATTGACGCCTCTCCATTATTAAGCTGGCTTAATGTCACCTTACAATTGCAAGGTGACATTAACCCTTCATTACCCCATATCCCACCGCTACACGGGAGTGGGAAGAGAGTGGCCAAGTGCCAGAATAGGTGCATCTTTCAGATGTGCCTTTTCTGGGGTGGCTGGGGGCAGATGTTTTTAGCCAGGGGGGGCCAATAACCATGGACCCTCTCTAGGCTATTAATATCTGCCCTCAGTCACTGGCTTTACCACCCTGGCGGAGAAAATTGCGCGGGAGCCCACGCCAATTTTTTCCGCGATTTAACCCTTTATTTTACAAGCTACAGTGCCCAAATTTTGCACATACACACTACTAACATTAGTAGTGTGGCATATGCAAAAAAAAAAGGGATATGAGATGGTTTACTGTATGTAAACCATGTCTCATATCATGTCGGGTTTGGGAAGGAGAAATGAAAAGCCGGCAATTGAATTACCGGCTTTTCACATATATCGCGCTGAATTAAATATAAATACAGAATATATATATGTGTCTCAATGATATATATATATATATATATATATATATATATATATATATATATATATATATATATATATATATATATACTGTATATATGTTTTAACGAACATTTGAGCACATAAATCCATTAGATGTCGGTTTTGCAAGCCTGCGAGAAAATATCGCAGTACAGATGCCATACGGATTACATACGGAGAATGCCATGCGCAAAATACGCTGACACACCCTGACTACGGATGACATACGGATCACTATTTTGGGGACTTTTCTGCGTATTACGGCCGTAAAAAATGCACCGTATTTACATACGCTGAGTGTGACGCCGGCCTATATGTGCGGCTGACAATCAGAGCGATAAAGCAGCGAAACAATCAAAACCGTTCCTAAAATGTGAGAAAACGTAAATATCATTCTCAGGACCCCAAATGTTCAAAGCTGGAAATTTCTGTCACTGCTAAAAGCCTCATTGTGGGTCTGATGAGCAGCCGCGAAAATGTGAATTTACAAAAAGATCAACGACCCCAATTATCAGAGCCGTTCAACTGGCAGTAACTGCGAGAAGATGGACAATAGCACGACTGTAAAGAAGCAATGGTGGCCGCCGGCCTCCTGAAATAGCCCATATCCCGGGCCACGGCGTCACCGACACCCCGAGCCGGCTCTTATTCACATTATGGATTATTTAGGCCTCAGACGGGGCTCCTGGTTTCGGCTGGGAACATTCCTTGTATTGCTCCACATTTACTACAAAGAGCAGCAGGTTTATCGCTGCCGCGCACACTGGGCCTCAGTCATCAAAATAGTCACAAGAAAATCGGGGTTTTGTCCATAGCAACTAGGGAGTAGCTTTCATTTTACCATAGCAACAAGAGAACAGCCATCATAACCATGGCTGCCACGAGGAATTTCAGGGCCCCACACTGGCAGAATTTTCGAGCCCCCTTGATACTCTGCCAAGGCTCCATCCGAGCTCAGCCTCCACTCTCAAAACTTCCACAATCACACATTAATAGTTCCCATCGAACACCATAACAACCAGAGAAGAGCTTTTATTTTACCATAGCAACCAGAGAAGAGATTTCTTTTTACCACAGCAACCAGAGATGAGCTTTCATTTAACCACAGCAACCAGAAAAGAGCTTTCACTTTACCATAGCAACCAGAGAAGAGCTTTCACATTACCATAGCAATTAGAGATTTCTTTTTACCATAGCAACCAGAGAAGAGCTTTCATTTTACCATAGCTACTAGAGAAGAGCTTTCATTTTACGATAGCAACCAGAGAAGAGCTTTCATTTTACCATAGCAACCAGAGAAAAGCTTTCACTTTACCATAGCAATTAGAGAACAGTTTTCTTTTTACCATAGCAACCAGAGAAGAGCTGTCATTTTACCATAGACACCAGACAAGGGCTTTCATTGTACCATAGCAAGCAGACAATTGCTTTCATTTTGCCATAGCAACCACAGAAGAGCTTTCATTCTGTGTAAGGCCAATGGTACCAAATAATAATGAAATGGATGGAAACTTTTGACTTTGTAGAGAGTGATAAAAATGCCTTAAAACATTTTCTCTCTCTCTCTCTCTCTCTCTCTCTCTCTCTCATTATTGTGGCATTTGGCAAATATTAAATAATTATGGTAATCCTAACTGACCAAAAATGGGAAAGGTTAAGGGTATGTGTCCACGTTCAGGTTTGCTTCAGGCTTTGGTCAGGATTTTATGGAGGTAAAATCCTGACCAAAAATGCACCTGAGGTCACTGGCAGGTCACCTGCGGTGTTCCTGCGTGTTTTGCTCATTGTAGCAACATGCTGCGTTCTGAAAAAACGCAACGCATGTGCGTTTTTGCAGGAAAAACGCATGCGTTTTTTAATGCACAGTGGAGACAGGATTCCATTAAATCCCCTCCATTATGCTGTAACATCTGGACGCTGCGTTTTTGACCCTGCGGCTCAGCACTGCGTCAAAAACGCAGCGTTTCCTGAACGTGGACACACACCCTTATTCTGATTTCATGTCAGACATTGAGAAGAACCTGCAGATGTGTCTTCTAATAGACTTCTGGTTGGTACCATGCACGACATCTACAAATGTCTTCTGCTTTCTGGAGAGTCGCCATGCTTCCAGCCGGTTTGCACTCTTCTCCTTTCTCACTACTGTAAGTGAATGAGTGAGGGATTGTGTAATGCCGCACCCCGTCATTAGTGCTGTACATGATGTGCGTTGCTGGGATATTTAATTATTGCACCATTCTGAACAGATTTCCGACAAGAAGATGTGGGAACAAACCCACGGATCTGCTTAAAATATTCCCAGCTCATCTCTCCATTTTCCTCTTTAGTAAGGATAACATTTCTACCATGGCGTTGATGACAAGTTAATGGAAGATTCTCATCGGTGAGATTTATTATAAATAGAAGACGCCATATTACTCCCATCAGAGAGATATAAACGCTGTGTAAGTGCGGAGTGGTTCTAGTGAGATATACGATGTGACCTTTAAAAGTCAAGCAGTCAGAGAGGAGTGAATTTAACAGGAGAAGCTTTAACGCGCGATCACGCTGAACGCCGGCTTCAGGCCTTGCCAGGAGACTTTGTCCCACTTATGGCCGAATGGATCAAAGCGGAGGAAAACCTGAACCTAAACTGTAATACACGTCTCCTGTCATGGTCCCAATGGCAGGGAATTTAGCAACATAACATGGGCAAAAACAGGACGAGCTCTAGGGTGATGGAACCTGAGCTGACCGCGATCCTGAACCTCAACACTCAACTAACAGTAGCCGGGGAACGTTCCTGGGGGGCCCCTAGACGTCTCGCGCCAGCCGGAGATCTAGCTTCCCCTATCAGAAGAATAACAGACCTATCTTGCCTCCAGAGAAATATTCCCACAGAAATAGCAGCCCCCCACATATAATGATGGTGAAATGAGAGGAAGGCACAAACGTAGTTATGAAAACAGATTCAGCAAAATGAGGCCCGCTTAAGCTAGATAGCAGAGGATACAAAAGGTGAACTGCGCGGTCAGCTTAAAAACCCTTCAAAATACCATCCTGAAATTACTTGAACTCATGTGCCAACTCATGGTACATGAGTGGTAATTTCAGCCCACTAGAGCAACCAGCAGCAGAGAATTACATATCTGCAAGCTGGACTAAAAAACATGAAAGCAATCATGAAACAGGGAAATCCAGACTTAGCTTGTCTTGAAGGCCTAGGAGCAGGTAACAGAGACACACTGATACATTGATAGCCGGCAAGGGAATGACAGGAAAGCCAGGTTAAATAGGAAACACCCAGCCTCTGATGGACAGGTGGAAACCAGAGACCGCAACCCACCAAAGTCACCCAGTACCAGTTGTAACCACCAGAGGGAGCCCAAAAACAGAATCCACAACAGTACCCCCCCCTTGAGGAGGGGTCACCGAACCCTCACGAGAACCCCCAGGGCGATCAGGATGAGCTCTATGGAAGGCGCGGACCAAACCAGTCGCATGAACATCAGAGGCGACCACCCAGGAATTATCCTCCTGACCATAACCCTTCCACTTAACCAAATACTGGAGTTTACGTCTGGAAACACGAGAATCCAAGATCTTCTCAACAACATACTCCAATTCTCCCTCCACCAGCACCGGAGCAGGAGGCTCAACCGAAGGAACAACGGGCACCTCATACCTCCGCAATAACGACCGATGGAACACATTATGAATAGCAAACGATGCTGGGAGATCCAAACGAAAAGATACAGGGTTAAGAATCTCCAAGATCTTATAAGGACCGATGAACCGAGGCTTGAACTTGGGAGAAGAGACCTTCATAGGGACAAAACGAGAAGACAACCACACCAAGTCCCCAACACGAAGTCGGGGACCCACGCGGCGACGGCGATTAGCAAACTGCTGAGCCTTCTCCTGAGACAACTTCAAATTGTCCACCACCTGATTCCAAATCTGATGTAGCCTATCCACCACCACATCCACTCCAGGACAATCCGAAGGCTCCACCTGACCAGAGGAAAAACGAGGATGAAACCCCGAATTACAAAAGAAAGGAGAAACCAAAGTAGCAGAACTAGCCCGATTATTAAGGGCAAATTCGGCCAGTGGCAAAAAGGCAACCCAGTCATCTTGATCAGCAGAAACAAAACACCTTAAATAAGTTTCCAAGGTCTGATTAGTTCGCTCCGTCTGGCCATTCGTCTGAGGATGGAATGCAGACGAGAAAGACAAATTAATGCCCATCTTAGCACAAAACGTCCGCCAAAATCTAGACACAAACTGGGATCCCCTGTCAGAAACGATATTCTCCGGAATCCCATGCAAACGAACCACGTTCTGAAAAAATAAAGGGACCAACTCAGAGGAGGAAGGCAACTTAGGCAAGGGTACCAAATGAACCATCTTAGAAAAGCGGTCACACACAACCCAGATAACGGACATTTTCTGTGAGACAGGGAGATCTGAAATAAAATCCATGGAAATGTGCGTCCAAGGCCTCTTCGGGATAGGCAAGGACAACAACAACCCACTGGCCCGAGAACAGCAAGGCTTAGCCCGAGCACACACTTCACAAGACTGCACAAAGGTGCGCACATCCCTTGACAAGGAAGGCCACCAAAAAGACCTGGCCACCAAGTCTCTAGTACCAAATATTCCAGGATGACCAGCCAACACAGAAGAATGGACCTCGGAGATGACTCTACTGGTCCAATCATCCGGAACAAACAGTCTTTCTGGTGGACAACGATCAGGTTTATCCGCCTGAAACTCCTGCAATGCACGTCGCAAGTCTGGGGAGACGGCGGACAATATTACCCCATCCCTAAGGATGCCAGTAGGCCCAGAGTCTCCAGGAGAGTCAGGCACAAAACTCCTGGAAAGAGCATCTGCCTTCACATTCTTTGAACCTGGCAGGTATGAAACCACAAAATTGAAACGAGAAAAAAACAACGACCAACGAGCCTGTCTAGGATTCAGACGCCTGGCAGACTCAAGGTAAATCAGATTTTTGTGATCAGTCAAGACCACCACACGATGTCTAGCACCCTCAAGCCAATGACGCCACTCCTCAAATGCCCACTTCATGGCCAAAAAAAAAGCTCCCGATTACCCACATCATAATTGCGCTCGGCGGGCGAGAATTTTCTAGAAAAGAACGCACATGGCTTCATCACCGAGCCATCGGAACTTCTCTGTGACAAAACCGCCCCCGCTCCAATCTCGGAAGCATCAACCTCAACCTGAAAAGGAACTGAAACATCTGGTTGACATAACACAGGAGCAGAAGAAAACCGGCGCTTAAGTTCCTGAAAGGCCTCCACAGCCGTAGGAGACCAATTAGCAACATCAGCACCCTTTTTAGTCAAATCAGTCAAAGGTCTAACAACACTGGAAAAATTAGAAATGAACCGACGATAAAAATTAGCAAAACCCAAGAACTTCTGAAGACTCTTAACAGATGTAGGTTGAGTCCAGTCACAAATCGCCTGAACCTTAACGGGATCCATCTCAATAGTAGAAGGAGAAAAAATGTACCCCAAAAAAGAAATCTTCTGGACTCCGAAGAGACATTTTGAGCCCTTCACAAACAGAGAATTGGCCCGCAGGACTTGAAACACCTTCCTGACCTGTAGAACATGAGACTCCCAGTCCTCAGAAAACACCAAAATATCATCCAAATACACAATCATAAACTTATCCAGATATTCACGGAAAATATTGTGCATAAAGGACTGAAAGACTGAAGGAGCATTAGAAAGTCCAAAAGGCATTACCAAATACTCAAAATGGCCCTCAGGCGTATTAAATGCGGTTTTCCACTCATCACCCTGCTTTATCCGCACAAGATTATACGCACCGCGAAGATCTATCTTAGTGAACCACCTAGCCCCCTTAATGCGAGCAAACAAATCAGTCAATAATGGCAATGGATACTGATATTTGACTGTAATCTTATTCAGAAGGCGATAATCTATACAAAGCCTCAGGGAACCATCTTTTTTAGCCACGAAAAAAAAACCTGCTCCCAGAGGGGACGAAGATGGACGAATATGTCCCTTTTCCAAGGACTCCTTAATATAATTCCGCATAGCAGTATGCTCTGGCACTGACAGATTAAATAAACGACCCTTAGGGAACTTACTGCCAGGAATTAATTCTATAGCACAGTCACAATCCCTATAAAGAGGGAGCGAATTGAGCTTAGGCTCCTCAAAAACATCCCGATAGTCAGACAAAAACGCAGGGACCTCAGAAGGAGTAGATGAAGCAATTGAAATCAGAGGTGCATCATCATGAACCCCCTGACATCCCCAGCTTAACACAGACATTGTTTTCCAATCCAGGACTGGATTATGAGTTTGTAACCATGGCAGACCAAGCACTAGTACATCATGTAAATTATACAGTACAAGGAAGCGAATCACCTCCTGATGAACGGGAGTCATGCGCATGGTCACTTGTGTCCAGTACTGCGGTTTATTCATAGCCAATGGTGTAGAGTCAATTCCCTTCAAAGGAATAGGAACTTCCAGAGGCTCCAGACTAAAACCGCAGCGTTTGGCAAATGACCAATCCATAAGACTCAGGGCAGCGCCCGAATCCACATAGGCATCGACGGAAATGGATGACAGTGAACAAATCAGAGTTACAGACAAAATGAACTTAGACTGCAGAGTACTAATGGCAAAAGATTTATCAACCTTTTTTGTGCGTTTAGAGCATGCTGATATAACATGAGCTGAATCACCACAATAAAAACACAATCCATTTTGCCGCCTATAATTTTGCCGTTCACTTCTGGACTGAATTCTATCACATTGCATAGTCTCCGGTGCCTGTTCAGAAGACACCGCCAACTGGTGCACAGGTTTGCGCTCCCGTAAACGCCGATCAATCTGAATGGCCATAGCCATAGACTCATTCAGACCTGTAGGCGCAGGAAACCCCACCATAATATCCTTAATGGCCTCAGAAAGACCATCTCTGAAGTTTGCAGCCAGGGCGCACTCATTCCACTGAGTAAGCACCGACCATTTCCGAAATTTTTGACAATATACTTCCGCTTCATCATGCCCCTGAGAGAGGGCTAATAAAGCCTTTTCAGCCTGAATCTCCAGGTTAGGTTCCTCATAGAGCAACCCCAGTGCCAGAAAAAACGCATCCACACTGAGCAATGCAGGATCCCCTGGTGCCAATGCAAATGCCCAATTCTGAGGGTCGCCCCGCAGGAAAGATATTACAATCTTGACCTGCTGAGCAGGGTCTCCAGAGGAGCGATATTTCAAAGAAAGAAACAATTTGCAATTGTTCCTGAAATTCAGGAAGGTAGATCTATCTCCAGAAAAAAACTCTGGGATAGGAATTCTAGGTTCAGACATAGGAGTGTGAACAACAAAATCCTGTATATTTTGAACTTTTGCAGCAAGATTATTCAGGCTGGAAGCCAAACTCTGGACATCCATGTTAAACAGCTAAGGTCAGAGCCATTCAAGGGTTAAGAGGAGGTAAGAAGCAGCTAGACAGCAATTAAGGGCTAGGCAGCAAAACTCTGAGGGGAAAAAAAAAAATTTCCCTTCAACACTTCTTTTTCTCCTGCTTCAGCCCAAACAATTAACACTTTGTGGGCCGGCTATACTGTCATGGTCCCAATGGCAGGGAATTTAGCAACATAACATGGGCAAAAACAGGACGAGCTCTAGGGTGATGGAACCTGAGCTGACCGCGATCCTGAACCTCAACACTCAACTAACAGTAGCCGGGGAACGTTCCTGGGGGGCCCCTAGACGTCTCGCGCCAGCCGGAGATCTAGCTTCCCCTATCAGAAGAATAACAGACCTATCTTGCCTCCAGAGAAATATTCCCACAGAAATAGCAGCCCCCCACATATAATGACGGTGAAATGAGAGGAAGGCACAAACGTAGTTATGAAAACAGATTCAGCAAAATGAGGCCCGCTTAAGCTAGATAGCAGAGGATACAAAAGGTGAACTGCGCGGTCAGCTTAAAAACCCTTCAAAATACCATCCTGAAATTACATGAACTCATGTGTCAACTCATGGTACATGAGTGGTAATTTCAGCCCACTAGAGCAACCAGCAGCAGAGAATTACATATCTGCAAGCTGGACTAAAAAACATGAAAGCAATCATGAAACAGGGAAATCCAGACTTAGCTTGTCTTGAAGGCCTAGGAGCAGGTAACAGAGACACACTGATACATTGATAGCCGGCAAGGGAATGACAGGAAAGCCAGGTTAAATAGGAAACACCCAGCCTCTGATGGACAGGTGGAAACCAGAGACCGCAACCCACCAAAGTCACCCAGTACCAGTTGTAACCACCAGAGGGAGCCCAAAAACAGAATCCACAACAGTCTCCTACCAAATCACTATGGACGTGCTACATCTGAGGACACAGAGGCCGGCCGCCGGCAGCTGGAGGTCCCGGGACAAAAACACAAGAGTGGTCGGTATTTCTCTAAAACTAGCTGCACAATTACAGAAATTGGCTACTATAGGAAGTAAAGTAACCAAGAGGAAGCCGGGGACGTGAGGAGTTCAGAGTCTCGTCTTCCATTAAGTAAAGCAAAGAGTAAATGAGGAAGACTGACCTCTTTCCCCTAGTTAGTTTTAAAAAAAACAAAAACCTGCGCTTACCTTCCCCTCCTCAGGTCCCGCGCTGAATTTTGGCCGCTGCTCCTGGTGTCTGTTATTGTCTGCAGTGCCCAAGTTGATTGCATTAATCACTGAACTCAGTGTTTGGCTGCAGCGCTGTCAATGCTGCAGGCAATGACTGACACTGGGAACAGCAGTAGAGACTGTGCGCTGGACACACAGAGGTCGACTAAAGTGCAGTTTCTTATTTCGGGGGAGAATGTTTTCAAAATTGGAAAACCCTTTTAGCGGTATTAATCTTCTCATGTGAGCCAAAGGGACCCTTTCACACCCACTATTCTCCAGGGTCTAGGTGCGCCTGCAACCCCTGCATCCACTAAGGGTACACCCCTGTAAAGAGAGGCCCGCTTATAGCAAAGACGGCTAAAAGAAAGATGGGTCTTGCATAAAAAAACATATTAATGATAAATCTCCTCTACTGGGTTTTAGAGTTTGGGACCCGTGGAAGTTCCCAACCCCAAATTTATTCCAAAGTTTGGTTTGTGTACCAGAACGTCAACCAGATCCCCGAACTTTGAGTACAAAAAAATGTTCTGGTCAGTAAGGACGTTGTCAATATATCTGTGGCAGAGACATTTGTCACAATCTTTCTTTGTATCTGGCATATATCCCTCTGTAATAAGAGCTGGTTCTATACAACCTCAGAGGAACCGAGTGATGGAACTTGTGCTCCAATGTCCCCAAAAAGTCAGAATAGTGAGATGTACTGTAAGTAGGGATGCTTTATCCCAACGCACAGGGACCAGAGGTCTCCAGGACAATGCGTATTGTATCTGCCTCACTGTAATAAAGAGCTGACATGATGATTTACTCTACAAATGACAAGCCATAAAGCAAACATGGGGAGCAAGGCGCTGCGGTTATCCAACTAAAAGCACAATCTTACTGTTAAGCCCAACCAGGTGAGTTTGATTCTCAAAGTCTTAGGTCTGTATGATGAGCAGATGAATGCAGCATGGACTGATGATGCAGTGAGGAAAACTGGCAGGAGCATAAAAGGGTGAAGATTGTCACAGCAGAGCTTGAGATTCAGGACAGCAGTGGAGCAGCACAGTTAGATATGACTTGAGACTCAGTCATGGTGAGGTAGCAGAGCTGGGTTTGTCAGGATGCCCACATGTGTTAACACAGCAGAACCCAGCATCATAGCAAAGCTTAGCTTGTCAAAATTCACACTGATTCAGCAAGTTCAGTGGCACTGCAGAGCTAGGTATGTTAAGAGACACTCTTACAGCAATATAGCAGAGCCCAGCAACATATCAGAGAATGTCAGGTGGTACACGTGTAAAGGGAAGCTTCCTGAATACTCAAGCAGTGCATCTCCGCCTGAGCTGTCCTATTAAGGACTTAACTTACAACATCAGAGGTTCATGAAGAATTATCAACGTAACTCAATTGGAGGACATAGAGCTCAGCGCTGGAGTTGGGACAGGTTAGTAACAAGCGTTTCCCCCAGACTGGCATGAAAAAGAATTAAAAAGTTATAATATATATATATGCACACATATATATATATATATATATATATATATATACACACATACTAGATGGAAGCCCGCATCGGGAGGGCGGTAATGACGCGATGGGGCAGGCTTTGCAGCATTGAGAATCTCTGCCCCCACGTGCGCAGCCCCGCTTTCTACTCATCTTCCCGCTTTGTCCCTCCAAAGCCAAGCTCTCCACCCACCATCCCGTATTCTCTCTCAGGAACCTCGCTGTCCATCCACCGTCCCGCTGTGTTCTTCCACATATCATGTGTCCACTGGCCATCCTGCTTTCTCCCTCAGCAGCTCCGCAGCCCCGCTGTCTCCCTCCGCAGCCCAGCTGTCCATCCACCGTCACGCTCTCTCCTTCTGCAGCCCCATGCTACAATCGCCGGCTTGCATTCTCCCTCACAGTCCCGCTCTCTACTAGCAGTCCGGCATTCTGCCTCCGCAGCCTCGCTGCACTCGCTGTCCCACTCTCCACTCGCCGTCCCGCTCTCCACTTGCCATCTGTCCCTCCGCAGCCCGTGTCCACTGGCCTTCCTGCTCTCTACCTTAACAGCCCCACTCTCCACCTGCCATCATGTTCTCTTCCGCAAACCCGCTGTCCCTCTCTCTCCCTCTGCAGCCCCGCCGCAGCGGGGGGGGTCCGGTGATGACCCACTGGTGGTACTGCGCAAGGGCCTGGTACCACCAGCGGGTGCCATATTGGAATACCCATCACTTGGGTATTCCAATATGGCGGTTGGCGTACTTCCGGTGCGGAGCGGTGGATTGTGGGATTCGAGGACATCCAAACGGAAGTGGATGACAGACAATTTAAGGCAATTATATAAATAAATACATACAGTACAGACCAAAAGTTTGGACACACCTTCTCATTTAAAGATTTTTCTGTATTTTCATGACTATGAAAATTGTACATTCACACTGAAGGCATCAAAACTATGAATTAACACATGTGGAATTATATACTTAACAAAATATTGTGAAACAACTGAAATTATGTCTTATATTCTAGGTTCTTCAAAGTAGCCACCTTTTGCTTTGATGACTGCTTTGCACTCTTGGCATTCTCTTGATGAGGTTCAAGAGGTAGTCACCGGGAATGGTTTTCACTTCACAGGTGTGCCCTGTCAGGTTTAATAAGTGGGATTTCTTGCCTTATAAATGGGGTTGGGACCATCAGTTGTGTTGAGCAGAAGTCTGGTGGATACACAGCTGATAGTCCTACTGAATAGACTATTAGAATTTGTATTATGGCAAGAAAAAAGCAGCTATGTAAAGAAAAATGAGTGGCCATCATTACTTTAAGAAATGAAGGTCAGTCAGTCCGAAAAAATGGGAAAACTTTTAAAGTGTCCCCAAGTGCAGTTGCAAAAACCATCAAGCGCTACAAAGAAACTGGCACACATGAGGACCGCCCCAGGAAAGGAAGACCAAGAGTCACCTCTGCTTCTGAGGATAAGTTTATCCGAGTAACCAGCCTCAGAAATCACAGGTTAACAGCAACTCAGAATAGAGACCAGGTCAATGCCACACAGAGTTCTAGCAGCAGACACATCTCTACAACAACTGTTAAGAGGAGACTTTGTGCAGCAGGCCTTCATGGTAAAATAGCTGCAAGGAAACCACTGCTAAGGACAGGCAACACTGAGTAGAGAGTTGTTTGGGCTAAAGAACACAAGGAATGGACATTAGACCAGTGGAAATCTGTGCTTTGGTTTGATGAGTCCAAATTTGAGATCTTTGGTTCCAACCACCGTGTCTTTGTGCGACGCAGAAAAGGTGAACGGATGCCTGGTTCCCACCGTAAAGCATGGAGGAGGAGGTGTGATGGTGTGGGGGTGCTTTGCTGGTGACACTGTTGGGGATTTATTCAAAATTGAAGGCATACTGAACCAGCATGGCTACCACAGCATCTTGCAGCGGCATTCTATTCCATCCGGTTTGCGTTTAATTGGACCATTATTTATTTTTCAACAGGACAATGGCCTCAAACACACCTCCAGGCTGTGTAAGGGCTATATGACCAAGAAGGAGAGTGATGGGACGCTACGCCAGATGACCTGGCCTCCACAGTCACCAGACCTGAACCCAATCGAGATGGTTTGGGGTGAGCTGGACTGCAGAGTGAAGGCAATAGGGCCAACAAGTGCTAAGCATCTCTGGGAACTCCTTCAAGATTGTTGGAAGACCATTCCCGGTGACTACCTCTTGAAGCTCATCAAGAGAATGCCAAGAGTGTGCAAAGCAGTCATCAAAGCAAAAGGTGGCTACTTTGAAGAGCCTAGAATATAAGACATAATTTCAGTTGTTTCACACTTTTTTGTTAAGTATATAATTCCACATGTGTTAATTCATAGTTTTGGTGCCTTCAGTGTGAATGTACAATTTTCATAGTCATGAAAATACAGAAAAATCGTTAAACGAGAAGGTGTGTCCAAACTTTTGGTCTGTACTATATATATTAATTTGATGCTCCATTATCACTTGTTTTTTTTTATTTTTTAAATTGCTGTCATATTACTTGTGTTTGCAGCAGTGGGGCGGTGAGTATCTAACTGCCTACTAATACTCTGCCTACTTAGATACTCACCGTCCCACTGCTGCAAATACAAGTAATATGACAGCAATTTAAAAGATAAAAAAACAAGTGATAATGGAGCATCAAATTAATTTGTGCTGGTTGCTCGTATCCTGGCATGGTACAAGTTTATGTCTGTATATGGATACCAGGAATCCAAACTAAAACGCTGCCAGAATTAAAGATTCCTACATCATCATCCTCATCGCGTTATTTCTGTAAAATCTCACATTGAGTTCTTGGACAGGTAAAAAGGAAATAGGAAACATAAAAAAAGACCTAACACTGAAGCCCAATGATATGATGACAACTGCACATATTGAGCACAGGGGCGACAAGCTGTTTTTTTTTTCTCTCGCGGCGTGGAGCCCCTTACAGAATGGGAACAGGAACTGTAAGTATAACACAACAGATGGACGTTATTTCCGATCTTAGCACAATCGTGATGTATGGATACCAAAAAACACATAACTATTGATAAAATGTAGCCAACCGGTGGGAATGTATCACTGCTCTCCTAAAGGACAATTCCTTCTGATGTGTAAATAATTACACAATTTAAAATAATGACCTCAGTATCAAAACAGGTTGTGTCACAACTTTTGTTGGGTGTCCAGGACCAGGGGCTCCTTCCCTGTCCCTAATGCTAGGGGCGGCCTAGCTCACCCTGTTCCTCGGATTACTTCTGATGGTGAAGAAGTCGGTGCCACGTATCTTGCCTTAGCTCCTGGTTCGGCCCTCAGTCTGTATCTTTCCCACACCCAGGGAAGAGGGGAGTAGTAGTGTACTGTAATACACCAACCAGACTAACACGGTAATACAAACAGGGATAAAGGAAAATAGCAATCATACAAATACACTCACACAAACAAAAGATGTAAACACCAGGACGAGGCTCGGGAAAAAACAAAGTAAGAGAAGGAGGGAAATTAGCATACACCTAAAACCTAGCAACAGTCTCAGATAAATCCACCAAACCCCTTCTCAAACAACAACCACAAACCACCATCTCCTAACCATGCAGTATGTTGTGAATTCTGTTGTGGGTTCTGCTCTTGGGCTCCCTCCGGTGGTTATAAGTGGTAGTGCTGCTGTTTGTCCTTCACAGCAGTCATCAGGTGCTTCCACTTTGGACAGGGCTATTTAGTCTGGCTTCACCCTTTAGTGAGTGCCAGTTGTCCATTGTTTTCTGGGGGATTCACATCTCTGCTTGGTTTCTCCTGCTGGATTGTCCAAATCATCAAAGATAAGTCCTGGCTTTGTTTTTGCAGTCCACATGCGGTGGACTTTATAGTTCAGTGAATTGCTATGTTTTTTCTTGTCCAGCTTTGTCTGTGTAAGGATTTATTCAGCCAAGCTGGAAGCTCTGGAGTCGCAGAGTTACCCTCCATGCCTTTAGTTAGGTGTGGAAATTTTTGTATTCTCTGTGGTGGATTTTTGTAGTATTTTAATACTGACCGCACAGTACTCTGTCCTGTCTTTTCTTTCTAGGTAGCGTGGCCTCCTTTGCTAAATTCTGTTTTCAGTCTGCGTTTGTAATTTCCCTCTCCTCTCACAGTCAATATTTGTGGGGGGCTGTCTTTCCTTTGGGAATTTTCTCTGAGGCAAGATAGTTTTCCTGTTTCTTTCTTTAGGGGTAATTAGTCCTCCAGCTGTGACGAGATGTCTAGGGAGTGACAGGAACATCCCACGGCTACTTCCAGTTGCGGTGTTAAGTTCAGGGTCTGCGGTCAGTATAGAGGCCATCTACTCCAGAGCTCGTCCATGCTGCTCCTAGGCCACCAGATCATAACAGTACAACTGGCCGATAATGAGTTAACCGTATCTCAAAAGAAGGGAAAGAAAGTGCTGAGCCATTTTTTTTTCTGTACTCTGTTGTGTTTTTTTTTTCCCTCTTCACCTCTGGGTGGCTCAGGAGTTAGGCGCTGACATGGATGTTCAGGGACTTGCTTCTCGGGTGGATCAACTTGCTGCTAGAGTACAGGGTATTTCTGATTATATCGTGCAGACTCGTTTTAGAGCCTAGAATTCCTACCCCCGATCTGTTTTTTGGGGACAGGTCCAAATTTTTGAGCTTTAAAAATAACTGTAAACTGTTTTTTGCTCTGAAGCCCCGTTCCTCTGGTGATCCCATCCAGCAGGTAAAAATTGTCATTTCTCTGTTGCGTGGCGACCCGCAGGATTGGGCATTTTCCCTGGAATCTGGGAATCCGGCCTTGCTTAACGTAGACACCTTTTTTCAGGCGCTTGGGTTATTGTATGATGAACCTAATTCTGTGGATTATGCTGAGAAAACCTTGTTGGCCCTGTGTCAGGGTCAAGAAGCGGCAGAATCATATTGCCAGAAATTTAGAAAATGGTCTGTGCTTACTAAGTGGAATGAGGATGCTTTGGCGGCAATTTTCAGAAAGGGTCTTTCTGAATCTGTTAAAGATGTTATGGTGGGGTTCCCCACGCCTGCAGGTCTGAGTGATTCTATGTCTCTGGCCATTCAAATTGATCGGCGCTTGCGTGAGCGCAGAGTTGTGCACACTATGGCGTTGTCTTCCGAGCAGAGTCCTGAGCCTATGCAGTGTGATAGGATTGTGTCTAGAGCTGAACGCCAAGGATTCAGATGTCAGAATAGGTTGTGCTTTTACTGCGGCGATTCTGCTCATGTTATTTCTGATTGCCCTAAGCGTGCCAAGAGAATCGCTAATTCCGTTACCATCAGTACTGTACAACCTAAATTTCTGCTATCTGTGACCCTGATCTGCTCATTATCGTCATTCTCTGTCATGGCATTTGTGGATTCAGGCGCCGCTTTAAATTTGATGGACTTAGAATTTGCCAGACGTTGTGGTTTTCCCTTACAGCCTTTGCGGAGTCCTATCCCTTTGAGGGGTATTGATGCTACACCATTGGCTAAAAATAAACCTCAGTTTTGGACACAGTTAACCATGTGCATGGCGCCAGCCCATCAGGAAGATTGTCGTTTCCTGGTGTTGCATAATTTGCATGATGCTATTGTGCTGGAGTTTCCATGGTTACAGGTACATAATCCGGTGTTGGATTGGAAATCTATGTCTGTGACTAGTTGGGGTTGTCAGGGGGTTCATGATGACGTTCCTCTGATGTCAATTTCCTCCTCCCCCTCTTCTGAAATTCCTGAGTTTCTGTCAGATTTCCAAGATGTTTTCGATGAGCCCAAGTCCAGTTCCCTTCCACCGCATAGGGACTGTGATTGTGCTATTGACTTGATTCCAGGCTGTAAGTTTCCTAAGGGACGACTTTTCAACCTGTCTGTGCCTGAACATGCCGCCATGCGGAGCTATATAAAGGAGTCTTTGGAGAAGGGGCATATTCGGCCATCTTCTTCTCCATTGGGAGCAGGTTTTTTTTTTGTTGCCAAGAAGGATGGCTCCTTGAGACCCTGTATTGATTATCGCCTCTTGAATAAGATCACGGTCAAATTCCAATACCCTTTGCCTTTGCTTTCTGATTTGTTTGCCAGGATTAAGGGGGCTAGTTGGTTTACTAAGATTGACCTTCGAGGGGCATATAATCTGGTTCGTATTAAGCAGGGTGATGAATGGAAAACTGCGTTTAATACGCCCGAGGGCCATTTTGAATACCTTGTGATGCCATTCGGACTCTCTAATGCCCCATCTGTGTTTCAGTCCTTCATGCATGATATTTTTCGGAATTATCTTGATAAATTCATGATTGTATATTTGGATGATATTTTGATTTTTTTCAGATGATTGGGAGTCTCATGTGAAACAAGTCAGGATGGTATTTCAGGTCCTTCGTGATAATGCCTTGTTTGTGAAGGGGTCTAAGTGCCTCTTTGGAGTACAGAAGGTTTCTTTTTTGGGCTTCATTTTTTCTCCATCATCTATAGAAATGGATCCGGTTAAGGTTCAGGCCATTCATGATTAGATCCAGCCCACATCCGTGAAGAGCCTTCAGAAATTTTTGGGCTTTGCTAATTTTTATCGCCGTTTCATTGCCAACTTCTCCAGTGTGGTTAAACCCCTGACCGATTTGAAGAGGAAGGGCGCTGATGTAGCGAATTGGTCCTCTGAGGCTGTTTCTGCCTTTCAGGAGCTTAAGCGCCGATTTACTTCTGCCCCTGTGTTGCGTCAGCCGGATGTTTCTCTTCCTTTTCAGGTTGAGGTTGACGCTTCTGAGATTGGGGCAGGGGCCGTTTTGTCTCAGAGGAATTCTGATGGTTCCTTGATGAAACCGTGTGCCTTCTTTTCTCGAAAGTTTTCGCCTGCGGAACGCAATTATGATGTCGGCAATCGTGAGTTGTTGGCTATGAAGTGGGCATTTGAGGAGTGGCGACATTGGCTTGAGGGGGCCAAGCACCGTATTGTGGTCTTGAGTCTCTTGACCGATCATAAGAATCTGATTTACCTCGAGTCTGCCAAACGGCTGAATCCTAGACAGGCCCGATGGTCCCTGTTTTTCTCCCGTTTTGATTTTGTTGTCTCGTATCTTCCGGGTTCTAAGAATGTTAAGGCTGATGCCCTCTATAGGAGTTTTTTGCATGATTCCCCTGGGATTCTTGAGCCGGTTGGTATTCTGAAGGAGGGGGTGATTCTTTCTGCCATCTCCCCTGATTTGCGACGGGTTCTTCAGGAGTTTCAGGCTGATAAACCTGATCGCTGTCCAGCGGGGAAACTGTTTGTTCCTGACAGATGGACTAGTAAAGTGATTTCTGAGGTTCACTGTTCTGTGTTGGCTGGCCATCCTGGGATTTTTGGTACCAGAGATTTGGTTAGTAGGTCCTTTTGGTGGCCTTCTTTGTCACGGGATGTGCGTTCTTTTGTGCAGTCCTGTGGGACTTGTGCGCGGGCCAAACCTTGCTGCTCCCGCGCCAGTGGGCTGCTTTTGCCTTTGCCGGTCCCTGAGAGGCCTTGGACGCATATTTCTATGGATTTTATTTCGGATCTTCCTGTTTCCCAGAGGATGTCTGTTATCTGGGTGGTCTGTGACCGGTTTTCTAAGATGGTTCATTTGGTACCTTTGCCTAAATTGCCTTCCTCTTCTGAGTTGGTTCCGTTGTTTTTTCAGCATGTGGTTCGTTTGCATGGCATTCCGGAGAATATTGTGTCCGATAGAGGTTCCCAGTTTGTTTCTAGGTTTTGGCGGTCCTTTTGTGCTAAGCTGGGCATTGATTTGTCTTTTTCTTCCGCATTTCATCCTCAGACAAACGGCCAAACCGAGCGAACTAACCAGACTTTGGAAACTTATTTGAGATGCTTTGTGTCTGCCGATCAGGATGATTGGGTGGCTTTCTTGCCACTGGCCGAATTTGCCCTTAATAATCGGGCTAGTTCTGCTACCTTGGTTTCACCATTCTTTTGTAATTCTGGGTTTCATCCTCGTTTTTCTTCAGGGCAGGTTGAGTCTTCTGATTGTCCTGGGGTGGACTCTGTGGTTGACAGGTTGCAGCAGATTTGGGCTCATGTTGTGGACAATTTGGTGTTGTCTCAGGAGGAGGCTCAGCGTTTTGCCAACCGTCGTCGACGTGTGGGTTCCCGGCTTCGGGTTGGGGATTTGGTTTGGTTGTCTTCTCGTCATGTTCCTATGAAGGTTTCTTCCCCGAAGTTCAAGCCTCGGTTTATTGGTCCTTATAGGATTTCTGAGATTATCAATCCAGTGTCTTTTCGTTTGGCCCTTCCAGCCTCTTTTTCCATCCATAATGTTTTTCATAGATCTTTGTTGCGGAAATATGTGGTGCCCGTGGTTCCCCCTGTTGATCCTCCTGCCCCAGTGTTGATTGATGGGGAGTTGGAGTATGTTGTGGAGAAGATCTTGGATTCTCGTTTTTCAAGACGGAGGCTTCAGTATCTTGTCAAGTGGAAGGGTTATGGCCAGGAGGATAATTCTTGGGTTGTTGCCTCCGATGTTCATGCTGACGATTTGGTTCGTGCCTTCCATTTGGCTCGTCCGGATCGGCCTGGGGGCTCTGGTGAGGGTTCGGTGACCTCTCCTCAAGGGGGGGGGGTACTGTTGTGAATTCTGTTGTGGGTTCTGCTCTTGGGCTCCCTCCGGTGGTTATAAGTGGTAGTGCTGCTGTTTGTCCTTCACAGCAGTCATCAGGTGCTTCCACTTTGGACAGGGCTATTTAGTCTGGCTTCACCCTTTAGTGAGTGCCAGTTGTCCATTGTTTTCTGGGGGATTCACATCTCTGCTTGGTTTCTCCTGCTGGATTGTCCAAATCATCAAAGATAAGTCCTGGCTTTGTTTTTGCAGTCCACATGCGGTGGACTTTATAGTTCAGTAAATTGCTATGTTTTTTCTTGTCCAGCTTTGTCTGTGTAAGGATTTATTCAGCCAAGCTGGAAGCTCTGGAGTCGCAGAGTTACCCTCCATGCCTTTAGTTAGGTGTGGAAATTTTTGTATTCTCTGTGGTGGATTTTTGTAGTATTTTAATACTGACCGCACAGTACTCTGTCCTGTCTTTTCTTTCTAGGTAGCGTGGCCTCCTTTGCTAAATTCTGTTTTCAGTCTGCGTTTGTAATTTCCCTCTCCTCTCACAGTCAATATTTGTGGGGGGCTGTCTTTCCTTTGGGAATTTTCTCTGAGGCAAGATAGTTTTCCTGTTTCTTTCTTTAGGGGTAATTAGTCCTCCAGCTGTGACGAGATGTCTAGGGAGTGACAGAAACATCCCACGGCTACTTCTAGTTGCGGTGTTAAGTTCAGGGTCTGCGGTCAGTATAGAGGCCACCTACTCCAGAGCTCGTCCATGCTGCTCCTAGGCCACCAGATCATAACAGCAGTATAACCTAACTCTGGCAATGAGTGCTAGCCAGGGCCCAGAATATATAGGAGAGGGGAGTGGCCAACAGTGAACAGCTGAGAGCCTTAATGCAGGAAAGCTTCCAGGAGCTCTCAACTGAGCAGGATATCCCCTGCACTGCTAAAAAAAACCTGTGCAGCGCCCCAGAGTCCTGGTCATTGCAGTACTGTTGCTCCGCCACTAAGGGGAGTGATGGTACGTCTGATGGCACTAAAGGAGTTCACCTGACCAGGTATCACAGTCACACATTACACTTCACACTCTGGCCACCAGGGGGAGCAAAGGGTTCTATGTATTAGGCCACTCCTCACACTCTGGTAAAACTGGGGGTTGGATAGAAAGTTAGGGAGAAGCTGACTGGGTTTTGCCCAGGTAACATCTAGTGAGAGAAAAGCGTTGCTTGGGAAGATCCAGGTGGGTCCCTGTCAGGGGTGGGATCCTGACAGAGGCCTAGCGAAAGGACAGATCGTTACGGAGCCGTGCCTGCACTTCATTGCGGCGGCATCTTAAGAAAGGACACGAAGCGAAGTATATTGTGGAGAAGTGAGAAACGAGATCACAGCACAAAGGTGATAGAACCAGTAGGAGTCGTGCCCCGAGATCGGCAACATCCTACTGAGGCGCGTAGCCGGTGGCCGGAACGCCGAGGAAGTATTGGGCTCTACGCATTACTTCAAACCAACGGCAGGGCAATTAATTATAGGTTGGCTGCCTCACCTAAATCACCTAATGAAGACAACGGAGGCAATTGTGGGAGAGGGGCGTCTCTAGGGTCCCTATAAAATAACTCCAGGCCTACCCTGTCATACGGGTGCGTCCTATCCATATCATCTGGGGGACGGAGAGAAAGAACAGAAACATACACGACAGTTGTGAGGACTATCCCATGGTGCTCAGCAGGGAAGTACTACAACACGCAGGCGCTAGTAGGTAGGCACTGATTTCCACCTGCAAAGGGAACTCTGGATGTGCCTTCGGACCGGCCGGTCTCAGCCAGCCCTGTTAGCAGTGCTCTGGATTGCGGATGCCGAAGCCTTCAGTAAAGAGGTAAAGAGACTACAACCCTGTGTCCTCGTTATTTACTGCGACCTACACCATCACCTACACTTTTTATTGGGCGCCCCTTAGCAGGACCACGGACCGGGTCGGGCCACCGTGACATCCTCAGAACCGAGAGAGACCCGGTACCGAGTACCCCGTTGTCCTGCATTTGGGGGCCGCTTCACCTGCACTGTTTAATATGAAGGTGAAGTGCTTCTAATCAGTGCAGGAGGATAAATCAGATGCCATGGTATTCTGGCTCCTCTCTGTCGCTGTAAACCCGTGACAGTGTGGATCCCTAATCAAGAGAAAAAGGGGTACGTCGGCAGAGCCTCAGTTTAGCAAAGCAGAAAATTGCAAAAAATGGTTGATAAATGATACAAAAAGGTTAATATTTACAGGTCCTTCTCAAAAAATTAGCATATAGTATTAAATTTCATTATTTACCATAATGTAATGATTACAATTAAACTTTCATATATTATAGATTCATTATCCACCAACTGAAATTTGTCAGGTCTTTTATTGTTTTAATACTGATGATTTTGGCATACAACTCCTGATAACCCAAAAAACCTGTCTCAATAAATTAGCATATTTCACCCGGCCAATCAAATAAAAGTGTTTTTTAATAACAAACAAAAAAACCATCAAATAATAATGTTCAGTTATGCACTCAATACTTGGTCGGGAATCCTTTGCCAGAAATGACTGCTTCAATGCGGCGTGGCATGGAGGCAATCAGCCTGTGACACTGCTGAGATGTTATGGAGGCCCAGGATGCTTCAATAGCGGCCTTAAGCTCATCCAGAGTGTTGGGTCTTGCGTCTCTCAACTTTCTCTTCACAATATCCCACAGATTCTCTATGGGGTTCAGGTCAGGAGAGTTGGCAGGCCAATTGAGCACAGTAATACCATGGTCAGTAAACCATTTACCAGTGGTTTTGGCACTGTGAGCAGGTGCCAGGTCGTGCTGAAAAATGAAATCTTCATCTCCATAAAGCATTTCAGCCGATGGAAGCATGAAGTGCTCCAAAATCTCCTGATAGCTAGCTGCATTGACCCTGCCCTTGATGAAACACAGTGGACCAACACCAGCAGCTGACATGGCACCCCACACCATCACTGACTGTGGGTACTTGACACTGGACTTCAGGCATTTTGGCATTTCCTTCTCCCCAGTCTTCCTCCAGACTCTGGCACCTTGATTTCCGAATGACATGCAAAATTTGCTTTCATCAGAAAAAAGTACTTGGGACCACTTAGCAACAGTCCAGTGCTGCTTCTCTGTAGCCCAGGTCAGGCGCTTCTGCCGCTGTTTATGGTTCAAAAGTGGCTTTACCTGGGGAATGCGGCACCTGTAGCCCATTTCCTGCACACGCCTGTGCACGGTGGCTCTGGATGTTTCCACACCAGACTCAGTCCACTGCTTCCTCAGGTTCCCCAAGGTCTGGAATCGGTCCTTCTCCACAATCTTCCTCAGGGTCCGGTCACCTCTTCTCGTTGTACAGCGTTTTCTGCCACATTGTTTCCTTCCAACAGACTTACCATTGAGGTGCCTTGATACAGCACTCTGGGAACAGCCTATTTGTTGAGAAATTTCTTTCTGGGTCTTACCCTCTTGCTTGAGGGTGTCAATGATGGCCTTCTTGACATCTGTCAGGTCGCTAGTCTTACCCATGATGGGGGTTTTGAGTAATGAACCAGGCAGGGAGTTTTTAAAAGCCTCAGGTATCTTTTGCATGTGTTTAGAGTTAATTAGTTGATTCATAAGATTAGGGTAATAGGTCGTTTAGAGAACCTTTTCTTGATATGCTAATTTATTGAGACAGGTTTTTTGGGTTATCAGGAGTTGTATGCCAAAATCATCAGTATTAAAACAATAAAAGACCTGACAAATTTCAGTTGGTGGATAATGAATCTATAATATATGAAAGTTTAATTGTAATCATTACATTATGGTAAATAATGAAATTTAACACTATATGCTAATTTTTTGAGAAGGACCTGTACCTAGAATGACCCCTTTAATAAAGTGTGTTATAGTTCAGGGGGTGATAGATTGCATCTTACGCCACGTATGGCGCCTGATCTAGTGCAAGGCAAGGAGGGGTCAGCGCTGCGACTTATCTCTGCGCACAAGTGCAATGTCCGGGATGCCGCTCACCAAGTCTGGAGGCAATGGAAAAGCGCACAAAATCCCCACTGAATTATAAAAATCCTCTTATAGACGATCGCTAAAAATAGACAGAACCAGATTCATCCAATATCTGCCATCAGCAACACAAGGCAAAAATAATATAAAATGGTTAAAACGGTCCAAAAAGCAATGACATGATCGTAAATGAATATAATAGTGGACCGGAATATTATACCCAGGCCATAGAAAAGTGTCAATAATAAAAGCAGCAGAGTTCTGGAAAATGTCACAGAAAAGCAAAGTATATAGGAAAGCTGCGAACATCTCATTACACGGTGATCTCTTGTTATTTACATGAATCCTCGACACAAAAAGAACATAATGTGAGAAGTGTTTCTGCCCGGTTCACAACTCCGAGTCTTGTTACCAGGACATGATGATCTGAGAAAAGTTATAGACCATGATCTCCGCAGCAGAAAACAAGGACTGTGTGATACACGGCGGACGTGTCGACATGACCCGATCAATCAGCAAGAGAAGTATCCAGTGCAGCGCTGTCTGGTAACTTACTGATCAGAAACTGGACAGACGCGGACAAGGAAATCCCACAGCGTGTAATAAGTAACTGCAGTAATAAAAAAAGTGTATAGAAACCATTAGCAGCAATATCTGGACAGTCCTGTGCGGGCGAAAACACCTACGTCATTAGGAACGAAGAGAACAATTGCTACAAAATATCCCATCCTGGTATATATGTCCCCCATCCTGGTATATATGTCCCCCATGCTGGTATATATGTATCCCATCCTGGTATATATGTCCCCCATCCTGGTATATATGTATCCCATCCTAGTATATATGTCCCCCATCCTGGTATATATGTCCCCCATCCTGGTATATATGTATCCTGGTATGTATGTCCCCCATCCTGGTATATATGTCCTCCATCCTGGTATATATGTATCCTGGTATATATGTCCCCCATCCTGGTATATATGTCCCCCATCCTGGTATATATGTCCCCCATGCTGGCATATATGTATCTCATCCTGGTATATATGTCCCCCATCCTGGTATATATCTCCCCCATCCTGGTATATATGTCCCCCATCCTAGTATATATGTCCCCCATCCTAGTATATATGTCCCTGATCCTGGTATATATCTCCCCCATCCTGGTATAAATGTCCCCCATCCTGGTATAAATGTCCCCCATCCTGGTATAAATGTCCCCCATCCTGGTATATATGCCCCCCAAACTGGTATACATGTCCCCATCCTGGTATACAGTATATGTTCCTCATTCTGTTCCTATTCTTTAATGCATAAAAAAAATGTTTTACTCTCCTTCCCTCCACGCGTTGTTGTCTTCTGAAGCCGACAGCTGACTTCAGCATGCAAATAACGAAAGCGCAAATCATTACTGCCCTGCGCCCCCAGTCACGTGCACGCCGTCAGATGTTGGCCTCTGATTGGCCAGTGGCATGTATTGCAGGGCATGGACCCAGCAAGTCACTGCGCCACAATACACTTCAGCTGAATGTGTGCCCAAGTACGTACATCCAGTTGAAGTGTGAGCTGATGTCGGCGGGCCCCCCACCCGCATGAGCCTGGTCACAACTTCTGCGACCGCGATCATTACGCCCCTGTCCCCTCTAATAAAAAAGTGTATGTAGAGACGGTTGGCGGTTTTTACATTTAGTCTTTTGAACTTTCTTTAACAGCTTTAGGTTTCCGAAGGCTAAAAGAAGTGTCTGGTCCGTTCTTTAGGCGGTGTCAATTGTGGATATGCTCTATACTGTATAATAGAAGTCAAAGGGAAAACCTAAAAGACAAATGGTAAAAAAATAAAAAGATGCCCAAAAACAATGAAACTAACCCCAGTGGTCAATCTAAAAAATGATCCTTCAGGGGAAAGACAACGTTTCCTGAACCATGACCCTCTTGAAAAACTTGGCGATTTCACCCGCAGCAACATCGTGTGCACAAGTCCTAAAAGGGGTTTTATTGGAAGGTCTGTTCTGCATTTAGTGACTGATGGACTTGGACCATTGTCTCATCTAATGCATATTAGGTGCCGGTGCGGGGCTGCAGCACATCGCATCCCATCAAGGCTGCTCTTCATTTCCAACCCACATGCCCCATAGCTGAGAATAAGCCAACAGTAGGGTCACTCAGACAATTGCCTTTAACACATATGTCTATTCCGCTTTGCTGCTATTATTAATGGATCTAAGTGATATTGACACTCTTAAAGGGGTTGTCCGGGAAAATATTTTCAATTATTCATAGACTTTTAAATGATGCAAATAATTAACACACTATACTCACTCTCCCCTGCTGCTCGGGTCTTTGTCACATCATCACTACAGTAAGTGCCTGCTGCAGCTGATAATTGGGCTATATCAGCAGAGACGCTGGGTTCAGTGATTGGCTGCAGTGGTCTTTTGGCTGTAGTCTGTCAACGCAGGACCCAGCGATGGAGAGTTTTGTTCTGTTAATTATTGACAACATCTGGAAGCCTATGGATAAATAAAAAATTATTCAAGAAAAAACCCTCCAAGACATTAACAGGTGCAGATTTCAAAGATATGAAATTAGGAGGTGATTCTGATGCCTCCATTTAAGGATATAAAGGATTTCAATGGTAATTTTTTTAATTAAATGTGTGTATTTTGTTTGGCTACAACGCTTTTTTTACAATAGGAGTTCATAAGGATTTTGGAGCGTTTTTTTTCTACATCCTCTATATGTCACAATACATAGACTGCAGAATGAGTGACCAATCAGTTCATAGATGACGGTTCAGGAGAAGAGAAATAAGGAGTAGAGACCATACGAACGATGGGTCACAGGCGACTCATTCTGCAGTCTGCTATGTACTGTAACAATTTTTAGAGGTACAAATAGTGGAAAACCCTCCACGTAATCCAGAATAATCACAACTCTGATCTTTAGTGGAAAAATGTTATAAACAGAGAAAATTGAGTGCTTTTCTTCCAAACCCTTTTATGTTTCAGCACCTTCATATCATTATTAAGCAATTCTGTGTGATCCTGAAAACCTTTAGGGCACTGGGAATGCAAAGGTGAAGCAGCTGCCAACATGATGGCTGTGGCGCCACAATACTGCACATGGCACGCTTTACTGCTGCTGTGAAATTCACTGTGAACGAGTGCCATGCTATGCATTGAACCGACGCCGGCTATGCAGAGAACCGATGCAGGCTACACAGAGAAGCGAGGCAGGCTAGGCAGAGAACTGACGCCGGCTAGGCAGAGAACCGACGCAGACATTACCACAATGAGTTTTAAACAAAACAATTCAGATGCAGTTGAAGTTCAGCCTTTCAGCTTTCATTTGAGGGTTTCCACATTAAAATTGGATGAAGGGTTTAGGAGTTTCAGCTCCTTAACATGTGCCACCCTGGTTTTAAAGGGACCAAAAGTAATTGGACAATTAACTCCAAGGCTTTTTCATGGACAGGTGTGGGCAATCCCTTCGTTATGATTGTGATGTGATTCTTAATTAAGCAGATAAAAGGCCTGGAGTTGATTTGAGGTGTGGTGCTTGCATTTGGAAGGTTTTGCTGTGAAGTAAACATGCGGTCAAAGGAGCTCTCCATGCAGGTGAAACAAGCCATCCTTAAGCTGCGAAAACAGAAAAAAAACATCCGAGAAATTGCTACAATATTAGGAGTGGCAAAATCTACAGTTTGGTACATCCTGAGAAAGAAAGAAAGCACTGGTGAACTCATCATTGCAAAAAGACCTGGGCGCCCACGGAAGACAACAGTGGTGGATGAGCGCAGAATAATCTCCATGGTGAAGAGAAACCCCTTCACAACAGCCATCCAAGTGACCAACACTCTCCAGGAGGTCGGCGTATCAATATCCAAATCTACCATAAAGAGAAGACTGCATGAAAGTAACTACAGAGGGTTCACTGCACGGTGCAAGCCACTCATAAGCATCAAGAAGAAAAAGGCTAAAAAACATGTAAAAAAGCCAGCACAGTTCTGGAAGAACATTCTTTGGACAGATGAAACCAAGATCAACCTCTACCAGAATGATGGAAAGAGAAAAGTATGGCGAAGGCGTGGTACAGCTCATGACCCAAAGCATACCACATCATCTGTAAAACCCGGCGGAGGCAGTGTCATGGCTTGGGCGTGCATGGCTGCCAGTGGCACTGGGTCACTAGTGTTTATTGATGATGTGACACAGGACAGAAGCAGCCGAATGAATTCTGAGGTATTCAGAGCCACCATACTGTGTGCTCAGATCCAGCCAAATGCAGCCAAACGGATTGGTCGTCGTTTCATACTATAGATGGACAATGACCCAAAACAAAAAGCCAAAGCAACCCAGGAGTTTATTAAAGCAAAGAAGTGGAATATTCTTGAATGGCCAAGTCAGTCACCTCATCTCAACCCAATTGAGCAGCATTTCACTTGTTAAAGACTAAACTTCAGACAGAAAGGCCCACAAACAAACAGCAACTGAAAACCACCGCAGTGAAGGCCTGGCAGAGCATCAAAAAGGAGGAAACACAGCGTCTGGTGATGTCCATGAGGTCAAGACTTCAGGCAGTCATTGCCAACAAAGGGTTTTCAACCAAATACTAAAAATGAACATTTTATTTAAAATTATTAAATCTGTTCAATTACTTTTGGTCCCTTTAATAACAGGGTGGCACATGTTAAGGAGCTGAAACTCCTAAACCCTTCATCCAATTTTAATGTGGCTACCCTCAAACGAAAGCTGAAAGTCTGAACTTCAACTGCATCTGAATTGTTATGTTTAAAATACATTGTGGTAATGTCTATAACCAAAATTAGAAAAATGTTGTCTCTGTCCAAATATATATGGACCTAACTGTATATGAAATATACTCCCGAGATTAAGAAATGGTTATTACAAACTGCAGGTGTGACACACTGTATCTGTGCACAGCAAGGAAGTAAAGCCTTCAAAGCACTTACTGTCACACAGATTCATGTCAGATATGGAAATCTTCATATAGGGGTCTATAGAAAGGAGCAACAAGGTTATTTATAGGCGCAGCCCCCCGTCCTTGCAAAGCGACAGACAAAGATTTCTTTGCATTGTGTTAAAATATTTGCATCTCCATGTTCACACATTACATTATACATAGCTGCAAAGGTTTCTGTTCTATTAAGTCGACCTATAAAAAAAGAAAAGAGGAAAGATAGCAAAACTAATCCTGTGGGTTTACCCTGGTGCTGATTTACAGTATATTTCCCTGATCACCTTCCGGCATTAAGGACACAGAGGTTGATGAGTGACGCCTGGAAGTTTGGAGGATCAGTCTCTGCCAGGATCGTCAATACACGGCTGAGCCTCGCTGACACGTAAAACCACTTACAGATAGCAAACAAATGGAGCTGTTAATGATCTCTGTGTTTTTAATATTGGATTAGAAATGGAGCACGAGGAATTAATGCAGAGAGTCTCAGCGGAAACATCTCTGTGCGCCATGTGTGAGATAAATACAAAGTATCAGTGTAAACGTCCACAGTTTCAGTATCAAAATTTTACACATCTGTAAGTAACATCAATCATAGATACATTCATAAATCATGAGGATCTCTACATCCATCTCCCGTGTGTGGGGGCTGCACACGACCAAATGTTCTGCACACGCCGCCGCCGCCGCCCGTTTTCTCAGAGACCTTTCAGTTTCTCCAGAGTTCTGTCTTCTAGCTATCTCCAATCTTCTAATACCCTTTCTAAGTGTCCGCCTGCGGTTTTCAGGACAAAATTGAGGTTTTAATACCAGAGGTTAGGACCATCCCGACTGGGGTTCACCTTGTGGCTTTTACAATTTCCTTGTTCCCACTTATAAAATCTAAAATCCTCTGGAAATGGTTTTATATGATGGAGACAAACGTCGTCACATATTCCAGCGCAGCGGCTATGAAATCTTCAAGGGTCAAGAAAAGAAAAGAACAAACAGAAAATGCCACGAGGGGCTTGTGAAAAGCGACTAGAGGCAGAGGACTCGCAACGTACGTGATCCCCCTGTTTACATGTGTTTGGGATTAGCCATTACCACTGGTAGTAATCTATGGATCTCAGGTCCTTCATTAACGCAGAGAAAGCACGATCTAGGAGACTTCATTCTTAAAACTGGACACAGAGACAGATAACATCTCCCCCATACAGTCCAGTCCACAGAATAAGGCTGGGATACAGTATGTTATAGACTAAACAATAGTATCAACTATTGATTATTCTCTGCGGATGTATCACTGCACGAAGCAAATGAGAAGGTGATGACATGAGAATGGCCCATGCACAATATGACATCTGATGCACTCATTAGCTTGGTCCATGGTGCACGCAGATCACAGGGGAGGAAGGAAACCCACGCAAATACGGGGAGAACATACAAACTGCTCATAGAGGTTGTCCTTGGTGTGGATTTGAACCCAGGACTCCAGCGCTGCAAAGCAAGTGCTAACCACTGAGTCACCGTACAGTGCTAACCAATGAGCCACTGTGCAGTGCTAACCACTGAGCCACCGTGCTGTCCTATATACAGTGCTAAACACTGCTCTGTCCTATATACAGTACAGTGATAACCACTGAGCCACTCTGCTGTCCTATATATAGTACAGTACAGTATATATAGTACAGCATTAACCACTGAGCTGCTGTATTACAATATCTACTTGCTATCAGTAAATGGAAACCTGATCACTTCCTCATCTGGCCTTTCTGGTGAGGTTTACTAAGCCGACACCTCGATCGGAGCCGTCAGCACATTAATCAACGAGCAGCGGGATGTAAAACATGAAGACAACTCAAGAGTTGAAGAAATGAAAAATAAAAGTTATGAGAAAGTTACACAATTTTACCTAAAAGTAACAAATCTGCTTATCTTTAGCAATAAATGCGAAAATACACAAATACGAGGACATTAGATGCTTCACTCTAATAGCAGAAGACTGGTCTAACAGGAGGACACAAAGAAGGAAAGAACTGTATTATCTCATCCCCATAATGAGAATTTCAGCAATGGATTAGTCCTGGTGGAGCTCTCCGAGGTAGCACTGCCAAAGAGTTGGCCATTGGCTGGTGAGCGCTGTCCATGGTGCTGGCAGAGCTCTCCGAGGTAGCACTGCCTAAGAGTCGGTCATTGGCTGGTGAGCGCTGTCCATGGTGCTGGCAGAGCTCTCCGAGGTAGCACTGCCTAAGAGTCAGCAATTGGCTGATGAGTGCTGTCCATGGTGCTGGCAGAGCTCTCCGAGGTAGCACTGCCTAAGAGTCGGCCATTGGCTGGGGAGCGCTGTCCATGGTGCTGGCGGAGCTCTCCGAGGTAGCACTGCCTAAGAGCCAGACATTGGATGGTGAGCACTGTCCATGGTGCTGAAGGAGCTGTCAGAGGTAGCACTGCCTAAGAGCCGGATATTGGCTGATGAGTGCTGTCCATGGTGCTGGTGGAGCTCTCCGAGGTAGCACTGCCTAAGAGTCTGACATTGGATGGTGAACACTGTCCATGGTGCTGACAGAGCTCTCCAGAGGTAGCACTGCCTAAGAGCCGGACATTGGATGGCGAGCGCTGTCCATGGTGCTGCTGGCGGAGCTCTCCGAGGTAGCACTGCCTAAGAGTCTGACATTGGCTGGTGAGAGCTGTCCATGGTGCTGCTGGCGGAGCTCTCCGAGGTAGCACTGCCTAAGAGCCAGACATTGGCTGGTGAGTGCTGTCTATGGTGCTGGCGGAGCTCTCCGAGGTAGTACTGCCTAAGAGCCGAACATTGGCTGGTGAGAGCTGTCCATGGTGCTGGCGGAGCTCTCCGAGGTAGCACTGCCTAAGAGCTGGACATTGGCTGGTGAGAGCTGTCCATGGTGCTGGCGGAGCTCTCTGAGGTAGCACTGCCTAAGAGCTGGACATTGGCTGGTGACCGCTGTCCATGGTGCTGGCGGAGCTCTCCGAGGTAGCACTGCCTAAGAGCCGGACATTGGCTGGTGAGCGCTGTCCATGGTGCTGCAAACATCACACAGCTTCCTATCTATAAACTATGCGGCTTTCATGGGAGAGAATAAAAAATCATTTCAGGTGGCTGCAAAGCCAAGAACGTGAGGCATCACTGCAGATCAAGTCCTGGACAAGAAGTCAATTAGAAGTTGATTAAATAACTGTGATGTTTTTATTTACTAAAAAACAGACCCTTTATTTTTACAGAGCTTATAAATTAGCCATGATTGCCACCCCTGATCCCGTGTGCCCCCAGGAGGCGGCAGTGACCCTGTGACCCTCTTCTCACTTTGACACTAATGGGTAACAGCTGGTCTCTGATTATATAATGCTAGCGGGGTCTACCCTTCTATCTCACTCTGTCGATTCCCATGGGACAAGCCCAGTGAGTTAATCAGCTCCAGCAGCCATTAATCCTAGCTCTAAATCTTACTTTTTCCAGAATGTATGCTGTTTGGAAGCCTGTCTGCCCGGTTTTGCGTCTCCAGGCAGCTTTGGCGCTGGTGTGAAAGCAAACATCCGGATATCTGCACTCAGAAGGGGATGTGGAGGGAAAAAAATGGATTATTAATATAGGACAGGATTTTTATATATTTCTATGTAGTATTAGTTAACAACAGAGGTCTGAGCAATGGTAATTGATGATTAAATGGTCACTACAATATTTACAAAATTTGCATGAATCTGTTACACATCTGTTCAGGTCTGGGCTCTGCTACCTACACCCGGTCCGCTATACTTTTGTGTGCTTTGCAAGTAGCCTGGCGTGCTCTCATGTGTTGAGCTTCATGGGCTTATAAGGCCTCCCAAGACATACATTTGTGTCTTGCTATTAAGACTTAATTTGTCAGTGCACTGCGTCTTGCCTACGGTCTTCAAGAAGTCTCCCGTCTGCCTGTGGATTCCAGTACCTTTGCTACTTGTTCCCAGTCTTCCAGGACCTCTGCTACATATCCACCTGTGACATCCAGGACGTCTGTCCGCCTGCAGCTTCCAGTACCTCACCTACCTGTATACATTGTCCCGGATGTCTCCAGTGTGCCTGCAGCTTCCAGCACCTTTGCAACTTGTCTGCAGTCTCCAGGATGTCTTGTGGCTGCCTGTTGCTTCTAGTACCTCTGCTACTTGTTCCCGATTTTCCAGGACCTCTGCTACATATCCGCCAGGGACATCGAGGACAACGTCTGCTCACCCGCGGATTCCTGTACCTCAGCTACTTGTGTACATTCTCCCAGATATCTCCGGTCTGCAGCTTTCAGTACCTATGCAACTTGGCAGCCAGGAGACATCCTTGAAACTGCAGACTACGGCTTCTAATAGCTCTGCTAATGGTCTCCTGTCTGCCGTGTGCCACATGCCTCACCCATCTGCTGCATTGCCACCTGTGGCCCATGTGCACACCTGGACCTTGGCCTAGAGGATTCACCTCACCTGCTGAGCCCTTGACAGAACCAATATGATAGGTGAATATTAGAAACTGTGATATCTGCTTGATATCTCCTCTAATGAGTCACTTTTGGTCTCCCCTCAGCATCCTAAATGTATCATTAACTGTTGAAAATGCGCTAAAAACTGCCTTTCTCAAGACAAGTAAAACCGCCTCTTCACTGAGGGATCAGATTACAGCGGTCTATATAAATCTATGGAAGGGAAGCAGAGTGAAAGAGAAAGGCACAAATAAACAAAGATCTGTGATACTGCTGTCTAGTAAATGTTTTATCTTGGCCCCAGTGCTGGATTTATGACCACACTGCTCAGTAATACTAAAGAATATCCTTTATAACTGTTGATTTCAAGTAAGTGTTTATCTCAACACTAGGGGCGTAACTAGAGTCTGATAGGCTCCAGTGCAAGATTTGCACCAAGTACCCCCTATCCTAAATAAATTGATATATGTGCCGTCCATCCTGGTCCCTTCCAGGTATATACATCGCTCCTTCTAGTAGATGTCCCATATCCTGGGCCCCATCCTGGTACATATATCCCCCATCCTGGTATACGTCCCCCGTTTTTCCGCTGTTCTTGAATGTATAGAAAAAAATAAACCATTACACTTACAAGGGGCGTGCATAGAAGTCAAGGGGTTCCATAGCAGAAGTATAATGCATCCCCCATAGTCCTCCATATAGTATAATGCATCCCATAGTCCTCCATATAGTATAATGCACAGCCCATAGTCCTCCATATAGTATAAGAAAAAGGTTGGACTAAAGACAAGGCCTGAACAACCACATGGAGTAGAAAAGTAATAACAAACCTTTATTAAACACCATGGACAATATAAAAACAAGCATATATACACAACACATCCCCATTCCTAGATAGTATAAATGCCAATTATCAATTTATCATGTGTGCCAGATCACTTCATAGGGATTAAGCCCACATAAAGCAATAATATCATACACAAGATGGAAAAAGTGTGACAGTAACAATACCTATCCCTCATGAGATCAACTTGCAAAACAGTCCTGTCCCAGGCCACAATTAGTTACCCCTGTGTATTGTCATCATACAACCTGGTAAGTAGTCCAGAAGATGTCTAGGAGTGGCAACAATGTACCGTCATATGTGGTCAGGACGGTCAGAAGATATAAAGTCCAAAATATATAAAGCCCGTATAATAAGGCAAATATGAGAAGGGAGAGCAGAAAAAAGGCTACTAAGCCCAGGAGCAAAAAACGGCATCAACGTCATGAAAGACCATAAAGGCCGGAATGGGGTGTGGGAGAAGAGACAATATAATTCAACTAGATGTGCATCCAAAGACATATCCAGCTGAAGTTTCTGCTGGCGTCGTCAGGCCCCTGATCCGCCGTGCCCGGTCACAGTGGCGACCGTGGTCGTTACAGCCCTGCTCAAAACCAAAGCTGGATTCACAGCTACACAGCTCGGTACTGCTGTATTATGTCCCCCATGCTGCTGCTTATGAATAGCTACAGAGACAGGAGAGCAGGAATCCCTCATGTCTGAGTGTGCTGTGTGAGAGACTTCATAGCAGCTAGTCTCTACCAAGTAGCTGAGAGACAACTGAAAATTAGATAGTGCCTGCAGAGGAGAAAAATGGTGAACCAGTGCAGGTTACAAGCCAAATGCCCAGAAATACTGTTATTCCTCATGTAACACATATATAACTGCTTATTCTGAAAACTTTTAGAATGAGTTTTAGTCCAGGAGACTTTTCTTCATCTGACAAGTGTAAGCAGTCTTCAATTTCTCATGAAATTGCTCCCGACAGCAAGAAAACATTAATTCTCTATACAATTAGCAACAGGAAAACTTGTTTCTTACCCAAATGTTGAACAGGATATTTACAATTCCCGATACCTGTGACACAGAAGTATCAGCTTCTGCCGGCAGTGACGACCGACGCAGAAAAAGAAGCTTCATAAAATTGGTTCTTACTTTTTCTCTATAAAGTTAACTGTGGGGACTGAAAATATGAGTGAGAGCTGCCAAAAACACAGAAATAAACACTCCGCAAACATCACTCCGAAGTGCTGGGAATCTGTCAGACTCCACTTTGTTCTCTCCAGTTGGGAAATATGCAAATAACACATAATAGTCAATGTTAGAATTTGTGGACCTTAAAGGGGTGGTCAACTAAAAATAAAAAATGCTTAGCGTTATCTACGATATATAGAGGTGTTATCAGTAATTGTACAGGAGGAGGAAGTGAACTGTGATATCCCATTGTGAATGGAGGATCCTGTGTCATCAGCTGTATATAGAGGTGTTATCAGTCATTGTACAGGAGGAGGAAGAGGTGAGCTGTGACATCACCTATTGTGAATGGTGAATCCTGTGTTATCTACTGTATATAGAGGTGTTATCAGTCATTGTACAGGAGGAGGTGAGCTGTGACATCACCTATTGTGAATGGTGGATCCTGTGTTATCTACTGCATATAGAGGTGTTATCAGTCATTGTACAGGAGGAGGTGAGCTGTGACATCACCTATTGTGAATGGTGGATCCTGTGTTATCTACTGTATATAGAGGTGTTATCAGTCATTGTACAGGAGGAGGCGAGCTGTGACATCACCTATTGTGAATGGTGGATCCTGTGTTATCTACTGCATATAGAGGTGTTATCAGTCATTGTACAGGAGGAGGTGAGCTGTGACATCACCTATTGTGAATGGTGGATCCTGTGTTATCTACTGTATATAGAGGTGTTATCAGTCATTGTACAGGAGGAGGTGAGCTGTGACATCACCTATTGTGAATGGTGGATCCTGTGTTATCTACTGTATATAGAGGTGTTATCAGTCATTGTACAGGAGTAGGTGAGCTGTGACATCACCTATTATGAATGAAGGATCCTGTGTCATCAGCTGTATATAGAGGTGTTACAGTATCTGTCATTGTACAGGAGGAGGAGGTGAGCTCTGATATCACCTAGTGTGAATGGTGAATCCTGTGTTATCTACTGTATATAGAGGAGTTATCAGTCATTGTACAGGAGGAGGTGAGCTGTGACATCACCTATTGTGAATGGTGGATCCTGTGTTATCTACTGTATATAGAGGTGTTATCAGTCATTGTACAGGAGGAGGAGGTGAGCTGTGACATCACCTATTATGAATTAAAGATCCTGTGTCATCAGCTGTATATAGAGGTGTTATCAGTCACTGTACAGGAGGAGGAGGTGAGCTGTGACATCACCTATTATGAATAGAGGATCCTGTGTCATCAGCTGTATATAGAGGTGTTATCTGTCATTGTACAGGAGGAGGAGGTGAGCTGTGATATCACCTATTGTGAATGGTGGATCCTGTGTTATCTACTGTATATAGAGGTGTTATCAGTCATTGTACAGGAGGAGTAAGTGAGCTGTTACATCACCTATTGTGAATGGTGGATCCTGTGTTATCTACTGTATATAGAGGAGTTATCAGTCATTGTACAGGAGGAGGTGAGCTGTGACATCACCTATTGTGAATGGTGGATCCTGTGTTATCTACTGTATATAGAGGTGTTATCAGTCATTGAACAGGAGGAGGAGGTGAGCTGTGACATCACCTATTGTGAATGGTGGATCCTGTGTTATCTACTGTAAATAGAGGTGTAATCAGTCATTGTATAGGAGGAGGAGGTGAGCTGTGACATCACCTATTGTGAATGGTGGATCCTGTGTTATCTACTGTATATAGAGGTGTTATCAGTCATTGTACAGGAGGAGGAGGAGGTGAGCTGTGACATCACCTATTGTGAATGGTGGATCCTGTGTTATATACTCTATATAGAGGAATTATCAGTTATTATACAGGAGGAGGAGGTGAGCTGTGACATCACCTATTGTGAATGGTGAATCCTGTGTTATCTACTGTATATAGAGGTGTTATCAGTCATTGTACAGGAGGAGGAGGAGGTGAGCTGTGACATCACCTATTGTGAATGGTGGATCCTGTGTTATATACTCTATATAGAGGAATTATCAGTTATTATACAGGAGGAGGAGGTGAGCTGTGACATCACCTATTGTGAATGGTGAATCCTGTGTTATCTACTGTATATAGAGGTGTTATCAGTCATTGTACAGGAGGAGGAGGAGGTGAGCTGTGACATCACCTATTGTGAATGGTGGATCCTGTGTTATATACTGTATATAGAGGAATTATCAGTTATTATACAGGAGGAGGAGGTGAGCTGTGACATCACCTATTGTGAATGGTGGATCCTGTGTTATTAACTGTATATAGAGGTGTTATCAGTCATTGTACAGGAGGAGGTGAGCTGTGACATCACCTATTCTGAATGGTGAATACTGTGTTATCTACTGTATATAGAGGTGTTATCAGTCATTGTACAGGAGGAGGAAGTGAGCTGTGACTGCCATATATGCCAATGAGGGTCAGGAGACAAGCAGCCAGTCTGGACTGTGAAGCCGGCTTCACAAAGTAACCATTTTTCCAGTTGCCTCCAGCAAGCATTGATCCTGGAGAGGTGAGGAGATATTTTCTCCTTTGCTGCAGTGCAGCTGCCGGAGCGATGGATCTGTGCTGTGCATGCCTCGCCGATGCTGGGTAACCGGCCTTATGTGAATGATAGCGCCCTGCCGGTGATCACATTACTGCTCGTCTCAGAACCGATCCTGCATTTGATGTAAGATCACGTCTCTGTTCTCCAGAAATCTGCTGCCTCCATCAGATAAGCACAAAGCGCGCGATGACCCCATAATAACCCATAATGGAGGAAAATGAACAAGCTTTTAACGGAAATGAAAAGACAGTGCACTGCCGACACAATGTGCAGCGCGGATCTCGATGTGAACGCTCGCATGTTCCTTCTGGTCCTGGGGTTACTGGAGAAAAAAGGGAAACGATCGCTACATGGAGACAAAATCATTGTGATTAAATTGTGACATTTTACAGTTTTATCTACAAAACAACGAGACTCGGCGGATAAAAAAAAAATAATGTAACATATGAACTATTGTCATTAACTTTGCTGCTATGTTGCACTCCCAAGAGCCGGGACAAGCAGGGACATATTGGGGCAGATTTACTACTCCGGCCACGTGCTGCCGCGGCTTTGCTGAGTGATAAACTCAGCGCAACTTTAGTCTCAGGCTATGTGCACACGTTGCGTTTTTTCGCTGCAAAAACACTTACTAAACACATCCTATTATTTTTAACGGAATTTCGCATTGTTGTGCCCATGCTGCGTTTTTTCTGCAAAAAAAAAACGCATCGCGGAAAAAAACACAGCGTGTTTATTAATTTTGCAGAATTTCCATGATTTTGCCGCTATATAATTGTATTGGGATGCTCCGGAAAAAAACTTGCAGAAAACGCTCAAAAGACGTGAGCGGATTTCCTGCAAAAGGAGTACGGTTTTGATCAGGAAAATTCTGCAAACATTGTGCAACATAAGCACATAGCCTTAATGTTTCACCCACCACTCGGTCGGCCGACCTTCCCCGTAATGTGGGTAGTTTGGCAGACGTTGTGGCATATAACATCCCAATTCCTTTGACCCGTTTCTAAAATGCAAAAGAAAAAAAAACATTCTAAATGTAAAAATTTGCACCAAAATGAGACAAAAAAATGTGGCCCCTGTTCAGCTCGATGGGAAGTACGATCACAATATTCCATTATTAGATCATTGTGAATTTATTACAAAAACAATAGTTCTCAGGCAGTAGCGTAGCTACCAGGGGGGCAGAGGGGGCCATCGCCCCGGGCCCCACGCTCTGAGGGGACCCACCCGGAGTTACACTACTGTAACCGATGCAGTTACATTCTACGGCAGAGCAGGGAGAATCAATCTCCCTTCTCTGCCGCTATGGGGCCCCTGAGCAGACGGGGGACCCGGTGCCAGCAGTGGGCCCTGTTACGTAACCCCTCAGCACCCAGATTATGTTGTGCAGTTATATGTATGTATAATAGTTTCCATGCGAGATGCATGTCCCTAAGGCATCAGCCCACAGTCTGCGCCCCTGGGCAGAGGGGACAAGATATCCCCCTTCTGACCTCTCCCACCTTTGTAATTCCCACAGTAAATATCGGCAGGCTCCGGCCCCCTGCGGCTATTGTAATGTATGTCTGGCCTGCCGCTTTTCAATGGGCCTGCCCTCTGTACCTGTGTGTTATACATTCTGTGTCCTGTGAGTAAAGGGTTGTCATACTGGAAATACGTGGAGAAGCAGTGATCTGTTATATGCGCCCATGTAACCAAGCAATTCCAGCCAGCGTCCTTCATTCAGACTCCAGCCAAAGCAGAGTGGACCTCCTGAAACACGGTGTGGTACTGAAAGAGGTACTCCAGCACGGTAGACCACGTTAGAGGCCTCCCGCCCGTTATCGCAAGGTGAGCTGTATCGGCATCTAGCCGTTACAGCTCAGCGTATTGATGAGGGAAGGAGAACTGTGCCCCTTCTCCCATCATCCCCCACACTGACAGTGGGCGCGATGACGTCACCGCTTGGCGCTCACTGTCAGTAGATGAGCGGGAGCGCCGCTGGAACAAGGAGGAAGAGAGGTGAGTATTTATTGTTTATTTATAGGATCTGCCTATGGGGGGTGCCTTATATACAGGATCTGCCTATTGGGGGGGTGCTGCCTTATATACAGGATCTGCCTATTAGGAGGGTGCTGCCTTATATACAGGATCTGCCTATTAGGGGGGTGCTGCATTATATACAGGATCTGCCTATTGGGGGGGTGCTGCCTTATATACAGGATCTGCATATGGGGGGGTGCTGCCTTATATACAGGATCTGCCTATTAGGGGGTGCTGCCTTATATACAGGATCTGCCTATTAGGGGGGTGCTGCCTTATATACAGGATCTGCCTATTAGGGGGGTGCTGCCTTATATACAGGATCTGCCTATTAGGGGGTGCTGCCTTATATACAGGATCTGCCTATGGGGGGGTGCTGCCTTATATACAGGATCTGCCTATGGGGGGGTGCTGCCTTATATACAGGATCTGCATATTGGGGGGTGCTGCCTTATATACAGGATCTGCATATTGGGGGGTGCTGCCTTATATACAGGATCTGCCTATTGGGGGGGTGCTGCCTTATATACAGGATCTGCCTATTGGGGGGGTGCTGCCTTATATACAGGATCTGCCTATTGGGGGGTGCTGCCTTATATACAGGATATGCCTATGGGGGGTGCTGCCTTATATAAAGGATCTGCCTATGGGGAGAGTGCTGCCATATAAAGGATCTGCCTATGGGGGGAGTGCTGCCTTATAAAGGATCTGCCTATGGGGGGAGTGCTGCCTTATACTACAGGGTCTGCCTATGGGGGTGCTGCCTTATACTATATTGAGGACTATCTGGCACATTACAGTTGAGGCCAAAAGTATTGACACCCCTGCGATTCTGTCAGATAATACTCAGTTTCTTCCTGAAAATGATTGCAAACACAAATTCTTTGGTATTATTATCTTCACTTAATTTGTCTTAAATGAGAAAACACAAAAAGAATTGTCCTAAAGCCAAATTGGATATAATTCCACACCAAACATAAAAAAGGGAGTGGACAAAAGTATTGGCACTGTTTAAAAAAATCATGTGATGCTTATCTAATTTGTGTAATTAACAGGACCTGTAACTTACCCGTGGCACCTAAAAGCTGTTGGCAATAACTAAATCACACTTGCAGCCAGTTGACATGGATTAAAGTTGACTCAACCTCTGTCCTGTGTCCTTGTGTGTACCACATTGAGCATGGAGAAAAGAAAGAAGACCAAAGAACTGTCTGAGGACTTGAGAAACCAAATTGTGAGGAAGCATGAGCAATCTCAAGGCTACAAGTCCATCTCCAAAGACCTGAATGTTCCTGTGTCTACAGTGCGCAGTGTCAACAAGAAGTTTAAAGCCCATGGCACTGTGGCTAACCTCTCTAGATGTGGACGGAAAAGAAAAATTGACAAGAAATTTCAACGCAAGATTGTGCGGATGTTGGATAAAGAACCTCGACTAACATCCAAACAAGTTCAAGCTGCCCTGCAGTCCGAGGGTACAACAGTGTCAACCCGTACTATCCGTCGGCGTCTGAATGAAAAGGGACTGTATGGTAGGAGACCCAGGAAGACCCCACTTATTACCCCGAGACATAAAAAAGCCAGGCTGGAGTTTGCCAAAACTTACCTGAAAAAGCCTGAAACGTTTTGGAAGAATGTTCTCTGGTCAGATGAGACAAAAGTAGAGCTTTTTGGGCAAAGGCATCAACAGAGTTTACAGGAGAAAAAAAGAGGCATTCAAAGAAAAGAACACGGTCCCTACAGTCAAACATGGCGGAGGTTCCCTGATGTTTTGGGGTTGCTTTGCTGCACTGGACTGCTTGACCGTGTGCATGGCATTATGAAGTCTGAAGGCTACCAACAAATTTTGCAGCATAATGTAGGGCCCAGTGTGAGAAAGCTGGGTCTCCCTCAGAGGTCATGGGTCTTCCAGCAGGACAATGACCCAAAACACACTTCAAAAAGCACTAGAAATGGTTTGAGAGAAAGCACTGGAGACTTCTAAGGTGGCCAGCAATGAGTTCAGACCTGAATCCCATAGAACACCTGTGAAGAGATCTAAAAATGGCAGATTGGAGAAGGCACCCTTTAAATATCAGGGACCTGGAGCAGTTTGCCAAAGAAGAATGGTCTAAAATTCCAGCAGAGCATTGTAAGAAACTCATTGATGGTTACCGGAAGCGGTTGGCCGCAGTTATTTTGGCTAAAGGTTGTGCAACCAAGTATTAGGCTGAGGGTGCCAATACTTTTGTCTGGGCCATTTTTGGAGTTTTGTGTGAAATGATCAATGTTTTGCTTTTTGCTTCATTCTCTTTTGTGTTTTTTCATTTAAGACAAATTAAATGAAGATAATAATACCAAAGAATTTGTATTTGCAATCATATTCAGGAAGAAACTGAGTATTATCTGACAGAATTGCAGGGGTGTCAATACTTTTGGCCACAACTTGATACTATATGAAGGTTATCTATGGGGCCATCATACAGTGTGGGGATTACAGTGAGGGGGCCATCATACAGTGTTGGAGCCATCAAACAGTTTGGAGGCTACTAAGGGGTCAGTATACTGTGTGGGTGGTACTATACAGTTAGGGGGCATTATACTGTGCATAGGGGAGCTGTACAGGGGGGAGACTCAGGACATTATTAAATGTAAAGTGGGCACTTATTGTTATAGTGGAACTCGGGTTACTGTGACTATCAAAGGGGCACACAGGGCAATATTACTTTCTAGGGGCAAAATGTGTGCACTGTTTTGTAGGGCACTTGCACCAGGCATTACTTTAAAGGGTACAGAGAACCACACAGTAGGTGCAGTAATAGGGACACATACGGCAGCAGCGGCTCAGTATTGGCGTATCAGATGCAGTAATAGGGTCACATACGGCAGCAGCAGCTCAGTATTGGGGTATCAGGGGCAGTAATAGGGACACATACGGCAGCAGCGGCTAAGTATTGGGGTATCAGGTGCAGTAATAGGGTCACATAGGGCAGCAGCGGCTCAGTATTGGGGTATCAGGGTCAGTAATAGGGACACATATGGCAGCAGCGGCTCAGTATTTGGGTATCAGGGGCAGTAGTAGGGACACATACAGCAGCAGCGGCTCAGTATTGAGGTATCAGGGGCAGTAGTAGGGACACATACGGCAGCAGCAGCTCAGTATTGGGGTATCAGGTACAGTAATAGGGACACAAAGGGCAGCAGCGGCTCAGTATTGGGGTATCAGGGGCAGTAATAGAGACACATACGGAAACAGCGGCCAAGTAATTGGGTATCAGGGGCAGTAGTAGGGACACATACGGCAGCAGTGGCTCAGTATTGGGGTATCAGGTGCAGTAATAGGGACACATACGGCAGCAGCGGCTCAGTATTGGGGTATCAGGGGCAGTAATAGGGATACATCCCCAGACAAATGGTCAGACTGAGCGTACCAACCAGACGTTGGAACAATATCTAAGATGCTATGTCAGCCATCTCCAAGATGATTGGTTGGAATTACTGCCGTTAGCCGAATTTTCATACAATTCTCAGAGAGCCTCCACTAAGTTCACTACTTTCTTTGCCAATCTGGGTTATCATCCATGTATCTTACCTAGGTCTCCGATTAATTCTCCGGTTCCAGCAGTCGAGGAAAGGCTGACTGAGATGAGGCAAAATCTGGAGGTTCTGAAGGAATCCCTGACCACGGCTCAAGAACGTTATAAGAGATCGGCTGATAGATTCCGTAAACCTGCACCCATGTTCAAGGTAGGAGATTCCGTGTGGTTATCAACTAAGAATCTGAAGTTAAACGTTCCTTCACAAAAACTTGGACAGAAATTCATTGGCCCTTTCAAGATCAACAGTATTGTGAGCTCTGTGGCCTGCCGGCTGAAGCTGCCTAGGACTATGAAAATACACCCAGTTTTTCATGTATCTTTACTAAAGCCTGTATATCCTAATACCTTCCAGGGACATGTTGTGCCACCTCCGCAGCCTGTGGTGATTGATGGGCAAGAACAATTTGTGGTGGAGGAAATTATTGATTCCAGGATTCGCAGGAATCGGCACCAATATCTTATAAGATGGCAGGGATATCCCCCGGAGGAAGACTCTTGGGAACCTGTGGAAAACATCAATGCCCAACAGAAGATCTCTCGTTTTCATCAAAGATTCCCTGAGAAACCAGGTCCAGGATCGTCCTGAGGCCGCTTCTAAGGAGGGAGTAATGTCAGGACTCTGAACATTTTGATTGCCTTTTGTTCATTACTGCCCTTTTCTAAGATGGCGTCTTTGGTCTCATGTGCACTGTGTCTTCCTGCTATAAAACTCCACCCCAGCCTTTAGTCTGTGCTAGAGTATTCTGCCTTGCATCCAGCTCCAACCTGGCGACTCCCTGGCTTTGCACCTGCTCCTGTGAACCTGTGTGGAGATCCTGCTACTCAGCTCTGAGTTTCTGCTGCATACATCGGTTTCCAGTAATCCTTCATCTGCTGCTTGTGCTTGTTTCCATCTGCATTTGCTGGACATGTAAGCTGTTGCTGCTCTGCTTAAACCTGAGACTTTTACCCAGGCCTCCCTGGTTGTGCTAAAATATTATTTGAACTGCCTTATAAGCATATCTATCTGTGTTTGGACTACCAAATACTTATTCGTGTCAAGTATCCTCAAGAATAATTGTGCTTCATAGACTTTCTGTGCGATTGCATTTTCCTCTGAAGTTTCCTATAGACTGCTAAGCTGCGTTTAATATTTACTCCAAGTGTTGTGGACTTGAGTTTCTCTCTGCACCTGTTTGAATCACTGTGTGATAATATAGACTTTACCACTTATGAAACTGTGTCCTGTAGTTGTCTTGTTCCTTGCAAAGAGTCTCCTGAGTTATCCCTTATAATCATTACACAGCGGCTCAGTATTGGGGTATCAGGTGCAGTAATAGGGACATATACGGCAGCAGTGGCTCAGTATTGGGGTATCAGGGGCAGTAATAGGGACACATACGGCAGCAGTGGCTCAGTATTGGGGTATCAGGGGCAGTAATAGGGACACATACGGCAGCAGCGGCTCAGTATTGGGGTATCAGGTGTAGTAATAAGGTCACATACGGCAGCGGCGGCTCAGTATTGGGGTATCAGGGGCAGTAATAGGGACACATATGGCATCAGTGGCTCAGTATTGGGGTATCAGAGGCAGTAATAGGGACACATACGGCAGCAGAGGCTCAGTATTGGGGTATCAGCAGGATGAGGAGTTTGTGCAGGTTGGGAATAGACGGTGATGGGGCTGGAATATGAGAAGTGAAACGAGTCTTTGTTGTATTCTCTGCAGGTGAGTCGTTGCTGGAACAAGTTGTCATGTCGGTCTGGGCCAGATGGAAAAGACGTGAAAAGTGACGACTCCATCAGAAAGAACGTCAGTGGTAAGACATTATCTGTAACTGTGCTGTGATCTCTTACATGTTCTGTAGGACTGGTATCTACCACTGACCATATGGCGGTAATATCCATGTTGGTCTTTATATAGAGATTATCTTCAATAATAGCGCGGTCATCTGCTGAGGTTCTCCTCCACTATTAGGCCGGCGTCACACTAGCGAGTTTTACGGATGTATGAGAGGTGCAGAAAATACGGATTGCATACGGTACAATGATTCTCTATGTCCCAGCTCCTATCTGCCGTATTTTACTGATCCGTATTATACGGTCTTGTATGGCCGTAGAAAATCGCAGCATGCTGCGTTTGTCACCGTATTGCGCAAAAAAAATCGCCAATGAAAGTCTATGGGGGCGAGAAAAATACGGATTACACACGGACCAGCAGTGTGACTTGCGAGAAATACTCAGCGGTGTTCTATAGAAAAGCCGGTAATTCAATTGCCAGCTTTTTCTTACTCCTTCACAAACCCGACATACAGTAAACCATCTCATAACCCTTTTTTTTTTTTGCATATTCCACACTACTGTTAGTAGGGTGTATGTGCAAAATTTGGGTGATGTAGCTTGTAAAATAAAGGGTTAAATCGCGGAAAAAATTGGCGTGGGCTCCCGCGCAATTTTCTCCGCCAGAGTGGTAAAGCCAGTGACTGAGGGCAGATATTAATAGCCTAGAGAGGGTCCATGGTTATTGCCCCCCCCCCCCCCGGCTAAAAACATCTGCCCCCAGCCACCCCAGAAAAGGCACATCTGGAAGATGCGCCTATTCTGGCACTTGGCCACTCTCTTCCCACTCCCGTGTAGCGGTGGGATATGGGGTAATGAAGGGTTAATGTCACCTTGCTATTGTAAGGTGACATTAAGCCAGATTAATAATGGAGAGGCGTCAATTATGACACCTATCCATTATTAATCCAATAGTACGAAATAGTTAATAAAACACACACATTATTTAAAAGTATTTTAATGAAATAAAGACACAGGGTGTTGTAATATTTTATTATACTCTTAATCCACCTGAAGACCCTCGTCCTGTAAAAAAGGTAACATAAAAAATCAACAATATCCCATACCTTCCGTCGTTCTGTCAGTCCCATCCATCTGAAGGGGTTAAATCATTTTACAGCCAGGAGCTGTGCTAATGCAGTCGCTCCTGTCTGTAAAATGTTGTGAATGAATGTAATGCAGGGGAATGTCCTGCAGTTACCTTGAGTCGCGGTGATGCGCCCTCTGCTGGATGTCCTCATATGAACTCGAGCCTGGGAAAAATTCACATAATGTGTGAGTGTCTCAATGACATATACAGGTCCTTCTCAAAAAATTAGCATATAGTGTTAAATTTCATTATTTACCATAATGTAATGATTACAATTAAACTTTCATATATTATAGATTCATTATCCACCAACTGAAATTTGTCAGGTCTTTTATTGTTTTAATACTGATGATTTTGGCATACAACTCCTGATAACCCAAAAAACCTGTCTCAATAAATTAGCATATCAAGAAAAGGCTCTCTAAACGACCTATTACCCTAATCTTCTGAATCAACTAATTATTGGATTAATAATGGATAGGTGTCATAATTGACACCTCTCCATTATTAATCTGGCTTAATGTCACCTTACAATAGCAAGGTGACATTAACCCTTCATTACCCCATATCCCACCGCTACACGGGAGTGGGAAGAGAGTGGCCAAGTGCCAGAATAGGTGCATCTTCCAGATGTGCCTTTTCTGGGGTGGCTGGGGGCAGATGTTTTTAGCCATGGGGGGGCCAATAACCATGGACCCTCTCCTGGCTATTAATATCTGCCCTCAGTCACTGGCTTTACCATTCTGGCGGAGAAAATTGCGCGGGAGCCCATGCCAATTTTTTCCGCCATTTAACCCTTTATTTTAGCAGCTACAGCGCTGAAATTTTGCACATACACACTACTAACATTAGTAGTGTGGAATATGCAAAAAAAAGGGGGATATGAGATGGTTTACTATATGTAAACCATGTCTCATATCCTGTCGGGTTTGTGCAGGAGAAATGAAAAGCCGGCAATTGAATTACCGGCTGTTCACAGATATCGCGCTGAATGAAATCTAAATACAGAATATATATATATATATATATATATATGTGTCTCAATGACATATATATATATATATATATACTGTATATATGTTTTCCCGAACATTTGAGCACATAAATTCATTAGATGTCGGTTTTGCAAGCCTGCGCGAAAATCTCGCAGTACGGATGCCATACGGATTACATACGGAGGATGCCATGCGCAAAATACGCTGACACACCCTGACTACGGATCAATATTTTGGGAACATTTCTCCGTAGTACGGACGTATAATACGTGGCGTATTGTCTTACGCCAAGTGTGACGCCGGCCTTAAAGTGAACAACCCCTTTAATCTGCGAGATCTTGTGCCTGTGACTAAAACCAGTTATACCTCTATATCCTGTCGGCAGCACATCTGCTACAATGAAGGTAGAAGCCCAGATCCATTGCTCTTTTTGCACATTTATTTGGAGTAAATGTTTTCATTTTAGGTTGCTTTTTTTTTTTTTTTGCACCAAATTCATTATGGCTTTTGCGCCAGTTTTGCACTAACTTTTCAGTCATGGACATCTTTTGGGTTTACGGTTCTCATTATCCAGATGTTTTTTTTACTAAATTGACACCTTTCAAAACATTACAAAATTCTGGCTAAGTGGCACCAAGAGCAGGAAAAAATGATGTATTTTGGTTTTTTTTCCCCTCTATTGCTCCATTGAGGACATCTTCTCTAGAAAGAAGCAAATGTTTTTTGTTTTTTTTAATTTGCGCAAAATACGATGCATCACAATGTTTAATTTGGTGCAAAATTCACCAGTAAAAACAAAAGTCAAGAAAGGTAGGGGGAAAAAAAAAAAAAAATCAGGAGCAAGTGAGCAACTCGCTTCATACGTGAAATTTAAAAGAAAAAAATCTTCAGTCATTAAGGGGTTATTTTTTTTTCCATAAAACCCATCATCTGCCGAGCAAGAACAATGCAATAAGTCATGGTGACAGATCCAGGACGGGATTTATCGAGCCATTGACATCTTTGTGGTTTATACCTGCGATAAGATGGGCCATCCTGCACACGACAGAAGGAGACGGCGGCCGGTGGAATCCATCATCCACACTACTAATATCCAATCACTGTGTGCGAGTATATAGTATATACATGGAGAGCCCCCACGCAAGGTCAATGGGGTACTCGGTACCGGGTCCTTCAGTTCCCGATGGCAGGGCTGGACTGGGACCGAAATTCAGCCCTGGCATTTTTAAGCACACAGGCCCACGTCTTGTAACTTCTGTAATCTTCCTCTAGATGGTCTAAGTACAGGTCAGCAGCATACAATCAAAACGTTCTATGTTGCGGACCTACATAGCCCACAGCAACTGAATTATGGCCAATTTAGATGAGCCAATAATCATGAAATGTGTGATTGTAAGAGCGCATTTTCCTGATTATTGGCTCATTTAAATAGGTCAGTAATCACCTGATGTAAGAGCAAAATGATTATTAGTCACATAAGACGATTTTTAGCCAGCTTAAAAATAAAGCTTCTTGGTAGCATATTGAACCGGTAAACAGGACATGCACTCCTGAGAACAGGACATTCTATGTGCACAAAACATTAACAGTCGCTGTGTGTCCTCCTGTGTGGATAGGCCGTATAGGATGCTGACTGAGGTGTATATGGCTGGTCGGTGGTCATGTACATGTTATAGCACAGTAATGACAGCAAAGTCTCATTCAGACGTCCATTTCTCACATACATGTTTTATCTGTGGTTTTTATTATTTCTTTTCCATTATAGTCTATGGTGCTGCTCACAGGCCCAAATGTTTTTGCAGACTGTGACCCCAAATAAAAATCAGAGACATTTTTGTTTTTCATCGTTGTCGCAGACAAAATCACCTATACAGGTGTATGAACCTGTGCCACTCATGGACAGCACATAGATAGCACCAGTGCACACTCTGTGTAGTCCGTGATTAACATTGTAATGTATAAGAGAAGCTTTTAACTAATTTATTTTTTTCGTACGTGAAAATCACTTAAGTTTCAGCCTGGGAGCAAGCACACATTACCGGCCCATGTGACTCATTAACCAGTTCACCGCTGCTTTGCCTTCCTTACAGAAGCAGCAGAGGTAACTTTTAAAAAACAGGACTGGACAGATCGTTTTCATGTTGGGATTCATGTATTTTGTGGCTGCAGAACCAACGGTAACGGTATATGCACAGTTGCACACATCTTTTTCAAGTGGATTGCGGCAGGCACCCCTCACCTGAAAAAGCGCCACAAACCTGCCGCTAAACATGAACTCAGTGCACAGCAATGTAAAACGACATTGCTGTACCTGCTCCATCTGTTACTTCTTTTAACTGCTTCCGTGCTCGGAAACTGAGGCCATTAAAAGAAGTAGCACAGTCTGTCATGTGCAACTATAGTTGTCAGTGGCACAAAAAACCATGGCGCCTTCAGCTAAAATATTTGAGATGCTTTCCTGAAGCAACTCTGCCACCTGAAATAAAATGCTGTGTGCACATACCCTAGATATGAACACTAGGCCACAGCACCCTGCAGACGCTGAATACAAGAATCATTCGAAGGCCGGGGTCACACTTGTGAGTGTGATGCGAGTCTCTCACATCAATACCCGGCACTGCCGCAGGCACTCGGGACCGGAGTTTCATCACCACATCCTATACATAGAACAGGGATTGTTATCTTGTGGAGACTGAGCGTCTCCGCAAGATAGACATGCTGCGGTCTATAAAGACGCCTCGCATGTAGGGTTGAGCAAAACGGATCGGACAAATTCCAAAGTCGACGACTTTTGGCAAAGTCAGGTTTCATGAAACCCGACCCGATCCCAGCATGGGATCGGCCACGCGGTCGGCGATCTTCGTGCCAAAGTCGCGTTTCGTATGATGCGTTTAGCGCCATTTTTTAGCCAATGAAGGAGCGTGGGCAGAGTGATGACATAGGTCATGTTATCGCCATGTTGTCGCTTGTGTGCTGTAGCGATTTGCAATGTGTAACACCAGCTTTTCTGGGGCGGGGACGAGAGAGAGAGAGATATTTCCCATTGACCTGCATTGGGTTTCGTGTTTCGGTAGATCCCCGACTTTTCGCGGTAATCGGCCGATTTCACTCGACTCGACTTTTGAGATAGTCGGGTTTCGAAAAACCCGCCTCGACCCTAAAAAAGTAAAAGTCGCTCAACCCTACTCGCATGTGCGTAATTTCAGGCGTGTCACCCGCATCCCTGTACGCATAGTGGATATGGGATTTCATTAAAGGGAACCTGTTGCCCCCAAAATTGAAGGTAAGCTAAGCCCACCGGCATCAGGGGCTTATCTACAGCATTCCGCATGTAACCTGAAAGATGAGAAAAAGAGGTTAGATTAAACTCACCCAGGGGTGGTCCGGCTGCGGTCCGATCCGATGGGAATTGCAGTCTGGTTCGGGGGGTCCCATCTTCTTACGACGACGTCCTCTTCTTGTCTTCACGGTGCGGCTCCGGCGCAGCCATACTTTGTCAGCCCTGTTGAGGGCAGAGCAAAGTACTGCAGTGCGCAGGCGCCGGGAAAGGTCATACATACAGTACATATACACACACACACATACTGTACACACACACACACACACACACACACACACACACACACACACACACACACACAGTACATATATAGACACATAAGGTGCATATATATACATACACATATACACACACACACTTACATACACACACACATACTGTACATATACACACACACAGTACATATAGACACATAAGGTGCATATATATACATACACATATACACACACAGTACATATATAGACACATAAGGTGCATATATATACATACACATACACACACACACTTACATACACACACACATACTGTACATATACACACACACAGTACATATAGACACATAAGGTGCATATATATACATACCCATATACACACACACTTACATACAGTACATATACACACACAGTACATATATACACACACAGTACATATACAGACATACAGTACATACTGTATACACTTACATACAGTACATATACACACACAATACATATATAGACACATAAGGTGCATATATATATATATATACACACACTTACATACAGTACATATACACACACATACTGTACATATACACACACATACAGTACATATAATAGACACATAAGGTGCATATATATACATACACATATACACACACACTTACATACAGTACATATACACACACATACATACTGTACATATACACACATACTGTACATATACACACACAGTACATATATAGACACATACAGTGCATATACACACACACACTTACATACAGTACATATACACATACTGTACATATACACACACATACAGTACATTTACATATATAGACACATAAGGTGCATATGTATACATACACATATACACACAGTACATATATATTATATACATACTCAAAATACAGACACATGACCTGCACATATACACACTTTACACATTGAGCATACACATATACTCACTCCTTTCTGCAGGCAGCTGTATTGCCTCATTAGACGATACTTGCTAGGAGCAGGGGATCTCAGCTCCGTCGCTAGCGGTTGCACACAGGCCTGAGCCCTCCTCTCAGCCCTGCATCCTCCAGCTCTGATCCGGCAGAGGAGGGAACGCTGCAGCTGCTATTGGAGGAGCTCAGTGCAGGGATCTTCCAGTCTTTTTCTCCTCACAGCACTGGCCCCGCCCACCTCCTCAATGGTTTCTGTAGCTTCCCTGCTTGTATTCAATGGCTGGGTGCTAGACAGCAGCTGTGCTGGCGATATGGATCTGATGCCACCTATAGAGATATGTAAATTTTCCCCCATCAGGCGGCCATGAGCAGGAGCTGGTCTGAGAATAAATGCCTCCCTTCCCCCCTCCACCTTGCCTCTACCCTTCCTCCTCACTGCCGACTCCTGTGTCTCACTGCCGCTGCTCACATGAACAGAGCAGTTGAGGCCACGCCTCCTTCTCCTGAGCGGCTCCTGTCCTGTCACATCAATGGTGCTCCTGCAGAGGGAGCTGCCCACGGCAGGGGGCGGCCCCTCTGGCAAATGCCAGAACTGCCCGATGGCCAGTCCGGCCCTGCCCAATGGGGATGTCACGGTGGCCTGACCCGGCCTGTGGCCCTTTGAGGGGCGCCCAATAAAAGGTGAAGTTTGTATAATGTTCGTGATGCCACCTGTGGTATTCGGTCAGGGTGACCGGCGCTGCTTAGGGGTCCGCTGGGGTGATGTTATGGCAGCTAGATGGTATACCTTCCCACAGGTGAAGTGTATCCCCAGGGCTTCCCAGTGTATAGATGGTGGATGGTGTAAGGCGCGGTGAATAACAAGGACACAAGATTGCAGTCTCTTTACCTTTTACTGAAGGCTTCAGTGTCCACAGTCCTGGGCACCGGATCACAGGGTAGGCAGAGTCCGGCTGGTCTGAAGGCAAATCCAGAGTCTCCTTATCCAGGTGGAATGCAATAGCCTTCCTATGCGCACAGTAACACAGTAGGTCCTCACTTGCTTAAGCTGGAATGAAGTCCTCACTGTTATTACTCTTCTCTCTCTGTTCCCCGTGGTCGGATAGAACAAAACCCGTATGACTGATGGCCTGAGGCTTGTTTATAGGGACCCTAGAGACGCCCCGACCCCCACAAGTTGCCACCTGTCTTCTTAGGTGTTAAGGTCGGGCAGCCAACTTGGAATTGACTGTCCTGACAGTCTCTGAAGCAATGGCGTAGAGCACTTTACTCCCTCGGTATTCTGGCTACCGGAACGCGCACCAGAAGGATGCAGCTCCTCTCATCTACTATCCTCTCTGGTATCCACTTGTTGCTATGCCTTCGCTTCTCACTCACTACAACACGCTTCCTTTCAATGTCTCCCTCTTTGGATGCTGCCGCACGTGGGGCAGGCGCAGCTCCATGGACCCTCGTCTTCCTCAGACCTCAGTCTGAATCTGACTGGAGATCATTCCAGCCAGCTCGGTCTGGAGACCTTTCTCTCTCAGTCTCCAGCCAGGAACTCCCTAACTTTCTAACCAACCCACCAGTTTTACCTAACTGTGAGGAGTGGCCTAATGGATAGAACCTTTGCTCCCCCTGGTGGACTGGAGTTTGAAGTGTGTGGTGTGTCTGTGATACCTGGACAGGAGATCTCCTTTATTGGCTCCAGACGCAATATCACTCCCCCTGGTGGAGGAATAATATTACTGCAGCAACTAGGACTCTGGGGCGCTGCATACATATAATGGAGAATCTACAGTCAGTATATAGAATGGCTGCAAACACTGAAGTCAGAAATCACCTCCAAATCCACTTAAACCATAAGGTGCTGTTCACACAGTGGTCTTTTTTATGAGAATTTAAGTGGCTTTCACATTGGAAACCAAATATTCTTTTAATGCTTTTCCTATTGGAGTTCAGTGAAAAATCCACTTTCCTGTTATTTCCAAGTTATTTTTACAATAAGGTTTTGAAAACATCAAAGTGAAAAAGAAAAAATGAGATGTCGCTCCTTTAATGAGAATTCCAAGTGGAATTTGCTCCAAAGTTAAAAAAGGCTGCAAAAAAAAAGTGGAAAAATATGCTTAAAAAATGTAAAAAAAAAAATGAAAAAGTTAAAATAAAATAAAAAAAGCGGCGATTCCTGGAGTAGATTCCTCTGACACCTCCCCAAAAAAATAAAAGTCCCTGCACTTGGCTGATTTTGTTGCAGAACTGCCGCCAGCTGCGCGACCACGGAGAAATCCTTCATAATAATTAGTGGCAATAGTCAGATCATGGCCAAGATCAGGAGCGGGGGCACATGTGCATACCTCCCAACCGAACTGGATCCGGGACTGTCCCGATTTTGACAGTCAGCCCCACGATCCCGGGCGGGACATTAGTTGTCCCGCATTGGTTGGGAGGTGTGTAATATCACCCGGTCAGCTCCCTGAGTCCCTGCACCCGCAGAGCAGCACACCACATATTGGCTGCTCTGTGCGCACAGGACCTGTGATGAAGTCACAGGATGGGAGGAGACAAGGGGTCACATGATCGGGAGGACCTCCGTGTACAGGACTCTGCTGGTTGTCATGGCGCTGGACGAGGGTAAGCGTATGTGTGAGGTCAGGAGAGGTTTACAGTGTGGATGTAGCATAGCCGTGTGTGTACGAGGTGTATGGATCAGAGCAGCATGTGAAAGGTGTATGGAGCGAAGTCGTGTGTGTAAGAGGTGTACGGAGCGCAGCCGCATGTGTACGAGGTGTACGGAGCACAGCCGCTTGTGTACAAGGTGTACGGAGCGGAGCAGCGTTTGAAAGGTGTATGGAGCAGAGTCATGTGTGTAAGACGTGTACGGAGCGGAGCCACGTGTGTACGAGGTGTACGGAGCGGAGCCACGTGTGTACGAGGTGTACAGAGCAGAGCCACGTGTGTACGAGGTGTGCGGAGCAGAGCCATGTGTGTACAAGGTATACGGAGCGGAACAGCATGTGCAATTTGTATGGAGCGGAGCCGTGTGTGTACGAGGTGTATGGAGTGGTGCCGTGTGTGTACGAGATGTATGGAGAGGAGCCGTGTGTGTGCAAGGTATACGGAGAGGAGCAGCGTGTGCAATGTGTATGGAGTGGAGCCGTGTGTGTACGAGTTGTACGGAGTGGTGCCGTGTGTGTGTACGAGGTGTACGGAGCGGAGCCGTGTGTGTGCAAGGTATACGGAGCAGAGCAGCGTGTGCAATGTGTATGGAGCGGAGCCGTGTGTGTAAGAGGTGTACGGAGAGGAGCCGCATGAGCAAGGACTATGGAGCAGAGTCGTGTGTGTACGAGGTGTACAGAGCACAGCCACGTGTGTACGAGGTGTGCGGAGCAGAGCCATGTGTGTACAAGGTATACGGAGCGGAGCAGCATGTGCAATGTGTATGGAGCGGAGCCATGTGTGTACGGAGTGGTGCCGTGTGTACGAGATGTATGAAGAGGAGCCGTGTGTGTATGAGGTGTACGGAGCGGAGCCGTGTGTGTGCAAGGTATACGGAGCGGAGCAGCGTGTGCAATGTGTATGGAGTGGAGCCGTGTGTGTACGAGGTGTACGGAGTGGTGCCGTGTGTGTACGAGATGTATGGAGCAAAGCCGTGTGTGTACTAAGTGTACGGAGTGGAGCCGTGTGTGTACGAGGTGTACGGAGCGGAGCCGCATGTGCAAGGTGTATGGAGCGGAGTCGTGTGTGTACGAGGTGTATGGAATGGAGTCGCATGTGTGCGAGGTGTACGGAGCAGACGCTGGCTGTGTCGGATCGGAGCAGATCTTGCTCCTCGCTCTGACACTGACTGGCACAGGAGACACAGGAGGTATTTATCAGTGGCGTATCACAGCTGCAGCGACGTGAGCAGTCAGCAGCGCAGCTGGATGACACCATTCAGCATCCGTGGGAGTGGAAGCTGCCGGCTGCTGTGAGGTGAAAGGTGTGTGTGTAGTGATGGAGAAGGCAATGATGGGGGTGGGGTAACCATAAGTGGCCATTATACTGTACCCAGCATTGTGTGGGGCATTATACTGTATGGAGCATCGTGTGGGGCCATTATACTGTACCCAGCATTATGTGTGGCCATTATACTGTACCCAGCATCGTGTGGGGCCATTATACTGTACAAAGCATCATGTGGGGCCATTATACTGTATGGACCATCACGTGGGGCAAGCATACTGTACGCAGCATCATGTGGGGCCATTATACAGTATGGAGCATAATGTGGCCATTATACAGTATGGAGCATTATGTGTGGCCATTATACAGTATGGAGCATCATGTGTAGCCATTATACAGTATGGAGCATCATGTGTGGCCATTATACAGTATGGAGCACTGTGTGGCCAATATACAGTATGGAGCATCATGTGGAGCCATTATACAGTATGGAGCATCATGTGTGGCCATTATGCAGCATCATGTGGGCCTATTATACTGTATGGAGCATCACGTGGGGCAAGTACACTGTACGCAGCATCATTTGGGGCCATTATACAGTATGGAGCATCATGTGTGGCCATTATACAGTATGGAGCATCATGTGTGGCCATTATACAGTATGGAGCTTCACGTGGGGCCAGTACACTGTACGCAGCATCATTTGGGGCCATTATACAGTATGGAGCATCATGTGGGGCCATTATACAGTATGGAGCATCATGTGTGGCCATTATACAGTATGGAGCACTGTGTGGCCATATTTTTTTTTGTTTATAATTATTGTTTACGAAACATTGTGATCAGAAGTGCTAAATGGGTGTGGTTGGGGCGTGACTAGTTGTGAAATGGGTGTGGTCAGAGGTGTGGCCTAAAATTTACTGCAGCACATGTGCACGGGCTGGGGGTGTAAGGCGGCACATGTGCATGGCCCAGGGGGTGTAAGGCAGCACATCTGCAGGGGTCGGAGGTGTAAGGCAGCACATGTGCGTGGGCCGGGGGTGTAAGGCGGCACATGTGCGTGGGCCGGGGGTGTAAGGCGGCACATCTGCAGGGGCCGGAGGTGTAAGTCGGCACATGTGCGCAGGCCGAAGGTGTAAGGCGGCACATGTGCGCGGGCCAGAGGTGTAAGGTGGCACATGTGCGCGGGCCAGAGGTTTAAGGCGGCACATCTGCGCGGGCCAGAGGTGTAAGGCAGCAGATTACGGATGCCGTCCCGTATACAGACAGCACCGATGTAAACTAGATGAAGAAAATGGCGCGGTGGCCGATGTGGAGGAGAAGCTTGTTGCATCTTTTTGCAGTTTATTCTGTCTTCACTTCATCTCACGTTCGGATGATTTTCTGACACTTCTGCCCCTACATTTTTCCGCACGGTCACACTTTTTACCTAAGTCGCTCCCACTTGTTGAATAAACAGGAATGACACAAAAAGCTTCAGAAACACAAAATACAGGAAATCTAAAAGAAAAACATGTTGGTTTGCTAAGTTTCTCCCTGCAACTAGTTAGTGAATAATGTGCAGCACGCGGCGGGCAGCACAGTAAGGGGATCAGGGCTGCAAATTGTGCAAAACACAGACATTTAACAGCCCCATAAAACTGTGTGTACCGCTAGTAGTAGCCGGCTGTGAGGGCACTATGGACCCACTACATCGGGACCCTCTGGTGCCTGCTGAGGTTTTGATATTGCAGATTTTAAGCCCCATTATGGAAGATACATTTCTTAGAAAAAAAAAAATAAGCAGCCTGAAAAAAAAAAAAAAAAACACCAAAAACTCATCATGGGACCATAGCCTAAGGCTGTGTGCACATGGAGGTTTCCAGCGGAAGCCATGCAAGGAAATTCTCCTTCCTTGGGAAGATTTCCGTTGTTTGCAGCCTCTATGATTGGACTTATGGAGTAACGATCTGCACCTAGCAGACCTCATTAGCTCTGGGTCCAGGACTACCATTAAGAATTTCAAGGCCCCATACTGACAACATTTTTGGGCCCCCTTGAGACTCCGCCCCGGCTCAACCCAAGCTCCCCCTCAAACTTTCCAATGTCCCACCCCCCACTCTTGGAAAAACTCCACTTTTGCACCACGTCCTCACATATCACACATTAACAGTTCCCATCTAACACCAGATCACATACATAGCCGGCAGCTTTTGTTTTAGCCAAAAGAATTTTTAAGCCGCTGCTACGGCAAGGTAGACACTTTTGGCCGAGCCCTACTTTACTCTCAACTATTAAACATTTCTTAAACTATCCAACACTTATTTTAGGTATATTTTATTTATTTTTCTTTAAGGAAATGTGTCACATACATTTTTTAAAATAACCAATAATACCACATAAAAGGGACAAATACCATCACACCACGGAGGGACCACATATCACCACCACATTGTGACCGAATAATACCACATAAAAGGAAGAAATACTGCCACACCATGACTAGACCACATATTACCACCACATAGTGACCGAATAATACCATGTACACGGAACAAATACTGCCACACCATGGCCATACCACATTTCACCACCATATAGTGACACAATACTACAATACTGATCATTAATAAAAAAACCACTAATATCACCATATCTGCCATTATACACAGGAGCTCTGTACATAGTATACAGTGTATAGTGTCCATGTACACGTAATACAGTGATCACCAGTGACATTGTACACAGGAGCTCTGTATATAGTGCATAGTGTCCGTATACACGTACTACAGTGCTCAATAGTGACATTATACACAGGAGCTCTGTATATAGTGTATAGTGTCAGTGTACACGTACTACAGTGCTCAAAAGTGACATTATACACAGGCGCTCTGTGTATAGTGCCAGTGTACACGTAATACCGTGCTCAATAGTGAAATTATACACAGGAGCTCTGTATATAGTGCATAGTGTCCGTGTACACGTACTACAGTGCTCAATAGTGACATTATACACAGGAGCTCTGTGTATAGTGTCAGTGTACACGTAATACAGTGCTCAATAGTGACATTATACACAAGAGCTCTGTATATAGTGCATAGTGTCCGTGTACACGTACTACAGTGCTCAATAGTGACATTATACACAGGAGCTCTGAATATAGTGTATAGTGTCAGTGTATACGTACTAAAGTGCTCAACAGTAACATACACAGGAGCTCTGTGTATAGTGTATAGTGTCAGTGTACATGTAATACCGTGCTCAATAGTGACATTATACACAGGAGCTCTGTATATAGTGCATAGTGTCCGTGTACACGTACTACAGTGCTCAATAGTGACATTATACACAGGAGCTCTGTATATAGTGTATAGTGTCAGTGTACACGTACTAAAGTGCTCAATAGTAACATTATACACAGGAGCTCTGTGTATAGTGTATAGTGTCAGTGTACACGTACTACAGTGCTCAATAGTGACATTATACACAGGAGCTCTGTATATAGTGTATAGTGTCAGTGTACTAAAGTGTGTTGTGAATTCTGCTCTGGGGTTCCCTCCGGTGGTTGTTGGTAGTAATGCAGTTGTCCCTGGGTTGCAATCCTGGGCAGGTGTCCCTGCTGATTGCAGCTCTGACTGGGATATTTAGGTGTGCAGGATTCATTAGCCCTTGCCAGTTGTCCATTGTTCTTGGAGGTTTTGCATCTCTGTCTGGTTCCTCCTGCCCTGCTGCCAAATCAGCAAAGATAAGTGTCTGGTTTTGTAGCACACATGCTGTGTGCTTTACAATTCAGTACTATTCAATGTTTTTTCTTGTCCAGCTTAGACTGTGTTTGGATATTTCAGTCTAGTTGGATTCTCAGGAGATGCAGATATACATTCCATGTCTTTAGTTAGATGGTGGAATTTTTGTATTATCTGCTGTGGATATTTTTAGGGTTTTAATACTGACCGCTTAGTATTCTGTCCTATCCTTTCCTATTTAGCTAGCGTGGCCTCTTTTGCTAAATCCTGATTTCTGCCTGCGTGTGTCTTTCCTCTAATACTCACAGTCAATATTTGTGGGGGGCTGCCTATCCTTTGGGGTTCTGCTCTGAGGCAAGATAGAATTCCCATTTCCATCTATAGGGGTATTTAGTCCTCCGGCTGTGTCGAGGTGTCTACGATGTGTTAGGTACACCCCACGGCTACTTCTAGCTGCGGAGACAGTTTAGGGTTTGCGGTCAGTACAGGTTCCACCTTCTCCTGAGAAAGTCTCATGCGGCTCCAAGGTCACCGGATCATAACAGTACAACTGGCCTGCAATGAGTTAAATGCATCTCAGAAGAAGGGAAGAAAGCCATTTTTTTTTCTGTAGCCTGCTTTGTCTTTTCTTCCCTCTTTTCCTCTGGGTGGCTGAGGAGCCTTGTGCTAGCATTGATGTTCAGGGATTAGCTTCTCGTGTAGACCAGCTTGCTGCTAGGGTACAGGGTATTTCTAATTATATTGTTCAGACTCCAGTTTTAGAGCCTAAGATTCCTACTCCTGATTTGTTTTTTGGGGACAGGTCCAAATTTTTGAGTTTTAAAAACAACTGTAAACTGTTTTTTGCTCTGAGACCTCGATCCTCTGGTGATTCCATTCAGCAGGTTAAAATTGTCATCTCCCTGCTGCGTGGCGATCCTCAGGATTGGGCATTTTCCCTGGAATCTGGGAATCCAGCCTTGCTTAATGTAGACGCCTTTTTTCAGACTTTAGGATTATTATATTATGAACCAAATTCTGTGGATCAAGCGGAGAAGACCTTGTTGGTCCTGTCTCAGGGTCAAGAAGCGGCAGAATAGTATTGTCATTGTTAATTTAGAAAATGGTCTGTGTTGACTAAATGGAATGATGATGCTTTGGCGGCAATTTTCAGAAAGGGTCTTTCTGAATCCGTTAAAGATGTTATGGTGGGGTTTCCCACACCTTTCGGTCTGAGTGATTCTATGTCTCTGGCCATTCAGATTGATCGGCGCTTGAGGGAGCGCAGAACTGTGCGCGCTGTGGCGTTGTCCTCAGAGCAGATGCCTGAGTCAATGCAGTGTGATAGGATTCTGTCTAGAACGGAACAACAGGGATTCAGACGTCAGAATAGGTTGTGTTTTTATTGTGGCGATGCTTCTCATGTCATTTCAGTCTGCCCTAAGCGTACAAAGAGGATCGCTGGTTCATTTACCATCAGTACTGTACAACCTAAATTTTTATTATCTGTATCCTTGATCTGCTCATTGTCATCATTTTCTGTCATGGCGTTTGTGGATTCAGGCGCCGCCTTGAACTTAATGGACTTTGAGTTTGCCAGGCGTTGTGGTTTTCCCTTGCAGTCTTTGCAGAACCCTATTCCGTTAAGGGGCATTGATGCTACACCTTTGGCTAAAAATAAGCCTCAGTTCTGGACACAGGTGACCATGTGCATGGCGCCAGCCCATCAGGAAGATGGTCGATTTTTGGTGTTGCATAATTTACATGATGCTATCGTGCTGGGTTTTCCGTGGTTGCAGGCACATAATCCTGTGTTGGATTGGAAGTCTATGTCTGTGACTAGTTGGGGATGTCAGGGGGTTCATAATGATGTTCCTTTGATGTCAATCTCTTCTTCCACTTCTGAAATTCCAGAGTTTTTGTCTGATTTTCAGGATGTATTCGATGAGCCCAAGTCCAGTTCCCTTCCACCGCATAGGGACTGTGATTGTGCGATTGACTTGATTCCAGGCTGTAAGTTTCCTAAGGGCCGACTTTTCAACCTGTCTGTGCCTGAACATACCGCCATGCGGAGTTATGTTAAGGAGTCTTTGGAGAAAGGACATATTCGGCCATCTTCTTCACCGTTGGGAGCGGGATTTTTTTTTGTTGCTAAGAAGGATGGCTCCTTGAGACCCTGTATTGATTATCGCCTCTTGAATAAGATCACGGTCAAGTTTCAATACCCTTTACCTCTGCTTTCCGATTTGATTGCTAGGATTAAGGGGGCTAGTTGGTTTACGAAGATTGACCTTCGGGGGGCATATAATCTTGTTTGTATTTAGCAGGGTGACGAATGGAAAACTGTGTTTAATACGCCCGAAGGCCATTTTGAATTCCTTGTGATGCCATTCGGGCTCTCTAATGCTCCATCTGTTTTTCAGTCCTTCATGCACGATATCTTCCGGACTTATCTTGATAAATTCATGATTGTATATTTAGATGACATTTTAATTTTTTCCGATGATTGGGAGTCTCATGTGAAACAGGTCAGGATGGTATTTCAGATCCTTCGTGATAATGCTTTGTTTGTGAAGGGGTCTAAGTGTCTCTTTGGAGTGCAGAAGGTTTCTTTTTTGGGCTTCATTTTTTCTCCCTCATCTATAGAGATGGATCCGGTTATGGTTCAGGCCATTCATGATTGGATTCAACCCACATCTGTGAAGAGCCTTCAGAAATTTTTGGGCTTTGCTAATTTTTATCGCCGTTTCATTGCTAACTTCTCCAGTGTGGTTAAACCCTTGACCGATTTGACGAAGAAAGGCGCTGATGTGACGAATTGGTCCTCTGCGGCTGTCTCTGCCTTTCAGGAGCTTAAACGCCGATTTACTTCTGCCCCGGTGTTGCGTCAACCGGATGTTTCTCTTCCGTTTCAGGTTGAGGTTGACGCTTCTGAGATTGGGGCAGGGGCCGTTTTGTCTCAGAGGGATCCTGTTGGTTCCTTGATGAAACCGTGTGCCTTCTTTTCCCGTAAGTTTTCGCCCGCTGAACGCAATTATGATGTCGGCAATCGGGAGTTGTTGGCTATGAAGTGGGCGTTTGAGGAGTGGCGACACTGGCTCGAGGGAGCTAAGCACCGTATTGTGGTCTTGACCGATCATAAAAATCTGATTTACCTCGAGTCTGCCAAGCGACTGAATCCTAGACAGGCTCGATGGTCTTTTTTTCCCATTTTGATTTCGTGGACTCGTATCTTCCGGGTTCTAAGAATATTAAGGCTGATGCCCTCTCTAGGAGTTTTTTGCCTGATTCTCCTGAGGTCCTTGAACCGGTAGGCATTCTGAAAGAAGGGGTGGTCCTTTCTGCCATTTCCCCTGATTTACGACGGGTTCTTCAGGAATTTCAGGCTGACAAACCTGACCGCTGTCCAGTGGGGAAACTGTTTGTTCCTGATAGATGGACTAGTAGAGTGATTTCTGAGGTTCATTGTTCTGTGTTGGCTGGCCATCCTGGTATTTTTGGTACCAGAGATTTGGTTGGTAGGTCCTTTTGGTGGCCTTCTTTGTCACGTGATGTGCGTTCTTTTGTGCAGTCCTGTGGGACTTGTGCGCGGGCCAAGCCTTGTTGTTCCCGTGCTAGTGGGTTGCTTTTGCCTTTGCCGGTCCCTGAGAGGCCCTGGACGCATATTTCTATGGATTTTATTTCTGATCTTCCGGTTTCCCAGAAGATGTCTGTCATCTGGGTTGTTTGTGACCAGTTCTCTAAGATGGTCCATTTGGTGCCTTTGCCTAAATTGCCTTCCTCTTCTGATTTGGTTCTGTTGTTTTTTCAGCATGTGGTTCGTTTGCATGGTATTCCGGAGAATATTGTGTCCGACAGAGGTTCTCAGTTTGTTTCTCGGTTTTGGCGGGCCTTTTGTGCTAAGCTGGGCATTGATTTGTCTTTTTCTTCCGCATTTCATCCCCAGACAAATGGCCAGACCGAGCGAACTAATCAGACCTTAGAAACTTATCTGAGATGCTTTGTGTCTGCTGATCAGGATGATTGGGTGGCTTTCTTGCCATTGGCCGAGTTTGCCCTTAATAATCGGGCTAGTTCTGCTACCTTGGTTTCACCCTTCTTTTGTAATTTTGGTTTTCATCCTCGTTTTTCTTCGGGGGAGGTTGAGCCTTCTGACTGTCCTGGTGTGGATTCTGTGGTTGACAGGTTGCAGCAGATTTGGGCTCATGTGGTGGACAATTTGGTATTGTCCCAGGAGGAGGCTCAACGTTTTGCTAACCGTCGTCGGTGTGTTGGTTCCCGGCTTCGGGTTGGGGATCTAGTCTGGTTGTCTTCCCGTCATGTTCCTATGAAGGTTTCTTCCCCTAAGTTTAAGCATCGCTTTTTTTGTCCTTATAGGATTTTTGAGATTATTAATCCGGTGTCTTTTCGATTGGCCCTTCCGGCTTCTTTTGCTATCCATAATGTCTTCCATAGATCTTTATTGCGGAAATATGTGGTGCCCATTGTTCCCTCTGTTGATCCTCCGGCCCCTGTGTTGGTTGATGGGGAGTTGGAGTATGTGGTTGAGAAGATTTTGGATTCTCGCTTTTCGAGGCGGAGGCTTCAGTACCTTGTCAAATGGAAGGGTTATGGCCAGGAGGATAATTCTTTGTTTTTTGCCTCTGATGTCCATGCTGCTGATTTGGTCCGTGCCTTTCATCTGGCTCATCCTGATCGGCCTGGGGGCTCTGGTGAGGGTTCGGTGACCCCTCCTCAAGGGGGGGTACTGTTGTGAATTCTGCTCTGGAGTTCCCTCCGGTGGTTGTTGGTAGTAATGCAGTTGTCCCTGGGTTGCAATCCTGGGCAGGTGTCCCTGCTGATTGCAGCTCTGACTGGGATATTTAGGTGTGCAGGATTCATTAGCCCTTGCCAGTTGTCCATTGTTCTTGGAGGTTTTGCATCTCTGTCTGGTTCCTCCTGCCCTGCTGCCAAATCAGCAAAGATAAGTGTCTGGTTTTGTTTTTGTAGCACACATGCTGTGTGCTTTACAATTCAGTACTATTCAATGTTTTTTCTTGTCCAGCTTAGACTGTGTTTGGATATTTCAGTCTAGTTGGATTCTCAGGAGATGCAGATATACATTCTATGTCTTTAGTTAGATGGTGGAATTTTTGTATTATCTGCTGTGGATATTTTTAGGGTTTTAATACTGACCGCTTAGTATTCTGTCCTATCCTTTCCTATTTAGCTAGTGTGGCCTCTTTTGCTAAATCCTGATTTCTGCCTGCGTGTGTCTTTCCTCTAATACTCACAGTCAATATTTGTGGGGGGCTGCCTATCCTTTGGGGTTCTGCTCTGAGGCAAGATAGAATTCCCATTTCCATCTATAGGGGTATTTAGTCCTCCGGCTGTGTCGAGGTGTCTACGATGTGTTAGGTACACCCCACGGCTACTTCTAGTTGCGGTGACAGTTTAGGGTTTGCGGTCAGTACAGGTTCCACCTTCTCCTGAGAAAGTCTCATGCGGCTCAAAGGTCACCGGATCATAACAAAAGTGCTCAATAGTAACATTATACACAGGAGCTCTGTGCATAGTGTATAGTGTCAGTGTACATGTAATACAGTGCTCAATAGTGACATTATACACAGGAGCTCTGTATATAGTGTATAGTGTCAGTGTACATGTACTACAGTGCTCAATAGTGACATTATACACAGGAGCTCTGTGTATAGTGTATAGTGTCAGTGTACACGTAATACAGTGCTCAATAGTGACATTATACACAGGAGCTCTGTATATAGTGCATAGTGTCCGTGTACACGTACTACAGTGCTCAATAGTGACATACACAGGAGCTCTGTATATAGTGTATAGTGTCAGTGTACACGTACTAAAGTGCTCAATAGTAACATTATACACAGGAGCTCTGTGTATAGTGTCAGTGTACACATAACACAGTGCTCAATAGTGACATTATACACAGGAGCTCTGTATATAGTGTATAGTGTCCGTGTATACGTAATACAGTGATCAGTAGTGACATTATACACAGGAGCTCTGTATATAGTGTATAGTGTCCGTGTACACGTAATACAGTGCTCAATAGTGACATTATACACAGGAGCTCTGTGTATAGTGTCAGTGTACAAGTAATACAGTGCTCAATAGTGACATTATACACAGGATTTCTGTATATAGTGTATAGTGTCCATGTACACGTAATACAGTGATCAATAGTGACATACACAGGAGCTTTGTATACAGTGTCAGTGTACAGGTAACTGTTATGACCCCAATGGCAGAGGGTCTCAGGAATCAATATCAAGTCTGCAAACACAAAAAACCAGCTCATAGGGCAGTGGTAACTGGGCTGACCATATATCTAATCCTAGCACCACAAATAGAAGCAGCCGGGGAACGTGCCTACGTTGGTTCTAGACGTCTCGCGCCAGCCGGAGAACTAACTAACCCTAGAAGGGAAAAGAAAGACCTTTCTTGCCTCCAGAGAAAAGACCCCAAAAGTTGGATACAAGCCCCCAACAAATAATAACGGTGAGGTAAGAGGAAAAGACAAACATAAGAATGAGCTAGGTATTTAGCAAAGAGAGGCCCACTAGCTAATAGCAGAATATAGTAAGATGACTTATATGGTCAGCAAAAACCCTATTAAAATATCCACGCTGGATATTCAAGAACCCCCGAACCGTCTAACGGCCGGGGGGAGAACACCAGCCCCCTAGAGCTTCCAGCAAGGTCAGAAATCACATTTAGTACAAGCTGGACAAAAATAGTAGCAAAGCAAGTAACTCAAAAAACAAAGAAGCAAGACTTAGCTTAATTTTGCAAGAGCCAGGACCAGCAGACAGGAGTATCAGAAGGATCTGATTACAACGATGCCAGGCACTGGACTAAGGATCCAGGAAGTTAATATAGCGACACCCCTGGACTAACGACCCAGGTGAGTGCCAAACAGAAAAAAGACAATCCCAGAGTCATACCACTAGTGACCACAAGAGGGAGCCAAAAAGTCTAATTCACAACAGGTAACACAGTGATCAATAGTGACATTATACACAGGAGCTCTGTATATAGTGTCCGTGTACACGTAATACAGTGATCAGTAGTGACATTATACACAGGAGCTATGTATATAGTGTCCGTGTACACGTAATACAGTGCTCAATAGTGGCATTATACACAGGAGCTCTGTGTATAGTGTCAGTGTACACGTAATACAGTGATCAGTAGTGACATTATACACAGGAGCTCTGTGTATAGTGTATAGTGTCCGTGTACACGTAATACAGTGCTCAATAGTGGCATTATACACAGGAGCTCTGTGTATAGTGTCAGTGTACACGTAATACAGTGCTCAATAGTGACATTATACACAGGAGCTCTGTATATAGTGTATAGTGTCCGTGTACACGTAATAGTGATCAATAGTGACATTATACACGAGCTCTGTATATAGTGTATAGTGTTCGTGTACACGTAATACAGTGATCAGTAGTGACATTATACACAGGAGCTCTGTATACAGTGTATAGTGTCCGTGTACACATAATACAGTGCTCAATAGTGACATTATACACAGGAGCTCTGTGTATAGTGTATAGTGTCAGTGTACACGTAATACAGTGCTCAATAGTGACATTATACACAGGAGCTCTGTATATAGTGTATAGTGTCCGTGTACACATAATACAGTGCTCAATAGTGACATTATACACAGGAGCTCTGTGTATAGTGTCCGCGTACAAGTAATACAGTGATCAATAGTGACATTATACAGAGGAGCTCTGTATACAGTGTCAGTGTACAGGTAACACAGTGATCAATAGTGACATTATACACAGGAGCTCTGTATATAGTGTATAGTGTCCGTGTACACATAATACAGTGCTCAATAGTGACATTATACACAGGAGCTCTGTGTATAGTGTATAGTGTCCATGTACAAGTAATACAGTGATCAATAGTGACATACAGAGGAGCTCTGTATATAGTGTATAGTGTCCGTGTACACGTAATACAGTGATCAGTAGTGACATTATACACAGGAGATCTGTACATAGTACACTGTGTATAGTGTAAGTGTACAAGTAATTCAGTGACCACTAGTGACATTACACAGAGGAGCTCTGTACATAGCATGTAGTGTCAGTATACAGGTAACACACAGACTTACCAGTGACGTCTCTAGTTAAAGTCCTTCATTTTTGCTTTTCTTCATCCAGCGCACAACGCCATCACTTCTTCCAGCCAGGAATCGTCTCTGCAGAATATAACACATAGTTATCTAGAGCACCGCTTCCAGAGCACATTCCCCACCTTTTTCCCAACTTCTACACTACACCAGATTAAAAAAAGTGACATAGTGCCGCCATGCACAGTAACAGGACCCCTCAATTCATCATTTGCTCTCCCACACTTTCAATACAGCATAATTTGTGTTCCCTCACCTTCAAGTTATCATTTGCTGTTCCCCACCCCCCAGTGTCAATCCATAATCATTGGCTTGCTCCCATCCCCAATCCAGCATCATTTCCTCTCCTCCACCCCCAATTCATCATTATTTGCTCTCCCCCCACCCTCAATTCATCATTGTTTGCTCTCCCCCACCCTTAATATATCATTTGCTGTCCCCCTCTCCAGGCTTAAACCCTTTGCGCTCTCACCCACAATACATCATCATTAGCTGTCCCCTACCCTAATATATGGCGCCTTGCCTTTCCAGTCTGAGATGCTTTGTCACCATGATTGTGGGTTTCTCTGTGGCACATATCTGGCGTTAGGGAGGACTGCCTCTATACAATGAGAGGGTGGTGAGGTATGCATAAAAACTTTTTTGGAGAAAATGCAGGTACGTCCACTCATAGAAGCGATATCTTTCATTTCAGATCCATAAACAGTTCTGTCAGCTCATCCAGACATATCTGAGCGCTCGTAATCACAGAGATCTCTAGGACTAAGAGAAGTGTCAGAAATGTCTGTATGAGCCGACAGAACTGTTTGTTATGGATCTGAAATAAAGCATATCGTTTGCATAAATAGACGCACCTGCTCAGTGGCGTAACTACAAAGTTATGGGCCCCGGTGCGAACTTCCAAATGGGGCCCCCCCCGCCATAAAATTCAATGTAAGCCCCATAGAATACAATGCAGCCCCCCCCTCATAGTATAATGCAGCCCCTCCATACAGGGGCAGTGACAAAGACACGAGCAAATGGTGACGAGGGGGCAGAGGAGAGGGAACAAGGGGGCAAGGAAGACAGGCACTAGGGGACACATGGGGGCTAGGAGGCAGGGGAGAAGGATACAAGGGGTCTAGTGGGCAAGGGAGACTGACACAAGTGGGCAAGGGAGACTGACACAAAGGGCACACGGGGACTAGTGGACAAGAGAGACTGGCACACGGGGACACGGACTAGTGGGCAAGGGAGACTGACACACGGGGAATAGTGGGCAAGGGAGACTGATACAAGGGGACTAGTGGGCAATGGAGACTGACACACGGGGACAAGCACAAGGGGACAAGGGAGACAGGCACAAGGGGACACATAGGGACTAGTGAGCAAGAGACTGACACAAGGGGACAAGGGATACAAGCACAAGGGGACACACAGGGACAAGTGGGAAAGGGAGACTGACACACAGGGACTAGTGGGCAAAGGAGACTGACACAAGCACAAGGGGACAAAGGAGACTGACAGAAGCACAAGGGGACATAGGAGACAGGCACATGGGGACACACAGGGACTAATGGGCAAGGGAGACTGGCACACGGGGACAAGGGACACAAGCATAAGGGGACAAGGGAGACAGGCACATGGGGACACACAGGGACTAATGGGCAAGGGAGACTGGCACATGGGGACACAAGCATAAGGGAGACAGGCTCAAGGGGACTCACGGCCCCCTGACCTGCCAGAGCCGCTTGCAGCTGCGACCGTAGTAGTTACGCCGCTGCCTCACACACACACATACTACAGATATCACACACACACACTACAGATATCACACACACACACATCATACTACAGATATCACACACACATCATATTACAGATATCACACACATACTACAGTTATCACACACACACACTACAGATATCACACACACACACAGACATACTACAGATATCACACACACACACATCATACTACAGATATCACACACACACACACACACACTACAGATAACACACACACACACACTACAGATATCACACACACACACACACACACACACACACTACAGATATCACACACACACACACATACACACACTACAGATATTACACACACACACACATCATACTACAGATATCACACACATACTACAGTTATCACACACACACTACAGATACCACACACACACACACACACACCAGAGATACCAGCTCATATACACAACTCACAATCTCCTCTCTGGTACAGGGGTGGCTGATGTAAACCGGCTGCAGCTCCTCAGCTTCTCCTGACTAAGGCTAGTTTCACACTAGCGTCGGGAACAACCCGTCGCTGTGCGTCGGGCCGATGTTCCCGACGCTAGTGTGGTCTCCGCCGCACAACGGGGGCAGCGGATGCATTTTTCCCACGCATCCGCTGCCCCATTGTGAGGTGCGGGGAAGTGCGGGGAGGTGGGGGCGGAGTTCCGGCCGCGCATGCGCGGTCGGAAAAAGTGGACCGTCGGGAGCAAAAAACGTTACATGTAAGGTTTTTTTCTCCCGACGGTCCACTACCACACGCCCAAGCGTCGCAAAACGGACGCGACGTTTGGCAATGCATCGCAAATGCGTCGCTAATGTTAGTCTATGACGAAAAAACGTATCCAGCAAGAACTTTTGCTGGATGCGTATTTTCGGCAAAATGACGCATTTGCGGCGTATTGCAGTTAACGCTAGTGTGAAACTAGCCTAAAGCGGCTCTGTCCCGCACCTCCCCCCTGCTCTCGCCTTCTGTCCCGGGGTTATTTTGGCTTTCTCTTAAAGGGAACCTGTCACCCCGTTTTTTCCGTATGAGATAAAAATACTGTTAAATAGGGCCTGAGCTGTGCATTGCAATAGTGTATTTTGTGGACCCCGATTCCCCACCTATGCTGCCGAAATACGTTACCAAAGTAGTCGTTTTCGCCTGTCAATCAGGCTGGTCTGGTCAGATGGGCGTGGTGTCTTCCCCCAGATCTTGCTTAGTTTTCCGTTGGTGGCGTAGTGGTGTGCGCATGCCCAAGGTCCCGAATCCACTGCACAGGGGAGTGAAAATAGCGTGATGTGCGACATTTCATTGGTGATCGGTGGGGGCGGCCATCTTCCTTTGGCCGCGCGTGCGCAGAAGCGGCGCTCTGCTGGCCGCGGCTTCAGGAAAATGGCCGCAGGATGCCGCGCGTGCCTAGATGGAGATCGCGGCGGCCATTTTCCTGAAGCAGAGATGCGACACCTCGTACACACCCGACTCCGCTCCGTACACCCCCGACTCCGCTCCGTACACCTCGTACACACACGGCTCCGCTCCGTACACCTCGTACACACACGGCTCCGCTCCGTACACCTCGTACACACACGGCTCCGCTCCGTACACCTCGTACACACACGGCTCCGCTCCGTACACCTCGTACACACCCGGCTCCGCTCCGTACACCCCCGGCTCCGCTCCGTACACCTCATACACACACGGCTCCGCTCCGTACACCTCGTACACACACGGCTCCGCTCCGTACACCTCATACACCCCCGGCTCCGCTCCGTACACCTCATACACACACGGCTCCGCTCCGTACACCTCGTACACACCCGGCTCCGCTCCGTACACCTCATGCACACCCGGCTCTGCTCCGTACACCTCATACACACACTGCTCTGCTACATGTCATCCACCCAAACCCCTCCTGACCTCACACAAAAGCTTACCCTCCTCCAGCATGATGACAAACAGCACTGCACTACTGTCCTGCACTACACGGAAGCCCTTGATCATGTGACTCCAACTCCTCCCCTCCTGTGACCTCATCACAGGTCCTGTGCGCACAGAGCAGTGGCAGCTATAGTAGTGGTGTGCGGCTCTCTGCGGTGGAGGGGCTCTGCTGCGGGTCAAGTGCAGTCCCACCCGTGATCGCGAGTGCACGCGCAGCAGGGCCTGTAAGGAAGAATTATTTAAAGGGCCGGCGGCCCATTTTGTAGCTTAGAGTTCTTAGGAGCCCGCCCAGTCTGCTGGACTGGGTGGGCCCCTAAGCACTGCGGGCCCCGTCGCAATTGCGACCCCTGCGACCGCGGTAGTTACGCCCCTGCACCTGCTGCTTCTCTATAAAAGTTTTCAAGTAGGTTACACTGGGCTGCAGTGTGAGGCGGGTCCCACATGTGAGGTGACACTATGCTACAGGTGACGTCGGCGAGTTCATTCCTTACACTTCGTGTTCTCTTTGGAGGTTGTATGTTCCTGACAAAACATTGTCCAGAGGAAAAATGTGTAAGACTGGGGTCACACGAGTGATGGTTCTCTCATGCAAGAGAGTCGGCTCAATTATGCTACTGACACTCAGATCAAACATCTTAGTGTGATCTGAGCCTCTTGGATGAAAGAATTGAAGCACATTGAGAAGACAGAGGACTTAATTTCTACATTGTCTGAGGGTGTGGATGTCGGACTGCACTCAGATGACAGCTGAGTGCAGCCCGATGTTTCACACGTGTCCATAGATTTCAGTGTGTGCGTGTGATCCGAACTCCAGAGCTGCACGCTGCAGATTTTTTCCACAGGCCATTTTCAGTCTGTAGAAAAAAAATCACAGATCTGTGCTCCCCCATAGTAAAACATTGTGCCGAGTGCTGTCACATAAAACATCACGTAGCACCCGGCCGTGTTACACGCTCATGTGAGCGAGGCCTGAGAGCCTTTATCCCCTGCAGATCTGCTCCCATTAGCCACGCTGGAGGCCGGCCTCACTTACTTTTTTTTGCAATACTGTGGAATTTTTGCATATTTCTACAGATACTGTGCTTGTGATATATATATACAGGGCCGTATTTAGAGTTTCTGCTGCCCTAGGCACTTTTAGTGCTGCCTCCCCAATTGGTGAGTATGACACTATCTGCATAGACTTTTGGCGAGAATCGCTGTTGTGAAAGTCACCTTTTGCAGCAGATCGGGCAGTTTTTCTGCATCTGCTGTGTAATGGATCACTTACGGCAAGACTGTTTGGTTTCGTTCATTCCCTATGGGATTTGCAGCACTTGCTGTGATCTGGGAAATGCGGTACCATACCTCCCAACTTTTGAAGGGAAAAAGGTCTAAAGGTTGCGGCGCACTTAGTGCGCCGCGGCAAATTTTAGGCCACGCCTCTGACCACACCCATTTCACAACTAATCACACCCATATCCAAGTCCCAACCACAGCCATTTAGCACTTCTGATCACACTGTTTCCTATACAATAATTAAACCCCCCAAAAAATATGGCTACGCAGTGCTCCATACTGTATAATGGCTACGCAGGGCTCCACATACTGTATAATGGCCCTACATGATGTTCCATACTGTATAATGGCCACAGTGCTCCATACTGTATAATGGCCACACATGACGCTCCATACTGTATAATGGCCACACATGATGCTCCATACTGTATAATGGCCACACATGATGCTCCATACTGTATAATGGCCACACATGATGCTCCATACTGTATAATGGCCATTGGCCACACATGATACTCCATACTCACCAGTGACGTCTCTAGGTGAAGTCCTTCATCTTTCATCCAGCACAGACCGCCATCATGTCTTCCAGCCAGGACTCATTTCTGCAGGAAATAACACAGTTATCTCAAGCTCTGCTTGCAGAACACATTACTTAATTTTTCACAACTTCTACATTACACCACATGAAGAAAAAAAGGCGACATAGTGCCACTCTACACAGTAACAGGACGCCCCCCCCCATTTAAAACAGTATACTCAAAAAATAAAATAAATACATCACTGCAGCAATAATATCCCTTAATTAGCCCCTATGGTAATAATATTCCCCACCCTGGCCCCGTGTGTCTCATTCCTGGCTCCAGCCATATGTTCTCGCATCCTGCCCTCATGAGTATCCATTCTACCCCATATGATCTCCCCATCCTGCCCCATCTGTCTCTATCATATCCATCCTGCCCCATGTCTTTCATTCTGCCCCGTGTCTCCAATCATGCCCCGTATCTACATTCTGTCCATGCCTCCAGTCCTGCCCTGTCATGAATCCCCAATGGCTAGGGATAACACAGGACAAGCAAAGTATAACAAATATCGGACGAGCTCTAGGGTGATGGAACCTGGGCTGACCGCTGCCCTACGCCTGACAAACGCAACTAGAGATAGCCAGGGAGCGTGCCTACGTTGGTTCTAGACGCCACGCACCAGCCTAAGAGCTAACTAGTACTGCAGAGAAAACAAGACCTCACTTGCCTCCAGAGGAATTAACCCCAAAGGTATAGTTGCCCCCCACATGTATTGACGGTGAAATAAGAGGAAGGCACACACATAGAGATGATGTATATAGCTTTAGCAAATAGAGGCCCGCTGAAAACTAGAAAGCAGAATGATACAAAAGGGGACTGAGCGGTCAGCAAAAAACCCTAATCAAAAAAACCATCCTGAGATTGCAAGAACCCATGTGCCAACTCATGGCACATGGGGAGAACCTCAGTCCACTAGAGCAACCAGCTAGCATAGAGACATTCTAAGCAAGCTGGACCAAAAACCAAACAACTGAAAATCAGCACTTAGCTTATCCTGAAAGATCTGGGAGCAGGTAGGCAGGAACCAAACAGAGCACATCTGAACACATTGATAGCCGGCAAGGGAAATGACAGAAAGGCCAGGTAAAATAGGAAACACCCAGCCTCTGATGGACAGGTGGAAACCAAAGGCCGCAACCCACCAAAGTCACCCAGTACCAGCAGTAACCACCAGAGGGAGCCCACCAACAGAATCCACAACAGTACCCCCCCCTTGAGGAGGGGTCACCGAACCCTCACGAGAACCCCCAGGGCGATCAGGGTGAGCTCTATGGAAGGCGCGGACCAAATCAGTCGCGTGAACATCGGAGGCGACCACCCAGGAATTATCCTCCTGACCATAACCCTTCCACTTAACCAAATACTGGAGTTTGCGTCTGGAAACACGAGAATCCAAGATCTTTTCAACAACATACTCCAATTCTCCCTCCACCAGCACCGGAGCAGGAGGCTCGACCGAAGGAACAACGGGTACCTCATACCTCCGCAACAACGACCGATGGGACACATTATTAATAGCAAACGATGCTGGGAGATCCAAACGAAAAGATACAGGGTTAAGAATCTCCGAGATCCTATAAGGACCGATGAACCGAGGCTTGAACTTAGGAGAAGAGACCTTCATAGGGACAAAACGAGAAGACAACCACACCAAGTCCCCAACAAGAAGTCGGGGACCCACGCGGCGACGGCGATTAGCAAACTGCTGAGACTTCTCCTGAGATAACTTCAAATTGTCAACCACCTGATTCCAAATCTGATGTAGCCTGTCCACCACCACGTCCACTCCAGGACAATCCGAAGATTCCCCCTGACCAGAGGAAAAACGAGGATGAAACCCCGAATTACAAAAAAAAGGAGAGACCAACGTGGCAGAACTAGCCCGATTATTAAGAGCAAATTCGGCCAGTGGCAAAAAAGCAACCCAGTCATCCTGATCAGCAGAAACAAAACACCTCAAATAAGTTTCCAAGGTCTGATTAGTTCGCTCCGTCTGGCCATTCGTCTGAGGATGGAATGCAGACGAGAAAGACAAATCAATGCCCATCTTGGCACAAAACGTCCGCCAAAATCTAGACACAAACTGGGATCCCCTGTCAGAAACGATATTCTCCGGAATCCCATGCAAACGAACCACGTTCTGAAAAAACAAAGGAACCAACTCAGAGGAGGAGGGTAACTTAGGCAAGGGCACCAAATGAACCATCTTAGAAAAGCGGTCACACACAACCCAGATAACGGACATTTTCTGTGAAACCGGGAGATCAAAAATAAAATCCATGGAAATGTGCGTCCAAGGCCTCTTCGGGATGGGCAAAGATAACAACAACCCACTAGCCCGTGAACAGCAAGGCTTAGCTCGAGCACACACTTCACAAGACCGCACAAAGGTACGCACATCCCTAGACAAGGAAGGCCACCAAAAAGACCTGGCCACCAAATCTCTTGTACCAAATATTCCAGGATGACCAGCCAACAAAGAAGAATGGACCTCGGAGATGACTCTACTGGTCCAATCATCCGGAACAAACAGTCTTTCTGGTGGACATCGATCCGGTTTATCCACCTGAAACTCCTGCAATGCGCGTCGCAAGTCTGGGGATACGGCGGACAATATTACCCCATCCCTAAGGATACCAGCAGGCCCAGTGTCTCCAGGAGAGTCAGGCACAAAACTCCTGGAAAGAGCATCTGCCTTCACATTCTTTGAACCTGGCAGGTATGAAACCACGAAATTGAAACGAGAAAAAAATAATGACCAACGAGCCTGTCTAGGATTCAAACGCCTGGCAGACTCAAGGTAAATGAGATTCTTGTGATCAGTCAAGACCACCACGCGATGTTTAGCACCCTCAAGCCAATGACGCCACTCCTCAAATGCCCACTTCATGGCCAAAAGCTCCCGATTACCCACATCATAATTGCGCTCGGCGGGCGAGAATTTTCTAGAGAAGAAAGCACATGGCTTCATCACCGAGCCATTAGAACTTCTCTGTGACAAAACCGCCCCCGCTCCAATCTCGGAAGCATCAACCTCCACCTGAAAAGGAAGTGAAACATCTGGTTGACACAACACAGGAGCAGAAGAAAACCGGCGCTTAAGTTCCCGAAAGGCCTCCACGGCCGCAGGAGACCAATCAGCAACATCAGCACCCTTTTTAGTCAAATCAGTCAAAGGTTTAACAATACTGGAAAAATTAGCAATGAACCGACGATAAAAATTAGCAAACCCCAAGAACTTCTGAAGGCTCTTAACAGATGTAGGTTGTGTCCAGTCACAAATAGCCTGAACCTTAACGGGATCCATCTCAATAGTAGAAGGAGAAAAAATGTACCCCAAAAAAGAAATCTTCTGGACTCCGAAGAGACACTTTGAGCCCTTCACAAACAGAGAATTGGCCCGCAAAACCTGAAACACCTTCCTGACCTGTAGAACATGAGACTCCCAGTCATCAGAAAACACCAAAATATCATCCAAATACACAATCATAAACTTATCCAGATATTCACGGAAAATATTGTGCATAAAGGACTGAAAGACTGACGGAGCATTGGAGAGTCCAAAAGGCATTACCAAATACTCAAAATGGCCCTCAGGCGTATTAAATGCGGTTTTCCACTCATCACCCTGTTTTATCCGCACCAGATTATACGCACCACGAAGATCTATTTTAGTGAACCACCTAGCCCCCTTAATGCGAGCAAACAAATCAGTAAATAATGGCAATGGATACTGATATTTGACTGTAATCTTATTCAGAAGGCGATAATCTATACAAAGCCTCAGGGAACCATCTTTTTTAGCCACGAAAAAAAAACCTGCTCCCAGAGGGGACGAAGATGGACGAATATGTCCCTTTTCCAAGGACTCCTTAATATAATTCCGCATAGCAGTATGCTCTGGCAGTGACAGATTAAATAAACGACCCTTAGGGAACTTACTGCCAGGAATCAATTCTATAGCACAGTCACACTCTCTATGAGGAGGGAGCGAATTGAGCTTAGGCTCCTCAAAAACATCCTTATAATCTGACAAAAACGCAGGGATCTCCGAAGGAGTCGATGAAGCGATAGAAATCGGAGGTGCATCATCATGAACCCCCTGACATCCCCAGCTTAGCACAGACATTGTTTTCCAGTCCAGGACAGGATTATGAGTTTGTAACCATGGCAGACCAAGCACTAGTACATCATGTAAATTATACAGTACAAGGAAGCGAATCACCTCCTGATGAACGGGAGTCATGCGCATGGTCACTTGTGTCCAATACTGCGGTTTATTCATAGCCAATGGTGTAGAATCAATTCCCTTCAGAGGAATAGGAACTTCCAGAGGCTCTAGACTAAAACCGCAGCGTTTAGCAAATGACCAATCCATAAGACTCAGGGCAGCGCCTGAATCCACATAGGCATCGACGGAAATGGAAGACAGTGAAAAAAATCAGAGTCACAGACAAAATGAACTTAGACTGCAGAGTATCAATGGCAAAAGATTTATCAACCCTTTTTGTGCGTTTAGAGCATGCTGATATAACATGAGCTGAATCACCACAATAAAAACACAAACCATTTTTCCGCCTATAATTTTGCCGTTCACTTCTGGACTGAATTCTATCACATTGCATAGTCTCAGGTGCCTGTTCAGAAGACACCGCCAACTGGTGCACGGGTTTGCGCTCCCGTAAACGCCGATCAATCTGAATGGCCATAGCCATAGACTCATTCAGACCTGTAGGCGCAGGGAACCCCACCATAATATCCTTAATGGCCTCAGAAAGACCATTTCTGAAGTTTGCAGCCAGGGCGCACTCATTCCACTGAGTAAGCACCGACCATTTCCGAAATTTCTGACAATATATTTCCGCTTCATCATGCCCCTGAGAGAGGGCTAATAAAGCCTTTTCAGCCTGAATCTCTAGGTTAGGTTCCTCATAGAGCAATCCCAATGCCAGAAAAAACGCATCCACACTGAGCAACGCAGGATCCCCTGGTGCCAATGCAAATGCCCAATTCTGAGGGTCGCCCCGTAGGAACGATATAACAATCTTGACCTGTTGAACAGGGTCTCCAGAGGAGCGAGATTTCAAAGAGAGAAACAATTTACAATTGTTCCTGAAATTCAGGAAGGTAGATCTATCTCCAGAAAAGAACTCTGGAATAGGAATTCTAGGTTCAGACATGGGAGTGTGAACAACGAAATCCTGTATGTTTTGAACCTTTGCCGCGAGATTACTCAGGCTGGAAGCCAAACTCTGGACATCCATGATAAACAGCTAAGATCAGAGCCATTCAAGGGTTAAGAGGAGGTAAGAAGCAGCTAGACAGCAATTAAGGGCTAGGCAGCAAAACTCTGAAGGGAAAAAAAAAAAAAAATTTCCTTGAACACTTCTTTTCCTCCTGCTTCAGCCCAAACAATTAACACTTTGTGGGCCGGCTATACTGTCATGAATCCCCAATGGCTAGGGATAACACAGGACAAGCAAAGTATAACAAATATCGGACGAGCTCTAGGGTGATGGAACCTGGGCTGACCGCTGCCCTACGCCTGACAAACGCAACTAGAGATAGCCAGGGAGCGTGCCTACGTTGGTTCTAGACGCCACGCACCAGCCTAAGAGCTAACTAGTACTGCAGAGAAAACAAGACCTCACTTGCCTCCAGAGGAATTAACCCCAAAGGTATAGTTGCCCCCCACATGTATTGACGGTGAAATAAGAGGAAGGCACACACATAGAGATGATGTATATAGCTTTAGCAAATAGAGGCCCGCTGAAAACTAGAAAGCAGAATGATACAAAAGGGGACTGAGCGGTCAGCAAAAAACCCTAATCAAAAAAACCATCCTGAGATTGCAAGAACCCATGTGCCAACTCATGGCACATGGGGAGAACCTCAGTCCACTAGAGCAACCAGCTAGCATAGAGACATTCTAAGCAAGCTGGACCAAAAACCAAACAACTGAAAATCAGCACTTAGCTTATCCTGAAAGATCTGGGAGCAGGTAGGCAGGAACCAAACAGAGCACATCTGAACACATTGATAGCCGGCAAGGGAAATGACAGAAAGGCCAGGTAAAATAGGAAACACCCAGCCACTGATGGACAGGTGGAAACCAAAGGCCGCAACCCACCAAAGTCACCCAGTACCAGCAGTAACCACCAGAGGGAGCCCACCAACAGAATCCACAACACTGCCCCCAGTGTGTCCAGCAACCTGCCCCAGTATGTCAAGCATATTACCCCCAGTGTGTCCAGCAATCTGCCCCAGTGTGTCCAGCATATTGCCCCAGTGTGTCCAGTATTGCCCCCGGACAGTGTGTCCGGCAATCTGCAATAGTGTGTCCAGCATATTACCCCCAGTGTGTCCAGCAATCTGCCCCAGTATGTCCAGCATTGCCCCCAGACAGTGTGTCCAGCAATCTGACCCAGTATGTCAAGCATATTGCCCCAGTGTGTCCAGCATATTGCCCCCAGTGTGTCCAGCAATCTGCCCCAGTGTGTCCAGCATATTACCCCCAGTGTGTCCAGCAATCTGCCCCAGTGTGTCCAGCATATTGCCCCCAGTGTGTCCAGCAATCTGCCCTAGTGTGCAGCATTGCCCCCAGTGTGTCCAGCAATCTGCCCGTGTGTCCAGCATATTGCCCCCAGTGTGTCCAGCAATCTGCCCCAGTGTGTACAGCAATCTGCCCCAGTGTCCAGCATTGCCCCCAGTGTGTCCAGCAATCTGCCCCAGTGTCTAGCATTGCCCCAGTGTGCAGCATTGCCCCCAGTGTGTCCAGCATTCTGCCCCAGTGTGTCCAGCATTCTGCCCCAGTGTGTCCAGCATATTGCCCCAGTGTGTCCAGCATATTGCCCCCGTGTGTCCAGCATATTGCCCCCGTGTGTCCAGCATATTGCCCCCGTGTGTCCAGCATATTGCCCCCGTGTGTCCAGCATATTGCCCCCGTGTGTCCAGCAATCTGCCTCAGTGTACAGCATTGCCCCCAGTGTGTCCAGCAATCTGCCCCAGTGTACAGCATTGCCCCCAGTGTGTCCAGCAATCTGCCCCAGTGTACAGCATTGCCCCCAGTGTGTCCAGCAATCTGCCCCAGTGTACAGCATTGCCCCCAGTGTGTCCAGCAATCTGCCCCAGTGTGCAGCATTGCCCCCAGTGTGTCCAGCATATTGCCCCCAGTGTGTCCAGTATATTGCCCCCAGTGTGTCCAGCATTCTGCCCCAGTGTGTCCAGCAATCTGCCCCAGTGTGTCCAGCATTGCCCCCACTGTGTCCAGCAATCTGCCCCAGTGTGCAGCATTGCCCCAGTGTGTCCAGCAATCTGCCCCAGTGTGCAGCATTGCCCCAGGGTCTGTCAGACATAAAGAAAAAAAAAGTAAAATCCTCACCTCTCCCGTTCCCAGCGCAGGTCCCGTGCACTCAGCGTCTCTCCGGCTCTGCAACGCTCAGGACAGAGAGGCTGAGCGCGCAGTGATGACGTCATCGCACCCTCTGCCCTGAGACGTCGCAGAGTCAGAGAGCGGTGAAGACGCTGCAGCTGCTGCAGGAACCAGGAGAGGTGAGTATTAGGCTAGGTTCCCATTGCGTTAGGGCAATCCGTTTAGCGCTAAGCGCTAGCGGATTGCGCTAACGCAATGTCTCTTTCGGGGTCGCGTTAAACGTCCCCGCTAGCGCAGATCCCCGATCTGCGAGAGCGGGGAACGGACCTCGGGCGCGCCGCGGACGCTGCAAGCAGCGTCCGAGGCGCGCTACAAAAGACCGGCACATCGCTAGCGCGTGCCGAAAATGACACGCGCTAGCAATGCACTTTAACATTGCTGGCAATGGGAGCGCTAACGGACGCGTTGCACGGCGTTAATTTCGCCGTGCAACGCTGACCGTTAGCGCTCACACTAAAACGCAATGGGAACCTAGCCTTAGAAGGGGGGGCCCATACTCACCTGTCAGTTGTCCCACACACCGCGCGGCCGCGCCGACATCCCTCTGGCTCTGTTCCGCCGCAGCGCCATCTTCCTGAGTGAGCGGTCAGGTGGTATCGCTAATTAAAGATCATGAATATGCGCATATTCATGAGCTTAATCAGCGGTACCACGTGACCGCTCACTCAGGACGCGCTACAGACGCTGAGACCAGGCATCACTGGAGCAGGGTGAGTATCGTCTTCAAGGAGGGTGGGACTCGGAGGCGGGGGGCGGGAAGCGGGAGGCGGAGGGGCGGGGCGGTCGGTCACGTTTGACCTGGGACTTTTAAAAAAAAAAAAAAAAACCTTGCTCAGGTGCCGCCCCCCGCAATGTCGCCGCCCTAGGCACGTGCCCTCGAGTGCCTAGTGGCAAATACGGCCCTGTATATATATATATATATATATATATATATATATATATATATATATAGATATATAGAGAGAGAGAGAGAGAGAGAGAGAGAGAGAGAGAGAGCGGCCCCCAAGCGCAGGGCAGCGGAGTACTCGGTACCGGGTCCCTCAGTCTCGGTTCTAGGGGTGTCACGGTGGCCCGACCCGGTCCGTGGCCCTGCTAAGGGGCGCCCAAATAAAGGTGTAGGTGAGAGTTTGTCAAGTGTTCGTGACGCCACCTGTGGTATTCGGTCAGGGTGACCGACGCTGCTAGGGGTCCGCTGGGGTGGTGGAATGGCAGCTAGATGGTGTAACTTCCCACAGGTGAAGTATGTCCCCAGGGCTTCCCTTGATGAGTAGATAGTAATGGGGTAGGTCGCAGTAAATGACGAGGACACAGGGTTGCAGTCTCTTTACCTTTTTACTGAAGGCTTCGGCATCCACAATCCAGAGCACTGCTAACAGGGCTGGCTGAGTCCAGGCGGTCCCAAGGCACATCCAGAGTTCCCTTTGCAGGTGGAAATCAGTAGCCTTCCTACTAGCGCCTGTGTGTTGTAGTACCTCCCTGCTGAGCACCACGGGATAGTCCTCACAACTGTCGTATATATTTCTGATGTTCTTTCTCTCCGTCCCCCAGATGGTATGGATAGGACGACCCGTATGACGGGGTAGGCCTAGAGCTATTTTATAGGGACCCTAGAGACGCCCCTCTCCCACAATTTGCCTCCGTTGTCTTCATTAGGTTAAAGGTTGGGCAGCCAACTTGGAATTAACTGTCCTGCCGTTGTTTGAAGTAATGCGTAGAGCCTGTTACTCGCTCGGTGTTCCGACCACCGGCTACGCGCCTCAGAAGGATGTTGCCGATCTTAAGGCAGGACTCCTCCTGGTATTATCTCCTTGTGCTGTGATCTCGTTTCTCACTTCTCCACAATATATTTTGCTTCTTGTCCTTCCTTAGGATGCTGCCGCAATGAGGTGCAGGCGCAGCTCCGTAACGTTCTATCTCTTGCTATGTCTCTGTCAGGATGCCACCCCTGACAGGGACCTCTGTCTGCAGCTCAGATGTTCCTCCTTCTCCCCCTGTCTGCCTGACAGGTCTTCTCTGGGTCGAACCCAGGTAGCTTTCTGACTAACTTCCTATCCAACCCCCAGTTTTACCAGAGTGTGAGGAGTGGCCTAATAGATAGAACCTTTTGCTCCCCCTGGTGGCCGGAGTGTGAAGTGTAGTGTGTGACTGTGATACCTGGTCAGGTGAACTCCTTTAGTACCACCAGACGTACCAGGACTCTGGGGCGCTGCACTTACTGTATATATATACAGTGGGTTGGACACAGTGTCCAGATGTTACAGCATGCGTGCACCAGCACTTGCGGCTTCCCTGCGGAGACGGACATGCGGCGCAACTTTCCAGACCGCAGCATGTCAATTGTGGAGACGCTCTGTCTCCGCAAGAAAAATCTCTCCTGTACAATGTATTTGGCACTGTGATTCCGCACGGTTTAATGACCACATGCGGAATCACCTGCGTCAAAAGCGCTGCCGGTTCCTGACTGTGGGAACATACCCTAAATGACACCTGTGGGAATCTTGAGAGGGGGCTGCCGCGTCCTGTCAGGGGGGGGCTGCCGCGTCCTGTCAGGGGGGGGCTGCCGCATCCTGTCAGGGGGGGGCTGCCGCGTCCTGTCAGGGGGGGGCTGCCGCGTCCTGTCAGGGGGGGCTACCGCCTCCTGTTAGGGGGGGCTGACGCCTCCTGTCAGGGGGGCTGACGCCTCCTGTCAGGGGGGCTGACGTGTCATCTCAGGGGGGGCCGACGTGTCCTGTCAGTGGGCTTCTCTGCAGGAGGTGAGGGGAGGGGTCACCTGCACAGACCACCCTGTGCTCTTATCTATAGCTGATACAGACTGACAGGGGTCAGGACATAGCAGCGTCCTCAGTGAGCGGCTGCTGTGCTGATAGTATGGCTGTCACTGAGCACCCCGGCCGGCTCACTGACGCTGCGTCTGCTGCAGGGAAGGAACCTGCCATCACACCTCACACAGGCTCAGTCACACTCACCGGGGGCTGCGCTGCTCCTGACTGACAGAGGAGAGGAGAATACCCGCACTGAGTAGGGATTGGATGGTGGAAAGCCCGCCTTCCTGGGGCTCAGCACTGGCTGCCTCTCCCAGCTGTCAGTCACAGTGAGGCTCCTCCTCCTGCTCCCTCCACACAGGGCTCTGGCTTATGAAAACCCTCCAGATCAGGGGCCCCATACAGCAGTAAGGGTAAGGCTATGTGCACACGATGCAGATTTGCTGCAGAACTGCAGCAGATTTTTCTGCGCAGAAAAGGTGCAGTTCCGCACTGTGATTTACAGTACAATGTAAATCAATGGTAAAAAAAAAGCTGTGCAGAAAAATCAGTGCGGAATTGCTGCAGATTTAAAAGAAGTGCATGTCACTTCTTCTGTGCAGTTCTGCAGCGTTTCTGCACCCCTCCATGATTAAAATCTGCAGTGGTAAAATCTGCACAAAAACTGCACAAAATCTGCAGCAAAAACGCACAAAAACTGCAGAAAATCTGCACCTGCGGATGCTGCCAGGAGATGCAGATTTAGTGTAGAAAATTCTGCACCACATTTCCTACGTGTGCACATATAGCCTCACAATGCCCTGATGGCGGCCCTGTCTGGGTCACAGCACCACACACTGAGCAGGACACAGACCACTCACCTGTGCAGCAGATGTCAGACACAGGTAGACAATCTGCTAATCACACACACACCGGAGCCAGGATGGGGGCGCTCCAGAGCCAGGAGCAAAGCCAGACACAAGCCCCAATGTACAGTGTCTGCAGGATGGTAGGTGAGGACCACGGATCTATGGCTGCAAAGTGACATTTTTCTGCACCTGCCCGGCCCCAGCGCCCCCTTACCTGCCCAGGTTCATGACCTGCTCAGGATCCCCCCGATCTGCCCCATCTCCGCAGACAGGTGAGGTGCTGCTCGCTGTTGGTGACGTGTCTTTGTGCCTGGTAGTCGGGGCGCAGTCTGGCACAAAAATCGCTAAAAAAATGCAGGAAAGTCTCTTCCCACTTATTCCATGTGCATCCTCTCTCCTGTCCATGTGTCACTGACGCTATGTGGAAATGAGCCCAGTGGTGGCGGCTTTACACCACTGGATCCGACGCTCAGCATTGTGCTTGGTGATGTACGGCCTCTCCTGTGTATAGAATGTATCTATACTTGATACGATCGTTGTGTCACAGACGTTGCACAGAGCCGTAATTTCTGGCCGGTTACCACAGAGTCTTTCTAATCCACATCCCGACATTGCAGAAAGTGTTCAGGTCACTCTCAATAGGTTCCGTCTATAAAACTGGTAATTAGTTTCCATGGAAACAAATTCCCATCAACTCAGACGGAGGACGGGAAAAATGTGCTTATTTCATGAGCTGCAATCAGAGGCGACACTTCGCCCCACGTAACGCTTGTGCCCAGGACAGAGGCTGTAGCATGGGGTCCGGAGCCCCCCGGCCGGCCCGAGCATTGCACAGCGTGTACGGATGGGACATACGGTTATCGGTGCAGACGCCGCAGACCTGCCAGCGCGGGGTTAAGTTTTACACTTCTGACCACTGTCCCCTTATGAGTTTGTAACTCTGGAACGCTTCAATGGATCCCACTGATTCTGACATTGTTTTTTCGGGACATATTGTACTTTGTTAGTGGTAAAATTTCTTTGATATGACTTGCGTATATTTATGAAAAAAAAAAGAAATGTGTCCAAAATGTTGAACATTTTGCAATTTTCAAACTTTTAATTCGTACGCCCTTAAATCAGAGAGATACGTCACACAAAATATTTAATAAATAACATTTCCCACATGTTTACTTTACAGCAGCACAATTTTGTAAGCATATTTTTTTTTTTTCTTAGAAAGTTATAAGGGTTTTTCAACAAAATTTACAAAAACATTTTTTTTTTAGGGAACACCTCACATTTGACGTGACTTTGAGGGGTCTGTATGATAGAAGATACTCAAAAATGACCCCATTCTAAAAACTGCACCCGTCAAGATGCTCAACACCGCATTCAAGAAATGTATTAATCCTTCGGGTGCTTCATGAGAACTGAAGATTGCGGAAGGAAAAAATGAACATTTAACTTTTTTTGTTTTTTAAATTACTTTAGACCACAAAAATGGAGCTTATTTGTTGTGCAATTTCTCCTGAGTACGCCAATACCCCGTATGTGGGGGAAAGCCACTGTTTGGGCGCACGGCAAGGCTCAGAAGGGAGGGAGCATCGTTCGACTTTTTGAATGCAAAATTGGCTGGAATCAATGGTGGCGCCATGTCGCATTTGGAGACCGCCGATGTACCCAAACAGTGGAAACCCCCCAATTCCAACTCCAACCCTAACACTATCTGCAAAGAACAATATATTTATTATTATTTTTATCAAACCAAGGAGGTGATAATGGGGGGTTTCTCTGTCCCCCATGATGGCACCATGGAGAGAAGGGATCCGCCCATCAAGGACAGGAAACCTACAGATAAAAAGGGCGGTACATCTCTTCCGCATCAGTTGGTTTCCTGTCCCTGATGGGGAACCTACAGTCGACGCAAGGATCATAAGAGGATAGGGTTATTCTTAAGATTGACTCTTTTTGTACCAATCCCAAAAATAGGGAAGAGAAAGTCTTACACTAGACATGGGGAAATCCCTAATCCAGTACCTAGCGGCCACACGGGTGCGTAGGAAGCATAGGTCTCTCTTTGTGTGCTTTCAGGGTCCTCGAGAGGGGTGAAAAAGCTTCTAAGGGCACGCCGGCAAGATGGATAAGGGACGCCATCACCCTGGCATACTCCTCCCATGAAGCGGCCATCCGAGCCCATTCATCAAGACAGGTGGCAGCCTCCTGGGCAGAAAAAGTCGGTGCCTCAATAGAACAGATATGTAAAGTCGCTACGCGATCTTCCCCCTCTACGTTCTTTAATGACTATCGGCTGAATCTAGCCTCTTCCTCAGACCTCACCTTTGGGAGCAGGGCCGGACTGGCCATAGGGCACTTCTGGCAAATGCCAGAAGGGCCGGTGCCAGTGGTGGGCCGCTCAATCCGCCGCCCCCGCCGTCGCATTCAACTATACCGGCGTATAGACGCCGGTACAGTTGAATGCAATGATGGAGGAGAGAGCGTCTACAGACGCTCCTCTCCCATCATTCCCCGCTCTGCCTCTGACACTGCGGGTGCGCGATGATGTCATATCATCGCGCACCTGCTGTGTCCCGGGCAGACTGCAGCTGCTGAGACAGGAGCAGGAACCAGGAAGCAACGCTGGGCACGAGGAGAGGTGAGGAGAGTTTTTTTTTTTTTCTGGACTGTGGAGCCATTCTCGGAGGAGGTGAGGGGAGGAAGAGAAGAGATGTGGGCTGTATATAGTTCTCTGTGGGCTGTGCTCTGTGCTGTATACTGCTGTGGGCTGTATATAGTTCTCTGTGGGCTGTGCTCTGTGCTGTATACTACTGTGGGCTGTATATAGCTCTCTGTGGGCTGTGCTCTGTGCTGTATACTACTGTGGGCTGTATATAGCTCTCTGTGGGCTGTGCTCTGTGCTGTATACTACTGTGGGCTGTATATAGCTCTCTGTGGGCTGTGCTCTGTGCTGTATACTACTGTGGGCTGTATATAGTTCTCTGTGGGCTGTGCTCTGTGCTGTATACTACTGTGGGCTGTATATAGCTCTCTGTGGGCTGTGCTCTGTGCTGTATACTACTGTGTGCTCTGTGCTATATATAATTCTCTGTGGGCTGTGCTCTGTGCTGTATACTGCTGTGGGCTGTATATAGTTCTCTGTGGGCTGTGCTCTGTGCTGTATACTACTGTGTGCTCTGTGCTATATATAGTTCTCTGTGGGCTGTGCTCTGTGCTGTATACTACCGTGGGCTGTGTGCTATATATAGTACTCTGTGGGCTGTGCTCTGTGCTGTATACTACTGTGGGCTGTATATAGTTCTCTGTGGGCTGTGCTCTGTGCTGTATACTACTGTGGGCTGTATATAGCTCTCTGTGGGCTGTGCTCTGTGCTGTATACTACTGTGGGCTGTATATAGCTCTCTGTGGGCTGTGCTCTGTGCTGTATACTACTGTGTGCTCTGTGCTATATATAGTACTCTGTGGGCTGTGCTCTGTGCTGTATACTACCGTGGGCTGTGTGCTATATATAGTACTCTGTGGGCTGTGCTCTGTGCTGTATACTACTGTGGGCTGTATATAGTTCTCTGTGGGCTGTGCTCTGTGCTGTATACTGCTGTGGGCTGTATATAGTTCTCTGTGGGCTGTGCTCTGCTGTATACTACTGTGTGCTCTGTGCTATATATAGTACTCTGTGGGCTGTGCTCTGTGCTGTATACTACTGTGGGCTGTATATAGTACTCTGTGGGCTGTGCTCTGTGCTGTATACTGCTGTGGGCTGTATATAGTTCTCTGTAGGCTGTGCTCTGTGCTGTATACTACTGTGGGCTGTATATAGTACTCTGTGGGCTGTGCTCTGTGCTGTATACTGCTGTGGGCTGTATATAGTTCTCTGTGGGCTGTGCTCTGTGCTGTATACTACTGTGGGCTGTATATAGTTCTCTGTGGGCTGTGCTGTATACTGCTGTGGGCTGTATATAGTTCTCTGTGGGCTGTGCTCTGTGCTGTATACTACTGTGTGCTGTATATAGTTCTCTGTGGGCTGTGCTGTATATAGTACTCTGTGGGCTGTGCTGTATATAGTACTCTGGGCTGTGCTGTATATAGTACTCTGTGGGCTGTGCTGTATATAGTACTCTGTGGGCTGTGCTGTGTATAGTACTCTGTGGGCTGTGCTGTATATAGTACTCTGTGAGCTGTGCTGTATATAGTACTCTCTGGGCTGTGCTGTATATAGTACTCTCTGGGCTGTGCTGTATATAGTACTCTCTGGGCTGTGCTTTATATAGTACTCTGGGCTGTGCTGTATATAGTACTCTGGGCTGTGCTTTATATAGTTCTCTGTGGGCTGTGCTGTATATAGTTCTCTGTGGGCTGTGCTGTATATAGTTCTCTGTGGGCTGTGCTGTATATATTACTTTGTGGGCTGTGCTGTATATAGTACTCTCTGGGCTGTGCTGTATATAGTACTCTGTGGGCTGTGCTGTATATAGTACTCTGTGGGCTGTGCTGTGTATAGTACTCTGTGGGCTGTGCTGTATATAGTACTCTGGGCTGTGCTGTATATAGTACTCTCTGGGCTGTGCTGTATATAGTACTCTCTGGGCTGTGCTGTATATAGTACTCTCTGGGCTGTGCTTTATATAGTACTCTGGGCTGTGCTGTATATAGTACTCTGGGCTGTGCTTTATATAGTTCTCTGTGGGCTGTGCTGTATATAGTTCTCTGTGGGCTGTGCTGTATATAGTTCTCTGTGGGCTGTGCTGTATATATTACTTTGTGGGCTGTGCTGTATATATTACTCTGTGGGCTGTGCTGTATATATTACTCTGTGGGCTGTGCTGTATACTACTGTGTGGACTGTGCTGTATACTTCTACGTGGGCTGTGCTGTATACTACTGTGTGGTCTGTGCTGTATACTACTGTGTGGTCTGTGCTGAATACTGCTGTGTGGGCTGTGTTATCTACTACGCGAGCTGTGCTATAGTATGCAGGCTGTGCTGTATACTATGCGGTTTGTGCTATATAATATGCGGGCTTTGCTATATACTATGGGGAGTATATTATATTCTATGGGGGAGGCCATGTTATGTACTATGTGGCTGTGTTATATACTATTGTGGGGGTATATTATATTCTATGGGGGAGGCTGCGTTATATACTATGGGGGGCTGCATTATATTCTATGGGGGGCTACATTATATATTATGGGGAGGTGGGCTGTATTATATTCTATGGGGGTTACATACTCTGGGGTGGCTGCATTATACTCTGTGGGGTGGCTGCATTATACTCTGGGGTGGCTGCATTATACTCTGGGGTGGCTGCATTATACTCTGGGGTGGCTGCATTATACTATATGTGGGCTGCATTATACTGTATCGAGGACTATGGGGAATACGTTATACTATATGAAGAACTATGGGGTGCATTATACTATGGGAAGTGAATTGTACTACATGGATGACTGTGGCGGTGCATTATACTATATGGAGCACTATGAGGATTGTATTATGCTATATGGAGGACTATGAGGATTGTATTATGCTATATGGAGGACTATGAGGAGTGTATTATACTATGTGGAGGACTGAGCAGTGTATTTTAATATATGGAGGACTATAGGGAGTGTATTATACTATATGGAGGACTATGGAGCACATTATAATATATGGAGGACTATGGGGTGTATTTTACTAAACAAGTAAAATGCTGCATATTCGGATTGTTTTTGCTGGAACAAAAAGCCTTGTTGTCAGCAGCACATTGCCAGTGTAAACTGTAGATGTGCTGCTGAAAACATGATACTGTATGGTGATCTGTTAGTGATCTATTAGTGATCGTTCTGTCTCATCATTATTCCTCAGCTGGTGGAAAGAGGCCGGGAAACAAGCGTTGAACAACTTCAGTATTGTCGATCAAACTCGTTTAGCGGCCTGAACTCAGCGCACGTAAATACAACAGAAAGGCTTCTGTGTGATGTGCAATATGTTAGCATTTGGGGACCCATTTTAAACTTTGCCTAGGGCCCCACTTTGCCTAAAACCGGCCCTGCCTACAAGTGTACAAAGATATTATACAGTCACCATGTGACAAGTGGGCCTGTGTCACTTCAAATGCCAGGGCTGAATTTTAGTCCCAGTCCGGCCCTGTTTGGGAGTACGGTTCTGGAAGCGGTGGTCCCTCCCTAATGTACAATCTCTGCAATCTCTCCGTGGTGCCGCCATTGGGCACAGAGAAAAATATAGTTACTTACCGATAACGGTATTTCTCTGATCCCATGAAGGCACCCGTACATTCCCTCCCCGTGTGGGTGTACACACTTATTTTCGTTAACTTTATTGCTTATATGTAGTCGCATGGTGTTTTCTGATAAGCTTCATAGTAATGTTAAATGTTTATCTTAATAACCTGGAGGTCCTCTCGTGCTCTGTAAACAACGAGATGCCACTTTTGGAAGTTAGGCCGAGTCAATCTTAAGAATAACCCTATCCTCTTATGATTCTTGCGTCGACTGTAGGTTCCCCATCAGGGACAGGAAATCAAAATGAACCAATATGAAAAATCTCCTATTGTTGCAGGGTGCTGGCCGGCAGATCTCAGTGGGCGCGCTGTGCTGCTCATGTACTCGCCATTGTCTTCCAGGGAGAAGACTCGGAGGGCCAGGGGACGGAGCCGGAGATACCGGGAAGGGGGACTCAGAGGACCCCATTTCTCTCTCCTCTGGTATGCTAGATCAAATCAGAGGAGAGAGAACTGAATAAGAAAACAGACTTTTTTGTGATTGCCGTTACTCCGTTAAAAAACCTACCCGAATCATATTCTCCGGGGGTCTCAGCTACCCCCGCTAGCCGAGACCTTGGATTTTCCAACGCTGGGGGGTGCTATACACTTATTTCTCAACAACGTTAAAAGGCGTATCGGCGGTCTTTCAGGGGTTAAAGATTTTTCAACAGCACATAAATAATTTTGTATTTTTCAAAGTTTCCTAATTTCTCTTTTATTGTTTTCCCCATTTATTTCCTATTCTGCTCCAATGTCAGCTGGAGTTTTGTTTACATCCCGCACGATTCTTCCGCTCACCCCACGACTGATCGTCGTTCTGTACTTTGCATTTATATATCCAGGGAGGTTGGACATGAATGGATCTGTGACATAGAGAGTGAGCTGTACGGAGCACGCAGCCCTGAGCCCAAACACATCGCATTATTCAGGGCATTTTACTTGAAATAAATAATTATAATTCTGCTGGAGAAAAAGGAATTTATTTATCCACGTCCTGAAATGTCACTGATGAATATTTAATTGTTTGACTTTTTCTTTAATCTGTTTGTGTTGTTATTCTGCTTCATAATTCTACCCAGTAATATCCCTGATAGTAAAAAATACAATACAGAAAAGAATACAATATCAGATATACAATAAAGTGTCTGTGCACATCTATAGAATATTCTACATAACAAGTCACTGTGTACATACATCACATTACATATCCGGCAAATTTTAGGCCACGCCTCTGACCACACCCATTCATAACTAGTCACACCCATATCCACATCCCAACCACACCCATTTAGCACTGCTAATCACACTGTTTCATAAAGAATAATTATAAACAAAAAAATACGGCCACACAGTGCTCCATACTGTATAATGGCCACACATGATGCTCCATACTGTATAATGGCCACACAGTGCTCCATACTGTATAATGGCCACACATTGCTCCATACTGTATAATAGCCCCACATGATGCTCCATACTGTATAATGACCACACATGTTGCTCCATACTGTAAAATAACCACACATGATGCTCCATACTGTATAATGACTGCACATGATGCTCCATACTGTATATTGGCTGCACATGATGCTCGATACTGTATAATGACCGCACATGATGCTCCATACTGTATAATGGCCACACATGATGCTCCATACTGTATAATGACCACACATGATGCTCCATACTGTAAAATAACCACACATGATGCTCCATACTGTATAATGACTGCACATGATGCTCCATACTGTATATTGGCTGCACATGATGCTCGATACTGTATAATGACCGCACATGATGCTCCATACTGTATAATGGCCACACATGATGCTCCATACTGTATAATGGCCACACATGATGCTCCATACTGTATAATGGCCACACATGATGCTCCATACTGTATAATGGCCACACATGATGCTCCATACTGTATAATGGCCACACATGATGCTCCATACTGTATGACTGCAAATGATGCTCCATACTGTATAATAGCCCCACATGATGCTCCATACTGTATGTTAGCCACACATGATGCTCCATACTGTATAATGGCCACACATAATGCTCCATACTGTATGACTGCACATGATGCTCCATACTGTATATTGGCCACACATGATGCTCCATACTGTATAATGGCCACACATGATGCTCCATACTGTATAATGGCCACACATGATGCTCCATACTGTATGACTGCACATGATGCTCCATACTGTATATTGGCCGCACATGATGCTCCATACTGTATAATGGCCACACATGATGCTCCATACTGTATAATGGCCACACATGATGCTCCATACTGTATATTGTCCGCACATGATGCTCCATACTGTATAATGACCGCACATGATGCTCCATACTGTATATTGGCAGCACATGATACTTCGTACCGTATAATGGCCACACATCTACTCCTACACACGCGGCTGCGCTCCGTACACTTTGCACACACGGCTCCACTCCATACACACGGCTCCACTCCATACACCTCATACACACACGGCTCCACTTCATACACCTCGTACACATTCAGCTCCGCTCCATACACCTCGTACACATTTAGCTCCACTCCATACACCTCGTACACATTTAGCTCCACTCCATACACCTCATACACACACGGCTCTGCTCCGTACACCTTGTACACATTCAGCTCCGCTCCATACACCTCATACACATTTAGCTCTGCTCCAAATACCTCATACACACACAGCTCCGCTCCGTACACCTCGTACACATTCAGCTCCGCTCCATACACCTCGTAAACATTTAGCTCCACTCCATGCACCTCATACACAAACGGCTCCGTTCCATACACCTTGTACACATTCAGCTCCGCTCCATACACCTCGTACACATTTAGCTCCACTCCATACACCTCATACACACACGGCTCCGCTCCATACACCTCGTACACATTTAGCTTCGCTCCATACACCTCATACACACACACGGCTCCGCTCCGTACACCTCGTACACATTCAGCTCCACTCCATACACCTCATACACACACGGCTCCGCTCCATACACCTCGTACACATTCAGCTCCACTCCATACACCTCATACACACACGGCTCCGCTCCATACACCTCGTACACATTCAGCTCCGCTCCATACACCTCGTACACATTTAGCTCCACTCCATACACCTTGTACACATTCAGCTCCGCTCCATACACCTCATACACATTTAGCTCTGCTCCAAATACCTCATACACACACAGCTCCGCTCCGTACACCTCGTACACATTCAGCTCCGCTCCATACACCTCGTAAACATTTAGCTCCACTCCATGCACCTCATACACAAACGGCTCCGTTCCATACACCTTGTACACATTCAGCTCCGCTCCATACACCTCGTACACATTTAGCTCCACTCCATACACCTCATACACACACGGCTCCGCTCCATACACCTCGTACACATTCAGCTCCACTCCATACACCTCATACACACACGGCTCCGCTCCATACACCTCATACACACACGGCTCCGCTCCATACACCTCATACACATTCAGCTCCGCTCCATACACCTCATACACACAGCTCCGCTCCATGCACCTCGTACATATTCACACATTCAGCTCCGCTCCATACACCTTGTACAAATTGAGCTCCGCTCTGTACACCTCGTACACATTCAGCTCCGCTCCATACACCTCGTACACATTCAGCTCCGCTCTGTACACCTCATACACATTCAGCTCCGCTCTGTACACCTCATACACATTCAGCTCCGCTCCGTACACCTCGTACACATTGAGCTCCGCTCCATACACCACATAAACACACGGCTCCGCACCATACACCTCGTACACATTTAGCTCCGCTCCATACACCTCATACACACACGGCTCTGCTCCGTACACCTCATACACATTCAGCTCCGCTCCATACACCTCGTACACATTCAGCTCCGCTCCATACACCTCGTACACATTCAGCTCCACTCCATACACCTCGTACACATTCAGCTCCACTCCATACACCTCAAACACACACGGCTCCGCTCCATACACCTCATACACACACGGCTCCGCTCCATATACCTCATACACACACGGCTCTGCTCCATACACCTCATACACACACGGCTCAGCTCCGTACACCTCTGTTATGATCCTTAGTGGTTGAGGATCACAAATTACTCCAGCTAAGTAACAAACATAGGACAAGCTCTAGGGAGGTGGCAAACTGGACTGACCGCAAATCTGAACCTATCCAAACACACTAGAAGTAGCCGGTGAACGTGCCTAAAAATCCTAGACGTCTCGAGCCAGCCTGAGGAACTAACTACCCCTAGAGAGAAAGAAAGACCTCTCTTGCCTCCAGAGAAATAATCCCCAAAGATATAGAAGCCCCCAACAAATAATAACGGTGAGGTAAGAGGAAGGCACATACACAGGGGTGAAAGCAGATTCAGCAAATGAGGCCCACTAATACTAGATAGCAGAAAATAGAAAAGGGAATCTATGCGGTCAGTAAAAAACCCTTACAAAATATCCACTCTGAGATTTCAAGAACCCCCACACCAACTAACGGTGTGGGGGGAGAAACTCAGTCTCCTAGAGCAACCAGCAAGCGAGGAAATCACATTTTAGCGAGCTGGACTAAAAACATAATGAACGCTGATAATCAAAAAATGATCAAACAAAAACTTAGCTTGTCTTGGAGAGACTGGGAGCAAGGTAGACACAAGGAATCTGAAGAGCACTGAATACATTGATAGCAGGCAAGGAACTGAGTATCCAGGTGAGCTAAATAAGAAACCAACCAAGGATAACGAACCAGCTGATGCTGCAACCTGCAGAAAGACAACACTACACAGTACCGCTTGTGACCACTAGAGGGAGCCCAAAAATAGAGTTCACAACAGTTCCCCCCCCCTTGAGGAGGGGTCACCGAACCCTCATCAAGACCCCCAGGGCGATCAGGATGAGCCGCGTGGAAGGCACGAACTAAATCGGCCGCATGAACATCAGAGGCGACAACCCAGGAATTATCCTCCTGACCATAGCCCTTCCACTTAACCAAATACTGAAGCCTCCGTCTAGAGATACGAGAATCCAAAATCTTCTCCACCACGTACTCCAATTCGCCCTCGACCAGCACCGGAGCAGGAGGCTCAACAGAAGGAACCATAGGTACCACATACCTCCGCAACAAAGACCTATGGAACACATTATGAATGGCAAACGATGCTGGGAGATCCAAACGAAAAGACACCGGGTTAAGGATTTCCAAGATCTGATAAGGACCGATGAAGCGAGGCTTGAATTTAGGAGAGGAGACCTTCATAGGAACATACCGAGAAGACAGCCACACCAAATCCCCAACACGAAGTCGGGGACCCACACCGCGGCGGCGGTTGGCAAAGCGCTGAGCCTTCTCCTGTGACAACCTCAAATTGTCCACCACATGGTTCCAAATCTGCTGCAACCTATCCACCACAGAATCCACCCCAGGACAGTCAGAAGGCTCAACCTGACCCGAGGAAAAACGAGCATGGAAACCAGAATTGCAGAAAAAAGGCGAAACCAAAGTAGCAGAACTAGCCCGATTATTAAGGGCAAACTCGGCCAAAGGCAAAAAAGTCACCCAATCATCCTGATCAGCAGAAACAAAACATCTCAAATAAGTTTCCAACGTCTGATTAGTTCGCTCGGTTTGGCCATTAGTCTGAGGATGGAAGGCCGACGAAAAAGACAAATCAATGCCCATCTTAGCACAAAAAGTCCGCCAAAACCTGGACACAAACTGGGATCCTCTATCAGACACAATATTTTCAGGAATGCCGTGTAAGCGGACCACATTCTGAAAAAATAGAGGAACCAAATCGGAGGAAGAAGGCAACTTAGGCAAGGGCACCAAATGGACCATCTTGGAAAAACGATCACACACCACCCAGATGACAGACATTTTCTGAGATACTGGAAGATCCGAAATAAAATCCATGGAAATGTGCGTCCAAGGCCTTTTCGGAACAGGCAAAGGCAAAAGCAAACCGCTGGCACGAGAACAGCAAGGCTTAGCCCGAGCACAAATCCCACAAGACTGCACAAAGGAACGCACATCCCGCAACAAGGAAGGCCACCAGAAGGACCTAGCCACCAAATCTCTGGTACCAAAAATCCCAGGATGACCCGCCAACACCGAAGAATGAACCTCGGAAATAACTCTGCTGGTCCATCTATCCGGGACAAACAGTCTCTCTGGTGGACAACGGTCAGGTCTATCCGCCTGAAATTTCTGCAGCACTCTTCGCAAATCTGGGGAAATGGCAGACAAAATAACTCCCTCTCTGAGAATACCAGCCGGCTCAGAAACTCCCGGAGAGTCAGGCACAAAACTCCTAGAAAGTGCATCAGCTTTCACGTTCTTCGAACCAGGCAGGTATGAGACCACGAAGTTGAAACGGGAGAAAAACAACGACCAACGAGCCTGTCTAGGATTCAGGCGCTTGGCAGATTCAAGGTAAATCAGATTTTTGTGATCCGTCAAGACCACCACACGATGTTTAGCTCCTTCGAGCCAATGTCGCCACTCCTCAAATGCCCACTTCATAGCCAACAACTCCCGATTACCAACATCATAATTCCGCTCGGCAGGCGAAAACTTTCTTGAAAAGAAAGCACATGGCTTCATCACAGAGCCATCAGAGCTTCTCTGCGACAAAACAGCCCCTGCTCCAATCTCAGAAGCATCAACCTCGACCTGGAAGGGGAGAGAGACATCTGGCTGACATAAGACTGGAGCTGAAGAAAACCGGTGCTTCAGCTCCCGAAAGGCCTCCACGGCCGCAGGAGACCAATTAGTCACATCAGAACCCTTCTTGGTCAAATCCGTCAAAGGTTTAACCACGCTAGAAAAATTAGCAATGAAACGACGGTAAAAATTAGCAAAACCCAAGAACTTCTGAAGACTCTTAACAGACGTGGGCTGAGTCCAGTCATAAATAGCCTGGACCTTGACTGGGTCCATCTCCACAGTAGAAGGAGAAAAAATAAAACCCAAAAAGGAGACCTTCTGTACTCCGAAGAGGCATTTTGAGCCCTTCACAAATAAAGCATTAGCACGCAGGACCTGAAACACCATCCTGACCTGCTTCACATGGGACTCCCAATCATCAGAAAAGACCAAAATGTCATCCAAATAAACAATCATAAATTTATCCAGATATTCTCGGAAGATGTCATGCATGAAGGACTGAAACACAGAAGGAGCATTAGAGAGTCCAAAAGGCATCACTAAGTACTCAAAATGGCCTTCGGGCGTATTAAATGCTGTTTTCCATTCATCTCCCTGCTTAATGCGCACAAGGTTATATGCACCACGGAGATCTATCTTGGTGAACCAACTGGCACCCTTAATCCGAGCAAACAAATCAGACAATAGTGGCAAAGGATACTGAAATTTGACTGTAATTTTATTCAGAAGACGATAATCTATACAAGGTCTCAAAGAACCGTCCTTCTTGGCCACAAAAAAAAATCCTGCACCAAGAGGGGAAGAGGATGGGCGAATATGTCCCTTCTCCAAAGACTCCTTTATATAACTCCGCATCGCGGCATGCTCTGGTATAGACAAATTAAAAAGTCGTCCCTTAGGGAATTTACTACCAGGAATTAAATTTATAGCACAGTCACAATCCCTATGAGGGGGCAGGGCACTAGACCTGGGCTCATCAAATACATCCTGGTAGTCAGACAAAAACTCAGGGACCTCAGAAGGAGTGGAAGAAGCAATAGACACCAACGGAGTATCGCCATGAATTCCCTGACAACCCCAACTTGACACAGACATAGCTTTCCAATCTAAAACTGGATTATGAACTTGCAGCCATGGCAGACCCAAAACGACAACATCATGCAAATTATGCAGAACAAGAAAGCGAATCACCTCCTGATGTACGGGAGTCATGCACATGGTCATTTGCGTCCAATACTGAGGCTTATTCTCAGCCAATGGCGTAGCATCAATTCCCCTCAGAGGAATAGGAAATTCCAAAGGCTCCAGGACAAAACCACAGCGCCTGGCAAACGACAAATCCATCAGATTCAGGGCAGCACCCGAATCCACAAAAGCCATAACCGGGTAGGACGACAAAGAACAAATCAAAGTAACAGACAAAATAAATTTAGGTTGTATAGTACCAATGGTGACAGGTTTAGCGATTTTTTTTTTAAGCGTTTAGAGCATGCTGAGATAACATGAGTAGAATCACCACAGTAAAAGCACAACCCATTTTGACGTCTATGACTTTGTCGCTCAATTCTGGTCAGAGTTCGGTCACATTGCATAGACTCAGGTCTCTGTCCAGAAAATACCGCCAAAGGATGAGCAGATTTGCGCTCCCGCAAACGCCGATCAACCTGAATGGCTAAAGCCATAGAATCACTCAGACTTGTAGGGGTGGGAAACCCCACCATAACATTCTTAACGGCCTCAGAAAGACCTTCTCTGAAATTTGCAGCCAGGGCACACTCATTCCATTGAGTAAGCACCGACCATTTCCGAAATTTTTGACAATACACCTCTGCTTCATCCTGACCTTGAGAGATAGCCAGCAACGCTTTTTCTGCCTGATTCTCAAGATTAGGCTCCTCATAAAGCAGTCCAAGAGCCAGAAAAAATGCATCTACATTAAGCAATGCAGGATCTCCTGGCGCCAGAGAGAAAGCCCAATCTTGAGGGTCGCCACGCAACAAGGAGATAACAATTTTAACTTGCTGAGCGGAATCACCAGAGGAACGAGGTCTCAGAGATAGAAATAACTTACAATTATTCTTAAAATTTAGAAACCTAGATCTATCTCCAGAAAACAACTCAGGAATGGGTATCTTAGGTTCTGACATAGGGCTATGAATAACAAAATCCTGAATACTTTGCACCCGTGCAGTAAGATGATCCACACTAGAAGTCAGAGTCTGAACATTCATGTCTGCAGCTGAGCTCAAAACCACCCAGAGTTCAAGGAGATGAAAGAAGCTAAACAGACTGCAGCAAAGGAAAAGCGGGAGGAAAAAAAAAAAAATTTACTCAGGTCTTCTTTTTATCCCACTTCAGCGATGCATTAAACACTTTTTGGCCTGCTATACTGTTATGATCCTTAGTGGTTGAGGATCACAAATTACTCCAGCTAAGTAACAAACATAGGACAAGCTCTAGGGAGGTGGTAAACTGGACTGACCGCAAATCTGAACCTATCCAAACACACTAGAAGTAGCCGGTGAACGTGCCTAAAAATCCTAGACGTCTCGAGCCAGCCTGAGGAACTAACTACCCCTAGAGAGAAAGAAAGACCTGTCTTGCCTCCAGAGAAATAATCACCAAAGATATAGAAGCCCCCAACAAATAATAACGGTGAGGTAAGAGGAAGGCACATACACAGGGGTGAAAGCAGATTCAGCAAATGAGGCCCACTAATACTAGATAGCAGAAAATAGAAAAGGGAACCTATGCGGTCAGTAAAAAACCCTTACAAAATATCTACTCTGAGATTTCAAGAACCCCCACACCATCTAACGGTGTGGGGGGAGAAACTCAGTCTCCTAGAGCAACCAGCAAGCGAGGAAATCACATTTTAGCGAGCTGGACTAAAAACATAATGAACGCTGATAATCAAAAAATGATCAAACAAAAACTTAGCTTGTCTTGGAGAGACTGGGAGCAAGGTAGACACAAGGAATCTGAAGAGCACTGAATACATTGATAGCAGGCAAGGAACTGAGTATCCAGGTGAGCTAAATAGGAAACCAACCAAGGATAACGAGCCAGCTGATGCTGCAACCTGCAGAAAGACAACACTACACAGTACCGCTTGTGACCACTAGAGGGAGCCCAAAAATAGAGTTCACAACACACCTCATACACATTCAGCTCCGCTCCATACACCTCGTACACATTTAGCTCCACTCCATACACCTCAAACACACACGGCTCCGCTCCATACACCTCATACACACACGGCTCAGCTCCATATACCTCATACACACACGGCTCCACTCCATACACCTCATACACACACGGCTCCACTCCGTACACCTCATACACATTCAGCTCCGCTCCATACACCTCATAAACACACGGCTCCGCTCCGTACACCTCGTACACATTCAGCTCCGCTCCATACACCTCATACACACATGGCTAACTGCACAGACTTCTCCATACCTGATACGTCAATCTGCAATCACAGCAGCAGAGGCCAGTAACAGAGGAGGCTGTCAGTGTCCATCCCACTATGCTCAGCCCCACTCATTCCACGCAGGATAAGCCAGGCATTAGCGCCACTGCTGCTTACATTGATGCCCAGGCTGTGTCCGGCAGGTAAGAGCCCTGGTGTTAGATGCCAGTGTACAGGCGGGGCTCCCGGCTGTAGATGTGTCCCACTCCCAGCATATCTGCTTACAATGCAGGCAAAGATTTCAGCACCTACACACACACCGTCCGTGACACGTACCTCAAACATGTCCCCTCTCTCTCCCTTTGAGCTGTACCGTGCACACTGGAAGATAAACAGACTGCAGAGGAAGGGGCGTGGCCACATGCAAGGGGGCGTGTCGGCTGCTTCTCCTGCTCTCTGCGGGAGAAGCAGAGTCCCGTGCAGGACTGCGGGGCAAAACCTGAAAATCGGGACAGTCCCGCAGAATGAGGGACGGTTGGGAGCTATGTGTACATACATTACATTACTGATCCTGAGTTACATCCTGTATTATACCCCAGAGCTGCACTCACTCTTCTGCTGGTGCAGTCACTGTGTACATACATTACATTACTGATCCTGAGTTACATCCTGTATTATACCCCAGAGCTGCACTCACTATTCTGCTGGTTCAGTCACTGAGTACATACATTACATTACTGATCCTGAGTTACATCCTGTAGATCTTTTATTATAAAAATGAAAAACGTAACAATAATAATAGCGGAAACCATAACAAAAAATATTAGCCAGAAAATAATCAGTAGACTGAACACTGGTCCAGCCGCTCATTCTCTCCTCTCACACATATACCGTATATACAGAACAATAACTACTTTGACCTTCTGGTCCGGTCACCAACTATAATAAACAATGGCAAACAAAATATATACATGATTTTTTTTTTTTTAGTTTTTTAGTTTTAAATAAAATAACCACAAATATATACAATACTAAGCTATCCTCCATTCCCAACCCCCCGCACTGACCTGAGAGCTGGTCCTGCATCTCATGCCTCAGTCCATGTCCAACGTCCATAGGCCAGATCAGGCAGTTCCAGTTTTCCCCCAAACAACCCAGTGTCCCATAGTCCCACAAGATAAACCCACCTCCCCCCCTTTCCCACCACCCAACCTAACACCTACACCCAAATCTATATCCCCATATACAATATATACAGCAGCACACACCACAATAATCACAACTCACGAAGCCCAAGTTCGGCGCCTGCAGCCCTACATCACTGTATAATGATCAAACAAAACAAAAATCTACAGTGTCAGCAGCAGCCCTCCACCAGGAAAGGAGATGACCAGACTAGGGCACACTAAAAGAAAAGCCCCTCCAGAGGAGAGCGGCCCTCCGTGCGCCCAGTCTCCCATACTCCAGAGAGCGCACCTTCACCAGGTCACCGAGTATGGTCCTAAACACATCGTCCACTGGGAGGATTTTTTGTTGCGTCGATACTAAGCACCGTGCGTTCCACGTGTGATACCTAACCACTGCGCTAACTAGAAATAAGGTGCAGCGGTCCTAACCACCAAGGTCTCCGAATGCTCCATAGGCCAATTCCGCATAGGAGAGACCGGCTAGCTGAGACCAGCCAATGAAGGCACCCACCCTGTTGTACACCTCTGTGTTGAAGGGACAATGAAGCAGGAAGTGGTCCATGCTTTCCAGCAAGGTACTACAATGCTCCCGAGGACAATTCCTGTCCTCAGAGCTCCTACACTTCAGATTGTCCCTCACACACAGTTTCCCATGGAAGCAGCGCCAAGCCAAGTCCCAAAACTTCGAGGGAATCCTGATAGAATTCAAAAGATACAAACCCACCCCAAGATCCCGACTTGGGCAGTCCCTGAGCGCCAGAGGCCTCTGGAAATGGGTCAACAGAACCCTATTGTCAAGGAGTTTCCTTGGCAGTGTCCTGATCTCCCACATTCCCAGACCCCACCTACGAATTACCTTCAGAACCAAGGTAGCGTAAGCCGGAAGATGTCCATGCGGTGTGCGAAGATCCTTCACTTGCCCTCCTGTCTCCCATTCCTGGAAGAAAGGCTGAAACCATCCCCTACAGAATACCCACGGAGGAGCCCTCTCTTTCCAGAGGTTTGCCATATTGATCTTAATGAAGGTATCCACAAGGAATACCACAGGGTTGACCATACCCAACCCTCCTAGTCTCCTCGTACGGTAAGTAACCTCCCTCTTGACCAGGTTCAGTCTATTCCCCCATAACAGTTGGAAGAACAAACTGTAGACCCGAGTCCAGAGAGATACCGGCAAGATGCACACACTGCCCAGATAAACCAGTAAAGGGAGCAGGTAAGTTTTGATCAGGTTTACCCTTTCCCTTAGAGTCAAAGACCAACCCTTCCGTTGGTTCACCTTCTGAGTGGCGATCTCTAGCCTGCTGTCCCAATTTTGTTTGGGGTAATCCCCCTGGCCAAATTCGATACCAAGGATTTTTGCAGAGATTTTGGGTCCTGGAAGGGTGTCCAGGAGATCAAAACCAGGATCTCCTCCTACCAGCCAGAGACTCTCACACTTATCCCGGTTGATCTTGGACCCGGATGCCTCCGAGTAGCGATCTACCTCTGACATCAGCCACCCTGCCTCCTCGTGAGAGGAAACAAACATGGTGACATCATCGGCATATGCCACCACCCTCAGAGTGGCCTCCGGTGCTGCCTGGTCCATCCCGATCCCGGCCAACGATCCACGCTCCACCCTCCTAACAAGAGGGTCAATCGCAAACACGTACAGCAGCGGGCTCAAGGGACAACCCTGGCAAACACCGGACCCAACCTCAAAAGAGCTGCCAATCCAACCATTCACAAGCGGGAAACTCTCTGCCCCACTGTACAAGGTCTTAAGCCAATCAACAAACCCCCCCGGCAGGCCATATCCCAGAAGGACGGACCAGAGGTACTCGTGATTAACCCGATCAAATGCTTTTGCTTGGTCCAGTGACAGCATGTACCCCTTCCAGTGACCAGCCCTACCCTGCTCCACTGCCTCCCAGACACAGAGCACAGCACTAAATGTGCTGCGGCCTGGAACAGAGCAATGCTGGGCCTCCGAAGGGAGTCGGGGTGCAAATTTCACCAGCCGATTAAACAGCACCTTTGCCAGAACCTTCCTGTCTGCATTGAGAAGCGCTATGGGATGCCAATTCTCAATGCAAGATGGGTCCTTACCCTTTGACAAGATGATCAGAGCAGACCTCCTCATTGACTTCGGCAGAGTGCCCGAGGAAAGACACTCATTGAATATCTCAGTCAAGAGGGGAACCAAAATGTCCTTAAAGGTCTTATAGAATTCAGATGTTAAGCCATCTGGACCAGGCGATTTTTTGGGGGGCAAGCCCTTCAACCGCCAACTGAACTTCCTCTTCCCTGATCATTTCTGTCAAACTGTCAAGAGAGGGGTCTACCCCTGGTTCGGGGACGGCTTCAGCCAGGAAAGCCGACATCTCATCCTAATCAAGATCCATCTTCCCCAAGAGGTGCGAGTAGAAGGATCTGACAACCTCCAGGATCCCTGATCTGGATCGCCTCAGGGACCCCGTAGTGTCGACCAGTCCTGTAACTACTTTTCTATTCACTGACATCTTGCAGTTTCTGTAAGGGTCGAGCGAGCGGTACTTCCCGTAATCCCTCTCAAAAACCAAAGATGCGTGTCTATCGTACTGACACCTCATAAGCAAAGATTTCACTCTGGAGATCTCCTCGCGGCTACCTCCAGTTGAGACAAGATGTTCGAGTTTCCTCCTCAGATCCTGATACAGGCGGTACCTGCTCAGATTCCTGAGGCTCGAGAGCTGGCGGAAGAATCTCGCCACCCTTTCCTTGAACATCTCCCACCACTCTGACTTACTACTACAAAGATCCAGTAAGGGTACCTGGCTCTGAAGACAATCCTCAAAGGACTGTCTTATCTCCGCTTCTTCCAAGAGAGACGAATTGAGCCTCCAAAAGCCTCTTCCCATCCGGAGGGTCTCTGTAACATTCAGAGAAAACAAAATTAAACAGTGGTCGGAGAACTCCACCTCAACAACAGACACTGCTGAAGAGACAGCTTCCTCCTTTAAATAAAACCTATCTATTCTGGACCTACAGGTACCTCTATGATAGATGAACCCCTCGTGGCCTGGGGTGTGCCAAATGTGGACATCCACCAGGCGAGCCTCACTAGCTATACTATTAAGGGCGACGCTATCATAAGTCAGCTTGTCTCTGGAACCTCCTCTATCTCGGGGCCTCGTGACAGCATTGAAGTCCCCTCCAAAGACAACCTGCCGACTTGTAAAAAGGTAGGGCTTGATCCTCATAAAGAGACACTTCCGGTTCCACTTAGATTGGGGACCATAGATGTTGATGAGCCGGAGCTCTTGTCCCTTCATGAGGACATCTAAGATCAGGCACCTCCCCATTTCTAACTCAATAACCCGTCGGCATTCCACCAGTGCGGTAAAAAGGACCGCCACTCCGCTATACGGCTCGGCCGCAAGAGAAAAATAGGAGGGCACGAGTCTCCACTCCCTCTTAGCTTTAAACACATCTGCCATGTTTGGCAGCTTGGTCTCTTGCAAAAAGAAAATGTCAGCTTCAACCCGGCTGAGAAAATCAAAGGCCGCAAATCTAGCTGTATTTGACTTTATGCTGGCGACATTAATGGACGCCAGCGTCAACGGAGTGGGTTCCGCCATCATTGGTGATTGAGTTAGATGGCTTTCTTTTTCCCACTCCCCTTATCCTCTGCCTCAGAGGAGGAATCCTTCCCCCTCTTTAATGATAATGAGGTATCCATTCCCACGTGTTTTTTATTTTTATCGTCCTCGTCTCCGGACTCTGGGCCAGTCCCTCCCTCCAAGGATCTTACATTCCCCGAAGAAGGAGACTCGGCGTCCCCTGTGAGCCCCGCCGAAGCCAGAACCTCACCCTCAGCTTCCTCCTCTGGGGAAGAGATGTTTTCAAGGGCTTGGAACCGGTTAGAAAGACCAACCAGAGGGGAGTCGGTTTTTCCTTCCTTAGATACCTTGGTCAGAGCGGGAGAAGATTTTTTATCTCCCTTCTTTCTCTTCTTTTTGGTGCCGAGCTTACTCTTGTCCTCTAGCCACTGCCTATTATCCTCATCCGTACTTTCATAATGGGAGGACTCTGAGGCAGTGGCACTTTCCTCCCTGTGGATCCTCCTGACCTCCTCATCCAACTCATCATCCCTCGGGGCCTCAGCAGCAAGACTGGCATCCAGAACAGGGGCCGGCCCAGTAGCCCGAGGCTCGCCCAGCTCCCTATCCTGTCTGCGCTTGTCTAGACGCCTTACATGGGCAGGCGTCTTTTTATTGCTTTTCTTCCTTGGCCCCTCAGCTCCCTCACCCCTGCTAGTCCCTTCCCCTGCAGAATCAGCCTCACGGCTTTCTCCCACCGGGGTCACGACTGCGTTAGCGAAGGAGCGAGGACAACGGCTGAATGGGTGACCTAACTCACCACACAGGTGGCACCTAATCTCCACACAAGATGCAGCAAGATGGCCGATATCCCCACACAATGCACACTTCTGCACAGTGCAGTTTGCGCTGAAGTGTGTGGGGTCGCCGCACTTGTGACAGAGCTTCGGTTGCCCCTGGTAGAAGACCAGGATACGAACCCTACACAGGAAGGCAGATGATGGTATGTGGGCAACCGTACCACCTGAACGCTTAAGTTTTACCATAAACGTCCAGGCCCCTGACCAGATACCAAACTCGTCATGGTTTTTCTTTGGCATTTCTACCACCTCTCCATACCGGCCAAGCCACGTCATGATGTCATAACAAGAAAGCGACTCGTTACAAGTCATCACGGTCACTTTCTTGACTTGGTTTTGGCGAGACACCACCTGAACGGCAAAGTCTCGCCAGCCAGGCTCATTTTTTGCCAACTCATAGTTCGACCAGAAGAGCTCAAGCCCCTCTGGCTGAACAAAGCTGACATCAAACTCAGGTGTGGAATAGGGATGTATCAAGGCATACATGTCAATCGCCTTGAAGCCCATCCTCAGCAGGAGCTCCACAACTTTAGACCTTGGAGGACACGCATCACTGCCCCTCCACCGAAGACGGACCACATTCCTACGCACACTACCCGGCCCAGCTGTTGGGAGGGACCACACTGTATCCCCCCCTCTTTGCTCTCGGAAGGCCCCGAGGCCATGCCTCTCTATCCAGAAGGATAGATCAACCTCTCATCCCTCTACCATTAGTGATCTCTCTCTTCTTTAGAGCCTCCAGGAGATGCCATTGCAACATGCCGTCCCCAGGGCCCGGAGACGAGGAGGATACCCTATTTCCCCCGGAGGTGACAGCGGCAAAACTCCTGACAGGTGCTGCCACCACCGGGGGGGCAACCGGACCAGTGACCACATCCACACCAACAGCATCACCATTACCCACCTCCATAACCGCCTCACCCTCTACCAAACCAGCAACCACACCACTAGACAAAGAGTTTTCTTCATCCATACCCACCAACACATTCACTCCTGCTGGACCAGTGACAACAGGGGGTGACACTTTGACCTCCGCATCATCAGGCACAAGGGGCTGAGTCTCCTCCACAGAACTGGAGGCGACCTCACCCCTGGTCTTACGTGTGCCCTCCGCATCATCAGATGACATTTTCCGGTGCTTTACTGCTGATACCAGGCGCCGCTGATCTTTCGCCGCTATGGCGCGCCGCTGATCCTTTATATCAGCATCTTGTTGACCAGCGACGCCAACACAGAACAGGACTTTGGTGGGAGGACCGGAACGCCCAGCCCCGGTAACCCCCTCACACTGCCGCCGCTTCTCAACTAAGTGATCAGCGGCAACAGCATTCAGGGGTACTGAGGCTACCGGAGCTGCCCCTGACACCGGGCCGCTCCCCCCTCCCACTGAGGAGCGCACCACAGTATCGTGGCCTGACCTTTTGCCGCCGCCGGGCCGCCCTCACTGTCCAGCCTCTCGGCTGATGCACCTGCTGCTACATCCCCTTTACTACAAGCAGAGACGGAGCTCTGCGCCTCACTACCGTGCTTTGTAATCTCCCTTTGCCTTTGCACCGGATCCACAGCAGAACCCGGGCTGGGCTGGGCAACGGGGCTTATACAGCGAGCTGACCCTGCAGCCGACTCGGGGTACAGGGAGGGGGGCATATACATAGCTTACCGCTTCCTGCAGCTTAGGTTTGATCTTCTTTACCTTTTTCTTCTGGCCCCCAGGTGCCTCCTCTGGTAAATCATCACCAAGATGGAAGTTCTGAAGGCACACTGGGGACTACAGGAGTTTGATCTCTGCCATTAGTGCCCCTCCCTGGCTGATGTCACTGTCCTCCCCAGAGCCAGCAGAACTGCGACGAGATGTGATTGTCGCCTGTCCAGCAGGGAGCTCGCCGCACGTGGCCTGTGAGTGACAAAGCATGCTGCCAGGTGGGGCTTTCTGCTGGTCATCCTCCTTCTCATCATCATCATCATCATCATCATGATCCACCTGGCTCCCAGGCTGCAGCCCCATCTGCCTTTGCTCTCTGTTATCAGCCATTTCTCTGAATCGGTCTTCATTTTGCAATTTTTCTTTAAATGGTCCACTTTTTTTCTTGAATAAATGCTTTTCTTACCTCCAGTTCTTTAATTTCAAGCTTCAGCCTCTTTACCTCCGCCTGGAATTGCGTCTTCCTGGGTCTGGAGGTGCCTGCAGCTTTTGCGCTTGTGCAGCGCAGCTACTCCCGGAGCCTTCTCCTCCATGGAAGCCTTGCGGCTTCTCTGGGTCTCTGCAGACCTGGGGGGAGTAGGAGCCACATTGCTGCGACTCCTGGTGGAGCATCTCACCCCCGAATCTTCTGATGTGCAGGCTGGTAGCTGGTTCCTTCTGCCCCCCGCCAGCCTGGTCCGGGAAGCAGAAGCCTGGGACTTGGCTCTTTCACTCATCCCAGGAAACCCACTAACTCCCTGGGTAAGAGAGAGAGCAGGTCCCTGGGTGGAGAGGTGGTGGTTCCCAGGAGCTCAGGAGCACACAGCAGGATCAGCAGCGACCGCACCCACAATCAACACAATGAGCAGCAGCTGAGCAGAGCTGCACTCACTATCCTGCTGGAGCAGTCACTGTGTACATACATTGCATTACAAATTGTTCCAGATAAACTTTTATTGACTCGATTGTTTTCACGTGATTGCTTTGTAGCAGTTTAAATAGTAATTCCCTAAATCATAACTGATTGCCTCTCCATAGTATAGGGCATTATTTGCAGATCCCTCGAGAGTCCGACCAGCGGGATCCCCAGTGATCTGGAGAAGGATCCTGGAACCCAGTTCTGCATCTCTGTCTGGATCGGAGCGGAGGTGTTTGCCTCGGTGGTTGCTCCTGCTATTGTCTATATCACTGCTGGAGAAAGCTGAGTCCAGCGCTCTACTAGTTCCCTGTAGATTGAGAACTGATTTTGGGAATAACCCTTTAATGCCGTTGTTAGTCCACGTTACACCCGTCCTATTTCTGGTGAATAAATAATGGTGGATTGGGAGTGTGGCCATGCACTGGATTAACCCCTTCTTGACTCCTCCAGCAGATCCCATACTTATACTTTCCTCTACGGATGGGAGCAGTAGAGGATGTGGACAATGACAGGACCTCGGCGGGATTATTCCTTATTAGTGGAGCAGGTTCTCATCCTAATCAGTGACGAGATTAAGTTTATAGGAGTTTTCTTGCTTTACTTTTTTTTTACCATTTTTTCAAAGTTTTGATTTTAATCGGTGAAAGATGTTTCTTCGCCGTGGGAATAAATTAGAATCGTGGAATGGCGGCTCTTCTCGCGGCTTTGATTGTGAGCAGCCTAGCGAGGGAGCTGTTTGGTGAGATAATGGCCCCCGTCCAGGGCTGTTACGTCCCTCCCTGGGGAGTGCGCACTGCCATTTACCTGCGGTTATGGAGATAAATCGCTTCCTTGGATTTGGAGGAGTCCGGAGTCGGCGTTTCCGCTCCTTTGTAGCAGCCATTAAGCGATCGCTCATTAGCGCGGCGTCCATTGATGCTGCATGTTCCCTGTGGGACAGATCCTTGTGTTTTCTCTGCCGCTCTCCTTCATTTCTCAGCGCGGCTATTAGTCATTATCGGGGTTTACACCGCCGCGCTCCTCGTTTGACAGGCGGCTGGATATTATGGCCTCACATTCATCAATTCTTATTTTTTACTGTTTTCATTTTCTTAAGAATTTGCATACAATCAAGTAATTCCAACCGCGTCTTCCCCTCCGCACCAAAGTAAGGAACTGGTCATAACTGCAGCATTGTAAAAAATATGCTGGAAAACTGTAAAAGGCAGCTTGGGGGTCCTAATGTAACACCCACCTGATCACAGGAACTCCTTTTTCTCCCATGCTTTACACTGCAGCTCTGCTCGTTTATCTCTATTGCTCTGTAGAAGCATGAGCTCTTCAGGTGAGACCAAGTCAGGAAGTTGCTGTCCGTAAGTAAGAGTGTGCGGAGACCGACGCCAGGGGTAACCACATTCTGGAAAGTTTGTGGGTGTCTCGAGTAGTTTCTGTTCCTGTAGCACATGCATATTTTTGGCTTTAAAAAAAACAATCATTTTTGTAATTAGTTTTTATTTAAAATATTGCACTGTTTCTACTCTGACTGCGGAATGAGTTAACCGAGAATCCATCAGTGAGCTCTTCTGACTGTCCAAGGAACAGGCATAGACTATAATGAGCATGACCAGTACAGCACAGTGCCACACACGGTTTAATGGCCATTCTCAGTACTTCAGCTCTGGTCACATTCACTTCTATAGGAGCTGAGCTGCAGTACTGAGCATGGCCACTACACGGTGTATGGAGCTGTTGTGTTCCGGCTCAGTGGATCGAGCAATACACAAGCAGCTGATTGGTGGAGGTGTCACATGTCAGCCCCCCCACCCCGCTAAAGGATGGTTCACCAGTATCCAAGTCCTGCACAATCCCTTTAAATATTTTAGACCATGTCTCCAGAGACTTTTTTTTTTTTTTTTTTTTTTAAAGATGTGCTCTCCTGCAGCTCCCTATTCTATCAGTCCGGGGGTGCATGCCATTCCGTGCCGTGCCATGGGTGGTGCGTGTCATTCCATGGTTGGATGCATGCCGTTTCATGCCGTGGGTGGGTACGTGCCGTGGGTGCGCGCCATGGGTGGGTGCGTGCCGTTCTGTGTCGTGGGTGGGTGCGTGCCATGGGTGGGTGCGTGCCGTTCTGTGCCATGGGTGGGTGCGTGCCATGGGTGGGTACGTGCCGTTCCGTGCCGTGGGTGGGTGCGTGCCATGGGTGGGTATGTGCCGTTCCGTGCTGTGGGTGGGTGCGTGCCATGGGTGGGTGCGTGCCGTTCTGTGCGTGCCGTGGGTGCGTGCCGTTCTGTGCCATGGGTGGGTGCATGCCATGGGTGGGTACGTGCCGTTCTGTGCTGTGGGTGGGTGCGTGCCATGGGTGGGTACGTGCCGTTCCGTGCCGTGGGTGGGTGCGTGCCATGAATGGGTATGTGCCGTGCCGTGGGTGGGTGCGTGCCATGGGTGGGTGCATGCAGTTCTGGGCGTGCTGTGGGTGGGTGCGTGCCGTGGGTGGGTGCGTGCCATGGGTGGGTTCGTGCCGTTCTGTGCCGTGGGTGGGTGCATGCCATGGGTGGGTACGTGCCGTTCCGTGCCGTGGGTGGTTGCCATGGGTGGGTGCGTGCGTTCTGTGCCGTGGGTGGGTGCGTGCTGTTCCGTGCTGTGGGTGGGTGCGTGCCATGGGTGGGTGCATGCCGTTCTGTGCTGTGGGTGCTGTGCCGGACAGCTGAGATTTTCTCTGCACATTTTCCCTTTGCTAATAATTCCTGCTATAAACCTTTATGCGTCCACAGTCTGGATTTATTTCTGGGCCGATTCCTACTTCTCCATAAATGAGACAAAATGCAGGTCCTGTAAGAGCAGCCTGGGCCTCAGAGCCGCATTTCTTCCTAATTTTCCCGATTGCCGCCTCTGATTAATGCAGATTTGTTCAGTGTATCAATAAAATATCCTCTGAGGTTATACAGGAATAAAGAGGCCTGAAAAATGGATGCGGGAGGCAGATATTATTTATGAAGGAGAAATCGAGATCTGTATGTGTGGAAGGAACATGACAGTAATTCCTCAGCTTGGAGCATCTGCATTGTGCACTAATCCTTAAAGGGCCACACGCACCCTATTGTTACATGGACATGCATCTGCTACTGGCTGTGGCGAAGCTGAGAGTTGTAGTTTTCCAACCATTGAAGAATCGTTATATGACAAAACTATTCCCATATCTGACATAATTTGTCAAAAGATCAAAAGTGGTCGATGGGGCTGATTTACTAAGCGACATGTGCCACCTGGGCCTATTGACAAGGGACATGGTTTGATGAGAGAGGCCTGGTGTAAAACGTGATCTATTCCTTTTTCTATGCCTATTTCAAGGTCACCTGCACCAAAGCTCTGAAAAATTCATGTTCGCGCCTCCTGAGAGATGAATGGTGACGTCACAGCCAAGGTATAATATGAGAAATTATCTGGGGTTCATTAATAGACAGGATGGCGCTGGTAGTATAGGAGAGGTCTAAGGTGACCTTCATTGGAGGCGATGGTGGCACTGTGTCCCTGAGAGTAATGCACTGAGTTACAGTGATATAACGTTTGTGGGGTTGGTGCAATAATCCGTCATTCCCCTGCTAAATGTGTAGACAACGTAGAAGGTTTCTGGTTTTCCTGCCCGTAGAGGCTAAACATGATGATCAGCAAACCAGCAGAAGGAGGAGAAGCCGTGGAGCCCGGCATGTGATCTGCGTCACAGCTATCTAGCGAGTGGGGGTGAGCAGTGCGCCATACATCATGTCCTGCTCTAGAACTATAGGAAAGGCCAAAGTGAGGGCGAGCAGTGCTCTATAGATCATGTCCTGCTCTGAGCTATAGGAAAGGCCAAAGTGAGGGTGACCAGCGCTCTATACATCATGTCCTGCTCTAGAGCTATAGGAAAGGCCAAAGTGAGGGCGAGCAGTGCTCTATACATCACGTCCTGCTCTAGAACTATAGGAAAGGCCAAAGTGAGGGCGAGCAGTGCTCTATAGATCATGTCCTGCTCTGAGCTATAGGAAAGGCCAAAGTGAGGGTGACCAGCGCTCTATACATCATGTCCTGCTCTAGAGCTATAGGAAAGGCCAAAGTGAGGGCGACCAGTGCTCTATACATCATGTCCTGTTCTAGAGCTATAGGAAAGGCCAAAGTGAGGTCGAGCAGTGCTTTATACATAATGTCCTGCTCTAGAGCTATAGGAAAGGCCAAAGTGAGGTCGAGCAGTGCTCTATACATCATGTCCTGCTCTAGAGCTATAGGAAAGGTCAAAGTGAGGGCGAGCAGTGCTCTATACATCATGACCTGTTCTAGAGCTATAGGAAAGGCCAAACTGAGGGCGAGCAGTGCTCTATACATCATGCCCTGCTCTAGAGCTATAGGAAAGGCCAAAGTGAGGTCGAGCAGTGCTCTATACATCATGTCCTGCTCTAGAGCTATAGGAAAGGCCAGTGCAGTGCTCCAGAGTCATGGTCGTTGCAGTACTGATGCTCCGCCGCTAAGGGGAGTGATGGTACGTCTGATGGCACTGAAGGAGTTCACCTGACCAGGTATCCCAGACACCAATACACTTCATAGTCTGGCCTCCAGGGGGAGCTAAGGGTGCTATGTATTAGGCCACTCCTCACAATCTGGTAAAACTGGGGGTTAGATAGAAAGTTAGACAGAAAGCTGACTGGGTTGGAACCAGGCAACATCCTGTGGCAGAGGGTGTTGCAGGGGAAGATTCAGGGTGGTCCCTGTCAGGGGTGGGATCCTGACAGAGGCCTAGCGAAAAAGGAAAGAACGTTAAGGAACCGCACCTGCACTACATCGCGGCAGTATCTCAAGAAAGGACAAGAAGCGAGGTTTATTATGGAGAGTGAGAAACGAGATCAAAGCAAAAAGGAGATAACACCAGTAGGAGTCGTGCTGTAAGGCCGGCCTCACACTAGCGAGTTTTACGGACGTAAGAGCGCAGAAATTACGTCCGTAAAACTCGCAAAATAAACGGCACAATTATTCTCAATGGGGCTGCTCCTATTAGCCGTATATTACGGTTCAGTATTATACGGCTTTCTACGGCCGTAGAAAATCGCAGCATGCTGCGTTTGTCAGCGTATTGCGCAAAAAAATCGCCAATGAAAGTCTATGGGGGTGAGAAAAATACGGATTCCACACGGACCAGCAGTGTGACTTGCGAGAAATACGCATCGCTGTTATAGAGAAAAGTCGGTAATTCAATTGCCGGCTTTTCATTTCTCCTGCACAAACCCGACAGGATATGAGACATGGTTTACATACAGTAAACCATCTCATATCCCCTTTTTTTTTGCATATTCCACACTACTAATGTTAGTAGTGTGTATGTGCAAAATTTCAGCGCTGTAGCTGCTGAAATACAGGGTTAAATGGCGGAAAAAATTGGCGTGGGCTCCCGCGCAATTTTCTCCGCCAGAGTGGTAAAGCCAGTGACTGTACACTCACCGGCCACTTTATTAGGTACACCATGCTAGTAACGGGTTGGACCCCCTTTTGCCTTCAGAACTGCCTCAATTCTTCGTGGCATAGATTCAACAAGGTGCTGAAAGCATTCCTCAGAGATTTTGGTCCATATTGACATGATGGCATCACACAGTTGCCGCAGATTTGTCGGCTGCACATCCCAAAGATGCTCCATACAAGGCAGGATGGATCCATGCTTTCATGTTGTTTACGCCAAATTCTGACCCTACCATCCGAATGTTGCAGCAGAAATCGAGACTCATCAGACCAAGCAACGTTTTTCCAATCTTCTACTGTCCAATTTCGATGAGCTTGTACAAATTGTAGCCTCAGTTTCCTGTTCTTAGCTGAAAGGAGTGGTACCCGGTGTGGTCTTCTGCTGCTGTAGCCCATCTGCCTCAAAGTTCGACGCACTGTGCGTTCAGAGATGCTCTTAGGCCTACCTTGGTTGTAACGGGTGGCGATTTGAGTCACTGTTGCCTTTCTATCAGCTCGAACCAGTCTGCCCATTCTCCTCTGACCTCTGGCATCAACAAGGCATTTCCGCCCACAGAACTGCCGCTCACTGGATTTTTTTTCTTTTTCGGACCATTCTCTGTAAACCCTAGAGATGGTTGTGCGTGAAAATCCCAGTAGATCAGCAGTTTCTGAAATACTCAGACCAGCCCTTCTGGCACCAACAACCATGCCACGTTCAAAGGCACTCAAATCACCTTTCTTCCCCATACTGATGCTCGGTTTGAACTGCAGGAGATTGTCTTGACCATGTCTACATGCCTAAATGCACTGAGTTGCCGCCATGTGATTGGCTGATTAGAAATTAAGTGTTAACAAGAAGTTGGACAGGTGTACCTAATAAAGTGGCCGGTGAGTGTATATATATGTGTCTCAATGACATATATATATATATACTGTATATATGTTTTCCCTAACATTTGAGCACATAAATCCATTAGATGTCGGTTTTGCAAGCCTGCGCGAAAATCTCGCAGTACGGATGCCATACGGATTACATACGGAGGATGCCATGCGCAAAATACGCTGACACACCCTGCCTACGGATCAATATTTTGGGAACATTTCTCCGTATTACGGCCGTAGTACGGACGTATAATACGTGGCGTATTGTCTTACGCCAAGTGTGAGGCCGGCCTAAGATCGAGGCAACATCCTACTGAGGCGCGTAGCCGGTGGCCAGAACGCCGTGAAAGTATTAGACTCCACGCAATACTTCAAACAGAGGCAGGACAGTTAATTTTAGGTTGGCTGTCTCACCAAAATCACCTAAGAAGACATAGGGGGCAACCGTGGGAGAGGGGCGACGCTAGGGTCCCGGAAGAACTCCAGGCCTTACCGTCATACGGGTGCGTCCTATCCATATCATCTGGGGGACGGAGAAGAACATCAGAACAGACATAAGTTGTGGGAAATAACATCAGAAACAGACACAACAGTTGTGAGGACTATCCCGTGGTGCTCAGCAGGGAAGTACTACAACACACAGGCGCTAGAAGGTAGGCACAGATTTCCACCTGCAAAGCGAACTCTGGAGGTGCCATCGGACCGGCCGGTCTCAGACAGCCCTGTTAACCGTACTCTGGATTGAGGACCTTGAAGCCTTCAGTAAAGAGGTAAAGAGACTGCAACCCTGTGTCCTCGTTATTCATCGCGACCTGCACCACGCACCACCACTTACAACTTTCATTGGACGCCCCTTACCAGGGTCACGGACCGGGTCTAGCCATCGTGACAACCCCAGAACTGAGACAGAGAAGCCCGGTACCGAGTACCCCGCGGCCCTGCGTCTGGGGGCGCTCCACCAAAGTGAGGGCGAGCAGTGCTCTATACATCATGTCCTGTTCTAGAGCTATAGGAAAGGCCAAAGTGAGGTCGAGCAGTGCTCTATACATCATGTCCTGCTCTAGAGCTATAGGAAAGGCCAAAGTGAGGGTGAGCAGTGCTCTATACATCATGTCCTGCTCTAGAGCTATAGGAAAGGCCAAAGTGAGGGCGAGCAGTGCTCTATACATCATGTCCTGCTCTAGAGCTATAGGAAAGGCCAAAGTGAGGGCGAGCAGTGCTCTACACATCATGTCCTGCTCTAGAGCTACAGGAAAGGCCAAAGTGAGGGCGAGCAGTGCTCTATAGATCATGTCCTGCTCTAGAGCTATAGGAAAGGCCAAAGTGAGGGCAAGCAGTGCTCTATAGATCATGTCCTGCTCTAGAGCTATAGGAAAGGCCAAGTGAGAGCGAGCAGTGCTCTATACATCATGTCCTGCTCTAGAGCTATAGGAAAGGCCAAAGTGAGGGCGAGCAGTGCTCTATACATCATGTCCTGCTCTAGAGCTATAGGAAAGGCCAAGTGAGGGCGAGCAGTGCTCTATACATCATGTCCTGCTCTAGAGCTATAGGAAAGGCCAAAGAGAGGTCGAGCAGTGCTTTATACATAATGTCCTGCTCTAGAGCTATAGGAAAGGCCAAAGTGAGGGTGAGCAGTGCTCTATACATCATGTCCTGCTCTAGAGCTATAGGAAAGGTCAAAGTGAGGGCGAGCAGTGCTCTATACATCATGTCCTGCTCTAGAGCTATAGGAAAGGCCAAAGTGAGGGCGAGCAGTGCTCTACACATCATGTCCTGCTCTAGAGCTATAGAAAAGGCCAAAGTGAGGGCGAGCAGTGCTCTATAGATCATGTCCTGCTCTAGAGCTATAGGAAAGGCCAAAGTGAGGGCAAGCAGTGCTCTATAGATCATGTCCTGCTCTAGAGCTGTAGGAAAGGCCAAGTGAGGGCGAGCAGTGCTCTATACATCATGTCCTGCTCTAGAGCTATAGGAAAGGCCAAGTGAGGGCGAGCAGTGCTCTATACATCATGTCCTGCTCTAGAGCTATAGGAAAGGCCAAAGTGAGGGCGAACAGTGCTTTATACATAATGTCCTGCTCTAGAGGTACAGGAAAGGCCAAAGTGAGGGCGAGCAGTGCTCTATACATCATGTCCTACTCTAGAGCTATAGGAAAGGCCAAAGTGAGGGTGAGCAGTGCTCTATACATCACGTCCTGCTCTAGAGCTATAGGAAAGGCCAAAGTGAGGGTGAGCAGTGCTCTATACATCATGTCCTGTTCTGAGCTATAGGAAAGGCCAAAGTGAGGGCGAGCAGTGCTCTATACATCATCTCCTGCTCTAGAGCTATAGGGAAGGCCAAAGTGAGGGCGAGCAGTGCTCTATACATCATGTCCTGCTCTAGAGCTATAGGAAAGGCCAAACTGAGGGCGAGCAGCCCATCTGCATTACAGTGAGCCGCCATTACTGGGCATCCACCCACAGGAGGAGAGAATATGGTCACCAGAGAAGTCTGTATAAAGAGGAATGCCACAACAGAGATGGCAGTGAAGCGATGGCCGGGGGACCACCACGGTGCAGGAAGACTACTGTACACAAGATGAGGTGCAAACAACAAAGGATGGATTTATTGGGAAACAGGAAATGGAAAGGACAAGGAAGGTGCAAACGGGTTTACAATAACAAAAGATAATGCACATGAATCAATTTGTCTGTAAATAGCACAGTGCTTGAGCAATTGCAAACTCAGAATCTCTCTCACAAGCAACTCTACACAATAAAACATATATCGTTGCTACTCTGCATATAATCTCCCTGGCCTTTACTACGCAGGCCGCACGGCTACCGTGCTCTAACTACTGAAGCCTGTGCTAGGCCCTAACTGGTGCACCAGACAGGAACAGACTCACGGTGATGTTGGGGACACAGGTCCAGTCCCAGGGGGCCCCCAAAGTCCAGAACGGTGGTGCGAACGGATTCCTGTCGGCTCTGTAAAGCGTGGCCTTCTCTTTGCTCCTGGAAACCGTAAGTCCCCTTCTCCGTATCTTCGTGGCTCCGCAAACCAGCACAGAACAGCCACCCTTCGCTGCAACCGGGAAAGTCTATTTAACAATCGCAGTTTGTCTCAAGCTGTGTAATCTTTCTTGCAACCAACGACTCTTCCTTGCAGACAGAACAGCTCACAGTTCCCTCAGTTCCCTCTGGAAACTTCTTCTCACTCGTTGCTCAGCTCCACCTCCTCCACACAGCCCCGACCAGTCCATAGCGAACACAAGAGTAGGGGAGAACAGCAGAACATACCATCACATAAGACAAGGGGATGCAGCCTCTTAAAGTGACAGCGTGTTTCTTATTATCCATAACAGCACCACCCTCTTACAGCAGGAGACTGGTACCTGAGAGTAAGGCACTGGAGTGTGGAAAATTGCAAGTCGCCATGTGTTACTGGCAAGAGAGAGGTGATGGAGCAGCTGTAACCAGCTCTGTGGTGCTGTCCACTATGGAGAGTGGCAAGGAGGCTGCGGAGAAGATTGACAGTGCCGCATGTACATGTTCGGATCCTCGTGTCAGTCATAATCGTGAAGTTTGTTGCCTTCTCCTGAGTAAAGCTCTTCCCGCACTGTCCCCTGTGTACGTCTACATCATACAGATTACAGGGGCCATGCTACTACCTGTGACTGTGGGGGTGATGGACACCTAATGTTAGACCTGCATATATGTAACACATTCATAGGACCCTTGTCACACTGCTGCGTGTGGTGCACCATGCCGGCTCACAGCCTACGAATGACGCTGATGCTATTGGGTCAGCACCCCATAAAGCCATTACACCCCGCTCTTAAACCTGAAGTGTTGGTTGGTATCTTGGCCTTGATCCTTGAGCTCCTCCGGGTGTCACAGGTTCCCCTTTGTGATCATGCCCCTATTACGGATGGCACACAGCGGATTTCTACTCTCCGAGAGTTGTGGGCGACCATACGTTACCCCTGTATCGTCTAGAATCCCCAGACAGGACGGCTCTGCGGGAGGCTTGGTATAATGTCCATATATCATAGTACCACAGATGGAGAGTGGCAGTCCGGGCAAGATTGATTTTATAAAAATATTATTTTTTCTCAATTCCGCCTTTTATTTCCCTTTCCGTAAGTGACGGTAATATAATCAGTCTCGTCTATAGACTGCACTTGTGATATAAAATATGGCAGTAGCAGACTCCTTAGTCAGGAGCCCCCGACCAGCCATGCATGACGTACAGGACTACGCGACAGCCGCTGATTAATATCCTCTTCCATCTGAGATGAATGTCGGAAATAATAAATGTTGCCACGAGGAGTATCTGCAGGTTCTTATATCATCGCTGATACTTTATATCAGAGATTACAAGATCCGTCTTTAGTCACCAGCCTTGGGCAAGATAAGTAATCATCATGAAACTTCCCTACTAACAGCTTCATAGACCAATGTCTCCGGCTTCACTACATTAACTGGAGTCTGAAATTCATCTCTTGTCTCATCACTTAGGCTGCTGTTCTGTCCCTCATGCTTTACACTGCAACTATGCTCCACTAAAGCACAAATAGGACTAATGACTGCACCATCTAATGGGAATCTAAGGTGTAAAATCAGATACTTAAATGACAGGTTGGTCCACCAAATGTGGTCCATAATCAGTTTCTCCAGCAGTCTGAACTTTATTCTCAGATGTGTAAATCTTATTGGTTACTGCAGTACAGGCAATACTCTTGATCATTACATCATTACTCTTCAGATCAATATTAGCTACACCCTAAAGTCATTGATGCATATGGCAGAAGATAATCTTCTTCCATATGCATCTACAGAATGGCATTTGCAGTTTCACATCACTGATTTGTTTGCTGCAGGCATCAATCACAGCTCAGCCCAGCTTGTGTCTCAGCTCTGCTCTGCTTAGTTATTACAAGCTTCCTTGTGCAGGCAGAGTAGAGTGCAGGACGGTTAAGCTCTGCAGGAAATCGGCAGCTGCGCTGAGCAGAGCATGGCAGAGTGGACGTATTCATCAGTCATTGGGCGTTTAGCACAGATCAAACAGAGATGGGGCTTAACAGGAGCACCCAGAGGAGTGGGAACGGGTCTGCAGCACCAAAGAGGAGCAGGGTGCTAATGGGAAATAAAGTTTTGGCTTATAAGAATAGGAGCACCCATGAAATATACAGTATGTGAAGATATGGATGCAGAGGGGATTCTTTCATTTCTATGTTGTGTTTTGTCTGTATTAACAATAAATATGCATATAATGTGCTGTGCGAAAAAAATAATGCGATTGTGGGAATAACCCTTTAAGTGCAAAAAAAGTATTGCTCCCAATAAAACATCGCACCATTATTCTACCCCTTCTCATTGAGACACTTTACTCTCATATTACAATTAAATCTGAGAAGTATAAAAAATAAATCTGTGTCTCAGATACGTCTCCCTCTTCCGATGTCCCCTTTTTTTGGCTGAAAGACAACTATCTGCAGCAGGAGCCTCTCCCCTCTGCCCTGTCTGTAGTTGGACAAAAGATGGATAAGCCGGACCCCCGTGTTACAGAGAGAGGAGGCTTCAGCCAGCTCCTTCTACCAGACTGCAGGAAATCCTCACATGTCGCACATACAGAGTAGGCAGAAGTCCAGGTAATGAATACGGATGTGGCACAAGTCCAGGTAATGAATACGGATAAATAAAGATAGGAGAACCCGGAGCATGATATAAAAAATGCTTTATTAATACAAAAGTTTAAAACCAACATATATCAGTAATATTTGGAGGTGCATAGTAATTACCATGATTCACATATATAAGGGGGAAACCCACCCCTCTAGACTCCCCATACTGCACAGTAACCCTGGGAGGGGGATAAATAAAGAGCCCCCTTCATGCAGTGTAGCCCGGTACAGCGGCCAGCTAATCAATAGCTAAGTGCAAAGCCCAAAGGTCAATGTATAAAAATAAGGAATCAGCCTGAATCAGCTTACCAGAGCAAGGGGGGAGACAGAGAAGCGGGGTCCCGCCAGAATAACGACCCCGATGTGGCACAAGTCCAGGTAATGAATACGGATGTGCCTCGGGTGCAAAATACTGTGCAGGGAAATGTAAAGTGCTGACGCTCCTTATCACACAGTTACGGGGAATGTGGGGGCTCAGGAGACCCTCCGCACAACATGGAGGTTTATAGCATCAGCCGAGGCTGCACAAATAGCGAGGTCGGGAGCCAAGGGAGATGGGCAGAGGACGGATCCCTCTGATCCCTCCATCACTGCAGCGCACGACAAGTTTGTATCCAGATAATCTCCGGTGTGTCGTGATGACAAATCTGCTCCATTTCTGTTCTCCTCAGGGAACGCGCGCCGGGGACATGAACCATCGTTCTCTGCTGGGATCCGCTCTTTCCGCGCTGCTGATATGCTTCATTATACTCCAGATATCTGCATTATTTCCAGCACTGAGCTGTGATGGACGACGCTTTATATAAGCATAGACAGGTAGACACACAAACGCCCGACTGGGGAATCCGCTGCTATTATTCCGTTTTTCCCATACAGAATTGCAGCTGAGCTCCTCCATCTCCCTGGAGGCGTTAGAATAGGAAGACTGGAGTACGAGGCTGAGATCTCATCTCTCACATTCTGTCAGATATTTACAGGCCTAGCTATTGTCCGATGGCGAGATATGATGCGGGATGGGAATAATCAGGAGTAGAGTTGAGCGACTTTTACCTTTTTGGGATTGAGTCGGGTTTCGCGAAACCCGACTTTCTCAAAAGTCGGGTCGGGTGAAATCGGCCGATTATTGCGTAAAGTCAGGGGCCGACCGAAACCCGAAACCCAATGCAAGTCAATGGGGAATCAAAATCGGCAGTGAGTGGAGAACAGGAAAACACCTACAGTGGCCATTTTAATGCCCAAAACATCAATTCTTGTTACTTAACCTTGTCAATCTTAATTTACCTTATAATAATAGTTAGTCATTGAAAATTGGGGGTCATTTGGCTAAAGTTGTGGGGGGGAAGGGCTGGTTCAAGTTTTTTGTGGGCCCAGGAAACGCGGACTACGTCACAGCGGTGGAGCAGGGACAGATAAGTATTTAAACTTTGCAAGTGCTGTGATCCTGAGCAAGCAGGGGGGGCACTCGTTTGCATTGGCACTGGCACAGGGTCCCTCAAAGTACGGCGGTGTGTTTGATGGCGGGGGCGCCTCCCACCGGCAGAGACACTTTTGCGTACTATGAGGGGCTCTGTGCCAGTGACGTCGCCAACGAGTATGCCCCCCCACCTGATGAAGGAACCTGCACTTTCATCTGCACCTTCCTCTTTGTCCCCGTGTAAGGTGGTATAGTATGCGGGAAGGGGAACCTGACTTTCAGCAGGGTCAGATTCTGGCTGTGTAGAGTGCAAGGGGAATGTAGTGGTCTGGGTCAATGTACCAGCAGACTCATCTAGCAGTGGCTGGGCAATGGACAGGATGAGAAGGAAACACAGTTAGTAGGCCCAAATAATAAAGTAGGCTAAATGCAGTTCAAATGTGGTAACAGGACTAAACAGGCGGCATTGCTTTGTTCAGTGGAGGACAACTGTAATGAGTGGCAGACACAGTTAGTAGGCCCAAGTAATAAAGTGGGCCAAATGCAGTTCAAAATTGGTAACAGGAGTAAACAGGCGGCACTGCTTTGTTCAGTGGAGGAGAACAACAAGCAGCGACAGACACAGTTAGTAGGCCCAACCAAACAAGTAGGCCAAATGCAGTTTAATATCCGAAACAGGATGAAAATTGAGGCTCAGCTTTGTTCAGTGGAGGAGAACAAGCAGCGGCAGACACCTTTAGTAGGCCCAACCAAACAAGTAGGCCAAATGCAGTTTAATATCCGAAACAGGATGAAAATTGAGGCTCAGCTTTGTTCAGTGGAGGACAACTGTAATGGGAGGCAGACACAGTTAGTAGGCCTAAATAAGTAAGTAGGCTAAATGCAGTTCAAAATTGGTAACTGGAGTACACAGGCGGCATAGCTTTGTTCAATGGAGGACAGCTGTAATGAGTGGCGCAGACAGACTTAGTAGGCCTAAAATAAAAAAGTAGGCTAAATGCAGTTCAAAATTGGTACTGGAGTCCACAGGCGGCATAGCTTTGTTCAATGGAGGACAGCTGTAATGAGTCGCGCAGACAGACTTAGTAGGCTGTTGTGAATTCTGCTCTTGGGCTCCCTCCGGTGGTTGTAAGTGGTAGCGCTGCTGTCTCTGAATCGCAGCATTTATCAGGTGTGTTCACTCTTTGCAATTTTGACTCGGCTATTTAGTCTTGCTTCACCCTTTGGTCAGTGCCAGTTGTCCATTGTTCCTGGAGGATTCACATCCCTGCCTGGTCTCTTCTGCTTTGCAGTTTATTTCAACAAAGATAAGTTCTGGCCTTGATTTTGCTGTCCACATGCTGTGGTCTTATTGTTCAGTTTTTTTCTATGTTTTGTCTTGTCCAGCTTGGTCTGTATAAGGATTTTTTAGCCAAGCTGGTATCTCTGGAGATGCAGATATACCCTCCATATCTTTAGTTAGCTGTGGAGATTTTGTATTTTCTGTGGTGGATATTTTCTAGTGTTTTAATACTGACCGCATAGTACTCTGTCCTATCCTTTCTATTTAGCTAGAAGTGGCCTCCTTTGCTAAATTCTCATTTCAGTCTGTGTATGTTTTTCCCTCTCCTCTCACAGTCAATATTTGTGGGGGGCTGCCTATCCTTTGGGGATTTTCCCTGAGGCAAGATAGTTTTCCCTTTTCTATCTCTAGGGGTAATTAGTCCTCCGGCTGTGTCGAGATGTCTAGGGAGCGCTAGGTACATTCCACGGCCACTTCTAGTTGCGGTGTTAGGTTCAGGCTCTGCGGTCAGTACAGGTACCACCTTCTCCAGAGTACATCCCATGCTGCTCCTAGGCCACCAGATCACAACAGTAGGCCTAAAATAGAAAAAGTAGGCTAAATGCAGTTTAAAATTGGTAACAGGACTCAACAGGCGGCATTGCTTTGTTCAGCGGAGGACAATTGTAAGGAGGGGCTAACACAGTTAGTAGGCCCACAAAAGTAAGTAGGCTAAATCCAGTTCAAAACTGGTAACAGGAGTAAACTGGCGGCATCGCTTTGTTCAATGGAGGACAATTGTAATGTGTGGCGCAGACACAGTTTGTAGGCCCACATTAAAAAAGTAGGCTAAATGTGAAGCGGCCCCCAAGCGCAGGGCAGCAGGGTACTCGGTACCGGGTCTCTCGGTTCTGGGGATGTCACGGTGGCCCGACCCGGTCCGTGGCCCTGCTAAGGGGCGCCCAATAAAAGGTGTAGGTGACGGTGTGAGTCGCAGTAAATAACGAGGACACAGTGTTGCAGTCTCTTTACCTCTTTACTGAAGGCTTCGGCATCTGCAATCCAGAGCACTGCTAACAGAGCTGGCTGAGACCGGCCGGTCCGAAGGCACATCCAGAGTTCCCTTTGCAGGTGGAAATCAGTAGCCTTCCTACCAGCGCCTGTGTGTTGTAGTACCTCCCTGCTGAGCACCACGGGATAGTCCTCACAACTGTCATGTTTGTTTCTGTTCTTTCTCTCCGTCCCCCAGATGATATGGATAGGACGCACCCGTATGACGGGGTAGGTCTGGAGTTATTTTATAGGGACCCTAGAGACGCCCCTCTCCCACAATTGCCTCCGTTGTCTTCATTAGGTGTAAAGGTGAGACAGCCAACCTAGAGTTAACTGCCCTGCCGTAGTTCAAAGTAATGCGTAGAGCCTTTTACTTCCTCGGTGCTCTGGCCACCGGCTACGCGCCTCAGAAGGATGTTGCCGATCTCGGGGCACGACTCCTTCTGGTTCTATCTCCTTTGTGCTGTGATCCCGTTTCTCACTTCTCCACAATATACTTCGCTTCGTGTCCCTGCCGCTATACGGTACAGACACGGCTCCGTAACGATCTGTCTGTGTTAGGCCGCTGTCAGGATCCCACCCCTGACAGGTCCTCTCTTGAACTCTCCCCAGCTACTTTCTCCCTAACTTCCTATCCAACCCCCAGTTTTACCCATGTGTGAGGAGTGGCCTAGTAGACAGGACCTTTTGCTCCCCCTGGTGGCCGGAATGTGAAGTGTAATGTGTGACTGTGATACCTGGTCAGGTGAACTCTTTTAGTGCCATCAGACGTACCATTACTCCCCTTGGCGGCAGAGCGACGTTACTGCAACGACCAGGACTCTGGGGCGCTGCAAATGCAGTTCTAAATTTGTAACAGGAGTACACAGGCGGCATAGCTTTGTGCAGTGGAGGACAACTGTAAGGAGTGGCGCAGACAGACACCGTTAGTAGGCCCAACCAAACAAGTAGGCCAAATGCAGTTTAATATTCGAAACAGGATGAAAATTGAGGCTCAGCTTTGTTCGGTGGAGGACAACTGGAAGGAGTGGCTGACACAGTTAGTAGGCCAAAATAGTAAAGTGGGCTAAATGTCTGCCAAAAAAATGTTCCTAAATAAACAGGTGGCATAGCTAGGTACAGGGGTGGGCTCCTCTGCTGAGTAGCAAACAGTGGTAGTTCGCGCACAGTATTAACTGGCCTAAATGGACGGGCAGGGCCCCTGTATATTTTTACTATCATCTATCATTTCAACAAATTTGTATTGGCAGTGCCATTGAAGGATTTAACAGCACAGACTACACAGTGCTGGAGCAGTGAGAGGTAAGTTTTGCAAGTGGTAGAGCACTGTTCGAGCTGGGGGGGAACACTCTCTCGTGGGCAGCAGTACTGGCACAGGGCCCCTCATATTGCGACGGTGTGTCTGACGTTGGGTGTACACCACCACCATCAGAGACACTTCATTGTACTATGAGGGACCCTGTGCCAGTGCCGTCGCCCAAGAGTGGGCACACCCACCTGTCCAGGCAAACGGCACTCGCACAGGTGCTTGTGCCAAGTGGTGACCACGGCCCTGTGGGGGGAGTCAGACCATTTAGGAAAAATAAAATGGCCTATGGTGGACATTCAGGAGCTGCAAATGGAGGAATTGGAGCAGTCAGTAAGAGGAGGCCAAAAGCAAGACATTTTTCAGGCAAGCTACGTGTCAGCAGGGGAAGGTGGGGCAAAATAATTTGAAATCCATGATTGGTTCATTTTAATGAAGGTTAGATCATCATCATTTCGGGTAGCCAGACGAGTCCTTTTTTCGGTCAGTATTGAACCAGCAGCACTGAAAACTCTTTGTGATAGCATACTAGCAGCTGGGCAAGCGAGCTCCTGTAATGCATATGCAGCGCCCCAGAGTCCTGGTCGTTGCAGTACTGTGGCTTCGCCACTAAGGGGAGCCATGGTGCGTTCGATGGCACTGAAGGAGTTCCTCTGATCAGGTATCACAGACACCAATATGTTTCACAGCAGGGCCTCCGGGGGGAGCTAAGGGTGCTATTCATTAGGCCACTCCCCACCATAGTGGGTAAACTGGGGGTCAGGCAGGAAGTTAGAGAGAACGCTGACTGGATTGAACGAAGCAACACCTAGTGAGAGAGGGTGTTGTGGAGGAAGAGACAGTAGGGTCTCTGCCAGGGGTGGGATCCTGGCAGAGGCTTGGCATTGGAAAGAACGTAACGGGACCGTGCCTGCTCAGCATAGCGGCGGTGCCCAAGAAAGGACTAGAAGCGAGATAGATTGTGCTGAGTGAGAAACGAGATCAAGCAGACGGAGAATACCAGCAGGGGTTTTGTTGAAAGAGGCAGCACCTTGCTGAGGCGCATTACCGGTGGCCGGAACGCCGAGGGAGTGGAATAATATACAGCTTTAAGCCATACTCCAAACAGCGGCAGGACAGTCAGTCTCAGGCGGGCTGTCTACCACATATCACCTATGAAGTCTTGGGGGGCAATTGCGGGAGAGGGGCGTCACTAGGGTCCCGGAAGAACTCCAGGCCTACCTGACAAACGGGTGCCGTTCCAACCTGAATAACAGGGAGGGATGGAATAAGAGAGGAACATCTAATCGAGTTGTGAGGGAACTTAAGAAACAGACACAACAGTTGTGGGGTACTTTCCGTGAGCACAGCAGGGAAGGACTACAACACACAGCGCTAAGAAGGAAGGCACTGATTTCCACCTGTGAAGAGAACTCTGGAGGTGCCATTGGACCGGCCGGACTTGCGCAGCCTGGTGAACCGTATTCTGGACTGAGGACTCGGAGATCTCCAGTAAAGAGGTAAAGAGACTGCAACCTGGTGTCCTCGTTATTTACCGCGACCTGCACCCCACAACTGCACCGCTACACCACCGTTATCACCACCTATTTCACCGGACGTCCCCCACTGACGGACAGGGCCACGGACCGGGTCTAGCCACCGTGACAACCCCAGGACTGAGATCCCAGAGGCCCGGCTCCGGGTACCCCTCGGCCCTGCGGCGGTGTGGGGGCGCTCCGCAAACTTGGCGTCACGAACAGGATCTACTTAAGCCTGAAGAATCAGGTCATGTGTGCCTAGAGACTGTGATTTGTTGTGCATGAACTGTAGCTTTATTGAGAGACTGTGTGTTACCATTGACCAAGAGAAGTTCCCGCCAAAAGCCGCCGCCATTGCTACTTTGGAGAAGAAGGAGGGCGTGCTATGGGAGGAGACTACCAGAATGGCGCGAGAAATGGATACCGCCCTCTGCGCTTCGGGCTGCAAGGAGATGACCTGCCCCAAAGCAGAAGACAACCTCCTGATTTGCAACAGCGGGAAGCGGGTGATGGAGAAGCCCGACCTCGGAGAAATGGCGGAGCCAGGTGCATGCACTGCCACCGACTATCAGGCAGCGATGATGAGCAGCGAATGCCTGAGCAAGGAAGGAGCGATCCCGGCCTGCCCTCCTTCACCAGAGACGGACCAGGAGCCTGCGGACCTGACAGCGGAGCTACGTCCACCAATCCCGACCTCGGAGTTAGAGGAGGAGGAACCACAGCGAGCGGGGCCGCATCCGGGGATCCCATTGGAGGAGCCGCGGTTCAGGCTGTGGCCGACTCCAGCGTCCTTGTTAGCGGACCGGATCGACATCGGTGGAACCACATCAGGCGTAGGTACGGAAGACACCCCTGCCTCCCCGCTCGGTCCCGCTCCCGCGACCGACCCTTCTCACAACAGTAGCCGCCTCTTCATGGCGGGAATGGTGGCATCATCCTCCGAAGTGAAGAAAGGTCTGGTACCCCTGCCACCGACCGCAATGGGAGAGTTCCTAGATGTGAGTTCGGAGGGAGTGATTCTCCGGTGGGAGGCCCCCCGGATTCAGTCGAATGGGGTTTGGAGAAGAAGTCACGCCGTTGCCGTGCTCACTTGGGAACAATATAAACAGTGCCTGATTTCCCAATGGAAAGACTGGAAAGAGGTGGGACAAACCCCCGCTGCATTAGCCGTGAACCAGGGTCTGAAGCCTGCACGGTCAGGAGATACCCGCCATCGGAGTGCCCGGGAAGAGTGTGCCCGCAACGTTCGCCGATGTGGATCTGAGAGAGTGTCATCTACTACCTCAGCTACGACTGAACTAAATGTAGCGGAGCTTACCAACATTGCCACTGCCCATATTATTGCAGCAACTGAGCTGGCGGCTAGGATCCGTCTTCAGGTTCAGGCGTCAGGTGGTCTGACTGCACTGGGAAGACCCACCACGGGCACTGGCACCACAGTGGCTGGGGGGCAGGAGCCCGAGCCACCTGAGAAAGAGTAAACCTCGGAAACCTGAAAATGTAAATAGTTACTGTTTGTTCTTTTGTTCCTGTTGCTGCTAAACCCGTTCAGGGTAAACTTTAAAAGGTGACCCCTTTGTTGACCCGGGGTCACTATTGTCGTTTTCTTGAAGTTTTGCACAAAGTTACACGAACTGCAGTAATCATGGACTGTGCATGATTCAAACTTTCCTGTAAATAGTTTGCACCTTCTTAAAGGTGCTTCCTACTGGTTTTAGTTAAAGACACTTTGCGAAGATGCCATTCCGGAGCTCTGGTATGGACTGGTAGGCTGAGAAGAAGAGCTACCTCAGAAAGACTTGATCTCCTCTTAAAGGGGAGGTGGGAATTGAACCTGAAAGTGATACTGTTTTGGAACAGTAATGTCATGATGATGCTTTGCAAGAAATGTAACCGTTTTACATGAAAAGTTATATGTGTTTAATATGTTTGAAATGTGAATCTTGAATAATGTTCTTCAAAAGGAAAGATGCAGAAAGCCTGTTGAGGTAGACTAGAGTTCTGCATGGATATAAACGTAAGAAAGTAATAATGAAGGTGAGGATAGAAGGTAAACCCTGCGTCCCCATAGAAAGTTAGTTCGTTACTAAGGACAGAAAGTAGACCCGTAGGGGTTAGTGAGTGAGTCCTTATAGGAGCCAGGCAGAGTGGGCTCCATGTTCTCAAACTGAAAGGAATGTTATGTCTATACTATGTATAGTAGAGAAAGGCAGTAGGCCCTGGCTGAACGGGGCGGTCCTGTAAAAGAAAGGAGAGGCAGTAGGTCTGGTGCCATAGGGACAGGCGGTCCTGCAGGTTCAAAAGTAGGAGAATGAAGAGTTACTTTGCCCTGTAATGTGATTATAGGAAGGCCTTTGATAAACTAAGAGTGTATGTTTCTTAAAGGCAATGTTAATTTATTGTTCCAGCATTTGCACTTAGTAGAATACCCGGTTGGGTAATGAGAGTAAATTGTAGCCTGTTGCTATGGTATTTGATTATGTTTTGTAACGTTAAAGTGTCCTCACCTCCCATAAAGGGAAGCCTGTTCAAGTATGCTTATTGTTTTGCACTCAACAAAATTGTATGTCTTTTTGCTAATCTGTATTGTTGTTTTTCTTCCCAGTCCCGGAGTACTGTGTTTAACCAGGGGGGAGTGCAGCGCCCCAGAGTCCTGGTCGTTGCAGTACTGTGGCTTCGCCACTAAGGGGAGCCATGGTGCGTTCGATGGCACTGAAGGAGTTCCTCTGATCAGGTATCACAGACACCAATATGTTTCACAGCAGGGCCTCCGGGGGGAGCTAAGGGTGCTATTCATTAGGCCACTCCCCACCATAGTGGGTAAACTGGGGGTCAGGCAGGAAGTTAGAGAGAACGCTGACTGGATTGAACGAAGCAACACCTAGTGAGAGAGGGTGTTGTGGAGGAAGAGACAGTAAGGTCTCTGCCAGGGGTGGGATCCTGGCAGAGGCTTGGCATTGGAAAGAACGTAACGGGACCGTGCCTGCTCAGCATAGCGGCGGTGCCCAAGAAAGGACTAGAAGCGAGATAGATTGTGCTGAGTGAGAAACGAGATCAAGCAGACGGAGAATACCAGCAGGGGTTTTGTTGAAAGAGGCAGCACCTTGCTGAGGCGCATTACCGGTGGCCGGAACGCCGAGGGAGTGGAATAATATACAGCTTTAAGCCATACTCCAAACAGCGGCAGGACAGTCAGTCTCAGGCGGGCTGTCTACCACATATCACCTATGAAGTCTTGGGGGGCAATTGCGGGAGAGGGGCGTCACTAGGGTCCCGGAAGAACTCCAGGCCTACCTGACAAACGGGTGCCGTTCCAACCTGAATAACAGGGAGGGATGGAATAAGAGAGGAACATCTAATCGAGTTGTGAGGGAACTTAAGAAACAGACACAACAGTTGTGGGGTACTTTCCGTGAGCACAGCAGGGAAGGACTACAACACACAGCGCTAAGAAGGAAGGCACTGATTTCCACCTGTGAAGAGAACTCTGGAGGTGCCATTGAACCGGCCGGACTTGCGCAGCCTGGTGAACCGTATTCTGGACTGAGGACTCAGAGATCTCCAGTAAAGAGGTAAAGAGACTGCAACCTGGTGTCCTCGTTATTTACCGCGACCTGCACCCCACAACTGCACCGCTACACCACCGTTATCACCACCTATTTCACCGGACGTCCCCCACTGACGGACAGGGCCACGGACCGGGTCTAGCCACCGTGACAACCCCAGGACTGAGATCCCAGAGGCCCGGCTCCGGGTACCCCTCGGCCCTGCGGCGGTGTGGGGGCGCTCCGCACATATTCTGCCAATTCAGGCCAGGTGTCTATTTTAGATGCCCAGTAATCAAAGGGGAATGACGTGTGAGGGAGAACATCGATAAGGGAGGAAAAATAGTTCGTAACCATACTGGACAAATGCTGTCTCCTGTCACTTTGAATCGATGCAGCAGTACCTGTCGTGTCTGCGGTCATTGCGAAATCACTCTGCAGCACCCCAGAGTCCTGGTCGTTGCAGTACTGATGCTCCGCCGCTAAGGGGGGCTATGGTATGTCTGATGGCACTGAAGGAGTTCTTCTGACCAGGTATCACAGACACCAATACACTTCACAGTCTGGCCTCCAGGGGGAGCTAAGGGTTCTATGTATTAGGCCACTCCTCACAATCTGGTAAAACTGGGGGTTAGGCAGGAAGTTAGTTCAGATTCAGAAAGCTGACTGGGTTGGAACCAGGCAACACCTTGTGGCAGAGGGTGTTGTAGGGGAAGATTCAGAGGGGTCCCTGTCAGGGGTGGGATCCTGACAGAGGCCTAGCAACCAGAGAGAACGTTACGGGACCGCGCCTGCACGATATAGCGGCGGTACCCCAAGAAAGGACAAGAAGCGAGGTTTATTGTGCTGAGTGAGAAACGAGATCAACGCAACAAGGAGAATACCAGTAGGAGTCGTGCTGTAAGACGAGGCAACATCCTACTGAGGCGCGTAACCGGTGGCCGGAACGCCGAGGAAGTATAGAGCTCCAGGCCAAACTTCAAACCTATGGCAGGACAGTCAGTTATAGGCGGGCTGTCTCACCCAATTGACCTAGGAAGACACAGGGGGGTAACAACAGGAGTGGGGCGACGCTAGAGTCCCGGAAGAGCTCCGAGCCTCCCCGTCATACGGGTGCGTCCTAACCATAAGATCTGGGGGACGTGGAAGAACATCAGAATCGAGTTGTGAGGGAACACGAGAAACAGACACAACAGTTGTGAGGACTATCCCGTGGTGCTCAGCAGGGAAGGACTACAACACACAAGCGCCAGCAGGTAGGCACAGATTTCCACCTGCAAAGGGAGCTCTGGATGTGCCATCGGACCGGCCAGGCTTGCGCAGCCCGGTTAACCGTATTCCGGATTGGGGATCCTGAAGCCTTCAGTAAAGAGGTAAAGAGACTGCAACCTGGTGTCCTCGTTATTTACTGCAACCTGCACCGCACCACTACAACAGCATCACCATCACGCACACCTATCATTGTACGCCCCTCAGCAGGGTCACGGACCGGGTCTAGCCACCGTGACAACCCCAGAACAGAGACTCAGAGGCCCGGTACCGGGTACCCCTCGGCCCTGCGGCAGTGGGGGCGCTACAACTCCACAACCTGGTCATAAAACCCCTCTGTACAACGCCACTTCGGATTTGTGCACCCTTAACACCTCTGCCATGTTACCCCCTACGGCTCGTGTGAGAACCATCACCGCCGTTGTGTGCTGGGAATGCCTGAACCAAACGGTCTACAAGAGTTGCTTGTTTGGTAGCCAATATTTGCTCAAGGTTCTCATGTGCAGGGCCGGTTTTAGGCAAAGTGGGGCCCTAGGCAAAGTTTAAAATGGGGCCCCAAATGCTAACATATTGCTAAACGAGTGTGATCGACAATAATGAAGTCGTTGGACGCTTGTTTCCCGGCCTCTTATCACCGTCTGAGAAAGAATGAAGGGGACAGAACGATCACTAATAGATCACTAACAGATCACCATACAGTATCATGTTATCAGCAGCACATCTACAGTTTACACCGGTGACGTCCTGCTGAGAACAATGATTTTTATTCCGGCATAAACAATCCAATCACCCAATGAATATGCAGCATTTTGCTTGTTTAGTATAATACACCCCATAGTCCTCCATATATTATAATGTGCACCACAGCCCTCCATATTGTAAAATGCACACCGAATAGTCCTCCATATAATATAATGTGCCCCATAGTCCTCCATATAGTATAATACACTCCTCATAGTCCTCCATATAGTATTATACACTTCCCATAGTCCTCCATATAGTATAATACACTCCTCATAGTCCTCCATATATTAAAATATACTCCTTAGTCCTCCATATAGCATAATACACTCCTCACAGTGCTCCATATAATATAATGCACCGCCATAGTCATCCATGTAGTACAATTCACTTCCCGTAGTATAATGCACCCCATAGTTCTTCATATAGTATAATGTATTCCCCATAGTCCACGATACAGTATAATTCAGCCCACATATAGTATAAAGCAGCCACCACCCCACAGAGTATAATGCAGCCACCCCAGAGTATAATGTAACCCCCCCACAGAGTATAATGTAACTGCAGCGCCCCAGAGTCCTGGTCGTTGCAGTAATGTCGCTCTTCCATCAGGGGGAGTGATATTACGTCTGATGGTACTAAAGGAGTTCATCTTTCCAGGTATCACAAAACAGACACCACACTTCACACTCCAGTCCACCAGGGGGAGCCTTGTTTCTATCTATTAGGACACTCCTCACACTAGGGTAAAACTGGTGGGCTGGATAGAAAGTTAGTGAGAAGCTGACTGGGCTCGGCCCAGGCAACACCTGTCAGGCAGACAGGGGGAAAGGAGGAACATCTGAGCTGCAGACAGGGTCCCTGCCCCTGGCCTAGCACGAGACAGAAAGACACGAAGCTGCGCCTGCCCCACGTGCGGCAGCATCCTAAGGAAGGACAAGAAAGGAATTGTGTTGCAGGGAGTGAGAAACGAAGTCACAGCACAAGGAGACAACACCAGAAGGAGTTCTGTCCTGTAAGAGGCTGCCTCCTTCTGAGGCGCGTAGCCGGTGGCCGGAACACCGAGGGAGTAATTGACTCCACGCTTTACTTCAAAGACCGGCAGGACAGTCAATTCCAAGTTGGCTGCCCTACCTTAAAACCTAAGAAGACACAGTGGCAAATTGTGGGGGTCGGGGCGTCTCTAGGGTCCCTATAAACAAGCCTCAGGCCATCAGTCATACGGGTATGTCCTATCCATACCATTTGTGGGACAGAGAGGAAGAAATCACATCTAGAACATCTACAAAGGTTGTGAGGACTATCCCGTGGTGCTCAGCAGGGAGGTACTACAACACACAAGCGCTAGTAGGAAGGCTACTGATTTCCACCTGGATAAGAGAACTCTGGATTTTGCCTTCGGACCGGCTGGACTCTGCCTGCCCTGTGATCTGTACTCTGGACTGTGGATGCTGAAGTCTTCAGTAAAAGGTAGAGACTGCAACTTTTGTGTCCTCGTTATTCACTGCACTTTACATCATCCACCATCACCACCTATACTTCTGGGAAGCCCTGGGGGTACACTTCACCTGTGGGAAGGTATACCATCTAGCTGCCATTCCATCACCCCATCAGACCCCTAAGCAGTGTCGGTCACCCTGACCGAGTACCACAGGTGGTGTCACGAACATTATACAGACTTCACCCTTTAATTGGACGCCCCTCAAAGGGCCACGGACCGGGTCAGGCCACCGTGACATCCCCCGAACCGAAGGACCCGGTACCGAGTACCCCATTGCCCTTACGCATGGGGGCTATCCATAACCTCCCCATAAAATATAATGCAGCCCCCCCATATAGTATAATGTAGCTCCCTCATAGAGTATGATGCAATCACCCCTCATAGAATATAAATATAATACAGCCTCCCCCATAAAATATAATATACCCCCATAGTATATAGCTCTCTCCTCCATCATTGCTTTGAACTGTACCGGCAGACGCCGGTATAGTTCAATGCGGCGGGGGAGTCGGCGCTGGCGGCAGGCGGGCCCCCCTGCCTCACAGGGGCCCCATGCCTGGTCTGCCTGCCCCTAACGCCGACCCTGCTCATGTGGCATGATATTTTGTAATTTTCCTTTATATCGTGGATCCAGGAGGCAGGCCAACCAGTAATCGTCATCGGTCGTCATTTTGATAATGCGGGGGTCCCTTTTTAGGATACGCAAGGCATACTCAGCCATGTGGGCCAATGTTCCAGGTGTCAATTCACTGCTTGTGCTGGGTTGAGGAGCACTTTCTTGCAAATCAACATCACTTGTCTCCCGCAAAAACCCTGTACCTGACCTTGCAACGCCACCAGTTTCTATTGCCCCCTGAGAAGCATCCTCCTCCCATAAATATTCATCCCCATCATCCTCCTCCTCCTCCTCTTCGTCCGCCACCTCGTCCGGGAGAGTTCCCTGAGCAGACAATGGCTGACTGTCATCAAGGCTTCCCTCCTCCTCGGCCACAGACGCCTGCTCCTTAATGTGCGTCAAACTTTGCATCAGCAGACGCATTATTGGGATGCTCATGCTTATGATGGCATCGTCTTCTATTCACTTCTACTATTGAGTTTTGCAAGTTTGTTGAAATGACTTTCACATGTTGCAAATGCTTAGAAGGTATGGACCTGATGGTCTACAAAACAGCCATGTAATTATTAATGAGTGACAGTATGTGTGTGTATGAAATATACTGTATGACACACTTCTCTACAGTGAAAGTCTTACACCAAGATGGAAAAGTCGTGCAGTTCTGGCAATCAAAGGATGGAGTCACTGATCTGCAAAGATGGAAACAGCATTTTCAAAATATCTTGATTTCTTTAGTCTGGAGTCTGAGCCTCGTGCAGAAATCCTCGCACCTTCAGCCTCGTGCAGAAATTCCGGCACCTTCGGCCCCATGCAGAAATCCTTGCACCTTCAGCCTCGTGCAGAAATCATGGCACCTCCAGCCTCGGCTGCTGTCACTGAGATCATTAATAGTCGTCTGAAGAAGGTTCTGTAAATCATCAAGATCCGCTGCCAGCAGCGCCCTTTGCAGTTGCTGATGTGTGTACATATATAATGAGATGATCTTGTAGCAGATATACAGTATATTGTAATACACTGAACAAAATCTTCCAGCTCGTCGCCGGTTGTGCCTTATCTACTGCAAAACCCGGGGACAGAGTTATTATTGATTAAAAGTGTATGACTCTGAGCTCCTCGAGGGCCGGCACTGTGTGATGGCAGCGACCTGAGCCTTGCATCTCCCATTAATATCAGTACCAGGTAGCCTGTCGGTCCGTGTACCTTACAGTGCAGCTCAACTTCAGGCCACGTTCACACGCTCAGTATTTGGTCAGTATTTTACATCTGTGTTTGTAGCCAAAACCAGGAGAGGGTGATGATAAATCCAGAAGTGGTGACAGCTTTCTATTAAACTTCTCCTCTGATTTTGGCTTATAAATACTGACCGTGTGAACATGGCCATATGGTATGGCTTCCCTGCTGTGCCGGGATGCATTTCGGTGGAGGTCCTTGTGCGATCACACATGGGGGGCTTTTCCTAGCAGGGGGCAGCAATGTTTGCTTCTCACATGTGAGCAGTGGCCATACAATACCCATAGCTTTGCTCCGTTAGGCCGGCGTCACACTGGCGTATTGCATCCAATGCGAGATCATCGGATGCGATATGCTAATGACACTCGGCTCCTGCTCGCAGCAGAGCAGGAGCCGAGTGTCATGCGTCTGTGCTCCGATTCTCCCGCACAGGGAGGATCGGAGCACAGCTGCGGAGGAGGTGGAGAAATGAATTTCTCCATCTCCTCCATTGCTGGGGTCCGCTTATAACGCACAGCACTTGGATGATATCCGAGTGATGTGCGCTGTCTCACTCGCACCCATAGGCTTATATGGGTGCGAGTGAGCCGAGAGTTTTCCTCGGTCCGAGACAATCGCAGCATGCTGCGATTGTCTCGGACCGAGGAAAACGGCCGACAAAAAGTCGGCTGGTGGGAGCTGCCCCATAGCTGAACATTGGTCCGAGTGCAATGTGAATTTTTATCGCATTGCACTCGGCCGTTTAAAACGCCAGTGTGACGCCGGCCTTAGATGCATTTGTGCCCCCGGCGTCTCCCTCCCTGTAATGGATCCATCACCGCTATCGATCACCGTTCCAAGTAACAGATCCCGCTTCTCGCTCCTCCAGGAAGCTCTTAGTTGTCCCAGTAATTGCCGAGACCTCACTTATATACAACACTTCCATGTGACGAGGTCGCCATTATAATAAGGTGTTCGATAAATCCGCCAGGGAGCTAATATCTGCAATCTGCCTTCCATCCTCTCTAATGAATGCGCCATGTTTACATTCCCCAAATGGATGCGATTTAAATATTTACTTTCCTTATTACGTTAATTGCATCTTGTTACATCTCTCGCTGCAACGTGAAAGTGGCGCGGCCGGAGCGAACTCCACCCCAGCCAACGCTGCCGACATAATGAGGTTCCTGTAAATCTTTATACTGGATGATAATTGCAGCATTTCCCTCTCATGTGAGAGTTTATTATGCGCCAGATTCTGCTCCATTGTCACCGCGTGTAGCCGCCCCGATGATACCGAGACCCCTGACTGCATCATGAATGGCCGCCGTCATTGCAAGAGGGGATGGGGCTTTGTCTCTGAGCAGTAATGGCGGCTGCTCTCTGCCCCTCCGCTACTTATTTGTTATCATACAGGTGTAGCCAAGCTTTCAGTTCAGGGTAGGGAAGCTGTGGCAATGCATACTGGAAGTTAAGAAAAAGCATGTTCCTACACACATAGTGCTGGCAGAATGCTTTACTAATGGAACAACCCACAGAAAGTGTGATGCAACTAGTTAAAAAGTATGAGAATCCACACTGCTCTTGAACATCTGAGACTGTTCCCCTGATGAGCTTTTGGTCAGTTTTTAATGTCCATTGTGTAGAATATGTTACTTACAAATACGCAGCATAAAATACTCATTGTGGGAATGAAGCCTAAGGGTACGTGTCCACGGTCAGGATGGCCGGCGGTATCGCCGGAGCGGCGAAGCCCCGCCCCCTTTCTGGGACGCGATGATGCCGGATGTGTTAACTGTACACATCCGGGATCATCGCACCCTCGCATAGCGCCCTGTGATATTACTTGCGGCGACGCAGGTAGCACGGACATGCTGCGATCTGAAAAGACGCGCAGCATGTCCGGAGTCGCAGGGAAGTCGGATGCGTATTTCCACGCATAGTGGACACGGGATTTCATAAAATCCCCTCCACTATGCTGGAACATCTGGACGCTGCGTGTTTGACGCTGCAGCTCTGCGCAGCGTCAAACAAGCATCGTTTACTGACCGTGGACACACACCCGTAGAATTGTATATTGCACCATAAGCAGCTCTTACAGCTGGTGCAAGACAATGTTTGTTTTTGCTCTAGATTTAGATGAAATCACAGGTTCTATTTAAAGGGGTTTTCCATCTTCCATCCCAGTGCACCTTTAAGCAATGTGGAATATACCCACTGTTAGGATTCGGCTTTGGTAGCTGCTTTTCAGCAATCGTTGACATTTGCATACTTGTGGTCATGTGCCGATTCCCTTAAGGCCGGGGACACACTTAACGTATAAAAAAACGGTCCGTTTTTCACGGCCGAGAATCGCACAAATGTTTCAAAAACAGTGATCCGTGTGCAGTGCGAGGATGCGATTTCCTCGCATCAAATGATCCGTGTGACATCCGTGTGACATCCGTATGGCATCCGTATGCCGAGATTTTCTCGCAGGCTTGCAAAACCGACATCTAATGGATTTATGTGCTCAAATGTTCGGGAAAACATATATACAGTATATATATATATATATATATATATATATATATATATATATATATATATATATATATATATATATATATATATATATATATATATATGTCATTGAGACACATATATATATATTCTGTATTTATATTTCATTCAGCGCGATATCTGTGAAAAGTCGGTAATTCAATTGCCGGCTTTGCATTTCTCCTGCACAAACCCGACAGGATATGAGACATGGTTTACATACAGTAAACCATCTCATATCCCCCTTTTTTTTTAATATTCCACACTACTAATGTTAGTAGTGTGTATATGCAAAATTTCAGCACTGTAGCTGCTAAAATAAAGGGTTAAATGGCGGAAAAAATTGGCGTGGGCTCCCGCGCAATTTTCTCCGCCAGAATGGTAAAGCCAGTGACTGAGGGCAGATATTAATAGCCAGGAGAGGGTCCATGGTTATTGGCCCCCCCGTGGCTAAAAACATCTGCCCCCAGCCACCCCAGAAAAGGCACATCTGGAAGATGCGCCTATTCTGGCACTTGGCCACTCTCTTCCCACTCCCGTGTAGCGGTGGAATATGGGGTAATGAAGGGTTAATGCCACCTTGCTATTGTAAGGTGACATTAAGCCAGATTAATAATGGAGAGGCGTCAATTATGTCACCTATCCATTATTAATCCAATTGTTTGAAAGGGTTAAAAAACACACACACACATGATTAAAAAGTATTTTAATGAAATAAACACAGCGGTTGTTTTAATAATTTATTGCTCTCTCATTCCATTTTCAGACCCTCGCTTGGCAAAACAATAAACACACAAGATACATACCCTCTCTGATGAACTGTCACGTCCCACGAAGTAATCCATCTGAAGGGGTTAACTAATATTACAGGCACCAGCTGCGATAAACCACTAGCTCGTGCCTGTAATCCCCGGGTGCTGAAAGGAAAGCAGTGATCTATACTTACATTCAGTCGCGGTGATGCGCCCCTGCTGGATGTTCTCATGAACTGCAGCCTGGGAACTTTTTCCCACGCTCCAGGTCATATGAGGACATCCACCAGGGGGCGCATCACCGCGACTGAAGGAAATGTAGGTCAATGACCTATAGTTACCTTCAGTCGCGGTGATGCGCCTCCTGGTGGATGTCCTCATATGACCTGGAGCGTGGGAAAAAGTTCCCAGGCTGCAGTTCATGAGAACATCCAGCAGGGGCGCATCACCGCCACTGAATGTAAGTATAGATCACTGCTTTCCTTTCAGCACCCGGGGATTACAGGCACGAGCGAGTGGTTTATTGCAGCTCTGCCTGTAATATTAGTTAACCCCTTCAGATGGATTACTTCGTGGGACGTGACAGTTCATCAGAGAGGGTATGTATCTTGTGTGTTTATTGTTTTGCCAAGCGAGGGTCTGAAAATGGAATGAGAGAGCAATAAAATATTAAAACAACCGCTGTGTTTATTTCATTAAAATACTTTTTAATCATGTGTGTGTGTGTTTTTTAACCCTTTCAAACAATTGGATTAATAATGGATAGGTGACATAATTGACGCCTCTCCATTATTAATCTGGCTTAATGTCACCTTACAATAGCAAGGTGGCATTAACCCTTCATTACCCCATATCCCACCGCTACAGGGAGTGGGAAGAGAGTGGCCAAGTGCCAGAATAGGCGCATCTTCCAGATGTGCCTTTTCTGGGGTGGCTGGGGGCAGATGTTTTTAGCCACAGGGGGGCCAATAACCATGGACCCTCTCCTGGCTATTAATATCTGCCCTCAGTCACTGGCTTTACCATTCTGGCGGAGAAAATTGCGCGGGAGCCCACGCCAATTTTTTCCGCCATTTAACCCTTTATTTTAGCAGCTACAGTGCTGAAATTTTGCACATACACACTACTAACATTAGTAGTGTGGAATATGCAAAAAAAATGGGGATATGAGATGGTTTACTGTATGTAAACCATGTCTCATATCCTGTCGGGTTTGTGAAGGAGAAATGCAAAGCCGGCAATTGAATTACCGGCTTTTCTATAGAACACCGCTGCGTATTTCTCGCAATGCACACGCATGGTCCGTGTGTAATCCGATTTTTTCTCGCACCCATAGACTTTCATTGGCGAGTCTCGGCCGAGATACGCTGACAATCGCAGCCTGCTGCGAGTTCCCTCGGATCCGAAATACGGTGGAGAAAATATCGGATGATGGGAGCTGGACCATAGATTAACATTGGGCCGAGTGCTATGCGATTTTTTATCGCATAGCACTCGTCCGTATTACGGTCTAGTGTGACCCCGGCCTATTACAAAGTTTTCCCTGGGCTGGAAAACCCCTTTAAGAAACATTCAGACCTGAAATTGTCACTGATTCTTCTTATAAATCTAATTTAGTGTGTAACTTTTTAACTTAATATTTCTGTATATTTTTATTTTTCAGCTTTGGCTGCAGTCCGCAGTGTAAAACTATGGGGGTCAGGGCCGGACTGGCCATTGGGCAATTCTGGCAAATGCCAGAAGGGCCTGTCTGGCTGTGGGCTGCCTTGTCTGCTACATTGTTAACAGAATCGATGTTCTCAGGACACCCAAAGCACAAGGTCACTGACTCCGACACTTACCCCAGCAGGCCACGGGTATCATTTGAAATATTGGTCTTGTAGTAAATCTTTCTTTTCTCCATCCAGGGTAATATTAGTGATATATCCCATCTGGTTCTTGGGGACGGGGACAACATGGGCCTGTGTGATTTCAAATGCCAGGGCTGAATTTCAGCCCCAGTCCGTACCTGATGGGGGTCTTCTTCCAGGTTTACTTTTACCTCCGCTAGCTGTAAAATGAAGCGTCACGTATAAAATCCTGACCAAATCCTGAAGCAATCCTGAACGTGGACACATACCCTAACTTTCTTTTAATACCGTGATAGCGAGCTCACTGATGGAGCCTCAGTTTACTCATTCCGCAGCTATTAATAGACAGGGCAACACAGAGGGCATAAAAGGCAAAGCGGGCAACATCTTTAATGAAACCTAATTGCAAAAATGATTTGAAGCCCCAAACACTGCAATAAAATCAGACAACCTCGTCACTATGAACATAGACAGAATAGGACTCTGACTTCCGCCATTTACTGTACATGTCGCAGTGTTACGTGTTGGGATGAATGTGTCACTTTTTTTTTTATTTTTGGGGCTGGTTTGATTTATTTGCTGATTCTTCATCGACATTTGATGTAAAATAATTTTTCTGAGATTGGCTCGTTCTTAAGTCACAGAATGTGAAGCTGCACAGATGGCAGCAAATGTGTCTGCTCATTGTAAGGCCGGCCTCACACTAGCGAGTTTTACGGACGTATGAGCGCATAAACTACGTCCGTAAAATTCGCATTACACAGGGCCCAATGAATCTCTATGGCCCAGCTCTTATCTGCAGTATATTACGCATCCGTAATATACGGTCTTGTACGGCCGTAGAAAATCGCAGCATGCTGCGTTTGTCACCGTATTGCGCAAAAAAATCGCCAATGAAAGTCTATGGGGGCGAGAAAAATACGGATTCCACACGGACCAGCAGTGTGACTTGCGAGAAATACGCAGCGGTGTTAGTGAAAAGCCGGTAATTCAATTGCCGGCTTTTCATTTCTCCTTCACAAACCCGACAGGATATGAGACATAGTTTACATACAGTAAACCATCTCATATCCCCTTTTTTTTTGCATATTCCACACTACTAATGTTAGTAGTGTGTATGTGCAAAATTTGGGCGCTGTAGCTGCTAAAATAAAGGGTTAAATGGCGGATAAAATTGGCGTGGGCTCCCGCGCAATTTTCTCCGCCAGAGTGGTAAAGCCAGTGACTGACGGCAGATATTAATAGCCAGGAGAGGGTCCATGGTTATTGGCCCCCCCGTGGCTAAAAACATCTGCCCCCAGCCACCCCAGAAAAGGCACATCTGGAAGATGCGCCTATTCTGGCACTTGGCCACTCTCTTCCCACTCCCGTGTAGCGGTGGGATATGGGGTAATGAAGAGTTAATGTCACCTTGCTATTGTAAGGTCACATTAAGCCAGATAAATAATGGAGAGGCGTCAATTATGTCACCTATCCATTATTAATCCAATTGTATGAAAGGGTTAAAAAACACACACACCACACACACATTATTAAAAATTATTTTAATGAAATAAACACACAGGTTGTTTTAATATTTTATTGCTCTCTCAATCCACCTGAAGACCCTCGCTTGGCAAAATAATAAACCAACAATATACATACCTTCTGATGAACTGTCACGTCCCACGAAGTAAATCCATCTGAAGGGGTTAAATCAATTTACAGGCAGGAGCTGTGCTAAAGCACTCGCTCGTACCTGTAAACCCCGGGTGCTGAAAGGAAAGCTGGGTGATCTGTACTTACATTGAGTCGCGGTGAGGCGCCCTCTGCTGGATGTTCTCATGAACTGCAGCCTTGGAAAAGTTCCCATGCTCGAGTTCATGTGAGTTCATCCTGCAGAGGGCGCCTCACCGCGACTCAATGTAAGTACAGATCACCCAGCTTTCCTTTCAGCACTCGGGGTTTACAGGTACGAGCGAGTGCTTTAGCACAGCTCCTGCCTGTAAATTGATTTAACCCCTTCAGATGGATTTACTTCGTGGGACGTGACAGTTCATCAGAAGGTATGTATATTGTTGGTTTATTATTTTGCCAAGCGAGGGTCTTCAGGTGGATTGAGAGAGCAATAAAATATTAAAACAACCTGTGTGTTTATTTCATTAAAATAATTTTTAATAATGTGTGTGTGTGTTTTTTAACCCTTTCATACAATTGGATTAATAATGGATAGGTGACATAATTGACGCCTCTCCATTATTAATCTGGCTTAATGTGACCTTACAATAGCAAGGTGACATTAACTCTTCATTACCCCATATCCCACCGCTACACGGGAGTGGGAAGAGAGTGGCCAAGTGCCAGAATAGGCGCATCTTCCAGATGTGCCTTTTCTGGGGTGGCTGGGGGCAGATGTTTGTAGCCAGGGGGGGCCAATAACCATGGACCCTCTCTAGGCTATTAATATCTGCCCTCAGTCACTGGCTTTACCACTCTGGCGGAGAAAATTGCGCGGGAGCCCACGCCAATTTTTTCCGCCATTTAACCCTTTCTTTTAGCAGCTACAGTGCCCACATTTTGCACATACACACTACTAACATTAGTAGTGTGGAATATGCAAAAAAAAAGGGGGATATGAGATGGTTTACTGTATGTAAACCATGTCTCATATCCTGTCGGGTTTGTGAAGGAGAAATGAAAAGCCGGCAATTGAATTACCGGCTTTTCACATATATCGCGCTGAATTAAATATAAATACAGAATATATATATATGTCTCAATGACATATATATATATATATATATATATATATATATATATATATATATATATATATATATATACTGTATATATTTTTTAACGAACATTTGAGCACATAAATCCATTAGATGTCGGTTTTGCAAGCCTGCGAGAAAATATCGCAGTATGGATGCCATATGGATTACATACGGAGGATGCCATGCGCAAAATACGCTGACACACCCTGCCTACGGATGACATACGGACCACTATTTTGGGGACTTTTCTGCGTATTACGGACGTAAAAAACGGACCGTATTTTTATACGCTGAGTGTGAGGCCGGCCTTACACTGCTCCGTACATCTCGCTGTGTGCAACCCAGCAATGTATCTGCGGCCTCGGGGGTCACCCACTCTCGCGCCAGTGTTCCCAGCCCATTTGTGACCTTTGTATCTAACCATAACCTGATCCGTTGCATGTCCGGGGTCCGCAGCGCGGGATTAATATATGTGTCACAGCCTGAACACTGCTGGAAACCCGTACTGATAATTTATGGAAATATAGAAATGCTCTGCAAGTAATAAAGTAATGCTCAAATGTAGTAACACCGTTCACGCTCCTAGAGGAAGATACAAAAGTGACCAGAAAAAAAAGATACAAAAGTAATCAGAAAAATACACAAAAGAAAAGTAATCAGAAAAATACACAAAAGTAACCAGAAACAGATACAAGCGTGACTAGAAAAAGATACAAAAGAAACCAGAAAAAAAAGAAACAAAAGTAACCAGAAAAAGATACAAAAATTAACCAGAAAAAGGTACCAAAGAAATCAGAAAAAAACACAAAAGTTACCAGAAAGATACAAAAGTAACCAGAAAAAAATATAAATAAAGTAACCAGAGAAGATACAAAGATACAAAGGTAGCCAGCGAAAAAGAAGATTCAAAAGTAACCAGAAAAAGATACAAGCAAGACCAGAAAAAAAAATACAAAAGTAACCAGAGGGGGGAGGGGGGGGGGAGATACAAAAGTAACCAGAAAGATACAAAAGTAACCAGAGAAAAAATGCAAAAAGTAGCCAGAAAAAAAAAAAGTAACCAGAGAGGGGAAAAATAGATACAAAAGTAGCCAGAAAAAAATACATATAGAATACAAAAGTAACCAGAGAGGGGGGAAAAGATACAAAAGTGACCAGAAAAAAATACAAGCATGACTGGGGGGGGGGGGGGGGAGGTACAAAAGTAACCAGAATAAATGATACAAGCGTGACCAGAAAAAGATACGAAAGTAACCAGGAAAAAAAAAAAGATACAAAAGTGACCAGGGACAAAAAAAAGATGCGAAAAAGTAACCAGAAAAACATACAAAAGTAACCAGAAAGCCAAGTTTGCCCTTAAAGAAGAGGAAATGGATCAGTAGCAAATGTAACTTCTATATTATTCTGTAGGGGTTCTATTGATGTGAATCCAGCAACATGGTCACCTGGGGGCTGGAAGGGTTAAAAAATCAGTGAAAGCAATCTGTCATCTGCACAATGTGAATAGCAGTGACCGCTGTATAACGTACAGCACTCAGACAGAACACACAGCGGTGTGTACGAGCCCTAGAAACACCCCAGACCGCACCTGCGGCATACTGGGAATGCCCACTGGGCGACATCCGGCGTATACAGGTACCACTCCCAATATACTGATATATACTGCGCCTCTGAGGAAGGTCGCACACGACCGCACACAATTAGTCCAATCTTCATCCAGAAAAAATGGCCGATTTTCACCTGTACTCAGTGCGGCATCGGTTTTTACATCAGAGATTATTAAAATTTCCAAGACCAATTACCGTTTCCTCCCTTAAAAACTGGACTGTATCTGTAAAAAAAAAATAAATAAAGCGGACGATCTGTACTGTATCCGTTTTTTTTTCTAGACCTGAATGGCCGGGTCTCTCCTGACGTGCGGAATAAACTAGTGCAGACTCCGATCAGCATCGCCCCATTGCTTCACTTTGGTCTCGGCGCTGTCCGTGTGTGATTTTTTTTTTAAAAGAACAGAAGCTGGACTGAAAAAAAAGCAATGTAAACGGTCCCTAATAAGTGACATATGGGTGTCTCCGTTATGGGATCACAGCAATATTTTTATGGAACCTTACCAGTAAAAAGAAAACAAATAAATAAAAAATTAAGGAATTTATAATAAATTGTCAAATTGTGGGATTTCTGCAGAGTTTCTCTTTAAACGGAGACTTTAATGTTGTAATTTACCTCCAGTTTAGAAAACCCATTTTCTATACTATTTTTTTATGAGATTTAGGTTTATAAAGTGCATTCCCCCATTCAGAACCTCTCCACGTCAAATGTAGTACCCAGTCCTCCCATTGCGTAATGCTCCTTTTCCCCTGTTGGAGCGCTGCAGGAGATTTTGAACACAGATTTATAGATTTTCCATTGACCAATAGGATCTCAGTAATTCTAGGTTACCAGAGCGGGTGCCCCATTCAGAAGCTCCCCATGTATTACATATTCCTCCCATTGTGTAATGCTTCATTTCCCCCTTGGGAGCGCTGTAAGAGAATTGAACGCTTTGAGTATTAATTCAAAACTATGAAACTTCAGCAAAGTTTCCGTCAAAAGATACATTGATGTTCTACATGACAGTTTAGAAGAAAACATTTCCAAGTAGCCTTTCTGGTTTATTTGTGGGTTTCCCATGCATTCCACAGTCCTCCCTTTGTTTAATGCTTCATTTCCCCTCTGGGGGCGCTGTGAGAGAATTTCACACCTGGTAATAGATTCCATGACTCTGGCTTTGATGGTATATACCTGCTACATACCCTCTGATTACATGAGTAGGGGCCACATATTGTTTCCAGGGATCTTGTGAGATGACAACGATCCCCAAAAATAATAGAAACCAGAAGACTTTGGACCAGTAGCGATGAATATATGGCTGTCCTGCCCTGCGGTCAGAGAGATGGTGATGACATTGTGCCCGATGGGGGTTATACTGCCTATTCTCTCACATTACCGTTCTCTCCATGAAAAGCGTCATTCGCTTGCACTTTCCTCTTGCAGGAAATCAGCGTTCTGCCGCCCATTGATTAAATGATTGCTCAGTGATTACAAAAGAGCGTTCAGAATCAAAGCGGTAAATATTTATGAGCATTGGATCATCGCTGGTACTTCACACAGACAATTCAGGTTTGGAGAAAAAATGAAAAAAAAATCTTATATCTCTATATCTATCGTATAGAACAGCTGCAGGCTTATGCAGGGGTGACTGTGCTGTGCCGAGGGCTGTGGGAGTTGGTCGTTTAGTACTTTACTTTCTGAATTCTTTGGTTTCTGTCTTCCTTCATCCTCTATGCTAGTAGTGATGAAGATAATAGAAAATGTGGGAGAAATTAACTGTTTTTCTGAGGAAACAAAACCACTGAGCAACAATGATTCTGCTGAAAGCGGAAATCTGCATCAAGTTATTCCACCAGACACTGATACAGCGCAGACCATGGACTGATACATCTTCCAGATGTTCTGATCCCCTGTATACCAGTAGCAAGCTCACCTGTTTATATGGGATATATGTTCATTCCTCTATTATCTACATATACACTGCAAAAAAATAAAGGGAACACTAAAATCCCACATCCTAGATATCACTGAATGAAATATTCCAGTTGTAAATCTTTATTCATTACATAGTGGAATGTATTGAGAACAATAAAACCTAAAAATGATCAACGTAAATCACAACTAATATCCCACGGAGGTCTGGAGTTGGAATGATGCTCAAAATCAAACTGGAAAATAAAGTTACAGGCTGATCCAACTTCAGTGGAAATGCCTCAAGACAAGGAAATGATGCTCAGTATTGTGTGTGGCCTCCACGTGCCTGTATGACCTCCCTACTGTAAAACGCCGGGGCATGCTCCTGATGAGGCGGTGGATGGTCTCCTGAGGGATCTCCTCCCAGACCTGGACTAAAGCATCTGCCAACTCCTGGACAGTCTGTGGTGCAACGTGACGTTGGTGGATGGAGCGAGACATGATGTCCCAGATGTGCTCAATCGGATTCAAGTCTGGGGAACAGGCGGACCAGTCCATAGCTTCAATGCCTTCATCTTGCAGGAACTCCTGACACACTCCAGCCACATGAGGTCTGGCATGGTCCTGCATTAGGAGGAACCCAGGGCCAACCGCACCAGCATATGGTCTCACAAGGGGTCTGAGGATCTCATCTCGGTACCTAATGGCAGTCAGGCTACCTCTGGCGAGCACATGAAGGGCTGTGCGGCCCCCAAAGAAATGCCACCCCACACCATTACTGACCCACTGCCAAACCGGTCATGCTGAAGGATGTTGCAGGGAGCAGATGTCACATGTGCTCAGTGTGAACCTGCTTTCATCTGTGAAGAGCACAGAGCGCCAGTGGCGAATTTGCCGATCCTGGTGTTCTGTGGCAAATGGCAAGCGTCCTGCACGGTGTTGGGCTGAGAGCACTACCCCCATCTGTGGATGTTGGGCACTTAAATTATCCTCATGGAGCTGGTTTCTAACCGTTTGTGCAGACACATGCACATTTGTGGCCTGCTGGAGGTTATTTTGCAGTTCTCTGGCAGTGCTCCTCCTGTTCCTCCTTGCGCAAAGGCTGAGGTAGCGATCCTGCTGCTGAGTTGTTGCCCTCCTACGGCCCCCTCCACATCTCCTGGTGTACTGGCCTGTCTCCTGGTAGCGCCTCCAGCCTCCGGACTCTACGCTGACAGACACAGCAAACCTTGCCACAGCTCGCATTGATGTGCCATCCTGGATGAGCTGCACTACCTGAGCCACTTGTGGGTTGTAGAGTCCGTCTCATGCTACCACAAGTGTGAAAGCACAACCAACATTCAAAAGTGACCAAAACATCAGCCAGAAAGCATTGGTACTGAGACGTGGTCTGTGGTCCCCACCTGCAAAGCCACTCCTTTATTGAGGGGGTCTTGATAATTGCCAATAATTTCCATCTGTTGTCTATTCCATTTGCACAACAGCATGTGAAATTGATTGTCAATCAGTGTTGCTTCCTAAGTGGACAGTTTGATTTCACAGAAATTTGATTTACTTGGAGTTATATTCTGTTATTTAAGTGTTCCCTTTATTTTTTTGAGCAGTGTATTTCATGTTCGTTCCCCACCTATCAGGCTCAGGGAATATAGTATACACCTGTTTATATGGGAAATGTGATCATTCCTCTATTATCTACATATATTTAATGTTCAATCCCCACCTATCAGGCTCAGGTAATATAGTATACACCTGTTTATATGGGAAATGTGTTCATTCTCCTATTATCTACATATATTCCATGTTCATTCCCCACCTATCAGGCTCAGGTAATATAGTATACACCTGTTTATATGGGAAATGTGATAATTCCTCTATTCTCTACATATATTTCATGTTTATTCCCCACTTATCAGGCTCAGGGAATATAGTATACACCTGTTTATATGGGATATGTGTTCATTCTCCTATTCTCTACATATATGTCATGTTCGTTCCCCACCTATCAGGCTCAGGGAATATAATATACACCTGTTTATATGGGATATGTGTTGATTTCCTAATTGTCTACATATAATTCATGTTCATTTCATATGTAAATGCATAAGAAATCTATAATTCCTCTCCATATATATGTTATTATGTTCATTCTGTTTTTCTTCGTTCTTTTTAGTACATCCCATGCTCTCTGTGGCTACGGAGCAGCTCCGCAGACTCTCCACCGTGCGGCCGCTCACTCCTCATTACACGCCACCAAATAATCTATTTCTGAACTCTCTTACCTGAGGACGAGCGATCTGCGACAGTGGCCGATGCCGGGCTCCTATCGATCCGCCAGAGAAACTGATCTGTACAGGAATCAATTCTCTTTCTGCCGCAGAAGTGAGTTTGTCTCTGAGCCCAACAGGGACTTTACCAGAGACAGAAGTGACGGACGACTTATCCTTGAAAAGAAGGAAAAAGTTTCCATTTCTTCAAAAGTCTTTGACTTGAACTTGATAAATAAACTCTTCGATAAGACTCCATATAACGGCGCTCTGCGGCCCCCACCTTCATGTATTTCTGTATTTTCACGTTTCCCCCCCTCCGCTGTCCCTGACTACTCAGCCCTGTAATTTTGAGGCATTGCTCATGTGATGCAATCTGACAACCTCATTTTAAACCCATGGTTGTTAGGCAGCCGGGTTGTCAGATAGGACCGAGCTGTGAACCTGATGATTGGATTGGCGCTGAGGAAGGAAATCGGCTGGAGGACCGCGAGGTCGGGTCATTGCCCAGCACGGGCCGCAGAGTCACCGAAACGTCTGGAGCCTTCTAATACAATTTATTTTAATTACTTTTCAACTTCAACATCATCGATATTATTACAGTATTTGTTTTTTATTTCTTTTTTATTTATTTACATTTCGTTACCTTTTGGCACCCGGCTTGTTGTGACGACACATTTTCTTTCTGTAACCATAAATGCCAGGGTTTCCATAGTCTTTATTTTTTAATGAACATAGAACGTGCCGGTTTGGTTTTTCTAGGCAGCGTTCATCGCCGCAGCTCCGGACGGGGATGATCTGGTCGGAGCCCTGATACCCACATGTGCCATCCAGAGCGCGGCTCGTCAGAATAGACATGTGACGGATGGAATTTATTCCATGTATCCGGCTCCGCGCTTTTCCAGATTTCATTGCATTTTGCAGGATGCGATTAGGGAGGGGGTCGGCTCAGAAATGTGAGAGGCACAGGGTCCGCGGACGCTTCCGAGTCGTCACTTCTTACTGCAGATTGGAATCACTCGGCTTTTATGGGATAACGTTAATATTTTGCCCTTCACTGAAAATCCAGCACAAATATTGTTTGAGAACTAGGGAGCGATTTTCTGGAAATCTCTCCAAGTTACTGCAATGCTGAGGTTACATGGAGGACAGGAGAGAGATTACTGCCGGGCAGAGAGCAGCGCTGCTGGCAGAAGGTTCAAAGAGGGTCCCAACAAAGCGAGTGACCACCGATAAGTAGGATATGCGATCATGGCTGATGAGAAAAGCCAATGATCGATGATTATCTGAGGCAATAACGACCCCCCAATTCCCTGCTCAGGGGTGACCAAGCCAAGGAAAGAAGGATTGAGCTGCATGATCCATGGCGCCATTCCTGTGGGTGATTCAGTCAGTCCCATGGAGCTGTTCCTATGGGTGAGTCAGTCAGTCCCATGGCGCCATTCCTGTGAGGTGAGCTAGTGCGACAGTTTCCATGGCTATTTAAATCCTGTGGAGCCATTCCTGTCGCCAAGCAATTCCCAGGGCGCCATTCCTGTGATGTGAGCAAGTTTGGCACAGTTCCTGTGTGGTGAGCGAGTCTGATGGCGCCGTTCCTATGGGGGAGTCAGTCAGTCCCATGGTGCCATTCCTGCGCATGAGCCAGTCCCATGGCGCCATTCCTGCGGATGAGCCAGTCCCATGGTGCCATTCCTGTGGGTGAGTCAGTCAGTTCCATGGCGCCATTCCTGTGGATGAGCCAGTCCCATGGCGCCATCCTGTGGGTGAGTTAGTCCCATGGCGCCATTCCTGTGGGTGAGTTAGTCCCATGGCACCATTCCTGTGGGTGACTCAGTCCCATGGCACCATTCCTGTGGGTGAGTCAGTCCCATGGCGCCGTTCCTGTGGGTGTGTCAGTCAGTTCCATGGCGCCATTCCTGCGGATGAGCCAGTCCTATGGCGCCGTTTCTGTGGGTGAGCGAGTCCCATGACTAAGGTTGTCCTCCAACCAAAGCCTGAGTAACGAGATCCTTCAATGCTCTGCACCATCATTTTGCTTACGTTGTAGCCGGCCATTCAGTAGCCATAATAGTGGCCGATTTAAAGGTTTCCATGGAAAAATGTAAAAACACAGGATCCAAAAAGGTGTTGTCCTTAGTCAACCTGGAAAAATACATCCTATGTCTCATTTGCTTCGCTGCGGCCACGGATCAATAGTGATCCAGTATCAGCCGGCACTGCTCACTAATAACTGATCTCTGGCTCATTGCTTCCAAGGCAGGAGAGACATAAATCATGTGCAGCCTGTGGCTCCGCACCCCCACCACAGCCTACATAAACTCTTGATGTAAAGTTGGATACTATATTTATATATATATATATATATATATATATATATATATATATATATATATATCCCACCATCAAAATGGGGCCTTACCCGTGGGTCGCTGCCGTGTGTCTGCCTGGTGGCGCCATCTCACCACCTGGTGCCACCTGCTACATTTTATTGCACAGATACTAATCACTAAATGTCCTTATTGCTCTTTCCATGTCCAGTAGTCGCAGGTTTAGATGCTTTTTCAAGTCTGGAATATCCGAGCTGCTAATCCCTGGCCGACATCCAGTAGAAGCGTCACCGAATAATCATGGCAGGGAGTGTGCCGATCCTGCCAATTACAAATCTGCAGCAGCAAAACAATGAAGCTGTCATTACCAGCTCCATGACGAGCGCAGCTAATCGCCAGGGATTGGGCAGATCGCCATGGATTGGGAAGATCATCATGGATGGGCAGATCGCACAGAACATGAAGTTAATTAATTATAGAATGTTTGCTGTCTTTAAGATTACTGCTTGCCATTGGCAGTCAGATCCTTGCGAGCCGAAGTAGATCAGGTGATGTTAGCCAACAAAACAAACGCACCACAAATTATCTGTCCATGTCACCATCCGCTGAGCAAACTGAGTAAGGTGGAACCGGAAGATGGAGGAAGCGTTTCCGGAGGATGAATTTGAAGACCGCTCCAGGTCAGGTGGTGGCAGTGGCGCAGTTATCAAATATAAATGGCCGGAGCGACAAGGCAGTAAGTCAGCCGGTGCCAACAAGAGAAACAAGGAGAATGTGTGAGTGCTGGGGCACTGAGGCCAAGCGACCGAAGTGCGGTTGGAGACCGAGACAGGTGGGACGTCGTGGGTCGGGCATTGAAGTCCAAACTATGTTGGTCAAGACCCGAAGTCCAGTCTACACCAGCCAAGACCCGATATCCGGACTCCGCACTGAAGGCCGAACGTGGATCATCGTACGGTGCTGGACGTCTACCGTAGTAACCCAGGAGATGCAAGTGACCTGGGCTGTTACTTCAGACATAGACGCATGGTACAGCATGTGGGCCAGGACTGTGCAGAAGAAGGGACCGGAGGATGTGAGGACTACTCACAGGGTACTGAGTGACTCACTGTCATGTACCCGCTCTCAGCATGTGACTTGGGGTTGCGCCTGCAAGGGTTAATCTATCTCCCCTCTCTCAGTCCAGCATTCAACCTCTGTTCTATGCTGTAATGGGAGCATACATCACACACCGACCCAGGCCACACACCCACTCATACACGCTGCCACCACTCACCGAACACACGGGCGATTGTTATGATCCCAATGGCAGGGGACCTCAAAGATTACAGCAAAGTCTGCAAAACATAAATACCAGCTCATAGGGAAGTGGTAACTAGGCTGACCATATACCTGATCCTAGCGCAAACACTAACAGCAGCCGGGGAACGTGCCTACGTTGATCCTAGATGTCTCGCGCCAGCCGGAGAACTAACTACCCCTATCAGGGAAAATAAGACCTCTCTTGCCTCCAGAGAAAAGACCCCAAAGTAATACAAGCCCCCAACAAATAATAATGGTGAGGTAAGAAGAAAAGACAAACGTAAGAATGAACTAGATTTAGCAAAGAGAGGCCCATTGACTAATAGCAGAATATAGTAAGAAGACTTATATGGTCAGCAAAAAACCCTGCAAAATATCCACGCTGAATATCCAAGAACCCCCAAACCGACTGACGGTGTGGGGGGAGAATATCAGCCCCCCTAGAGCTTCCAGCGATAACAGGAATCACATTTTGTACAAGCTGGACAAAAAATATGAACAATGCAAATGATCAAGAGTACGAAAGCAGGACTTAGCTTATCTTGCAAAGAACCAGGACCTGAAGACAGGAGCAAACAGAAGTGAACTGATTACAACGATGCCAGGCACTGGACTGAGAATCCAGGAAGATTAAATAGCAACACCCCAGGCCTAACGAAGCAGGTGAGCACCAACCTGGTAAAAGACAATCCAAGTGCCAAATCACTAGTGACCACAAGAGGGAGCCAAAAAGTATAGTTCACAACAGTACCCCCCCTTTAAGGAGGGGTCACCGAACCCTCACCAAGACCACCAGGGCGACCAGGATGAGCAGCGTGGAAGGCACGAACCAAATCGGCCGCATGAACATCAGAGGCGGCCACCCAGGAATTATCCAACTGACCATAGCCCTTCCATTTGACCAAATACTGGAGCCTCCGTCTAGAGAGACGAGAATCCAAGATCTTCTCCACCACGTACTCCAACTCGCCCTCAACCAACACCGGAGCTGGAGGCTCAACAGCAGGAACCACAGGCACAACGTACCGCCGTAACAAAGACCTATGGAACACGTTGTGAATGGCAAACGACACCGGAAGATCCAAACGAAAAGAAACCGGGTTAAGAACTTCCAAAATTTTATAAGGACCAATAAAGCGAGGCTTAAACTTAGGAGAGGAAACCTTCAGAGGGACATACCGAGAAGACAACCAAACCAAATCCCCAACACGAAGTCGGGGGCCCACACCGCGGCGGCGGTTGGCAAAACGCTGAGCCTTCTCCTGTGACAACTTCAAGTTGTCCACCACATGATTCCAAATCCGCTGCAACCTATCCACCACGGAATCCACCCCAGGACAGTCAGAAGACTCAACATGACCCGAGGAGAAACGAGGATGAAAACCAGAGTTGCAGAAGAATGGCGAAACCAAAGTAGCGGAACTAGCCCGATTATTAAGGGCAAACTCCGCCAATGGCAAGAAGGTCACCCAATCATCCTGGTCCGCAGAAACAAAACATCTCAAATAAGCCTCCAGTGTCTGATTAGTTCGCTCCGTTTGACCATTAGTCTGAGGATGGAAGGCAGATGAAAACGACAAATCAATGCCCATCTTAGCACAAAAAGATCGCCAGAATCTGGACACAAACTGGGATCCTCTGTCGGACACGATATTCTCCGGAATGCCGTGTAAACAAACCACATTCTGAAAAAACAAAGGAACCAGATCGGAAGAGGAAGGCAACTTAGGCAAGGGTACCAAATGGACCATCTTGGAAAAACGATCACACACCACCCAGATGACAGACATTCCCTGAGACACCGGAAGATCAGAAATGAAATCCATGGAAATGTGCGTCCAAGGCCTCTTTGGGACGGGCAAGGGCAAAAGCAACCCGCTAGCACGAGAACAACAAGGCTTAGCCCGAGCACAAGTCCCACAGGACTGCACAAATGACCGCACATCCCGTGACAAGGAAGGCCACCAAAAGGACCTAGCCACCAAATCTCGGGTACCAAAAATTCCCGGATGCCCTGCCAACACCGAGGAATGAACCTCGGAAATGACTCTGCTGGTCCATTTATCAGGAACAAACAGTCTGTCGGGTGGACACGAGTCAGGTCTACCAGCCTGAAATCTCTGCAACACACGTCACAAATCCGGAGATATGGCCGACACGATCACTCCCTCTTTAAGAATACCAGCTGGCTCCGAGACTCCAGGAGAGTCAGGCACAAAGCTCCTAGAGAGAGAATCAGCCTTAACATTCTTCGAACCAGGCAGGTATGAGACCACAAAGTCAAAACGGGAGAAAAACAATGACCAACGAGCCTGTCTAGGATTCAGGCGCTTAGCAGACTCGAGATACATCAGATTTTTGTGATCAGTCAAGACCACCACACGATGCTTAGCACCCTCGAGCCAATGACGCCACTCCTCAAATGCCCACTTCATGGCCAACAACTCCCGATTACCAACATCATAGTTCCGCTCAGCAGGCGAAAACTTCCTAGAGAAAAAGGCACATGGTCTCATCACAGAACAACCAGAGCCTCTCTGCGACAAAACAGCCCCAGCACCGATCTCAGAAGCATCCACTTCAACCTGAAAGGGAAGTGAGACATCAGGCTGGTACAAAACAGGCGCCGAAGTAAACCGGCGCTTCAGCTCCTGGAAGGCCTCCACGGCTGCAGGAGCCCAATTAGCCACATCACAACCTTTCTTGGTCATATCCGTCAAAGGTTTAACAACGCTAGAAAAATTAGCGATAAAGCGACGGTAGAAATTAGCGAACCCCAAGAACTTCTGAAGACTCTTAACAGACGTGGGCTGAGTCCAATCATGAATAGCTCGGACCTTGACTGGGTCCATCTCCACAGCAGAAGGGGAGAAAATAAAACCCAAAAAGGAAACCTTCTGCACTCCAAAGAGACACTTTGAGCCCTTCACAAACAAAGCGTTATCACGCAAACCTGAAACACCATCCTGACCTGCTTTACATGAGAATCCAAATCATCCGAGAAAACTAGAATATCATCAAGATACACAATCAAAAATGTATCCAGATACTTCCGGAAGATATCATGCATAAAGGACTGAAACACTGAAGGGGCATTAGAGAGCCCAAAGGGCATCACCAAGTATTCAAAATGACCTTCGGGCATATTGAATGCAGTTTTCCATTCATCTCCCTGCCTAATGCGCACAAGGTTGTACGCACCACGAAGATCTATCTTGGTGAACCACTTGGCGCCCTTAATCCGAGCAAACAAGTCTGACAATAGCGGCAACGGATACTGAAACTTAACAGTGATTTTATTCAGAAGCCGATAGTCTATACAAGGTCTCAAAGACCCGTCTTTCTTGGCCACAAAAAAGAATCCCGCACCGAGAGGGGAAGAGGATGGACGAATATGCCCCTTCTCCAAAGACTCCTTGACATAAGAACGCATCGCGGCATGCTCGGGTACAGACAAATTAAATAATCGTCCCTTAGGAAATTTACTGCCAGGAATCAAATCTATAGCGCAGTCACAGTCCCTATGAGGAGGAAGAGCACTGGACCTGGACTCACTGAATACATCCTGATAGTCACACAAATACTCAGGAACTTCTGAAGGGGTAGAAGTAGCAATAGACACCGGCGGAGAATCGCAATGAATTCCCTGACAACCCCAACTTGAGACAGACATAGCCTTCCAATCCAAAACAGGATTATGGGTCTGTAACCATGGCAGACCTAAAACGACCAAATCATTCATTTTATGCAGAACAAGAAAACGAATCACCTCCCGATGTTCAGGAGTCATGCACATGGTCACTTGTGTCCAATACTGCGGTTTATTTTCCGCCAGTGGCGTAGCATCAATTCCTCTGAGAGGAATCGGAACCTTTAAAGGCTCCAGGACAAAACCGCAGCGCTTGGCAAACGACAAGTCCATAAGACTCAGGGCAGCACCTGAATCCACAAATGCCATAACAGGGTAGGAAGACAATGAACAAATTAAAGTCACAGACAAAATAAATTTAGGCTGCAAATTACCAATGGTGACAGGACTGACAACCTTGGTTAGGCGTTTAGAGCATGCTGATATAACATGTGTAGAATCACCACAGTAAAAACACAGCCCATTCTGACGTCTATGATTTTGTCGGTTCTAGTCAGGATTCTATCGCATTGCATTGAGACAGGTGTCTGTTCAGACAACACCGCCAGAGGTTTCGCGGATTTGCGCTCCCGCAAACGCCGATCAATCTGAATAGCCAGCGCCATAGAATCATTCAGACTTGTAGGAATTGTAAAACCCACCATCACATTCTTAATGGCTTCAGAAAGGCCATTTCTGAAATTTGCGGCCAGAGCACATTCATTCCATCGAGTAAGCACGGACCATTTCCGAAATTTTTGGCAGTACACCTCAGCTTCATCCTGGCCCTGAGAGATGGCCAGTAGAGCTTTTTCTGCCTGAATTTCAAGATTAGGCTCCTCATAAAGCAATCCGAGCGCCAGAAAAAACGCATCAACATCTGCCAATGCAGGATCTCCTGGCGCTAACGAGAAAGCCCAATCCTGAGGGTCGCCACGCAAGAAGGAGATAACAATTTTAACTTGCTGAGCTGAATCTCCAGACGAACGAGGTTTCAAAGATAGAAACAATTTACAATTATTCCTAAAATTCCTAAATTTAAATCGATCTCCAGAGAACAGCTCAGGAATAGGTATCTTAGGCTCTGACATAGGACTGCTAACAACAAAATCCTGAATGCCCTGCACACGTGCAGCAAGCTGATCCACACTAGTAATCAAGGTCTGAACATTCATGTCTGCAGCAAAGCTTCAAGCCACTCAGAGATAAAGGGGAGGAAGAAAAAAAAAAACAAAAAAAAAAACTCAGAACTTCTTTTCTTTTAATCCCACTTCAGCAATGCATTAACTATTTATAGTCCTGGCATACTGTTATGATCCCAATGGCAGGGGACCTCAAAGATTACAACAAAGTCTGCAAAACATAAATACCAGCTCATAGGGAAGTGGTAACTAGGCTGACCATATACCTGATCCTAGCGCAAACACTAACAGCAGCCGGGGAACGTGCCTACGTTGATCCTAGACGTCTCGCGCCAGCCGGAGAACTAACTACCCCTATCAGGGAAAATAAGACCTCTCTTGCCTCCAGAGAAAAGACCCCAAAGTAATACAAGCCCCCAACAAATAATAACAGTGAGGTAAGAAGAAAAGACAAACGTAAGAATGAACTAGATTTAGCAAAGAGAGGCCCACTGACTAATAGCAGAATATAGTAAGAAGACTTATATGGTCAGCAAAAAACCCTGCAAAATATCCACGCTGAATATCCAAGAACCCCCAAACCGACTGACGGTGTGGGGGGAGAATATCAGCCCCCCTAGAGCTTCCAGCGATAACAGGAATCACATTTTGTACAAGCTGGACAAAAAATATGAACAATGCAAATGATCAAGAGTACGAAAGCAGGACTTAGCTTATCTTGCAAAGAACCAGGACCTGAAGACAGGAGCAAACAGAAGTGAACTGATTACAACGATGCCAGGCACTGGACTGAGAATCCAGGAAGATTAAATAGCAACACCCCAGGCCTAACGAAGCAGGTGAGCACCAACCTGGTAAAAGACAATCCAAGTGCCAAATCACTAGTGACCACAAGAGGGAGCCAAAAAGTATAGTTCACAACAGGCGATGAGTCCCGGAAATATTACTGCTACTGTCTGCCAATCATAAGGCTTACACAGTTTAAGGCTATGGATTCTTTAGAACATACAAGGTTCAACTAATTAAAGTTTTATGCTTTAATACAAAAGTAACAGCGCTTACAATTAAAAAAAGGTATAAAATATGGTATTAAAACGACAGAAAAATATGCAAAACAGTTATAAAAATAAACAGGAGAAAACTTACAGAAATACCTAACTTTGTAGTCTGCTTTCTGCTCCCTGAGGGGGGGACAAATATGGAATGGAACACAGGAGCTTGGCTGCCCTCAATCTGTGAACAACTTTGTACGCATACAAGCCTAAATTATAGAGTTAAATTGGAGGTCAGATTTCTAGACCAGCCTCTAAGATTAATATTATTATTGCTTGTTTTTGATAGACCACGGCTGCTCCCCTAATGAATATATTATTTTCCTCTGAACACTCTTTGCCTATAGTTTCTCACAGATAGATAGTGTCAGGCTGTAATTGACATCTCTCTTCAAAAGAGCTAGACGGTGTGAAATGTTTCTTTTTCCTGGTTCCCAGCAAGGCCTTCTGGCGAGATTGGAGACAGTAGACTGCCTTCTCAGGATAACATATGCTGTGACCCCTGTGAGACCTGCAGTCTCAGGACAGATGTTAAATTACTGCTGGTTACACATATAAACCTATACATATTTCGCTACACCGATATAAACCTATATTTCACTACACTCACTAGTAAGAATTTGTGGAAATACCGTGACAGCCGGCAGTGCCATTATGATATTCGAGAATGCTTGAAGGACACATTGTAGTGACGGACCTGCCGCAGCCAGTGCCGCCTGTGGATGTTACAGCAGAAGGAGACTAAAGCGCCGTTTACACTGAGAGAACAGAGGAGAGGATAGTGTTACATTGGTGTTGTCGCCATTACTGCTACTTCATTTCTGTGTTAGCTGGTTATTTCCGCCTCCACATTGTCTGCGTGTTGCATCCCAGTAACCGTTCAGTGCTGCCTCTCAGATGGCTACCCCCGACACTGTATTTCTGCATCTGTGTCCTCAGAATAACTCTGCCAAGTCCCCCACAGTCCAGCAGCCGGGGGTCCTCCCAGCCTGTAGGGTCTCCTCTCCCTGATCTTCCCCCACACTCTGCAATCTAATGCTGACATTGCTCCTCTGTGCCGTTATTATCATGAGGAGCTGAAGCTTCCAATATCCTACAGAAGAAAGAATGATGGTAATCTGCACAATCTGCTGCTAACGCCAATGCTGCCGGCAGCCACGGTGGGTGCAATATTCCGAGGCTTATCCCCCATTATTAATTGCCGTGTGCTCTCCTAGCGGTGATGCGTCCATTCTGCTGCAAACTAAATGGTAAGTGGGTGAATAAAGACAGATTGAAGATGTATCCGAGCTGCGCCCCGCCCCGGCCACCGCACATGTATCTTAGTAATGAGCAAACGTGTACAATGGGAAAGAGTGAACCCTCAAGATGACCCTCTGTTCGGCTTTCTATCCGTCTGTTTCCTAGGAGCTGCAGCACTTTAGGCCACAGGGCTCCTCTCCTTCCTTTCCCTCTGTCTCCCTGACATTAGCTGAACCCTGCCAGGGACCAACTAACTGAGCAGAGCTCAGCAAGCAACTGACTAACTTTCCCTACAGGCGACCAGTTTTACCAATGTGGGGAGTGACCTAATAGGAGCAAGAGCTCCCCCTGGTGGCCTGGAGTGTGAAATGTGTTGCATGTTTGTGATACCTGGATGCAGTTATTCTTCTTTGCCTCCAAATGTAACACCACTCTCCCCTAGAGGAGAATGACATTATTGCAACGACCAGGACCCTGGGGCGCTGCATACACAGTGACTGCACCAGCAGAATAGTGAGTGCAGCTCTGGAGTATTATACAGGATGTAACTCTGGATCAGTAATGTAATGTATGTACACAGTGACTGCACCAGCAGAATAGTGAGTGCAGCTCTGGGGTATAATACAGGATGTAACTCAGGATCAGTAATGTAATGTATGTACACAGTGACTGCACCAGCAGAATAGTGAGTGCAGCTCTGGGGTATAATACAGGATGTAACTCAGGATCAGTAATGTAATGTATATACACAGTGACTGCACCAACAGAATAGTGAGTGCAGCTCTGGGGTATAATACAGGATGTAAATCAGGATCAGTAATGTAATGTATGTACACAGTGACTGCAAAAGCAGAATAGTGAGTGCAGCTCTGGAGTATAATACAGGATGTAACTCAGGATCAGTAATGTAATGTATGTACACAGTGACTGCACCAGCAGAATAGTGAGTGCAGCTCTGTGGTACAAGTAATGAAATATATTCAGTGAGTGACAGAATATCCTTGCAGATCAGTTTTATCTGTAAACTGTTAAATTCTCTTCCTGCTTTCAGGTAATTGTTGCACTACTTTTCTTCTGCACATTTTGGCCTCTCTGGAAACCTTCGGATGAGTGACAGGTGGTCTGTGATGTGGCGGGGATGTCCAGCGGTGTGGCGGGGATGTCCGGCGGTGTGGCGGGGATGTCCAGCGGTGTGGCAGGGATGTCTGGCGGTGTGGCGGGGATGTCCGGCGGTGTGACAGAGATGTCCGGCGGTGTGGCGGGGATGTCCGGCGGTGTGGCTGTATGTCCGGCGGTGTGGCGGGGATGTCCGGCGGTGGCGGGGATGTCCGGCGGTGTGGCTGTATGTCCGGCGGTGTGGCGGGGATGTCCGGCGGTGTGGCGGGGATGTCCGGCGGTGTGGCGGGGATGTCCGGCGGTGTGGTGGTATGTGTGGCGGGGATGTCCGGCGGTGCTGCGTTCTCCTCCGGTCTGCGGCAGATTCATGCAGATCAGATTACATTGAATAATGAGAAATCCACTAGAATCCCGACTTCAGCAGAATCTCCGGAGAGTGAGCGGGAGCTGAGCAGGTTTAATGACACGAAGAATCAATCAGTCGCTAAAAACCGCGCTCGGCGCCCGCAGTCCAGGAGTCATCAATCAGTCCCATCATTAGGACGCTGCCGCCGCTTTCTATCGCTGGAGTTGTAGCCGCAGAGTGAGGTTATTGGGATCAATAATCCCTGCGAGCAAGAGCGGAGAAGTGCCCGATAATAGGGGAAACGGGAGGATCACGGGCAGCACCATTACTGCCAGAGAGAAATGCAACCGGAATACATCGGGACCATTAGGGCAGGTGAACATATTGTGGGCTGTTGGCATGCTGGGAGTTGTAGTTTTCCACAGGTCAATTGTCACTGGTTGTCCGGGATTTCTTCGAGTTGTAGTTGTACAGACGTTGAATAGTCCTGGCTTGTCCAGGCATGCTGGGAGTTGTAGTTTTGCAGACGTTAAATAGTCACGGGGTGTCCAGGCATGCTGGGAGTTGTAGTTTTGCAGACGGTGAATAGTCTCGGGGTGTCCAGGCATGCTGGGAGTTGTAGTTTTGCAGACGTTGAATAGTCCTGGGGTATCCAGGCATGCTGGGAGTTGTAGTTTTGCAAATGCTGAATAGTCCCGGGGTGTCCAGGCATGCTGGGAGTTGTAGTTTTGCAGGCATTGAATAGTCCCGGGGTGTCCAGGCATGCTGGGAGTTGTAGTTTTCCAGCAGGTGAATTGTCACAGGTTGTCCAGGATTTCTGAGAGTTGTAATTTTGCAGACGTTGAATAGTCCCGGGGGTGTCCAGGCATGCTGGGAGTTGTAGTTTTGCAGACGGTGAATAGTCCTGGGGTGTCCAGGCATGCTGGGAGTTGTAGTTTTGCAGACGTTGAATAGTCCTGGGGTATCCAGGCATGCTGGGAGATGTAGTTTTGCAGATGTTAAATAGTCTCAGGGTGTCCAGGCATGCTGGGAGTTGTAGTTTTGCAGGCACTGAATAGTCCCGCTGTCCTGGGGTGTCCAGGCATGCTGGGAGTTGTAGTTTTGTAGACGTTGAATAGTCTCAGGGTGTCCAGGCATGCTGGGAGTTGTAGTTTTGCAGGCATTGAATAGTCCTGGGGTGTTCAGGCATGCTGGGAGTTGTAGTCTTGCAGGCATTGAATAGTCTTAGGGTGTCCAGGCATGCTGGGAGTTGTAGTTTTGCAGATGTTGAATAGTCACAGGGGGTCCAGGCATGCTGGGAGTTGTAGTTTTGCAGACGGTGAATAGTCACAGGGGGTCCAAGCATGCTGGGAGTTGTAGTTTTGCAGACGGTGAATAGTCACAGGGGGTCCAGGCATGCTGGGAGTTGTAGTTTTGCAGACGGTGAATAGTCACAGGGGGTCCAGGCATGCTGGGAGTTGTAGTTTTGCAGACGGTGAATAGTCACAGGGGGTCCAGGCATGCTGGGAGTTGTAGTTTTGCAGACGGTGAATAGTCACAGGGTGTCTAGGTTCCTGATCACTGTTCACCCCAGGTCTTCAGACCTGGGGGTTGTGGTCCGATTTCTGCATGGACAATCTGCATGTTAATCCTGTTTGTTCACGGCCGAGTCCCCGACGTCCACTATCCTCGTCCCTGTCATTATTCCTCATGGGTCGGAACGTAGCGACGTCTGTGTAGCTCAGCGGTGATATTCGAGCGCCCACAGGAGCGTCCGCTGTGTGTTTATAGTGCAGTTCTGGATTGATCCCACAGATTTGCAGTTTGTTGCAGGTTACATGCGACGGTCGCATTCAGCGGTCGCATTCAGCGGTCTCCTCCGCATGCGGCTGCACGTGGTTTTCTTGCCGGAGCCGCTTTGCCGTGGCGCAGTACTGGGCTGGAAACATCTTTTCTGTTCCGTTGCGGCAGCTGTCTGAGGACTTGATTCTTGTAATGTCTTTTTTTATTGATACCATTTTGGGGTAGATCGGTCATTTAATTGCTTTTTACTGTATTTTTTGGGGCCTGGAGGGAATTTGTGGCCGTCACAATCGGCGACTCATTCTCCTTCTCGGCGCCGTCTCATCATCACGATTGGATGCAGCTTCTCTCATCATTCTTGTTTCTGGTATTTTATGTTGGTTTTTTACCATTATTGTATATTTCTTGTCCTGCTGAGCTGGGGGTTAACAACATAGATTTCCTCCTTTTTTGCTTTGACCCTTGTACAGCGCGAACGCTTTGTTGTCTCGGCCCCTCGTTTATTATTGACTGTGGTGGGCTTTGATGCCGGTGAAGCTTTATTGGCGCGGCCGGTGTGGTTTCTTTGCCTCCCGTATTGATCCCACGACACGCTCGCTCTTATTTTCGCTCTCTTCTCAGCCTCTTGTTGTCTTTGATTACGGCTATATCCCTGTATTACAGCTCTGTCAGATCAGTGAAATGCGGCTTCTGTACTTAAAGGAACAAAAGCCTAAAAATAAATATTTAAGTGGTCTCTGTCGTTACATAGAAGTTTCCATAAATCAGTGCAAGCAAACATAAAACACTTTACACTGTGTTCCAAATTATTATGCAAATTGGATTTAAGTGTCAGAAAGATTTAATTGTTTTGTTTTTCAAATAAACTTGTGGATGGTATTGTGTCTCAGGGCTCAATGGATCACTGAAATCAATCTTAAACGCATGTGATAATTGGTTTTCCAGGTGATTCTAATTAAAGGAATACTTAAAAATGATGTTCCACATTATTAAGCAGGTCACAGTTTTCAAGTAACATGGGAAAGAAAAAGGATCTCTCTGCTGCTGAAAAGCATCAAATAGTGCAATGCCTTGGTGAAGGGATGAAAACATTAGAAATTTCCCGAAAACGTAAGCGTGATCATCGCACTGTTAAGAGATTCGTGGCTGTATCTGAGCACAAATGTGTTTGTGCTGATAAAGGCATAATGAGGAAGATTTCTGCCAGGCAAGTTCATCAGATTAAGAGAGCAGCTGCTAAAAAGCCATTACAAAGCAGCAAACAGATATTTGAAGCTGCTGGTGCCTCTGGAGTCCCTCGAACCTCAAGGTGTAGGCTCCTTCAAAGGCTTGCTGTGGTGCATAGACCTACTATTCGGCCACCCTTAAACAGTGTTCACAAGCAGAAATGGTTGGATTGGGCCCACACATACATGAAGACTAATTTCCAAACAGTCTTGTTTACTGATAAGTTTTGATCAACCCTGGATGGTCCAGATGGATGGAGTAGTGGATGGCCACCATTTCCCAACAAGGCTGCAACGTCAGCAAGGATGTGGAGGAGTCATGTTTTGGGCCGGAATCATGGAGAAACAGCTGGTAGGGCCCTTTAAGGTTCCTGAAGGTGTGAAAATGACCTCTGCAAAGTATATAGAGTTTCTGACTGACAACTTTCCTCCATGGTATAAAAAGCAGAAATGTGCCTTCAGGAGCAAAATCATCTTCATGCTGACAATGCACCATCTCATGCTGCAAAGAATACCTGTGAGTCATTGGCTGCTATGGGCATAAAAGGAGATAAACTCATGGTGTGGCCACCATCTTCCCCTGACCTCAACCCTATAGAGAACCTTTGGAGTATCATCAAGCAAAAGATCTATGAGGGTGGGAGGCAGTTCACATCAAAACAGCAGCTCTGGGAGGCTATTCTGACTTCATGCAAAGAAATACGAGCAGAAACTCTCCAAAAACTGGAGAAAGTGCTGTTGAAAACCCGCAGAGGAATCTGCAGAAGAAACTGCAGGAAAATCAGCAGTGCAGTTTTGCACTGCGGGTTTTCCAAATCAGGACCTGAAAAAAAAAGGATCGTGTGAACATGGCCAAAATGTTTAGAAATTCTACTGTGCCTAATAATTTGGAACAGTGCATTTTGAGTTTTTATTCATTTTGGAGATTATACTGTTATCATTGGGAGGTTTCTTCAATAAAATTCGATGTATACTCTAACGGGTGATGACTTTTATTAGACTGACTGTCATTTGCACCAACCATTTAGGAAAATCCGATAAAAATGTAATTTGCATAATAATTTGGAACATAGTGTATAATATATAGAAAGGAAAACTCATCTGCTTCTTCCTCCACTAGTGAGCCATTTCTTCTCCCCTCCTCACCACTTCAAAGAAAAGAGAAAACAAAGATGCTGGTGCTGCTTCTTTCTAGTTAGTGTTTTGTTTCACTTCAGAGCTGCATTCACATCTACCCTGCTCACTAATGCTGTCTAATATCCTCCATGCTGCTGCTTTGTAGCATATATTTTGTTTCACCCTAGTGCTGTATTCATAGCTATGCGGTTCAGTACTGCTTTTACAATGTCCTCAATACTTCTTTCTAGGAAGAGTTTTAACTCACCCCAGTGCTGCTTTCACTGCTACACTGATCAGTACTATGAATGTCATCCATGTTGCAGATTTCTACTGAGTGTTTTCTCACCCTTAAGCTGGATTCATAGCTATACCTTTTAGTACTGATGTATAAAGACCTGCATTTGCTGTCTAGTAAGTGTTGTATCTCATTCAAGAGCTGAATTCACAGCTGCACTGTCCAGTACTGCTGAATAATGTCCTTCTTGCTGCTTCTGAATTTGCATTGCAGGAAGCTCTCATGTCTCTGCTAGAAATCCTGCAGTTATCGAAAGGGTTAATCGTTTGCTGAATGGTGGGTCTATGGCAATATCCAGCTGTCACTCAGTAGCCGTGTCGCGAGGGTGTGATGGACAAATCATTACAAAGATAAGGTGGAAATAATATAGAAAGAGGAGACCTGATTAGAGAGTTCCCTTTTAAAGATTAAATTCTGATTGGCTGCTCTTTAGCGCCTCTCTAATAGGGCAGAGCTGTAATCTGTGACTATAAGGAGTCTGTGGTAGTCTGAGACACACCTCCGGGCTCCTCATTGGTGCAGGCTACAGTCCTCCTCCAGCTCTGCTTCCTCTGATTGGCTGCCGTGTGTAAACACAACCCACCGCGGGTTCAGCAGGAGGTCAGTGCGTGGAGAGTCGATTTTAGTCACTTCTCGTGGATCCATCGCCAGTCACGGCTCCCTCCTTCTGCTGCTTGCCCTCACTGCTCCTTAGCACATCTGGTTGCCATGGAACTCTAGCATGTACCTCCGGCGGCATGCCCACAAGCTTTCTACACTGTGTGCAGAATTATTCGGCAAGTTGTATTTTGATCACATGATAATTTTTATACATGTTGTCCTACTCCAAGCTGTTCAGGCTTGAGAGCCAATTACCAATTAAGTAAATCAGGTGATGTGCATCTCTGTAATGAGGAGGGGTGTTGTCTAATGACATCAAAACCCTATATAAGGTGTGCTTAATTATTAGGCAACTTCCTTTCCTTTGGCAAAATGGGTCAGAAGAGAGATTTGACAGGCTCTGAAAAGTCCAAAATTGTGAGATGTCTTGCAGAGGGATGCAGCAGTCTTGAAATTGCCAAACTTTTGAAGCGTGATCACCGAACAATCAAGCGTTTCATGGCAAATAGCCAAGAGGGTCGCAAGAAGCATGTTGGGCAAAAAAGGCACAAAATAACTGCCCATGAATTGAGGAAAATCAAGCATGAAGCTGCCAAGATGCCATTTGCCACCAGTTTTGCCATATTTCAGAGCTGCAACGTTACTGGAGTAACAAAAAGCACAAGGTGTGCGATACTCAGGGACATGGCCAAGGTAAGGAAGGCTGAAAATGACCAAACAAGAAACAAGATAAAATGTCAAGACTGGGCCAAGAAATATCTTTAGACTGACTTTTCAAAGGTTTTATGGACTGATGAAATGAGAGTGACTCTTGATGGGCCAGATGGATGGGCCAGAGGCTGGATCAGTAAAGGGCAGAGAGCTCCACTCCGACTCAGACGCCATCAATGTGGAGGTGGGGTACTGGTATGGGCTGGTATCACCAAAGATGAACTTGTGGGACCTTTTCGGGTTGAGGATGGAGTGAAGCTCAACTCCCAGACCTACTGCCAGTTTCTGGAAGACAACTTCTTCAAGCAGTGGTACAGGAAGAAGTCGGTATCGTTCAAGAAAATCATGATTTTCATGCAGGACAATGCCCCATCACTTGCCTCCAACTACTCCACAGCGTGGCTGGCCAGTAAAGGTCTCAAAGAAGAAAAAATAATGACATGGCCCCCTTGTTCACCTGATCTGAACCCATAGAGAACCTGTGGTCCCTCATAAAATGTAAGATCTACAGGGAGGGAAAACAGTACACCCCTCGGAACAGTGTCTATCAGATCAAGCAACTGACAGAATCTATGCATGGAGGCTGCTGAGTGTCTTCATAAAGAAAGGTGGCTAAATTGGTCACTAGTTTTTTGGGGTTTTGTTTTTGCATGTCAGAAATGTTATTTCTAAATTTTGTGCAGTGATATTGGTTTACCTGGTGAAAATAAACAAGTGAGATGGGAATATATTTGTTTTTTTTATTAAGCGGCCTAATAATTCTGCACAGTAATAGTTACCTGCACAAACAGATATCCTCCTGAGATAGCCAAATCTAAAAAAAAACCTCACTCCAACTTCCAAAAATATTAAGCTTTGATATTTATGAGTCTGTTGGGTTGATTGAGAACATAGTTGTTGATCAATAATAAAAATAATCCTCTAAAATACAACTTGCCTAATAATTCTGCACACAGTGTAGATGGCTTATTGAAGAGTTTATTTGAATTGAAGAGAATAAGATACTAGGCGAATTTGACGTTTCGGCCAACTCGTGGCCTTGTTCACAAAACCGCCTGTTGAATTTCTCTTGCATATAAAGAAGGATCCTTTAAATTGTGTTGAGTTATATACAATGGTATGGCGATATACCTAGCTGGAACGCTAAACAACGTATGTCCATGCAAAAGAGCCGTATCTGCGGCTGGAACAGATCCTGTCCTGTAGATACAGTGGGCAAAATTATAGATCAGGTACTGGTCGTCCCGTGTATTCTGATATGTCCTCAAGATTACATAGAGATATGGTGCTGTGCTGAGTAGGTAAGCAAGCGACCCAATGGGTACATAAAGGAGACCCTCCTTGGGGATATGGTATGCTGCCAGTGAATAAAGCAATGTCGTCCGTTTCACATGAGCGGTTCCATTGCCTAGACACAGGACTGTGTCGGCCTCCCCCACCACGCCACCAACGCTTACGCCTTGCCTGCACTACTGAAACGGACAGTTTCAGGGGATAATGTGCTCTGCTACATTATTTAAATTGTGGCTCCAAACCTTTACAGCTCTGGTACTTTGATGGATTCTGCTACATTTTCACAACGGTTTCTCCTTGGACACCTAGCTCGTCTACGACACTGGGCTCTGCTACATTATCATAATTGTTTCTTCTTGGAACCTAAGCTCGTCTACGTCACTGGGGTCTGCTACAGTACCACAATTGTTTCTCCTTGGACACCTAGCTCATCTACGACACCGTGCTCTGCTACATTATCACTACTGTTTCTCCTTGGACACCTAGCTCGTCTACGACACTGTGCTCTGCTACATTATCACTACTGTTTCTCCTTGTAACCTAGCTCGTCTACGACACTGTGCTCTGCTACATTATGACAACGGTTTCTCCTTGGACACCTAGCTCATCTACGACACCGTGCTCTGCTACATTATCACAACGGTTTCTCCTTGGAACCTAGCTCGTTTGACACTGTGCTCTGCTACATTATCACAATTGTTTCTCCTAGGACACCTAGCTCGTCTACAACACTGTGCTCTGCTACATTATCACTACTGTTCTCCTTGGACACCTAGTTCGTCTACGACACTGTGCTCTGCTACATTATCACAACGGTTTCTCCTTGGAACCCAGCTCTTTTACGACACTGTGCTCTGCTACGTTATTTAAATTGTGGCTCCAAACCTTTACCGCTCTGGTACATTGCTGGACTCTGCTACATTATCACAATTGTTTCTCCTTGGACACCTAGCTCACATACGTTACTGGGCTCTACTTCATTATCACAATTATTTCTCCTTGGACACCTAGCTCTTCTATGACACAGTGCTCTGCTACATTATTTAAATTATGACCCCTGACCTTTCAAACTCTGGTACATTGCTGGACTCTGCTACATTATCACAATTGTTTCTCCTTGGACACCTAGCTCTTCACGACACTTGGCTCTGCTGCATTATCACAAAGGCTTCTCCTTGGACACCTAGCTCGTCTACGACACTGTGCTCTGCTACATTATCACAGTGGTTTCTCCTTGGACACCTAGCTTGCCTATGACCCTGGGCTCTGCTACATTATCACAACAGTTTCTCCTTGGACACCTAGCTCATCTACAACACTGTGCTCTGCCACATTATTATAATGGTTTTTCCTTGGACACCTAGCTCGTCTACGACATTGTGCTCTGCTTCAATATTTAAATTGTGGCTCCAAACCTTTACAGCTCTGGTACATTGCTGGACTCTGCTACATTTTCACAATTGTTTCTCATTGGACACCTAGCTCTTCTATGACACTGGGCTCTGCTGCATTATCACAACGGTTTCTCCTTGGACACCTAGCTTGTCTATGACACCGTGCTCTGCTACATTATCACAACGGTTTCTCCTTGGACACCTAGCTAATCTATGACACTGGGCTCTGCTACATTATCATGACGGTTTCTCTTTGGACACCTAGCTCTGCTTCATTATTTAAAGTGTGGCTCCTGACTTTTCCAGCTCTGGTACATTGCTTGACTCTGCTACATTATCACAATTGTTTCTCCTTGGAAACCTAGCTCTTCTACGACACTGGGCTCTGCTACATTATTTAAAATGAGCCTTCTTACCTACCCAGATTTGGTTTACCCTTTGGTTCTGCTGCATCACCACAGTGAGTCATCTGACAAACCCCGCTCTGCTGTACAGCTGGACTCTGCTACTTACTTACAGCATTACTTTATCTCTATCATGGTTTTAATGGCCAACTCAGGTCTGCTACATCAATGAGACCACTCTACTGTGCCATTGTCCTTACTCTGCTTCATCTGTCTTACTATTCTTATCTTCAGGCTCTACAGCCTCCATTAGTCCAACCGATTGAACATCATCAGTTCGTGCCGCCTTACATCTGGAGCGGGTGAGACATCACAGTTGACTTTTATTACAGAAAGGACTTTGTGCTTAGAGTTTACAGATTACTTCACAAGCAGTGAGAAAATGATCTCTATCAGGTAACTGCACCTTATCCGCCATCGCATCTTGGTAATTTCTGCAGTTTCTCAATCATATTGTTGATTAACCAAGAAAGTGACTTGGAGTCATTCTAATCCTATCCAGACTTTATAGGATGATTTACGGCCTTCCATGCTAATGCCTTGGCTTCTACATCATCGCATCTTATTAAGTTCTACTTATAAGGAAAAACCTGTTAAATTTCATAATAAGAACATTAATAATAATTATACGTCGTATTTATATAGTGTCCTCACTTCAAAGGCCGCCATCTTGTAAATAGGCTCTGAATATTACAGGGGGCCGAGAGATGGAGACCGTGCCGCCTAATGACATTATTAGCCAATTAGAGATGAGTAAGTGCGCTCATAAAACAATTAGGTCCCGGGATGATGTGACAGAAGTGGCATCTAATGACCAGAACTGGAATCCATCCAGCAAGGATGTCATCACCAAAACGTCAGACGCTAAAAATGTAACCGCAGCGCTGAGCCGAGAACCTGGGAAACATCCCAGCGTTCTCATGTGTCAGAACGAACTATACAGCTGGATACAAAGGACCATGGGAAGATACAATGTAACAAAAGACGATGTGAGGACCATGCATATTCCCACCTTTACCATATACTGGCAGGAGCGTCACCTCCATTATGGGGAGCGAGGTTTTCTATGGGTTAGGATACCTCTTTCTGACACTTTCAGGGCTTTTTTTATAGTTGCATGCATTTTTTGGCTTTTTTTTTTCTAAAGGGTTCCAGTAATAATTTTTGGTGCATTTTACTTCTACTGTACATCCTCTATCGATCACAGTACATAGTAGCAGACTGTTGAATGAGCTACCATTGAATTACTCAGTGAGTTTGTTTGGTTTTGTTACCTTTATCTCCTGAACCTTCTGCTACCCTCATTTAGGTCCTGTGACCGCAGAGTCGGTAATTCATGTCACAGCTGAGCTACGATCAAATGAAAGCTGGACTTTAATGTGATAAATCACTGGGAAGATGGTTGAAATGGAGAGAGAAAGAATTACAGCCCATCAGAGTGAGCTCACTGAATGATTTACTCGTGACTCACTCTGCAGTATGTGTACTGTGATAACATAACAGATGAAGAAGTGAGAAGTGTTACAGCCCCAAGGATGAGCTCACTGAAGGATCACTGTAAACTCATTCAGCAGCTGCTATGTACTGTGATACATAGAGGATGCAGAAGATAAAAGCTGCTAAATTTTCATTGAAACCCTAATGTAAGTATGATTTTTAGTCAAAAGTAAATGCATTTAAGAAAAAAAAGTCTCAATTTTTTAAAGTATTTGTTGGGGATGTTTTGTGTTCTTTATGATGTAATGTCTTTGTGCATTGTTAGTTATACAGTCAATGCAACAAAAATGGAAGATGTTTCTATCATATCAGTGATGCTCTGCCTGTCTTGACTCCTTTCTATCATAGCTGTGATGCTCTGTGTGCCCTGCCACCTTTCTATCATAGCTTGGATGCTCTGTGTTTCCTGACACCTTTCTATCATAGCTGTGATGTTCTGTGTCCTGACGTCTTTCCATCATAGCTGTGATGCTCTGTGTGTCCTGACACCTTTCTGTCCTAGCTGTGATGCTCTGCATGTTCTGACTCCTTTCTATCATATCTGGGATGCTCTGTGCGTCCTGACACCTTTCTATCATAGCTGTGATACTTTGCATGTCCTGAGACCTTTCTATCATAGCTGTGATACTTTGCATGTCCTGACACCTTTCAGTCCTAGCTGTGATGCTCTGCAGGTCCTGAGTCCTTGCTATCATAGCTGCGATGCTCTAAGTCCTGACTCTTTTCTATCATAGCTGTGATACTTTGCATGTCCTGACACCTTTCTATCATAGCTATGATGCTCTGCGTGTCCTGACTCCTTTCTATAATAGCTGCAATGCTCTGTGGGTCCTGACTCCTTTCTATCATAGCTGTGATGCTCTGTGGGTCCTGACACCTTTCTATCATAGCTGTGATGCTCTGTGTCCTGACTCCTTTCTATCATAGCTGTGATGCTCTGCGGGTCCTGACACCTTTCTATCATAGCTGTGATGCTCTGTGTCCTGACTCCTTTCTATCATAGCTGTGATGCTCTGTGTGCCCTGCTACCTTTCTATCATAGCTTGGATGCGTTGTGTTTCTGGACACCTTTCTATCATAGCTGTGATGTTCTGTGTCCTGACGTCTTTCCATCATAGCTGTGATGCTCTGTGTGTCCTGCCACCTTTCTGTCCTAGCTGTGATGCTCTGCATGTCCTGACTCCTTTCTATCATATCTGGGATGCTCTGTGTGTCCTGACACCTTTCTATCATAGCTGTGATACTTTGCATGTCCTGACACCTTTCTATCATAGCTGTGATACTTTGCATGTCCTGACACCTTTCTGTCCTAGCTGTGATGCTCTGCAGGTCCTGAGTCCTTGCTATCATAGCTGCGATGCTCTATGTCCTGACTCTTTTCTATCATAGCTGTGATACTTTGCATGTCCTGACACCTTTCTATCATAGCTGTGCTGCTCTGTGTCCTGACTCCTTTCTATCATAGCTGTGATGCTCTGCGGGTCCTGACACCTTTCTATCATAGCTGTGATGCTCTGTGGGTCCTAACTCCTTTCTATCATAGCTGTGATGCTCTGTGGGTCCTGACACCTTTCTATCATAGCTGCGATGCTCTGTGTCCTGACACCTTTCTATCATAGCTGTGATGCTCTGTGTGTCCTGATGTCTTTCTAATGGTGCACAATAGACCCTATTGGTGTCAAGTGTGTAAGATCATCGGGTGTCGTCGTGGGGTGCGTTCTTCAGGAGCAGGAATATCGCTCCTCCCCGGATATATTCTGTAACGTGTGATGGAGCCTCAGATGTGGATGCGGCTAGTTATCACATGGCTCCGATGACATTTCTTGGCATGAATACTACATGCTCTGATTATTTCCCAGCTGCGATCTCCCATCAGAGATCCACCATGAAAATGTCTCATTGCATCTCATTACCCGGGCTTGTTAGGCCTGTACCTCGACACGCGGAGTCCCTGTGGCTCTGTACTATTGATTCATGGGCAATCGCCTGCTATAGTTTGGTGCCTCCATATGGCGCCATGTTACCTAAATAACCTTCATTACAGCATGTGACGGAACGAGAGCCCTACAGCGATGCCGTCTGGCCACTTCTGGATGTATAGGCTTCAGACAACTCGCAGCTCGTACAGTCTGAATATGGCTAAGTGCACAAGTCATTCGAGGTCCAGTGCCTAGGGCGGTGTTTAGCAGGGGGCGGGAAAAAATATTACTTGGAGATTTCTATCACTGAAAATCTGGTGTAACACTGGATCAATGGTGAAAGCCACTTACTGGTAATGTCTGGTTTCACCTGCAGAAATTTCTGAGCAGTGCCAGAGGGGTCTAACCCCTCTATGGACTCATTCTGGAAATCAGTGGTGTCCAACTTCTACCTTCCCACATGTGCCCACAACTAATTACAAAGCCTTTTTCTGTCCTTCCGACCATTTATAATCGGATATGACTGGTCGCCCCTGGGCTGTTGTTACGTTACAGTGGCAAGAGAGCAGAATGTAGAATGTCGCTTCTTCCCATCCCGGGAATATAGAAGTTTTGACAACCGATCATATTTTTTTTTTTTATAAAGTTTAGATTCTTTATTTTAGCAGCATTTTTTAAATCTTCTAACTATGGGAGATTAGTCAGGTGATGGTCAGAGGTGCGTAGATCAATTCATATATACAGTCATGACCAAAAGTGTTGGCACCCTCAAAATTGTTCCAGAAAATGAAGTATTTCTCCCAGACAATTATTGCAATTATTCCTTTGTGTGTATTGGAACAACACAAAAAAAAGCCAGAGAGGAAAATTGGACTTTATTTCACACAAACCCCCCCCCCCCCCCCCGCCAAAATGGGCCAGACTAAATTGTTTATACCTTTCCAAAATTGTAGGTAAACAACTTTGTTTCAAGCATGTGATGCTCGTTCAGACTCACCTGTGGCAAGTAACAGGCGTGGGCAGTATGAAAATCATACCTGAAACCAGACGATAAGGGCATAAGTTATACGTGGAATTTCTTTAAACTTGTTTAACTTTCTCTTCTCAAACTTCAAAAAGTCTCAGAATGTGGTGCATGAGGTATCTCTGCACAGACATTTTACAACTTTTGTACTATTTATGTGTATAAATACTGTAAATACATATACGTTCTCTTTAATTTACAGTTAGTAGGAATCTCAAAAGGAGCAAAACATTTTTTTGCAAACATCGAGACTGTCTTTTCACATTTCAAGAAATGTATCAGTTTAATTGTTTCTCTGGTGTCAGCTGATCCATACATGAGTCATGTGACCGCTACGCTCCAATCAGGGAGCAAAAGATTTAAAACAAAATAAGTAAGTGCAGCTGGACATGATGCATCATGGGTAATAAGTGAATAACGTGGTCTCTTCACTGGGGTCATCAGTGAAAAATAATGTCCAGGGCGATGTGTGATCTGGTCAGTGGCAGGAAAGCCTTATTACGAGCTGCAATGGGCGTTTGTCATGATGACTACGACAAAGTCAGGCGAGAAGACACAGAGAAGGCAGAGCCCCCCGGGAGGTGTGCGATGTTTCTGCTGGGTCTCGGCTGCATTCATTTAACACATCTGAATAAAACATTCCTGCAGATTAGCGCAGCACTTCCATCGCCGTGAAAATTTAATGAGAACTTTCTGCAGCGAATAATGATGATCCGGAGATCCACTTTGCATGTTAAGTCAATCTTGGCTTTAAACTCTCAAATTGAGAGAAATCAGCGGCTGCTGTCTGAAGCTTTTATACTCGCTGACTTCACGCTATTCGATTGTGATTGCTCGCCGCCGTCGCTGCGCTGCATGGATTACGGACGTCGGCTTACATATTTATACCTTTGGAAAAGATTTACTCTGCTCCGCGCACAACACTCCCCTTATACAGACAAATAGGGCGAGATGTAACGATGCCGACAACTAAATCTCCAGGAGCTTCTATCGTATCTGGGCACCGTTATACAATTGGGTCATTGTCTTTGTAGGTTCGTATTGTATCCTTGTACCGTGAATCATTGCATCGTTGTATTGTTGCACTTTTGCACCATTCCATCTCTGCACTGTTTCACATTTATAGCTTTGCACCATTGTAATCCTAGAATCGTAGAATGTTAGAGTTGGAAGGGACCTCCAGTGATCGTGTCCAACCCCCTGCTCAGTACAGGGTTCACTAAATCATCCCAGACAAATGTCTCTCCAGCCTCTGTTTGAAGACTTCCATTGAAAGAGAACTCACCACCTCTCGTGGCCGCCTGTTCCACTCATTGATCACCCTAACTGTCAAAAAGTTTTTTCTAATATCTAATCTGTATCTTCTCCCTTTCAGTTTCATCCCGTTGATTCTCGTGTTTCCATGTGAAAATGAGAATAATGATCCCTCTACACTGTGACAGCCCTTCAGATATTTGTAGACAACTATTAAGTCTCCTCTTAGCCTTCTTTTTTGAAAGCTAAACATTCCCAGATCCCTTTAACCGTTCCTCGTAGGACATAGTTTGCAGTCCGCTCACCATCCTGGTCGCTCTTCTCTGAACTTGCTCCACTTTTTCAATGCCTTTTTTATAATGTGGTGCCCTTACTCCCCTGCAGCTCCTCGGCTTCTGTGTCCAGGCTTTGAAGATTTGCTTAGACTGTGTCACTCCAGTATACTAATAGTTGGTGTGCTCGGCCCCACTAGCACTGCAGTGGACTTTTCTTTAACAATGAACCATAGGACATACCCAGCTCTGCTGTGCTGCAGAACTCTGCTACATTTCTACTTGTGAGGCTCCTGACATACCCGTCTCTGCTGTGCTCTGCTACATCACCACAAGTAATTCACCAGACATACACAGCACAGTGCTGAATGTAGATAAAGATAAAGTTGTATAATCCTTCAGGAGCTATAGAAGAGGAAATCACTTCAGTAATGAAGGTGTGCTAATGCATCCAGCCTGTATTACTGAGAGGGACAGGCAGTTTGTAGCCTGCTGCTAGTTTCAGAGTTTCAGCCTTTTTAGGGGGTCTGGAAATAAATGAAGGGATAAAGATCGGCCATAGGTCTTTAGAGAAAGGTATTTATCGTGCCCCAATGTGATTGTTTCCCCTCGTTATCATTGACGTGCCTGTAATAATGGTTTCTACCATCAATAATAATGATCCCAATATGATCTGTGCTCGGCACACACAACTCGCGCTCTTACAGCTTCGAGGGGAGGCTATTTTAGTGCCAGAGAGCCGCACTGGATTGGATTCGGAGTATTTCTAATGTTCGCTGATTGCCCTTTTGTAGCTTTATATCCGCAGTTACTTTCTAATATTACGCTCACATCGGCTTTTATGGGTTTTCATATTTTCAGCTCTTTAATAAATGTGAGATCTTTCTGCAGATATACGGGCGGCGGTAAATGAAGTAGTGATAACTAGTGGCGTTTTCTCATCCGCCGCACGTCGTATCGCAATATCCCGATACCGCGCTGTTACAGCGGCGATTGCCCCTTTATATGAGCGACCGATGTGGAGCCTCAGGACCCAGAACCCCTCAGCACAATATTAAAGGGCCGACACAAAAGTCAGCTAAAGTCGCTCCCTGGCGAGGTTTGGCAGCGGATCGTCCTTTCTGGTACATCGCAATATGGCGGTCCAGGAACAACGTAAATGTTGGGGCCTCAGGCCGCTATGACGGTGTTAAATCCGCCCCACACTCTGCTAGGATGCTGCAGACCTTGGTGTGCAGTCACACATTGCAGTAATAACCTAAACTTCTGCATGCTGCAGTTCAGGGGCACGATTTGGCCAAGCCGCACCTATCCACCAACCACTGAGACGCCCCCAAATCCCAAAAATGGGCCTCTGAGCAGCCGCCTCTTCCCGTCTCCTCCCGTGGCGCCATGAATTATAGAATATAGACCAGCGGCCCCAGCTGTTAATATCGGGGTCCCTATTGTTGCACCCCGTAGATCATGCACTGATGGCGTGTGCTATAGACCATCCCTCTAAACATGGACAGTAATTGTGTGATGTGATCGTAATCCTCCACCGTCCCCCTGTAATGTCCGCAGACCTCACAACGCCCTGATTTCCACCTTTCTCGTCAGCAGTTAGTGCGACGCCATCGCAAGATGTCGGATATGAGACGATTTCTTCCTCGTCTGCTTTTCTAATGGAATAATACATTAAAAGAGATTCCAGGTGTCAGAGCTGTCAGACGACGCTCTAAGTGACAGCGCCCGGCCGCCCGTCTTAGAAACGCTGCGCTTCATGTTTAATTCTCTAGAACAATAAGATGGAAGATTTACATTAGTGCTAAAACTGCAATCGATGTTCCCAGTGCTCTGCAGACAGGGCGTACAGCAGAAAACGGGGCGTACGGCAGAAAACAGGACCCCCGGGTGCGGGCTGTATGAGTGACAGCGACGGCCACCCACGGGAGTCACCCAGCATAATGGGCGGAAAGAACTGGAACTTGCCAGGAGGTTGCACAGGACAGATGGTTCTCAGGCCATGTGCGCACCTGGAGTATTTGGATGCAGAAATTTCTGCACCATCTCAGCATCTCTTGGCAGAAAAAAACACAGCGAGTTTTGTCACGTTTTCAATGTGTTTTTGGACAGCAATGAATGTTAGAGAGATAGATATAGACAGACATATGGGCATATCACTGCACAGACCCCCAACATATAATAACATTGCCCCCTGTGGAGCTTATTGGACAGCTGTTTATGATTAAATAAATGAATTAAAAGGACATTTTTTACAACCAGCCAAGGTAAAGCAGACAGCTCTGAGCTGATGTTATCAGTTTGGGAAGATCCATGGTTATTGAGCCCTTCCCAGCCTAAAAATACAAGCCCGTAGCCGCCCCATACTTGGCACATCACACTAGTTGCACCAGTTCTGGCAATTGGCCTTTGCTTTTCCCGATTGCCCTGGTGTGGTGGCAAAAAGGGTAATGGGGCTTGGGGATGATGCTATCAACCCCAGGGGTTAGGAATGGAGAGGCGTCTATCGGACTCCCTCATTACTAACCCAGGAATAAAAAATATAAACACACAAATTCTTTATTTAAACGCCCCCCACTGTCCGTCATTCACCAATTTTTTATAAAGAAAAGTTTTTTCCGAAGTCAAAGTGAATCCAGAGCAGTTCCTGTAATCCTCCGCCTTGTTCTGAGTCTCCATAATCTTTGTAAACAGCCACTGTCAGGTCTGGCCGTGCGAGACCCAGCGCCTGTCAGAGTGGTGACGTCAGTAACATTACTGCTCCTCATCAGAGTCGTCGGGTCTCGTGCAGCAGATGGTCCTTACAGAGGTTGTTCACAGGGGCCACAAGTGGCCAACAGTATAATGCATGGAGGGGCCGCAAGAGGCCGACAGTATAATGCACGCAGGGGCCGAAAGTGGCCAAATGTGTAATATGTGCACAGGCCGAAAGTGGCCGACATTATAATGTAGGTTGGGTTATGAGCATGCTGCTGTGATTCCAGCTCAGAGCCCTGAACCTTCTCATCCATCTGCTGGAGTCCAGGAGAGTCTCCCCATGTAACTGCTGCAAATAATGCGCACAGGGCAAAAAGTACAAAGTGTCATCACAGAGTGAGTCCGAGAGAACTCGGGGAATTCAGTTCTGTACTAGTGATAACAGAAGAAACTCAGATGATGCGTTATGTCTGTTCTTATAGCAAACAGCAGAATAGTGAGTGCAGCTCTGGAGTATAATAAAGGATGTAACTTAGGATCAGTAATGTAATGTATGTACAGTACACAGTGACTGCACCAACAGAATAGTGAGTGCAGCTCTGGAGTATAATACAGGATGTAACTCAGGATCAGTAATGTATGTACACAGTGACTGCACCAGCTGAATATTGAGTGCAGCTCTGGAGTATAATACAGGATGTAAGTTAGGATCAGTAATGTATGTACACAGTGACTGCACCAGCAGAATAGTGAGTGCAGCTCTGGAGTATAATTCAGGATGTAACTCAGGATATGTAATGTAATGTATGTACACAGTGACTGCACCAGCAGAATGGTGAGTCTAGCTCTGGAGTATAAGGCTATGTGCACACGTAGGAAATGTGGTGCAGAATTTTCTGCACTAAATCTGCATCTGCAGATTTGATGCAGTTTCTGCGCAGATTCTATGCAGTTTCTGTGCAGTTTCTATGCAGATTCTATGCAGATTCTATGCAGATTCTATGCAGTTTCTGCGCAGATTCTATGCAGTTTCTGTGCAGTTTCTGTGCAGTTTCTATGCAGTTTCTATGCAGTTTCTGTGCAGTTTCTGTGCAGTACAATGTAAATCAATGGGGAAAAAAAAAAGCTGTGCACATGGTGCAGAAAAATCTGCAGCAGAAACGCTGCAGAACTGCACAAAAGAAGCGACGTGCACTTCTTTGAAATCTGCAGCGTTTCTGCGCAGATTTTTCTGCACCATGTGCACAGCTTTTTTTTTTTTCCCATTGATTTACATTGTACTGTAAATCACAGTGCAGTTCTGCACCAATTCTGCACTAAATCTGCATCGTGTGCACATACCCTAATACAGGAGGTAACTCGGGATCAGTAATATAATGTATGTACACAGTATCTGCACCAGCAGAATAGTGAGTGCAGCTCTGGAGTATAATACAGGATCTAACTCCGGATCAGTAATGTAATGTATGTACACAGTGACTGCACCAGCAGAATAATGAGTGCAGTTCCGGAGTATAATACAGGATGTAACTCAGGATCAGTAATGTATGTACACAGTGACTGCACCAGCAGAATAGTGAGTGCAGCTCTGGGGTATAATACAGGATGTACCTCAGGATGAGTAATGTAATGTATGTACACAGTGACTGCACCAGCAGAATAGTGAGTGCAGCTCTGGAGTATAATACAGGATGTAACTCAGGATCAGTAATGTATGTACACAGTGATTGCACCAGCAGAATAGTGAGTGCAGCTCTGGAGTATAATGCAGGATGTAACTCAGGATCAGTAATGTAATGTATGTACACAGTGACTGCACCAGCAGAATAGTGAGTGCAGCTCCGGAGTATGATACAGGATGTAACTCAGGATATGTAATGTAATGTATGTACACAGTGACTGCACCAGCAGAATAGTGAGTGCATCTCTGGAGTATAATACAGGATGTAACTCCGGATCAGTAATGTAATGTATGTACACAGTGACTGCACCAGCAGAATAGTGAGTGCAGCTCTGGGGTATAATACAGGATGTAACTCAGGATCAGTAATGTAATGTATGTACACAGTGACTCCACCAGCAGAATAGTGAGTGCAGCTCTGGAGTATAATACAGGATGTAACTCAGGATCAGTAATATAATGTAAAGTATGTACACAGTGACTGCACCAGCAGGATAGTGAGTGCAGCTCTGGAGCATAATGCAGGATGTAACTCAGGATCAGTAATGTAATGTATGTACACAATGACTGCACCAGCAGAATAGTGAGTGCAGCTCTGGGGTATAATCCAGGATGTAACTCAGGATCAGTAATGTAATGTATGTACACAGTGACTGCACCAGCAGAATAGTGAGTGCAGCTCTGGAGTATAATACAGGATGTAACTCAGGATCAGTAATATAATAATGAGCGCAGTTCAGAGATCGCTCACAATTCTGGTGAATGTTTGGAGAATTACATCTGATGCCATGAAAGTCAGTAAAATATTATAAGGCTGAGGTGTAATATTAGACCCATCGCACATTTGCTTTTCACCTACAGACAGATCACTATAATCTGAGAGCCTCAGACACCACATTACTAATCCCAATGTCCATTGAAGCTGCAGAGTAATTCTAATCCTGAGCAGTGAATCTGGGATCTGCTGGTTGTAGCTGCCGTGTTGTTGGGTCTTTATTGCATTTACATGATTATTGGGGCGGTTTCCTCATCGCCTCAATGAACAAGGTCAGAAAATGCAGAAATATACATAATTATTTGTCTTTTTTGTACAATTTCTATTACAGGACACCCATGCAGAAGGAATAGAGGGATCATCAGAAAATCACTTACTGTTTATATTCGGCTTCTGTGTTAAATGGATCTAAAAAAAAAATCACAATTTTCATTGAAAACAAAAATAGGTTATAGTGCAATTTTCACTATTCACATAGATATTTCTGCAATAATTAAAGTGCATAGTGCTAGTTGTATCTCAAACCCATGTAAACATGGGCCCCCAAGGAAGAAGCTGTATTGCGAAACGTGCATCGGGGCCTGGACTTCACCTACAGGTTACATTTCATTTACTAAATGCCTGCACTTTACTTAATATGTCATTAATTGCACCATTTAATGTTTACATGGGTTTGAGATACAATTAGCACTATGCACTTCAATTATTGTACAAATATCTATGTAGTCTAGGTCTATTTATGACCAGAATTTATTGGAATGCTGACTAGTATAAATCATGTAGGGATACAATAATAATTTTGTGGAGCATACAGGTCCTTCTCAAAAAATTAGCATATAGTGTTAAATTTCATTATGTACCATAATGTAATGATTACAATTAAACTTTCATATATTATAGATTCATTATCCACCAACTGAAATTTGTCAGGTCTTTTATTGTTTTAATACTGATGATTTTGGCATACAACTCCTGATAACCCAAAAAACCTGTCTCAATAAATTAGCATATCAAGAAAAGGTTCTCTAAACGACCTATTACCCTAATCTTCTGAATCAACTAATTAACTCTAAACACATGCAAAAGATACCTGAGGCTTTTAAAAACTCCCTGCCTGGTTCATTACTCAAAACCCCCATCATGGGTAAGACTAGCGACCTGACAGATGTCAAGAAGGCCATCATTGACACCCTCAAGCAAGAGGGTAAGACCCAGAAAGAAATTTCTCAACAAATAGGCTGTTCCCAGAGTGCTGTATCAAGGCACCTCAATGGTAAGTCTGTTGGAAGGCAAAAATGTGGCAGAAAACGCTGTACAACGAGAAGAGGTGACCGGACCCTGAGGAAGATTGTGGAGAAGGACCGATTCCAGACCTTGGGGAACCTGAGGAAGCAGTGGACTGAGTCTGGTGTGGAAACATCCAGAGCCACCGTGCACAGGCGTGTGCAGGAAATGGGCTACAGGTGCCGCATTCCCCAGGTAAAGCCACTTTTGAACCATAAACAGCGGCAGAAGCGCCTGACCTGGGCTACAGAGAAGCAGCACTGGACTGTTGCTAAGTGGTCCCAAGTACTTTTTTCTGATGAAAGCAAATTTTGCATGTCATTCGGAAATCAAGGTGCCAGAGTCTGGAGGAAGACTGGGGAGAAGGAAATGCCAAAATGCCTGAAGTCCAGTGTCAAGTACCCACAGTCAGTGATGGTGTGGGGTGCCATGTCAGCTGCTGGTGTTGGTCCACTGTGTTTCATCAAGGGCAGGGTCAATGCAGCTAGCTATCAGGAGATTTTGGAGCACTTCATGCTTCCATCGGCTGAAATGCTTTATGGAGATGAAGATTTCATTTTTCAGCACGACCTGGCACCTGCTCACAGTGCAAAACCACTGGTAAATGGTTTACTGACCATGGTATTACTGTGCTCAATTGGCCTGCCAACTCTCCTGACCTGAACCCCATAGAGAATCTGTGGGATATTGTGAAGAGAAAGTTGAGAGACGCAAGACCCAACACTCTGGATGAGCTTAAGGCCGCTATTGAAGCATCCTGGGCCTCCATAACATCTCAGCAGTGTCACAGGCTGACTGCCTCCATGCCACGCCGCATTGAAGCAGTCATTTCTGCCAAAGGATTCCCGACCAAGTATTGAGTGCATAACTGAACATTATTATTTGATTTTTTTTTGTTTGTTATTAAAAAACACTTTTATTTGATTGGACGGGTGAAATATGCTAATTTATTGAGACAGGTTTTTTGGGTTATCAGGAGTTGTATGCCAAAATCATCAGTATTAAAACAATAAAAGACCTGACAAATTTCAGTTGGTGGATAATGAATCTATAATATATGAAAGTTTAATTGTAATCATTACATTATGGTAAATAATGAAATTTAACACTATATGCTAATTTTTTGAGAAGGACCTGTATGCTATTTATAGATACAGGAGGAACTGTACCTCAATATTTACTCTGTGGGTGTAGTATCTGCTATCAAATTTCCCCTATTTTATTATCAATTTTTATGTGTCTTTTTTTGATTCTTGAATAAAATTTCATATATGTTTTTCTAAAAATATGTGGCATAGACTTCTTTCTATATAGGTTGATGTTATTATATTGAGAAGTGCCAATCTACTAAAGGCCTTTTTGGGTATATAGTTCCTTTGATACCCCAGACCATCAGGGATTCTGCTATTAGGTCCTTTGATACCCCAGACCACCAGGGATTCTGCTATTAGTTCGTTTGATACCCTGGACCACCAGGGATTCTGTAATTAGTTCCTTTGATACCCCAGACCACCAGGGATTCTGCTATTAGTTCCTTTGATACCCCAGATCACCAGGGATTCTGATATTAGTTCCTTTGATACCCCAGACCACCAGGGATTCTGCTATTAGTTCCTTTGATACCCCAGATCATCAGGGATTCTGATATTAGTTCCTTTGATACCCCAGACCACCAGGGATTCTGCTATTAGTTCCTTTGATACCCTGGACCACCAGGGATTCTATTAGTTCCTTTGATACCCTGGAACACCAGGGATTCTGCTATTAGGTTCTTTGATACCCCAGACCACCAGGGATTCTGCTATTAGGTCCTTTGATACCCCAGACCACCAGGGATGCCGATATGCACCATTTAATGCTCTAGGTCACCAGAGATCTGGAGCGCCCCCACGTTAAGGGCAATGGGGTACTCGGTACCGGGTCTCTCTCTCTCGGTTATGGGGATGTCACGGTGGCCCGATCCGGTCCGTCGCCCTTCTGAGGGGCGCCCAATTAAAGGTGTAGTCTGTACGGTGTTCGTGACGTCACCTGTGGTACTCGGTCAGGGTGACTGACGCTGCTTAGGGGTCCGCTGGGGTGATGGAATGGCAGCTAGATGGTATACCTTCCCACAGGTGAAGTATGTCCCCAGGGCTTCCCAGATGTGTAGGTGGTGATGGTGGACGATGTAAGGCGCAATGAATAACGAGGACACAAAGGTTGCAGTCTCTTTACCTTTTACTGAAGACTTCAGCGTCCACAGTCCAGAGTACCGATCACAGGGCAGGCAGAGTCCGGCTGGTCCGAAGGCATATCCAGAGTTCTCTTAACCAGGTGGAAATCAGTAGCCTTCCTACTAGCGCCTGTGTGTTGTAGTACCTCCCTGCTGAGCACCACGGGATAGTCCTCACAACTTTCGTAGATGTTTCTGATGTTCTCTCTCTCTCTCTGTCCCCCAGATGGTATGGATAGGACAACCCGTATGACTGGGATAGCCTGGGGCTTGTTTGTAGGGACCCTAGAGATGCCACGACCCCCACAATTTGCCACCGTGTCTTCTTAGGTATTAAGGTCGGGCAGCCAACTTGGAATTGACTGTCCTGCCGGTCTCTGAAGTAATGCGTAGAGTCAATTACTCCCTCGGTGTTCCGGCCACCGGCTACGCGCCTCAGAAGGAGGCTGCCGATCTCGGGGCAGAACTCTTCCCGGTATTATCTCCTTGTGCTGTGACTTCGTTTCTCACTCTCCACAATACACTTCTTTTCGTGTCCTTTCTTAGGATGCTGCCGCACGTGGGGCAGGCGCAGCTCTGTGACTTTCTGTCTCCCTAGGCCTCTGTCAGGATCCCACCCCTGACAGGGACCCTCTGTCTGCAGCTCAGATGTTCCTCCTTTTCCCCCTGTCTGCCTGACAGGAACTCTCTGGGTCGAGACCCAGGCAGCGTCTCTCTCACTTTCTATCCAACCCACCAGTTTTACCCTTCTGTGAGGAGAGCCCTAATAGATAGGAGCAAGGCTCCCCCTGGTGGACTGGAGTGTGAATTGTCGTGTGTGACTTGTGATACCTGGCAAGGTGAACTCCTTTAGTGCCATCAGACATAATATCACTCCCCCTGGTGGAAGAGCGACATTACTGCAGCAACCAGGACTCTGGGGCACTGCACTCCCCCCCCCTTTCCCTGTTAAATCCAGTACTCCGGGACTGGGAAAAGAAGAACAACAATACATGTTAGCAAAAGACATACAACATTTTTGGAATGCTGTAAACAAATTAATTTAACAGTGCTTCCCTTTATGGGAGGTGAGGACACTTGAACGTTACAAAAAAGAACATATTTACATTGTGCAATAAGCAGATTGGAAACAGTTGCTGACGCAATTACCCATACGGGTATTCTATCTATTAATTACTAAGTGCTATTTCAACAATAAATTAACATTTCTTTATTCTTCTCTAAGTGCAAAGTCTACTAACCATCTATCTATGGCTCTCTAGAGGACTCACTAACCCCTACGGGTTCACTTTATTGAAATGCTGAACAGGCTTCACCCCCACTACAGGCTGAACCGTATCTTTCTTCCAACTTCCTCTTGTCCTCAATTTTATTTACAGTACATCATTAAACATTTTACTCTCAACATTTTCAAACATTTCTTATCACTAGTTTTCTAACTACATACTATTACTATGTATAAATATTATTACTATCTAACTTCTTAAGGCAACACTATCATGTTTTAACTAAGTGCAACAAGTGAACATTCCCTTTAAGAGGGAATCCAAGTCCTTTCTGAGGTAAGGCAAATAATCACATCACTAATTTTTCAAAGTTTTGTTTAAAGCGGTATGATGTGATCTGAGGGACCCGTTACGAACCCCCAAACGTTGGTCTTGGGTGGGCTACAAGACGTGTAATCCTGACCCGGAATTCTGCCACACTAACGGGTTTTTCTTCAGGTCTGTGAAGCAAAGCAGTTATTTTACAGCATAATTAACAGCAGTTTCTGTTAAGAGGCAGTCTCTGTAAAAGCCTCCTATGTAAAACCAGTAGAGAGCACCTTTAAGAAGGTGCAAACTATTTACAGAAGCAGTTTGTGAATCATTCACCGTCCATGATTCGGTAGTCTTTTTATAAAAGCAGTAAACTTGTGCAAACTTGAAACAATAGGGATCCCGCGTAAACAAAGGGATCCCTTTAAGAGTTAACCCTAGACGGGTTTTAAAGCACCAAGGAAACAGTTAACTATTTATAAACTGTGGTTTCGAGGTTTATTTAAACCACTCTGGAGGTAGTACCGGCGGGGGTAGTCCTTTTGGGTATTGGCTACCGCCTGGTACTACATGGGGAGGTCTCTCATTCCATTTGGGGGTCTGAGTACCCACTGTCTTTCTCTCAGGGGTAAACGAAGCACCAGCATTCACTGGAGCCAGCTCTCTGGCCACCACCGTAGCAGTAGTGGCAACAGTACACGTCGTAGTCCGGATAATGGTACACGTCGGGGTAACACTCGTAGTCTTGGTAATAGCTGTAGCCTGGACACAAGGGGGCGCTGTTGCCACAGGAGACAATTTAACCGGGCTTTTCGTGGGATGTGCTACAGTGTCTTTCCCTTTATGCACATTTAAGGCGAACCAGCCCTTTTCCCCGAAGTGCCTGGTATAGGTGACTATGTCTCCCGGGTAAAGGTCTCGGTCTGGATGGCCTTCCCGAAGGTGGGATTCCACGTCCCTCCGGTTTACAAAGACCTCAGCGTACAGCCCTTGCTCTTTGATGAAGCTCCATCCTCCCCGCAGCTTGAAGGCTACAACCGTGCCCTGCTTACGCAGGGCCTGGTGGGTGGTATGGTCCTTACGGGCCTTGGCTTTTATCGCTAGGTCACGTTGGTCATGGGCCTCATGTTGGGCCTGGTTCTTCTCCTCTTTCTCCTTCCACTGTTGAGCAAGCTGGGCCTGGTAGTCCTCCCAACTTAGGACTTCCACCGTCTCCCCTTTGTTTTGCCTTGCCCCGGGGAACCCCATAAAGTCCGATCCGGGATTCACCCAGTGGTACACGGTCCGCTCCGCGTAGACCTCACCCGACAGGGTGGTGGGTGCAATTGGGGCCTTCAGGAGATGTTCCATGCCCGTGGCCTGGTCCCATGGTACTAGACGCTGCAAGTGGTGGGTACCGTGAGGGGGTGGTGCTGCGACGGGGCCCACCAACAGTTCCTCAGTCACTGGGGCAGGGTCGGGGCGCTTACCGGTCTCGGCGGTGTCCCTGGCATTGACTGGTTCCGTCAGCGATGTCATCTGCGACGGAGCCGGCAGCGACTCCTGGAGCGGTGCAGGGAGTAGTAGCGGTGTCAAGGAATCCTCTGCAGGTGTCGTCTGGTATGCGGCCTTGATGTTTACCCGCATCTGCAGGAGCTGGTCAATCAACTCCTCCATTCCGGCCTGCAGGAAATCAGTATCAGCGGTGGAGGCCTGGTCACGGTGTCCCTCCGGGTAGCTGGGGGAGTCCTCTGCTCCGACCCCATGCTCTGATTCTGGGCAGCCCGCCATGGCGTCCACGTGGTTCGCCTCTTCCTGGTCTTTTTCCTGCTCTCTCCTTCGTGGGCAGTTTCGTTTTCGTTGTCTCCGCCCGCCATTGAGGATCAGGAGGCGGATCTCGGCTGCTGACGGACACGTCCTCAAGGTACAGAAATATTTAGACTGGGCGGCCATTATCCTTCGCGCGTCTCAGTTCGTTCACGCCCACAACTCCACGCCCTTCTTCTTCTCCTGCGCTCCTCGTGGCGCGGTAATGGCGGCGATTTTGGCGGGAATTTTGGCGGCAAATGGCAATACACAGTCTTTAGGCAAATCACAGTTCCAATACAATTCTGGCACAGTTCTTAGGCACACATGACCTGATTTTCAGGCTTAAGTAGATCCTGTTCGTGACGCCAAAGTTGGAGTGCCCCCACGTTAAAGGCAATGGGGTACTCGGTACCGGGACTCTCTCTCTCAGTTCTGGGGATGTCACGGTGGCCTGACCCGGTCCGTGGCCCTTCTGAGGGGCGCCCAATTAAAGGTGTAGTCTGTTCGGTGTTCGTGACGCCACCTGTGGTACTCAGTCAGGGTGACTGACGCTTCTTAGGGGTCCGCTGGGATGATGGAATGGCAGCTAGATGGTATACCTTCCCACAGGTGAAGTATGTCTCCAGGGCTTCCCAGATGTGTAGGTGGTGATGGTGGACGATGTAAGGCGCAATGAATAACGAGGACACAAAGGTTGCAGTCTCTTTACCTTTTACTGAAGACTTCAGCGTCCACAGTCCAGAGTACCGTTCACAGGGCAGGCAGAGTCCGGCTGGTCCGAAGGCATATCCAGAGTTCTCTTAACCAGGTGGAAATCAGTAGCCTTCCTACTAGCGCCTGTGTGTTGTAGTACCTCCCTGCTGAGCACCACGGGATAGTCCTCACAACTTTCGTAGATGTTTCTGATGTTCTCTCTCTCTCTGTCCCCCAGATGGTATGGATAGGACAACCCGTATGACTGGGATAGCCTGGGGCTTGTTTGTAGGGACCCTAGAGACGCCCCGACCCCCACAATTTGCCACCGTGTCTTCTTAGGTATTAAGGTCGGACAGCCAACTTGGAATTGACTGTCCTGCTGGTCTCTGAAGTAATGCGTAGAGTCAATTACTCACTCGGTGTTCCGGCCACCGGCTACGCGCCTCAGAAGGAGGCTGCCATTCTCGGGGCAGAACTCCTCCCGGTACTATCTCCTTGTGCTGTGACTTCGTTTCTCACTCTCCACAATACACTTCTCTTCGTGTCCTTTCTTAGGATGCTGCCGCACGTGGGGCAGGCGCAGCTCTGTGACTTTCTGTCTCGCTAGGCCTCTGTCAGGATCCCACCCCTGACAGGGACCCTCTGTCTGCAGCTCAGATGTTCCTCCTTTTCCCCCTGTCTGCCTGACAGGAACTCTCTGGGTCGAGACCCAGGCAGCGTCTCTCTCACTTTCTATCCAACCCACCAGTTTTACCCTTCTGTAAGGAGTGCCCTAATAGATAGGAGCAAGGCTCCCCCTGGTGGACTGGAGTGTGAAGTGTCGTGTGTGACTTGTGATACCTGGCAAGGTGAACTCCTTTAGTACCATCAGACGTAATATCACTCCCCCTGGTGGAAGAGCGACATTACTGCAGCAACCTGGACTCTGGGGCGCTGCAGATCCTGATATTAAAACAATGAGCGCTCTATTCCACCACTGATTCTGACTCTTTCCCTCAATGCCCTAGGCCACCAGGGACTGTGGCATTAACTCTTTGTGACCCTCCTTCACAGCCTCTTCCAGGTATCCTAATCTTAACCCCTTCACAGCTGGTTATTGCTTTGTGTCATTATTTCACTGGCCTGACCCATTTCACACTGTTTTTAGAGTCTGTCGGGCCGTTGAGGCCTCATGGAGATGGGGACCTTGGTGCACGTCCTGAGAACTGCGCAGAACAGACAATGCAATTAGTGTGAACGCAGCCTTATATTATGTCCGAGCTGTACCGACCCAGGAGCTACAATCATCCTGCATCTGGGACTTTTCCTCAGTGGCTTTAGGTGAATATTGATTTGGATCCTCGGCCTTTTATGAAGAGGCCGGGATTGATTTTCTTCATGCGGCTGAATTTCGTGTCTTCCTGTTGCTTCTCCGTGTGGTTTGCTGGCAGGGCTGTATATATTGGGCACAGTTGCTACATCATTATCATCTCTGCTTTTATTTCTCCTGGTTACCCGGAGGGAGCCGGACGCCATCATTAGGCTCCTGATACCGAGGCCGAGAACTGATCAAGACGTACATCGGTGTTTGGCGTCCGCTCCGGCCTCCTGCCCCAATTATGGAGATTTAGTCTATCATCTGCTAAAAGCTTCGTCCAAGAAGGGCCACAAAGACGTCTCTGGTGACATCATGCCTCCTCCCCCGAAGTGGATCATTTGGGGCCATCAGACATTAGGCAGCTACGTTCAAGGTGTATATGGATTTACTGCTGTTTATGCAGTTGATTCTGGGTTATACTCCAGAGCTGCAATCACAACTCTGCTTGGCAGCATTTCTGTACGACACAAATGAGCAGGTTTGATACTAGAATTAGGAAATTGATTTAACAGAGAAAGAGGGACCCAAACTGTATCAGACACAGCAACAAAGTTCTGTAAAGTTTCATTTTCAGATCTATTAGTATTCGGCCTGCTCCTAATTTCCGATTGTTGTCTCCCAGTAATACAGGCTGGATGTGAGGTCTCTGCACCCAGGATGCTTCTCTCTTCACTAGATCTCGTGTATCAGCACAGCTTCATTCCTGGACTGATTTTGTCTTTTACAACTCAAAAAGGAGCTTTTTTATCTTCAGCTGAAGTGATCTACTCGCTCTAGTCACTAGATCCTCCTGATCTGCTGCCATCTGTAACACATAAACAGTTACCAAAGGAAACAATGATGTACTAGTCCAAAATTAAAAACATTAAATCTTTATTAATAGAAAAAAGTATTAAAAATCGACACGAGTGGGCAATGAGAAACAACGTAGAAATTGCACCATAATTGTGCATATATGCTGCTACAAAGGGGCACACCCACCCAACATGAATACCCTAACAGGAAGTAATATTGATAATATAAAAAAATCTATTTCATCAACAATATGCGCCATTAATCAATATATCCCATATCATAGGTTAGCATTAAAACTGCACAATGTATGGTAACCCACTGGGCATAGACCAGGCAGGACCAAAACGTGCATTGGGGTGGACACACACTCCCTTCTGGATCCTTACCAGGAGTTGTGCACTCTGCACAATATTTTTAGGTAATATACCATTGTCTACTAAATTAGTTTATATGAGGTTGTATCATGGATTTTTTATAAGCCTAATAAATACTATGTGTGGTCTATGCCCAGTGGGTGTCTATGCATTGTGCAGTATATGTGGCCGCATTGTACTCTATCAAGGAATATGGGCTGTGCATTATACTATATGGAAGACTATGTGGTTTGCAATATACTATGTGGAGCATTATGGGGAGTGCATTATACTATATGGAGGAGTATGGGGTGTGCATTATACTATATGGAGGACTATGGGGTGTGAATTATACTATACGGAGGACTTAGGGAAGTGTATTGTACCCCATAGTCTTCTATATATTATAATACACTTCCCTAAGTCCTCCATATAGTATAATACACTCCCCATAGTCCTCCATATAGTATAATGCACTTTCCATAGTCATCCATATAGTATAATACACAGCCCATAGTCCTCCATATAGTATAATGTACCCATTGTCATCTAAATATTATATTATACTATATGGAGGACTATGGGCTGTGTATTATACTATATGGATGACTATGGGAAGTGCATTATACTATATGGAGGACTATGGGGAGTGTATTATACTATATACAGGACTATGGAGAGTGCATTATACTATATGGAGGAGTATGGGGTGTGCATTATAATATATTGAGGATTTAGGGAAGTGTATTATACTATATAGAGGACTATGGGGTACATTATACTATATGGAGGACTGTGGGCTGTGTATTATACTATATGGATGACTATGGCAAGTGCATTATACTATATGGAGGATTGTGGGAAGTTCATTATACTATATAGAGGACTATAAGGAGTGCATTATACTATATGGAGGACTATGGGCAGTGCATTATACTTTATGGGGGACTATGGGAAGTGCATATACTATATGGAGGACTATGGGGATGAGTGCATTATACTATATGGAGGACTATGGTCAGTGCATTATACTATATAGAGGACAATGGAGAGTGTATTATACTATATGGATGACTATGGGAACTGCATTATACTATGTGGAGAACTATGGGGAGTGCATTATACTATATACAGGAATATGGGCAGTGCATTATACTTTATGGGGAACTATGGGAGGTGCATATACTATATGGAGGACTATGGGGATGAGTGCATTATACTATATGGAGGACTATGGGGAGTGCATTATACTATATAGAGGACTATGGAGAGTGTATTATATTATATGGATGACTATGGGAACTGCATTATACTATGTGGAGGACTATGGGGAGTGCATTATACTATATAGAGGACTATGGGGAGTGCATTATACTTTATGGAGGAATATGGGGAGTGCATTATACTATATGGAGGACTATGGGGTTCATTATACTATATGGAGGACTATGGGGGTGTATTATACTATAGAGAGGACTATGGGAAGTACATTATACTATGGGGAGTGTGTTATACTATATAGATGACTATGGGGTGTGCATTATACAATATGGAGAACTGTGATGCACATTATATTATATGGAGGACTGTGGTGCATATTATACTATATGGAGAACTATGGGGAATGCATTCAAATAAACAAGCAAAATGCAGCCTATTCATAGTGATTGGATTATATATGCCGGAGCAAAAATCATTGTTCTCAGCAGCACATCACCCAGTGAAAACTGCAGATGTGCTGCTGATAACAATACTGTATGGGGACAGATTGATCTACTAGTGATAGTTTTCTCCCCATCATTGTTCCTCATCGAGTGTAAAGAGACCAGGAACAACTTCAAGATTGTCGACCACGCTCGTTTACTGCCCTCAACTCAAAGCATGTAAATACAACCGAAATGTTTCTTTGTGATGGTGCAATATGTTAGCATTTGGGGCCCCAATTTAAGCGTTTTGCCCAGGGCCTCATTTTGTCGAAAGCCAGCCCTGCTGCGGACAATGAGAAACAAGGGGGGTTTCAGCAGTAAGAAACTGCAATCAGTTGTCAGAGAAGAGTGGTGGTAGAAGACATTGCTTTGGAGCAGGACAGACAGGTGTGGGGTGGGAGAACATGGTCTGGGGGGTGGAAGAAGGTGGTCTGTAGTAGGAGGGCAGAGAGGTCTGGGGGGACACAGGAGTCTGGAGGAGGAGGGCAGAGAGGTCTGGGGGGGACACAGGAGTCTGGAGGAGGAGGGCAGAGAGGTCTGGGGGAATACACAGGAATCTGGAGGAGGGCAGAGAGGTCTGGGAGACACAGAGGAGTCTGGAGGAGGAAGGCACAGAAGTCTGGGGGGACACACAAGAGTCTGGAGGAGGAGGGCACAGAGGACTGTGGGACACAGAGGAGTCTGAAGGAGGAGGGCACAGAGGTCTGGGGGGACACAGAGGAGTCTGGAGGAGGAGGGCAGAGAGATCTGGGGGGACACAGGAGTCTGGAGGAGGAGGGCACAGAGGTCTGGGGGGACACAGAGGAGTCTGGAGCAGGAGGGCAGAGAGATCTGGGGGGACACAGAGGAGTCTGGAGGCGGAGGGCAGAGAGGTCTGGGGGGACACAGAGGAGTCTGGAGCAGGAGGGCAGAGAGGTCTCGGGGGACACAGAGGAGTCTGGAGGAGGAGGGCACAGAGGTCTGGGGGGGACACAGAGGAGTCTGGAGCAGGAGGGCAGAGAGGTCTCGGGGGACACAGAGGAGTCTGGAGGAGGAGGGCACAGAGGTCTGGGGGGGACACAGAGGAGTCTGGAGGAGGAGGGCAGAGAGGTCTGGGGGGACACAGAGGAGTCTGGAGGAGGAGGGCAGAGAGGTCTGGGGGGACACAGAGGAGTCTGGAGGAGGAGGGCACAGGGGTCTGGGGGGACACAGAGGAGTCTGGAGAAGGAGGGCACAGAGGTCTGGGGGAACACACAGGAGTCTGGAGGAGGAGGGCAGAGAGGTCTGGGGGAACACACAAGAGTCTGGAGGAGGATGGCAGAGAGGTCTGGGGGACACACAGGAGTCTGGAGGAGGAGGGCACAGAGGTCTGGGGGACACACAGAGGAGTCTGGAGGAGGAGGGCAGAGAGGTCTGGGGGACACACAGGAGTCTGGAGGAGAAGGGCAGAGAGGTCTGGGGGACACACAGGAGTCTGGAGGGGGATGGCAGAGAGGTCTGGGGGACACACAGAAGTCTGGAGGAGGAGGGCACAGAGGTCTGGGGGACACACAGAGGAGTCTGGAGGAGGAGGGCAGAGAGGTCTGGGGGACACACAGGAGTCTGGAGGAGGAGGGCAGAGAAGTCTGGGGGACACACAGGAGTCTGGAGGAGGATGGCAGGGAGGTCTGGGGGACACACAGAAGTCTGGAGGAGGAGGGCACAGAGGTCTGGGGGGGACACAGAGGAGTCTGGAGAAGGAGGGCAGAGAGGTCTGGGGGAACACACAGGAGTCTGGAGGAGGAGGGCAGAGAGGTCTGGGGGAACACACAGGAGTCTGTAGGAGGATGGCAGAGAGGTCTGGGGGGACACAGAGGAGTCTGTAGGAGGGCAGAGAGGTCTGGGGGGACACAGAGAAGTCTGGAGGAGGATGGCAGAGAGGTCTGGGGGAGACACACAGAAGTCTGTAGGAGGGCAGAGGTCTGGGGGGACACAGAGAAGTCTGGAGGAGGATGGCAGAGAGGTCTGGGGGGACACACAGAAGTCTGTAGGAGGGCAGAGAGGTCTGGGGGGACACACAGGAGTCTGGAGGAGGAGGGCAGAGAGGTCTGGGGGAACACACAAGAGTCTGGAGGAGGATGGCAGAGAGGTCTGGGGGACACACAGGAGTCTGGAGGAGGAGGGCACAGAGGTCTGGGGGACGCACAGAGGAGTCTGGAGGAGGAGGGCAGAGACGTCTGGGGGACACACAGGAGTCTGGAGGAGGAGGGCAGAGAGGTCTGGGGGACACACAGGAGTCTGGAGGAGGATGGCAGAGAGGTCTGGGGGACACACAGAAGTCTGGAGGAGGAGGGCACAGAGGTCTGGGGGACACACAGAGGAGTCTGGAGGAGGAGGGCAGAGAGGTCTGGGGGACACACAGGAGTCTGGAGGAGGATGGCAGAGATGTCTGTGGGGCACACAGAAGTCTGGAGGAGGAGGGCACAGAGGTCTGGGGGGGACACAGAGGAGTCTGGAGAAGGAGGGCAGAGAGGTCTGGGGGAACACACAGGAGTCTGGAGGAGGAGGGCAGAGAGGTCTGGGGGAACACACAGGAGTCTGTAGGAGGATGGCAGAGAGGTCTGGGGGGACACAGAGGAGTCTGTAGGAGGGCAGAGAGGTCTGGGGGGACACAGAGAAGTCTGGAGGAGGATGGCAGAGAGGTCTGGGGGGGACACACAGAAGTCTGTAGGAGGGCAGAGGTCTGGGGGGACACAGAGAATTCTGGAGGAGGATGGCAGAGAGGTCTGGGGGGGACACACAGAAGTCTGTAGGAGGGCAGAGAGGTCTGGGGGGACACACAGGAGTCTGTAGGAGGGCAGAGAGGTCTGGGGGGACACACAGGAGTCTGGCGGAGGAGGGCAGAGAGGTCTGGGGGGACACACAGGAGTCTGCCGGGGTCTCGCTTCCCTCTCTGTATTTGCTTGTAGTCTCGTTGATCCGGCTGGCGTCGTGTGTGTTGGGGTCAGTGCCTGATGTCTCATCAGTGTCGGGAGCTTCGAGTCCATAAGAAGCAGAGGCCACACCGGCCGGGATGTATCTCAGAAGGGGGTGAAGGCCTTGTGATCGGCTGAGTGACCAGTGCTCCCAGTGACCTCTTTTCGCTGTAGGACATCATGCACACAGTAATGCCGCATTACATACTGGGGGTTATACTCCCTGTAATGATGATACGACAAGCGGGATAGATCGTCCCAGAGTCCATGAGGGTCAGAGCCATAAATGCTGCAAGTAACGTGGCCGTGACCAGCATAAGCCGCTCTGCTCTGAGCTCTGAGTCTCCTAAGCCCCAGATGTTGCAGCATATGTATCCCGCTAGTCCGCTTATCCTAATGCATCTTGGGGACATTTATCCGAGGATTATCGCTGTAAAGTAGACTGAAACCAAGACTGTGTAGAGGGACATCACCGGGAAATGACGGAACTGTGCGGAGGGACATCACCGGGAGATGACGGAACTGTGCGGAGGGACATCACCGGGAGATGACGGAACTGTGTGGAGGGACATCACCGGGAGATGACGGGACTGTGCGGAGGGACATCACCGGGAGATGACGGAACTGTGCGGAGGGACATCACCGGGAGATGACGGGACTGTGCGGAGGGACATCACCGGGAGATGACGGGACTGTGCGGAGGGACATCGCCGGGGGGATGGCGGGACTGTGCGGAGGGACATCACCGGGGGATGACGGGACTGTGCGGAGGGACATCACTGGGGGATGGCGGGACTGTATGGAGGGACATCACCGGGGGATGGCGGGACTGTGCGGAGGGACATCACGGGGGGATGACGGGACTGTGCGGAGTTACATCACCAGGGGATGACGGGACTGTGAGGAGGGACATCACCGGGAGATGACGGGACTGTGCGGAGGGACATCACCGGGAGATGACGGGACTGTGCGGAGGGACATCACTGGGGGATGGCGGGACTGTATGGAGGGACATCACCGGGGGATGGCGGGACTGTGCGGAGGGACATCACGGGGGGATGACGGGACTGTGCGGAGGGACATCACCGGGAGATGACGGGACTGTGCGGAGGGACATTACCGGGAGATGATGGGACTGTGCGGAGGGACATCACTGGGAGATGACGGGACTGTGCAGAGGGAGGGGGCACTTGTATTGTGGCTGTCATTAGTTTAGTTAATTGGTAGATCACACAGAGCAGTTACGGGGTCCCGGCCGCTTCCATTGTCCTTTTGACTTGAGTCCCGACATATCGGTCGCTGCCTGTCCACAGTACAGCCGCCCAGTGCAGCATGGAGATATGGCAGCTGCTGAACTCGCCCCCCCCCCCCCCACCTGATTCTTTGGCCACAAATGATTCTGTGAATATTTTGACCAATGTGATTTCTAATTCTCGTTTTATCCATAAATTGTGCAGTTTTTATTAGATATTTTCACATAGAATACAAAAAATGATTACAGCTTGCCACCAGCAGGTGGTGATATAGAGTGCGTCAATTAACTCTTAAAGGGATATCACCTAATAGTATTACCTAAGTGACTGCTGGAGAGCAGCACAATAATGAGGGTCTGCAGGGGCCGTGAAATGCGGTGGAGGGTCCTGCAAATTTAGCTCTGCATCTCAGCAAATAGATCAGGATCAATGGTGTCCTCAATGCTGAGAAATCCCAGCAGATACTTATACATCAAGGAATACCATCAGGAGGTGTCTGATCGGCTCAATATTTATTCTGTAGCTGGACAACGACCCCCAACCTCCAGCCAATGTCATTTATGTTGAGGAGTCCTGGGAGTGATGATCCGGCCCCGGATCCCCAATCTCACGTCATTCAGTCTGTCTGGGATCACGTGAAGAGACAGAAGGATCCGTACAAGCCTCATACACAGAAGATCTGGGGTCAGGTCTACAAGATGTCTGGCACAACCTCCTGCCGAGATCCTTCATAACCTGTGTACAAGTGATGAGAAGTGATGGAGCTGACGAGCGGTTACCAGATACTGATGATGGAGGTGACGGGCGGTCACCATATACTGATGATGGAGGTGACGGGTGGTCACCAGATACTGATGATGGAGGCAATGGGTGGTCACCAGATACTGATGGAGGTGACGGGCGGTCATCAGATACCGATGATGGAGGCGATGAGCGGTCACCAGATACTGATGATGGAGGCAACAGGTGGTCACTAGAAACTGATGATGGAGGTGAAGGGCGGTCACCAGATACTGATGATGGAGGCAACGGGCGATCACCACATACTGATGATGGAGGCGACAGGTGGTCACCACATACTGATGATGGAGGCGACGGGCGGTCACCAGATACTAACTAACCTAATACTTTTCACAGCTGAAGGTTTGTTATAGTTGCATCCAGTTTAGAGAAGCCTTTGAGGGATAAACCCTTGTGTCACCATCTTTCTCCCTCTCTGTCCTGATAGTTTGTTACATTGTGTCAGTTTGCAGTTCAGAATGTTGGAGCCTCCACAGGATTTTTTGGACTAGATGCTGGTTCCTCTTATTTGTCTCCAGGAGCCGGACGATCGTTGCACTTTTTGGATAATACAAGGATATTTCATTTCACTGCCGGCAAACGCCGATCTTAAAGATAATGAAAAGTTATATTAGAAAGTTGCAGACCGTTCTATTACACATAAAAGTACTGACGAGCCCTGACAAATCCCAGAGAAAACCATCGAGGCACATCGATGTCTCACCATGCGCTGCGCCAAGTTAAAAGTTGGCCTCTGCTGCATCGCACACAGAAAATGCAGGTTCAGGTTATTTATCTGGAAATATAACGTGTGGAGGGCGACCGGCAATAACCAAAACCCAATCAGGAATGATTCATGTTCGGTGTTTGCAGCGGCGCAGCGGAGGTTATTGAGCAGACAATGCACTTCTTACTTAACTGCTGTAAATGAGTGATTTACTGTAGGGCCACCTGACATTTCACAGCTAAGTGGTTTTCAAACCTAAAATCATTACAGATTGCTTGGTTTGCCAGTTCGTGGTCAATTAAAGCTGTTTCAGTCATTATTGTCACATCTGATAATCTGGGGCAGGAAAGGATGAAATACATTTGCTGACGCTGCCTTGTTACATGTGTTACTTCCCCACTGAGGAAACCGTCAGGAGGTCTCTGGAGGCTTCATAGAATATAATGTCTGAACCTGAGATAAGCAGAGAGAGTAGAGCAATTATAAGGGCAGTGACCCCGGAGAGAGGCTGGTGCCCGACAAATATGTGTAACGTATGAATCATGTCTGCGATTCGGCCTCTCTGTGGAACCAGACATTGAATACAAGGATGTGACTAGTGATACATTTCCTGCACCTTGTATCCACCAATAGGAGACGCTTAGAGGTGTAATAATGAGGCCAATGGGAGCTGCATAAATCTATATGTAGTGAGCTCCCCCTAGTGGTGACTGTATAAATCTATGTAGTGAGCTCCCCCTAGTGGTGGTTGTATAAATCTGTATGTAATTAGCTCCCTCTAGTGGTGGCTGTATAAATCTGTATGTAGCGAGATTCCTCTAGTTGTGGCTGTATAAATCTGTATGTAGTGAGCCCCCTCTAGTGGTGGCTGTATAAATCTGTATGTAGTGAACTCTTTTATTATAAAAATACAAAACTTACAATCAATAAATAGCACCAATCAAAACCCCAGCAAAAGCAACTGTCCGAGTCCAACATTACCACCCCCCCCAGTCCAAAGCAAAGTCCAAGTCCAGCATAACTGCCCCCAGTCAAAGCAACCCCGCAAAAGAAAACAAAACTGCCTTCTTCTTTCTCAGAGAAGCTTCCTCCATCTTTCTTTCTTATGTTGTTTTCCGTCCTTTACTCGTCTTTTCACTTTTTATCCATCCAGATCTCCTCCTCCCCAGGTTACATCACCCAAGGAGAGAAGAAACATTTTATTAATACACACGCACATACACACTTCATACCAAACCTGACAAAGAAAAACTCTGGTCCATCGCCCAAAAAGAAACATTATAGCCACCTGGCTTAAACACATCTATCTAAATCACACAAAACACATTTTTTTTCCTTTTTATCTATTTTATAAATTTTTTTTTAATATATATATATATATATATATATATATATATATATATATATATATATATATTTTTTTTTTTTTACACAGCAAACACAACTATAAACAACCTACCACCAAACCCACACAATACAAAAATTAGCTCACCGAGGAACTTATATCCTCTTGCCTACAAGACAGGATCATCACATTACAATACAATGCTACATAACTCTATATACAACACTTACCCAGAGCCAGGATTGGTGCCTGTAAGCCCTATATCAATAATTCACTTCTGCAAAACAAAAATCTGATAGTGAAAAGCCCCAGCCCGCCACCGGGAAACCGGAGATGACAGGCTTCTACCCTAACAATCCTTACCCTACCAGCCGTCCCTACCTATCTAGACATCTGTCCCTATTTATCTGCCTACCTTTCCCTGTCTCTCCCTGCCTGACCCTACGACCCTACCTAACTCACCGCGTGCCTACCTAACTGTCCCTGGGCTGTCCCTATCCTGTCCCTAACTATCTACCTGTCCCTACTGAAGCTATCTACCTGTCCCTATCATTTACCTGCTTATCTAAGCCCTAGGTACATTAAATGAGAACCCTCTCCAGAGAAGAGAGGCCCTCGCTGCACCCAGCCTGTCATACTCCAGAGAGCGCACCTTCACCAGGCCACCCAGAATGTTCCTAACAACCTCGTCCGGGGGGAGGATTTTCTGCTGAGTTGACACTAAGCACCGTGCGTTCCACGTGTAAAACCTGACCACTAAACTGACTAGAAATAAAGTGCCCCGATCTCGGCCACCCAGGGATCCGAAGGCCCCATACGCCCACTCCGCATAGGAAAGGTGTGCCAGCCGAGGCCAGCCTATGGAAGCACCCACCCTGTTGTAGACCCCTGTATTAAAAGGACACTGAAGGAGGAAGTGCTCCATGCTTTCCAGCGTGTCGCAACACCCCTCACGGGGACAACCCCGATCATCGGAGTTCCTACACTTCAGGTTGTCCCTTACATACAGTTTCCCATGGAAGCAGCGCCAAGCCAAGTCCCAAAACTTCAAGGGGACCCGTGTAGAATTCAATAACCTCAGCCCACCCTCCAGATCCCGACTTGGGCAATCTTTGAGCACCAGAGGCTTCTGGAAATGGGTCAACAGGACCCTCCTGTCAAGGAATTTCCTTGACATGGTCCTGATCTCCCACATTCCCAGACCCCACCGGCGGATCACCTTCAGAACCGGGGTAGCGTAAGCCGGGAGATGCCCGTGCGGTGTGCGCAGGTCCTTCACTTGCCCTCCTGTCTCCCATTCCTGGAAGAAGGGTCGAAGCCATCCCCTGCAGGAGAATACCCACGGAGGAGCCCTCTCTGACCAGAGGTTGGCGATGTTAGTCTTGACAAAAGTGTTTATTAGAAACACCACTGGGTTGACCATACCCAACCCTCCTAGTCTCCTCGTGCGGTACGTGACCTCCCGCTTGACTAGGTTCAGCCTATTTCCCCATAACATCTGGAAAAACAGGCTGTAGACCCGTGTCCAGAGCGGCTCTGGCAACATGCAGACACTGCCCAGGTATATTAACAAGGGTAGCAAAAAACCCTTAACCAGGCTAACCCTTTCCCTCAGGGTCAAAGACCAACCCTTCCATTGGTCCACCTTCTGGGCGGCGATCTTAAGTCTGCCCTCCCAATTTTGCTGGGGGTAGTCCCCAGGGCCAAATTCGATGCCTAGGATTTTTGCCGATGCCTGGGGCTCTGGAAGAGTGTCCGGGAGACCAAAACTAGGGTCACCCCCTCCCAGCCAGAGACTCTCACACTTTTCCTGATTAATTCTGGACCCAGAAGCCTCCGAGTAGCGATCAACCTCAGACATGACCCACTCCGCCTCCTCACCCGAGGACACGAAAAGGGAGACGTCATCGGCATACGCTACCACCCTCAGAGTGGCTTCCGGGGCCACCTGGTCCATCCTGACTCCCGCCAACGGCCCACGCTCAATCCTCCTTAAAAGGGGATCTATCGCGAACACGTATAACAGCGGGCTCAATGGACAGCCCTGGCGGACCCCAGACCCAACCTCAAAAGGGCGGCCAGACCAACCATTCACGAGCGGGAAAGTCTCTGCCCCCGCGTACAAGATCTTTAGCCAATTTACAAACCCCCCAGGCAGACCGTACCTCAGAAGGACGGACCAGAGGTACTCATGGTTAACCCGATCAAAAGCCTTCGCCTGGTCTAAGGACAGCAAGTACCCCTTCCAGTGACCTGCCCTGCCCTGCTCCACTGCCTCTCGGACACCGAGCAAAGCACTAAACGTACTGCGGCCTGGAACAGAGCAGTGCTGGGCCCCCGAAAGGAGCCGGGGTGCAAACTTCACCAGACGTTTGAACAGCACCTTTGCCAGAACCTTCCGGTCCGTATTGAGAAGCGCTATGGGACGCCAATTCTCAATAAGGGACGGGTCCTTACCCTTTGACAGGATAATCAGGGCAGACTGCCTCATTGACTGGGAAAGAGTGCCCGAGGAGAGACACTCGTTAAACACCTCAGTCAAGAGAGGGACCAAGGAGTCCCTAAAGGTCTTATAAAACTCGGATGTTAAGCCATCCGGACCTGGCGATTTCTTAGGCCGAAGCCCATCAATGGCCAGTCGCACTTCCTCTTCCTTGATTGGTTCTGTCAAAACGTGAAGCGAGGGGTCATCTCCTGGCTCAGGGATGGCCTCGGCCAGGAAAGCCGACATCACGTTCCGATCCAGATCCCTCTTCCCCAAGAGGTGTGAGTAGAAAGATCTGATCACCTCCAGGATCCCTGACTTGGATCTGTTCAGGGAACCCGTATCGTCGACCAAACCTGTCACCACCTTACAACTCACTGACATCTTACAGTTTCTGTAGGGGTCAGGCGAGCGGTACCTCCCGAAATCCCTCTCAAAAACCAAAGATGTGTGCCTATCGTACTGACACCTCTTGAGTAAAGACTTCACTCTGGAGATCTCCTCACGGTCACCTCCAGCCGAGACGAGATGTTCGAGTTTCCTCCTCAGTTCCTGATACAGGCGGTACCTGCTCAGGCTCCTGAGGCTCGAGAGCCGGCGGAAGAAACTCGCAACCCGATCCTTGAACATCTCCCACCACTCTGACTTATCGCTACAGAGATCCAAAAGCGGTACCTGGCTCTGAAGAAAGTCCTCAAAGGATTGTCTTATCTCTGCTTCTTCCAAGAGGGACGAATTCAGCTTCCATAGTCCCCTTCCCATCCGAGGGGTTTCTGAAACATTCAGAGAAAAAGAAATCAGACAGTGATCGGAGAACTCCACCTCAACAACGGACACTGCTGAAGAGATGGCATCCTCCTTTAAAAAAAACCTGTCTATCCTAGACCTACAATTACCTCTATGAAAGGTGAAACCACAGTGACCTGGGGTGTGCCGGATGTGGACATCCACCAGGCGAGCGTCACTAGCTATGCTATTAAGAGTATTACTATCATAAGCCAGCCGGTCAATGGAGCCTCCCCTATCACGAAGCCTTGTGACAGTGTTAAAGTCACCTCCAAAGACCACCTGCCGACTCGTAAAAAGATAGGGCTTAATCTTCAGGAAGAGACATTTACGGTCCCACTTTGACTGCGGACCATAGATGTTAATGAGCCGAAGCTCCTGTCCCCTCATGAAGACGTCTAAGACCAGGCACCTCCCCATTTCTACCTCGATAACTCTCCGGCATTCAACCGATGCAGTCTTAAAAAGGACTGCCACCCCGCTACACGGCTCGGCCGCAAGAGACCAGTACGAAGACCCGCACCTCCACTCGCTCTTCGCCTTGCGTATGGCCCCCATATCGGTAAGCCTGGTCTCCTGCAAAAACAAAATTTCAGCCTCAAATCGGGTGAGAAAATCAAAGGCCGCAAATCTAGCCGCATCAGACTTTATACTAGCAACATTAATGGTCGCTAGAGTCAACGGGGTGGGTGCCGCCATCATGAGTGATCGAGTTAGATGGCCTTTTTCTTCCCCCCACCCTTTTTCTTAGCCCGCTCATCTCCGGACGATGAAGCCCCCCCTCTTCTTTTCAGAGAGACAGAGGTATCCATCCCTCCCACCTCTTTCTCATCTCCGGACCCAGGGTCGTCCCTACCTCCCGAGGAAGACACACCCCCTGGAGAAGGGACTCCCCCGCCTCCCAAAGGCCCTCCCGATGTTGCCTCCGGAACCTCACCCCCGACTCCCGTCTCAGCAGGATCGTCAAGGGCTTGGAACCGGTTGGAGAGGGGGATCAGAGGGGAGTCGGTGGGACCTTCCTTAGGCACCTTGGTCAGGGAAGAAGATTTTCCACCTTTTTTATTCTTTTTTTTACTTTTGGCACTCTTGGCACTCTTGGTACCCTTGTCACCCATTTCTTTTGGCTGTTCCCCTCCATCCTCATCAAAACTTTCATATTGAGAGGCATCTGAGAGATCAGCCACTTCCTCATTCTCCATCCGTCTGATCTCCTCATTCACCGCTTCCTCCCCCGGGGCCTCAGTGACATGAGCTGTCGCCTCGGAGGAGGGGGCAGCCATTACCCCAGTTTCCCGAGGCTCCTCCTGCCCCCTGCCCTCCTGACGCCTTGCCTGCCTCCGCTGGTAAGAGGGGCCCCTCGCCCTGCCATTCCTCATCGGCCCCTCAGCTCCTCCCCCGCTGCCACCTCCAACCTCTGCAGAAGTTGCACCGCCAGGAACTTCCTCACGGCTCCCCTCCACCCGGCCGGCCAATGCATTAGAGAAGGAACGAGGGCAGCGGCTGAACGGGTGACCTAGATCACCACACAGGTGACATCGAATGACACCACAGGATGCGGCGAGGTGACCCACCTCGCCACACAAGGAACATTTCTGCACCTTGCAGCCTGCGCTGAAGTGGCGAGGATCACCGCACCTGTGGCATACCTTCGGCTGCCCCTGGTAGAAGACCAGAATCCGATCCCTTCCCAGGAAAGCCGAGGAAGGGATGTGGGTGACAGTGCCACCTGAACGCTTCAACTTTACCATGAAGGTCCAGCCACCTGACCAGATACCAAAATCGTCCCGGTTCTTCTTAGGGACCTCCACAACCTCGCCGTACCGGCTCAACCAGGTCATTATGTCAACGCCAGAAAGAGACTCATTACATGTTAAAACGGTCACTTTCTTTGGCCCACTTTGGCGAGAAATTGCTTCCACGGCGAACCCTCGCCAGCCGGGCTCCTCTTTTACCAGCTCATAATTCGACCAAAAGAGCTCCAAGCCCTCTGGCCGAACAAAGCTGATATCAAAGGTGGAGGTCCCAAAAGGATGTATCAGAGCAAAGATGTCAATAGCCCTGAAGTCCATCTTCATGAGGAGCTTCACCACATTTGTCCTGGACGGACACGCCTCATCGCCCCTCCAGCGAAGACGAACCACATTTCTCCTGGAGACCCCCTGCCCGGCTGTCGGGAGGGACCACACGGTCTCCCCCCCCTTTTTCTCTTGGAAGGCAGCTAGACCAAACTTATCTAGCCAGTAGGACAACGCCACCTCTCTTCCCTCTACATTGATCGTCCGCTCACCTTTTTTGAGGGCCTCCAGGAAACAGCGGCGAAAAGCTTCATTCCCTGGGTTCGGAGATGAGGAAGACCCCTGTGGAACCCCAGCGGCAGCAGCCGCATAACTAATGGCGGCTGCAGGTGAGGGGGACGATGGACCAGCCCCTATATTCCCTGAACCCTCAACCTCACAGTCAACCATCTCCACCTCACTTACCTCAGCCTCACCATTTTCACTGGTAGAAATCACCGCACTGGCACCATTCACACCAACCATACCTCCAGCAGAAACCACCCCTGACCCGTCACCATTATCACAGACACTATTCACACCACTTGCACCACTTCCATTCTTATTTACATTTACATTTTTGTTTGCATTTTTTTTTCTGCTTTCTGCTGGGATTGTTATTTGCAGTGCAGCTGCCCCTTTAAGATCCATACTGCAGGGTTTGATTACCACACCCTGCTTTTCAGCAGAGCATGTGCTGGCAGCTGCAGACTGTTGCTCCAGCCTCTCCTGCAGACCATCTCCACACTCCCGTGTGTACTTCACCGCCGGGTCCCCCACAGATACAGGTGACACACATGCAGAGGACCCCAGCGGTGCGACCCCCTCCGGTGAGGGTGCGATCCGGGTCGGCATTACCGCAGCCATTACAGCTGCACCTGAGATGATAACCGGTGCCGGGGTCCCGGATTTTGACCCAGCATCGGATCTGCATGTGGGGGACTCCGACACCACAGCACACGCCGCCGATGATGCGGCCCCGGCTGACAGCGCACCGCCAACACTGCGGGGAGCGGCGACCACCGGCAAGGTACCCACAGCCTCCACCCCCCGAGCGTCAGCAGGTGCAGCAGGCACCAGGCCGTCCCCCGTTTTCACAGAGGATCGGGCCTGGACACCTCCACAGGTTCTATTACTGCCCGCCACAGGGCCACACTCCAGACCATGCACACTGTCCGGCTCTGCAGCCGCATGCCCACTCTCGCCCCCTCTGCTACCGCCAGCAGAGACGGCAACCTGCGCCATACGACTTGTACTCTCCCCGCTCCCTCGCACCGGACCCACTGCAGGTCCCGGGCCGGGGTGGGTAGCGGGCTCCACACCGCGGGATCGGGGGGTCCCAGGAAGGGGGACAAACACCAACCTCTCCTCCGATGTTTTCTTCCTTTTTTTGCTTTTCTTTTTCCCCCTCCTGGTTGCCTCGTCCCCGCAGACCTCATCCCCAAACTTCAGGTGGGCATAGTTTACTGGGGACTCTAGCTGACGGATCTGCTGCAAGACGAGGCAACCCCCACTACTGCTGTTATCGCTGCTGCTATCATCCGCATCACCCCCATCATCCTCTGAAATACTGTTGTCTGATGGGAGTGGGACCTGCACTGGATCTATCCCGCTGTGTGTGGCCTGGAGATCACTTACCAAGCCCCCAGGTGGGTACGGTGCCTCCTCCATCTCCTCATGGTCCACCTCCTCCACCTGGGTCGGACGCCGAGACCCCTCTGACTCCTTTGCAGCAGCCATGTTGTGGAATCGGTCCTCGTTTTCCAGTTTTTCCCGGAAGGGCCCGCTGTTGTTTAATATAGCTGCTCTCCGGGCTTCCATGCCCTCAATGCAGATCCCCAGGCTGGATATCCTGGCTGTCAGGGCAGACTTCTCTGTGCGGGAGGCTCTGCTTGCAGCTTGCTTCAGCTCCTCCCGGAGTCTCCTGATGGTCTTCCCAGCCTCATCATACTCGCTGAGGTACACATGGACGCGGGAGCCATAGCTGGTAACCGGCTCCCGTGCGGCCCTAGTGCCCCAATCCTTCTGCACCGCCGCCGCTGCACCTCTGCGAGTACTCCGCTCACCTCCGGGAGGAGACACCGCAGTGGCCCTCGCCTCAGCCTTAGGGGCTTTGCAGCCCTCCTGGGTCTTCCTGGGCTCCTCCATGTTTTGGGCCTTGCCGGATCTGGTGACCCTCTTTGCCGGTAGCAATGAGCTCCCACCCCTCGCCGGCTTAGACCGAGGGGTGGGAGACGGGGACTCAGCCCCACAGTCCATCCACTACACCCCTCTCTTTCCTGGGTCAGAGAGGGGGGAAATTACTGGGTGAAAAAAACTGGTTACTCTCCTGGAGCAAACAAACCAGCACACCTTCCTCCACAGACTACAGGCTCCTAGTGGTGGCTGTATAAATCTGTATGTAGTGAGCTCCTCCTAGTGGTGGCTGTATAAATCTGTATGTAGTGAGCTCCCCCTAGTGGTGACTGTACAAATCTGTGTGTAGTGAGCTCCCCCTAGTGGTGACTGTATAAATCTGTATGTAGTAAGCACCCCTAGTGGTGACTGTATCAATCTGTATGTAGTGAGCTCCCCCTAGTGGTGAATGTATAAATCTGCATGTAGTGAGCTCCCCCTAGAGGTGGCTGTATAAATCTGTATGGTGAGCTCCCCCTAGAGGTGACTGTATAAATGTGTATGTAGTGAGCTCCCCCTAGAGGTGACTGTATAAATCTGTAGGTAGTGAGATCCCTCTAGTGGTGACTTTAAATATATGTATGCATTGAGCACCCTGTAACGCTATTGCTGATCCCTACATGGTTCCCCTTCCCCCTCCATGCAGGGACACAGGCATACTCACCGCCCCTGTTGTGTGACGCCTCTGTCATGTTCCCTGGTAACGTGCACATCGCACTTTCCGGCGCAGACCTCAGTGCGTGCGTGCGCCCCTGCTCTTAAAGAGTCAGCGCACACATAGTAAAGTGCCTCCAGTCAATAGCTGGGAGCCATTTAATAACAGAGCTCACTTGCAAGATGGCTCTCAGCCAATAGCTGGGAGGCATCTTGGTTAAAAGGAACCCTGCCCAATTGGGAGGTGCCAAGCACAACAGTAAATCATTAGGTAGTCTGGTTTTCTACTAGTGAAGTTGTCAGGTTCCCTGGTCTTTGTGCGGCCAGTCATGAACCTTATCCTCCGATCTGTGTGTGGCCATTCCCTAAATCAGTATCCGAGACCTGTGTGTCTGAACGGGTGCCTATCTGAGTACCTCGTATATCCAGACTGCTACAACCATTCTCCAAATCAGCCTTGTCTGAGACTCCGTGTCAGTAACCGTTCTACAGAGGATCCAGAAGTTAGTAGTCTGAACAAATACCTAGCGCTAATTAGTTTCGGTATACCTGACCCCTGGGGTCAGTAGCTGCAGTATCAGGCTCTGCCCAGCAGTGGTACCTGGTGGATACGTGCAGCCCAGCCTGACTCCACCATCATTAACTCCAGTGAACACTAGGTAGCTGCTTAGCTATGCCCCTCCTATGTAAGCCTGGCTTCGTGGGTCCACAAACTATGTGCACCACCTGCGCGCATAAGGGTATGTGTCCACGTTCAGGAAACGCTGCGTGTTTGACGCTGCGTGGGGCCGCAGCGTCAAACACGCAGCGTCCAGATGTTCCAGCATAGTGGAGGGGAATTTATGAAATCCCGTGTCCACTATGCGTGGAAACACGCATCCGTCGGCCCTGCGACTCCGGACATGCTGCGCGTCTTTTAAGATCGCAGAATGTCCGTGTTCCTTGCGGTGACGCTGCGCCACCACAAGGAATAACACAGGGCCCTATGCGTGGGGTGCGATGAAGCCAGATGTGTGCAATGAACACATCCGGCATCATCGCGTCCCAGAAGGGGGCGGGGCTTAGCGCCGAGCGGGTTTGCCGCTCCGATGATACCGCCGGCCATCCTGATCGTGGACACATACCCTAACACCCCCCAACCGTGACTTAAACTGTACTTAGTGAGCTCCCCCTATTAGTGATAGCTGTATAATCTGTATGTGGTGAGCTCCCTCTAGTGGTAGCTGTATAATCTGTATATGGCTGTATATGGCGAGCTCCCTCTAGCAGTGACAGTCAGGGGCGGATTATAATAGGGTCAATCTGGGCGGTAACCCAGGGCCCAGTGTGTGTGGGGGCCCTGGGCTACTGCTCAGATTGCCCGCCGCCATCAGGGCATTACTGCCCTGACTGGCATATGGGCCCGGTGGGCAGAGGGGGCCCGCATCGGGCACCGTCTCATCTGCTCACCGGGCCCCTACCGGTGCTGCGGCAGTTTCACCTATTGACGTGAGGGTGCGCGCCCACACGTCAATAGTTAACAACAGCCGCTAGCCAATTGGAGGCTGGCAGCTGAAGTCAGCCACACACGTCACTGGCGTCTGACGTCATTGTGAGGAGAACTCGTTTTTTGGGGGTTTTTTTTGAGAACGGCCGGAATGCTGGACACTATCTGGGCGCAATATGCTGGAGTCTGGACACACTGGGGCAGATTGCTGGACACACTGGGGGCAATGCTGGAGAGGAGACACTGGGGCAGATTGCTGGACACACTGGGGGCAATATGCTGGACACACTGGGGGCAGATTGCTGGACACACTGGGGCAATATGCTGGAGACACTGGGGCAGATTGCTGGACACACTGGGGGTAATATGCTGGACACACTGGGGGCAATATTAGAGACACAAGGGCAGAATGCTGGACACACTGGGGTAGATTGCTGGACACACTGGGGGCAATATGCTGGACATACTGGGGCAGATTGCTGGACACACTGGGGGTAATATGCTGGACACACTGGGGCAGATTGCTGGACACACTGGGGGCAATATTGGAGATACTGGGGCAGAATGCTGGACACACTGGGGCAATGTGCTGGACACAATGGGGCAATATGCTGGACACACTGGGGGCAATATGCTGGACACACTGGGGGCAGATTGCTGGACACACTGGGGCAGATTGCTGGACACACTAGGGCAGATTGCTGGACACACTGGGGCAGAATGCTGGACAGACTGGGGGCAATACTGGAGTCACTGGGGCAGAATGCTGGACACACTGGGGCAGATTGCTGGACACACTGGGGCAGATTGCTGGACACACTGGGGGCAATATGCTGGAGACACTGGGCAGATTGCTGGACACACTGGGGCAGATTGCTGGACAGACTGGGGGCAATATTGGAGACACTGGGGCAGAATGCTGGACACACTGGGGGCAATATGCTGGACACACTGGGGCAGATTGCTGGACACACTGGGGGCAATGCTGGACACACTGGGGCAGATTGCTGGACACACTGGGGGCAATATGCTGGACACACTGGGGGCAATATGCTGGAGACACTGGGGCAGATTGCTGGACACAGTGGGGGCAATATGCTGGACACACTGGGGGCAGGACTGGAGGCATGGGCAGAATGTAGATACGGGGCATGATTGGAGACACGGGGCAGAATGAAAGACATGGGGCAGGATTGGATCATGGGGCAGGATGGATACGATGGAGACAGATGGGGCAGGATGGGGAGATCATATGGGGCAGAATGGATACTCATGAGGGCAGAATGGGATAACATATGGCAAGAGCCAGGAATGAGATACATGGGGCCAGGATGGGGAATATTATTACCATAGGGGCTAATTAAGGGATATTATTACTGCAGTGATGTATTTATTTTATTTTTTGAGGACACTGTTTTAAATGGGGGGCTGGTCCTGTTACTGTGAAGAGTGACACTATGTCGCCTTTTTTTCTTCATGTGATGTAATGTAGAAGTTGGGAAAAATTAAGTAATGTGTTCTGCAAGCGGAGCTCGAGATAACTGTGTTATTTCCTGCAGAGACAAGTCCTGGCTGGAAGAAATGATGGCGGTCTGTGCTGGATGAAAGATGAAGGACTTCACCTAGAGACATCACTGGTGAGTCAGTGTTACCTATACAATGACACTATACACTGTATACTATATACAGAGCTCCTGTGTATAATGTCACCAGTGATCGCTGTATAACCTCTACATAGACACTGCATACTAAGTACAAATCTCCTGTGTATAATGGCACTTATGGTGATAGTATTGTGTTGTTGTTTTTTTATTACTGATCAGTATTGTAGTATTCAGTCACTATGTGGTGGTAATATGTGGTCTGTAAATGGTGTTGCGGTATTTGTCCCTTGTATGTGCTATTTGGTCACCATGTGGTGGTAATATTTGGTCCTGACATGGTATAGCGGTATTTGTTCCTTGTATGTGATATTATTCGATCACTGTGGTTGTAATATGTGGTCTGGTCATGGTGCGGTGGTATTTGTTCCTTGTATGTGATATTATTGGTCATTTTAAAAATTTTAAAATAAATCAAAATATACCTAAATTGTATTGCATATTTTAACAAATATTTAATAGGTTACAGTAGAGTAGGGCCTGGCCAAAAGTGTCTACCGTGTTATGGTGGCGGCTTACAAAATCTTTCTAACATGACCCCGTCACATGAGCCTGTCACATGACCTGGGGGGGCCCACAGTGTCTGAACAGCTCGGGGCCCTGGCTACCCTTAATCCACCCCTGGTGACAGTATAAGGGTAAGTTCACACAGGACTTTTTTGCTGCGTACTTTTGCTGCATTTATTATGCTAATTTTCAGCTGCTTATAGGTGCGTTTTTGGTGCGTTTTTTGTTGCGTATTTGGTGCATTTTTTTGGTGCGTTTTTTTCCCCTCTTTTTCCAGGCTAATGTCCTTGGATTTTCAGCAGCAAAAACGCAGCAAATAATGATACCTGCGTTTTTGCTGTGTTTTTTTCAACACCAGTTCAAGTCAATGGGTGAAAAAATGCAGCAAAGACGCTGAAAGAAGTGACATGCTCTATGTAAAAAGAACGCAGCAAAGCACAAAATACTGATCAAACAAAAACCCAATGTGTGTGCATGAGATTTCTGAAATCTCATAGGCTTTGCTGGTAGTGCAAAAAGCAGCTGAAAGTTAGCATTAAAAAAACACATCAAAAATACGCAGCAAAAAAGTCCTGTGTGGACTTACCCTTAAAGGGAACCTGTCCCCCCCCCCCCCAGTCGTTTCAAACTAAAAGAGCCACCTTGTGCAGCAGTAATGCTGCATTCTGACAAGGTGGCTCTTTTAGTTCTGGGTGCTGTAACTTGAGATATAATCAGTTTTATAATTTGTCCCAAATACCTGGTCCTCAGTCAAGTGGGCCGGCGTTTCCCCCCTGCTTCAGACAGCACACAGCTGTCACTCACATCTTCTTGGCACCGGGCGCCGCCTCCTCCTCACCACTGTTTTCAAAAGTAGCCGGCGCCTGTGCTCTTATCCCCTGCCTGGTGCAGGCACAGTGAGCGCTGGCCGTCTTTCCTCATATGCAGTCTCGGTGACTGCGCCTGCGTGGCCGCCCTGCCTGTGAATCCCAGCCCCGCAGTGACTTATGATTTATTCACATTGCGGGGCTGGGATTCACAAGCAGGGCGGCCGCGCAGGCGCAGTCAGCTGGACTGCATATGAGGAAAGACGGCCAGCGCTCACTGCGCCTGCACCAGGCAGGGGATAAGAGCGCAGGCGCCGGCTACTTTTGAATACAGCGGTGAGGAGGATGCGGCTCCCGGCGCCAAGAAGATGTGAGTGACAGCTGTGTGCTGTCTGAAGCAGGGGGGAAACGCCAGCCTACTTGACTGAGGAGCAGGTATTTCAGACAAATTATAAAACTGATTATTTCTCAAGTTACCGCACCCAGACCTAAAAGAGCCACCTTGTCAGAATGCAGCATTACTGCTGCACAAGGTGGCTCTTTTAGTTAAAAATGCCTGGGGGGGGGGTGACAGGTTCCCATTAATCTGTATGTATTGAACTGCCTCTAGTGGTGGCTGTATAAATCTGTATGTAGTGAGCTACTCCTAGAGGTGATTGTAAAAATCTGTATGTAGTGAGCTCCCCCTAGTGGTAGCTGTATAAATCTGCATGAAATGAGCTCCCTCTAGTGGTGGCTGTATAAATCCATGTGAAATGAGCTTCTCCTAGTTTTGACTATATGAATCTGTATGCAGTGAGATCCCTCTAGTGGCAGCTGTACAAATCTGTTTTCCCTAGTGGTGGCTAAATCTACTATATAATTGTCTAAGGGGTACTTCCGTCTGTCTGTCTGTCCTTCTGTCTGTCTGTCACGGATATTCATTGGTCGCGGCCTCTGTCTGTCATGGAATCCAAGTTGCTGATTGGTCGTGGCAAAACAGCCACGACCAATCAGCGACGGGCACAGTCCGGCGGAAAAATGGCCGCTCCTTCCTCCCCGCAGTCAGTGCCCGCTCCGTACTCCCCTCCAGTCTGCCCTCACACAGGGTTAATGGCAGCGGTAACGGACCGCGTTATGCCGCGGTGTAATGCACTCCGTTACCGCTGCTATTAACCCTGTGTGACCAACTTTTTACTATTCATGCTGCCTATGCAGCATGAATAGTAAAACGATCTAATGTTAAAAATAATAAAAAAAAATAAAAAATCGTTATATACTCACCGTCCGTCGGCCTCCGGATCGACAACAGGCCTTTCCCGCTCGTGACGCTCCGGTAACCGGTCCATGCTGCGGTCTCGCTACGTCATCATCTCGCGACACCGCAATGCACTCTTGAGACCGGAGCGCACGAGCAGCGTCGGTAACCGCTTCGCTTGGATCCGGGGGCTCCGGAAGGTGAGTATATAACTATTTTTTATTTTATTTCTTTTTTTAACAGGGATATGATGCCCACATTGCTATATACTACGTGGACTGGGCAATATACTACGTGGGCTGGGCAATATACTACATGGGCTGTGCTATATACTACGTGGCTGGGCAATATACTACATGGGCTGTGCTATATACTACGTGGCTGGGCAATATACTACATGGGCTGGGCAATATACTACATGAGCTGTGCTATATACTACGTGGCTGGGCAACATACTACGTGACTATACAACGTGGGCTGTGCAATATACTATGTGGACTGCGCAATATACTACGTGGGCTGTGCAATATACTATGTGGGCTGCGCAATATACAACATGGGATGCACAATATACATGGGCTGCGCAATATACAACGTGGGCTGCGCAATATACAACGTGGGCTGCGCAATATACTACGTGGGCTGCGCAATGTACAATGTGGGCTGCGCAATGTACAACGTGGGCTGCGCAATGTACAACGTGGGCTGCGCAATGTACAACGTGGGCTGCGCAATGTACAACATGGGCTGCGCAATATACTAAGTGGGCTGCGCAATATACTATGTGGGCTACGCAATATACAACATGGGCTGCACAATATACGTGGGCTGCGCAATATACAACGTGGGCTGCGCAATATACTACGTGGGCTGCGCAATGTACAACGTGGGCTGCGCAATATACTACATGGGCTGCGCAATATACTAAGTGGGCTGCGCAATATACTATGTGGGCTGCGCAATATACAACATGGGCTGCACAATATACGTGGGCTGCGCAATATACAACGTGGGCTGCGCAATATACTACGTGGGCTGCGCAATGTACAACGTGGGCTGCGCAATGTACAACGTGGGCTGCGCAATGTACAACGTGGGCTGCGCAATGTACAACGTGGGCTGCGCAATGTACAATGTGGGCTGCGCAATATACTACGTGGGCTGCGCAATATACTACGTGGGCTGCGCAATATACTATGTGGGCTGCGCAATATACAACATGGGCTGCACAATATACGTGGGCTGCGCAATATACAATTTGGGCTGCGCAATATACAACGTGGGCTGCGCAATATACAACGTGGGCTGCGCAATGTACAACGTGGGCTGCGCAATGTACAACGTGGGCTGCGCAATGTACAACGTGGGCTGCGCAATGTACAACGTGGGCTGCGCAATATACTACGTGGGCTGCGCAATATACTACGTGGGCTGCGCAATATACTATGTGGGCTGCGCAATATACAACATGGGCTGCACAATATACGTGGGCTGCGCAATATACAACGTGGGCTGCGCAATATACAACGTGGGCTGCGCAATATACTACGTGGGCTGCGCAATGTACAACGTGGGCTGCGCAATGTACAACGTGGGCTGCGCAATATACTACATGGGCTGCGCAATATACTAAGTGGGCTGCGCAATATACTACGTGGGCTGCGCAATATACTATGTGGGCTGCGCAATATACAACATGGGCTGCACAATATACATGGGCTGCGCAATATACAACGTGGGCTGCACAATATACAACGTGGGCTGCGCAATATACTACGTGGGCTGCGCAATGTACAATGTGGGCTGCGCAATGTACAACGTGGGCTGCGCAATGTACAACATGGGCTGCGCAATATACTAAGTAGGCTGCGCAATATACTAAGTGGGCTGCGCAATATACAACATGGGCTGCACAATATACGTGGGCTGCGCAATATACTACGTGGGCTGCGCAATATACTACGTGGGCTGCGCAATATACTACGTGGGCTGCGCAATATACTACGTGGGCTGCGCAATGTACAACGTGGGCTGCGCAATGTACAACGTGGGCTGCGCAATATACTACGTGGGCTGCGCAATATACTACGTGGGCTGCGCAATATACTATGTGGGCTGCGCAATATACAACATGGGCTGCACAATATACGTGGGCTGCGCAATATACAACGTGGGCTGCGCAATATACAACGTGGGCTGCGCAATATACTACGTGGGCTGCGCAATGTACAACGTGGGCTGCGCAATGTACAACGTGGGCTGCGCAATATACTACATGGGCTGCGCAATATACTAAGTGGGCTGCGCAATATACTACGTGGGCTGCGCAATATACTATGTGGGCTGCGCAATATACAACATGGGCTGCACAATATACATGGGCTGCGCAATATACAACGTGGGCTGCACAATATACAACGTGGGCTGCGCAATATACTACGTGGGCTGCGCAATGTACAATGTGGGCTGCGCAATGTACAACGTGGGCTGCGCAATGTACAACATGGGCTGCGCAATATACTAAGTAGGCTGCGCAATATACTAAGTGGGCTGCGCAATATACAACATGGGCTGCACAATATACGTGGGCTGCGCAATATACTACGTGGGCTGCGCAATATACTACGTGGGCTGCGCAATATACTACGTGGGCTGCGCAATATACTACGTGGGCTGCGCAATGTACTATGTGGGCTGCGCAATGTACAACGTGGACTGCACAATGTACTACGTGGGCTACGCAATGTACAACGTGGGTGGCGCAATGTACTACGTGGGCTGCGCAATATACAACGTGGGCTGCGCAATGTACTACGTGGGCTGCGCAATGTACTACATGGGCTGCGCAATATACTATGTGGGCTGCGCAATATACTACGTGGGCTGCGCAATTTACAACATGGGCTGTGCAATGTACAACGTGGGCTTTTCAATGTACTACGTGGGCTGCGCAATATACAACGTGGGCTGCGCAATGTACTGCGTGGGCTGCGCAATGTACTACGTGGGCTGCCCAATATACAACGTGGGCTGCGCAATATACTATGTGGGCTGCGCAATGTACTGCGTGGGCTGCGCAATGTACTGCGTTGGCTGCGCAATGTACTGCGTGGGCTGCGCAATGTACTGCGTGGCACGACGTCATCACACCCTTGGACCGGAAGCTGCCTCCTGAACCGAACATAGGTGACAGAACTACAAGGGGCCCCTCGGAAGGTGAGTATATGTTTATTTTTTATTTTTTAACCTGTGACATACGTGGCTGGGCAATATACTACGTGGCTGGGCAATATACTACGTGGCTCTGTGCTGTATACTACGTGGCTCTGTGCTGTATACTACGTCACTGGGCAATATACTACATGGCTCTGTGCTGTATACTACGTCACTGGGCAATATACTACGTGGCTCTGTGCTGTATACTACGTCACTGGGCAATATACTATGTCACTGGGCAATATACTGCGTAACTGGGCAATATACTACTTGGCTGGGCAATATACTACTTGGCTGGGCAATATACTACGTCACTGGGCAATATACTACGTAAGTGGGCAATATACTACGTGGCTGTGCAATATGCTACATCACTGGGCAATATACTACGTCACTGGGCAATATACTACGTAACTGGGCAATATACTACGTCACTGGGCAATATACTACGTCACTGGGCAATATACTACATGGACATGCATATTCTAGAATATCCGATGCGTTAGAATCGGGCCAGCATCTAGTCTATATATATAATTGTCTAAGGGGTACTTCCGTCTTTCTATCGGCAACTTCCGTCACGGATATTCATTAGCTGATTGGTCTCGCCAGCTGCGTTAGAATCGGGCCACCATCTAGTAAATCTATATGTAGTGAGCTCTCCCTAGTGATGGCTGTAAAAATCTTTATGAAAAGTGTTCCCCCTAGTGATTGCTGAATACATCTGTATGTAGTGAGCTCCCTCTAGTGGTGACTGTATAAATCTGTATATAGTGAGCTCCCCCTAGTGGTGGCTGTATAAATCTGTATGCAGTGAGCCCCCCTAGTGGTGGCTGTATAAATCTGTATGTAGTGAGTTCACTCTAGTAGTGGCTGTATAAATCTGTATGCAGTGAGCTCCCCCTAGTGGTGGGTGTATAATCTGTATGTAGTGAGCCCCCCTAGTGGTAACTGTATTAATCTGTATGAAGTGAGCTCCCTCTAGTGGTGGCTGTATAAATCTTTATAGTCCATGTTTGCTGTTAAATCTACATTATGTTCGGTCTGGATTCTGCCTTATCGGGAGGATTCAGTAGCTTTGCAATGACTCTCTTAGGGAGGAATCATCACCAAGATTTATATTTATCAATGCAAATATGAATTTCATATTTCCATGTGATATTGAATTTTCCTCCGTGATTAATGATCGCTAGCGCTCTGATCCATGTCGTAGATGGTTGTCCAGTATTCGCGCTCTTGTGATCGATCTGATCCATGTCATAGATGGTTGTCCAGTATTCGCGCTCTTGTGATCGATCTGAATCTTGTCGTAGATGGTTGTCCAGTATTCGCACTCTTGTGATCGATCTGAATCGTGTCGTAGATGGTTGTCCAGTATTCGCACTCTTGTGATCGATCTGATCTGTGTCATAGATGGTTGTCCAGTATTCGCGCTCTTGTGATCGATCTGATCCATGTCGTAGATGGTTGTCCAGTATTCGCGCCCTTTTGAGCGATCTGATCCATGTCGTAGATGGTTGTCCAGTATTTGCGCTCTTGTGATCGATCTGATCCGTGTCGTAGATGGTTGTCCAGTATTCACACTCTTGTGAGCGATCTAATCCATGTTGTAGATGGTTGTCCAGTATTCACACTCTTGTGATCGATCTGATCCGTGTTGTAGATGGTTGTCCAGTATTCACACTCTTGTGATCGATCTGATCCATGTCGTAGATGGTTGTCCAGTATTCACACTCTTGTGAGCGATCTGATCTGTGCTGTTGATGGTTGTCCAGTATTCGCACTCTTGTGGGCGATCTGATCCGTGTCGTAGATGGTTGTCCAGTATTCGCGCCCTTGTGAGCGATCTGATCCATGTCATAGATGGTTGTCCAGTATTCACGCCCTTTTGATCGATCTGATCCATGTCGTAGATGGTTGTCCAGTATTCACACTCTTGTGAGTGATCTGATCCGTGTCGCAGATGGTTGTCCAGTATTCACACTTGTGTGAGCGATCTGATCCATGTCGTAGATGGTTGTCCAGTATTCACACTCTTGTGAGCGATCTGATCCGTGTCGTAGATGGTTGTCCAGTATTCACACTCTTGTGAGCGATCTAATCCATGTTGTAGATGGTTGTCCAGTATTCGCGCTCTTGTGATCTATCTGATCTGTGTCGTAGATTCTGTGTCCAGTATTCGCACTCTTGTGAGCGATCTGATCCATGTTGTAGATGGTTGTCCAGTATTCGCGCTCTTGTGAGCGATCTGATCCATATCGTAGATGGTTGTCCAGTATTCGCGCCCTTGTGATCGATCTGATCCGTGTCATAGATGGTTGTCCAGTATTCGCACTCTTGTGAGCGATCTGATCCGTGTCGTAGATGGTTGTCCAGTATTCGTGCTCTTGTGAGAGATCTGATGCGTGTCGTAGATGGTTGTCCAGTATTCACGCTCTTGTGAGCGATCTGATCTGTGTCGTAGATGGTTGTCCAATATTCGCGCTCTTGTGAGTGATCTGATCCATGTGGTAGATGGTTGTCCAGTATTCGCGCTCTTGTGAGCGATCTGATCCATGTTGTAGATGATTGTCCAGTATTCGCGCTCTTGTGAGCGATCTGATCCATGCTGTAGATGGTTGTCCAGTATTCACACTCTTGTGAGCGATCTGATCCATGTTGTAGATGGTTGTCCAGTATTTGCACTCTTGTGTTTGATCTGATCTATGTCATAGATGGTTGTCCAGTATTCGCGCCCTTGTGATCGATCTGATCCGTGTCATAGATGGTTGTCCAGTATGCGCACTCTTGTGAGCGATCTGATCCATGTTGTAGATGGTTGTCCAGTATTCGCACTCTTGTGAGCGATCTGATCCATGTTGTAGATGGTTGTCCAGTATTCACACTCTTGTGAGCGATCTGATCTATGTCGTAGATGGTTGTCCAGTATTTGCGCTCTTGTGATCGATGTGATCCATGTCATAGATGGTTGTCCAGTATTCGCACTCTTGTGAGCGATCTGATCCATGTTGTAGATGGTTGTCCAGTATTCACACTCTTGTGAGCGATCTGATCTATGTCGTAGATGGTTGTCCAGTATTTGCGCTCTTGTGATCGATGTGATCCATGTCATAGATGGTTGTCCAGTATTCGCACTCTTGTGAGCGATCTGATCCGTGTCGTAGATGGTTGTCCAGTATTTGTGCTCTTGTGAGCGATCTGATCCGTGTCGTAGATAGTTGTCCAGTATTCGCGCTGTTGTGAGCGATCTGATCCATGTCGTAGATGGTTGTCCAGTATTCGCGCTCTTGTGAGCGATCTGATCCATGTGGTAGATGGTTGTCCAGTATTCGCGCTCTTGTGAGCGATCTGATCCATGTTGTAGATGGTTGTCCAGTATTAGCGCTCCTGTGAGCGATCTGATCCATGCCGCAGATGGTTGTCCAGTATTCTCGCTCTTGTGAGCGATCTGATCCATGTTGTCGATGGTTGTCCAGTATTTGCGCTCTTGTGATCGATCTGATCCATGTCGTAGATGGTTGTCCAGTATTCGCACCCTTGTGATGGATCTGATCCGTGTCATAGATGGTTGTCCAGTATTCGCACTCTTGTGAGCGATCTGATCCATGTTGTAGATGGTTGTCCAGTATTCGCACTCTTGTGAGCGATCTGATCCATGTTGTAGATGGTTGTCCAGTATTCACACTCTTGTGAGTGATCTGATCCATGTCGTAGATGGTTGTCCAGTATTTGCGCTCTTGTGATCAATCTGATCCGTGTCATAGATGGTTGTCCAGTATTCGCCCTTGCGAGGCGGACCAGTGGGAAGCTGCAGTGTAAACTACGAGGGCCGCCTGCCCCACTCACCACCTGCTGTATGAAAGGAGACGTATTTTGGATTCCGAGAGACGTTGCAGCTCGTACCAAGTGCATTGTTCTCGCTGTCGCTTCCCCCCACAATGCTGGTAGATTGGTAGCGGCTGAGCACTGTGCAGTTTGCTGTCTCTATGTGAGCTGCTTGCTCTCTATGCTGCATGTAAGGAGCTGGGGCTTTGTCTGGGTCTTGGATGCAATAACCGTCTCATGCTCCATGCAAGCGCATCCCTGACGGACGGACGGGAGGGCGAATATCTGCAACCCTGCGACCACTGCTGTGCAATATCTATGAGTCTGTCAAGACCCCTGAGTGATCTGATTGAGGATCTGGTGCCTTAAGAGCCAGGATCCTTGTGAGCGGCTCTGCGGTACACACAAAGGATGCACTGAGCAGATGTGAATCGCTCTCTGTTCCCAGAGCAGGAAGGATTAAGGAATGAATGAGAGGCAGAGATCAGTGGAGAGAATGAAGCCGCTCTTCCTTCCACAATGAGGTATGGTCCATACATTTCATCCCTCCACTTCCAGACACCCCATGATGTCTGTAATGCTTGCTGAGAGCCTGAGGTTCCTCTCCTTTCTTCACCTGCATCACATTGGTACCCACTGATACAGGAGAGGAGAGGTGCCATAGAAGTCTTCCTCCCCCCATAACTTTAGCTTTAGTTTTGCATCACTTGATTGTAGATATGAGCCCTGGGCATCTAAATGAGCCACTTAGCACCTGCAATCATCTGCCATCCTGCTATATAGGCTGTTCTGCAATCACCGTCAATACCCAACCTTTAGGCGCTGATTGGGGGCAGCAGTGTTTTCCAGTTGTGTTTTTGGGGGCTCATATTGTTTGCATTGTTGTGACCAGATGATTGTGATGGGTTGCTCTGACTTTGGCGGATTGGCATCAGTTGATGAGGTTGGCACGGTCTCATCCAACAGGTCTAGACATTAGGAGACCAGTAAGGCTCTGTTGTATCTGGTCTCATGATCTTCTACCTGGAGAGAGCAGGTCTCTGTGGCTTCTGGACTCTGCTGCAGGCATAGACTTTATCTGCAGAGGGGCCCTTGGATGCTCATTGTGCTGAGATTGTGCAGCAGGACTCATAAATGCAAACTGCTTCCAGGGCTTTCTGCAGCAGGAGAAGACCTTATTGCCCTCATGTCTTAGTTCCACCTGTGACAATTTGCAGCCCATGGATTTTTTCATGTAAAGCAATCCTGGGAGGTCACATAATAAATGCTGAGGTATGAGCCCATGTCTGGCCCCCCACTTTGTGTGGTGCATCTGTAGATGATATTACAGAAAGTTACAATTGGGAATTGCACGCTTCCTGTGAGGGCAACTGGGGTGGGTGCCTCCATTCTGAAAGCCTGAATGTGAAGCTCCGTGACCCCCGATCTAATGAGGCTTCCAACATTTAGTGCAATCACAATGAGCAACTGCGGAGCCAAGAGAGACGGCACAGATCATACTGGAAGCCTCCAATACAACATTGTGGCCCTAATGTAGGATTTAATGTCTTCAGAGACCCCAGTAATGGCAAAGAAAGGGTAACAATTTGGAGCAAAGTTGGGAACAGATTTCCAACAACTTACATAACATAAATGGAAGAAGCCAAACAACTGCAGGAGCCGACGGCAATGGAGCTGACGGCAATGGAGCTGACGGCAATGGAGCTGACAACCCAGATTATCGCTGCTGCATTGCACATAGAGAAAAAAACTTTTGTCAAAATCACATCTCTTTAGTTGAGGCCTTTGTAAGGGCTGGATAGACTTTGGAGTGGGACAGGGGCTGTTTCCCTTAGGGCCAGACCTGGGAATTCGAGGCTGCATATGACAGTGATAGAGCCGTAACCATCCGGCAGATATAGATGTACAGATGTCAGGTCACTTCTCCAAGATCAGGTCACTTCTCCAAGATCAGGTCACACTTATAAATGTAAGAGCTCGGCTGCCTTCAGTGAACGCTCAGGCATGTTACGTAGATGAGTTTATACATTATATCGGATTGAAACTTCTGAGCTATGAAGTATAAGAAATGGTGGAAATGTGGGATTTTGTAACTTTGTGTTACAAGGTGTCACGTCCAGATGTTACTTTATCAGTAAATGTTCTATTTGTAAATAAATAGATACATTTGTGCTTCCTGATTATTTCCTGAGCTTTATTTCCCCGTGAACATCGGATCGCTTGTATTGGTTTTGTGCCGCTAAGTAGTCGCCTGATAGAGTCGGTGTCATCGTGTCGATTTGGTCCGTAGAGTCCAGTCCGGATTATCGTCTCGATTTCAGCCGGCTATTCTCGGTAATGTGGTAAATGCACAATGTGTCCTGGGTGTTATACCGGGGGCGGTGCGACACTGGCTTATGCCGCTCACAGGAATGATTCGGTGATGAGGACGGAAATATCATCACCTACATCTTCTAAGCTATAGCAACACCCAGAGCTGAAAGTGCAAGTTATGGCATCAGATATCTAATCCCCATCTATGGCGTCAGGTATCTAATCCCCATCTATGGCGTCAGATATCTAACCAACATCTATGGCGTCAGATATCTAACCAACATCTATGGCGTCAGGCATCTAACCCCCATCTATGGCATCAGGCATGTAACCCCCACAGGACTGCCACTAGAAATTTCGGGGTCCCATACTGGCAAAATTTTCGGGGCCCCCTTGAGACTCCACCCAGGCTCCACCCCAGCCCCGCCTCCATGCTCCACCCCTCGAACTGGCCACAGTCCCACCGCTCTCTCTTGGAAAATCTCCACTTCTCACCTATCACACATTGACAGTTCTCATCACCAGATCACACATAAAGCCGGCAGCTTTTGTTTTGGCCAAAAGATTTTTTAAGCCACCAAAATGACAAGGTAGACACTTTTGGCCAGGCCCTACTCTACTGTAACCTATTAAATATTTGTTAAAATATGCAATACAATCTAGGTTTATTTTTATTTATTTTTCAATTTTTAAAATGACCTATAATACCACATACAAGGAACAAATACCACAGCACCATGACCAGACACCATATTACCACCACAGTGACCGAATAATATCAAATACAAGGAACAAATACCACAACACCATGACCAGACCACATATTACCACCACATAGTCACTGAATACTACAATACTGATCAGTAATAAAAAACACCCCACAATACTATCACCATAAGTGCCAGTATTCACAGGAGATCTGTACTTAGTATGCAGTGTCTGTGTACAGGTAATACAGTGATCACCGGTGATATTATACACAGGAGCTCTGTATATAGTGTACAGTGTAGTGTCAGTGTATAGGTAACACACTGACTCACCAGTGACGTCTCTAGGTGAAGTCCTTCATCTTTCATCCAGAACAGATCGTCATCACTTCATCCAGCCAGGACTCGTTTCTGCAGGGAATAGCACAGTTATCTCGAGTTCCGCTTGCAGAACACATTACTTAATTTTCACAACTTCTACATTACACCACATGAAGAAGGCAACATAGTATCACTCTACACAGTAACAGGACAGCCCCCCATTTAAAACAGTATACCAAAAAATAAAATAAATACATCACTGCAGTAATCATATCCCTTAATTAGCCCCTATGATAATAATATTCGCTATCTCATGTGTGTCATGTGTCTCATTCCTGGCGTCAGCCATATGTTCTCCCATCCTGCCCTAATGAGTATCCATTCTGCCCCATATGATCTCCCCATCCTGCCCCATCTGTCTCCATCGTATCCATCCTGCCCCATCTGTCTCCAATCCTGCCCCCAGTGTCTCCAATCATGCCCGTATCACCATTCTGCCCCGTCTCCAATCACGCCCCCATGTCTGCAATCATGCCCCCTGCGTCTCCATTCTGCCCCATCTGTTTCCAATCCTGCCCCATCTGTTTCCAATCCTGCACCATCTGTCTCCAGTCATGCCCCAGTGTCTCCAGTCATGCCGCCATGTTTTTCATCCTGCCCCCTGTCTCCAATCATGCCCCGTATCTCCATTCTGCCCCTGTGTCCAGCTTTCTGCCCCTGTGTCCAGCTTTCTGCCCCTGTGTCCAGCTTTCTGCCCCTGTGTCCAGCTTTCTGCCCCAGTGTCCAGCTTTCTGCCCCAGTGTCCAGCATTCTGCCCCCGTGTCCAGCATTCTGCCCCCGTGTCCAGCATTCTGCCCCCGTGTCCAGCATTCTGCCCCGTGTCCAGCATACTGCCCCCGTGTCCAGCATACTGCCCCCGTGTCCAGCATTCTGCCCCCGTGTTCAGCATACTGCCCCCGTGTCCAGCATACTGCCCCCGTGTCCAGCATTCTGCCCCCGTGTCCAGCATTCTGCCCCCGTGTCCAGCATACTGCCCCCGTGTCCAGCATACTGCCCCCATGTCCAGCATACTGCCCCTGTGTCCAGCATACTGCCCCTGTGTCCAGCATACTGCCCCTGTGTCTAGCATCTCCTCTGCCCCAGCGTGTCCAGCATCTCCTCTGCCCCAGCGTGTCCAGCATCTCCTCTGCCCCAGCGTGTCCAGCATTCTGCCCCTGTGTCCAGCATTCTGCCCCTGTGTCCAGCATCTCCTCTGCCCCTGTGTCAGCTTTCTGCCCCTTTGTCCAGCATTCTGCCCCTGTGTCCAGCATCTCCTCTGCCCCAGTGTGTCCAGCATACTGCCCCCGTGTCCAGCATTCTGCCCCCGTGTCCAGCATTCTGCCCCCGTGTCCAGCATACTGCCCCAGGCCCCCTCCTTCCCCCCCCTGGATCGCCGCTACCAAAGAAAAAAATAAAAAACTTCTTACCTGGCCGTGTGCTCCTCCTGCGGCGGGCGAAGCTCACTTCCTCCACGCAGGTGAAGGACACACTCGCCGGCGGCTGACGATGACGTCAGACGCTGGCGAAGTGCGACTGCGCACTGAGGCCGCTCAAGTCTGCTGCCAGCCTCCGACTGGCTGGCGGCGGCTGTTAACTATTGACGTGCGGGCACGGGTCCGCACGTCGATAGTGTGCCGCAGCACCTGCAGGGGGGGCCTGGTGAGCAGATTAGCCGGGGCCTGATGCGGGCCCCCTCTGCCCACCGGGCCCCATACGCCAGTCATGGCTGTAATGCCCTGATGGCGGCCCTGAACCCCCATCTATGGTGTCCGGTATCTAACCCCCATCTATGGTGTCAGGCATCTAACCCCCATCTATGGCGTCAGGCATCTAACCGTCATCTATGGCATCAGGTATCTAGCTCCATCTATGGCGTCAGGCATCTAACCTCCATCTATGGCGTCAGGCATCTAACCCCCATCTATGGCGTCAGGCATCTAACCTCCATCTATGGCGTCAGGCATCTAACCCCCATCTATGGCGTCAGGCATCTAACCCCCATCTATGGCATCAGGCATCTAACCCCCATCTATGGCGTCAGGCATCTAACCCTCATCTATGGCGTCAGGCATCTAACCCCCATCTATGGTGTCAGGTATCTAACCCCATCTATGGTGTCAGGCATCTAACCCCCATCTATGGCGTCAGGTATCTAACCCCATCTATGGCGTCAGGCATCTAACCTCCATCTATGGTGTCAGGCATCTAACCCCCATCTATGGCGTCAGGCATCTAACCCCCATCTATGGCGTCAGGCATCTAACCCCCATCTATGGCATCAGGTATCTAACCCCATCTATGGTGTCAGGCATCTAACCCCCATCTATGGCGTCAGGTATCTAACCCCATCTATGGCTTCAGGCATCTAACCTCCATCTATGGTGTCAGGTATCTAACCCCCATCTATGGCGTCAGGCATCTAACCCCCATCTATGGTGTCAGGCATCTAACCCCCATCAGATACATTCTCCGCACTCTGACTCTTGTCATCTGCAGGTTCATATTTCTTTCTCTGGATGGTCTGGAGCAATCCTGGTGCTTCTCATTGACCTTCACTGTGGTGACATTATGTCAGCAATCAAGAAACATTACATCCCCTCAATGCGCCGTGATCTCAGGGAAGAGATGGACTCGGACACAGCCATTTCCTTGATAGTTTGTTTGATGTTTCATCTCGTTTAAGACGCCGGTAAATCAGCTTGTATTAGATTTGGAGAAATCTGTTGAGGTGTTAAAGAAAACAGTTGGCGCAGCCCCGGGGAATGATGGACGGGGGAGCAGCGGGTGACATTTCTCATCCTGATAACCATTGCTGGGTGGCAGGGTTTTAACTAGCAGAGATGCATCTTCTTGGCCTGGGCTTGGAGCCATCTCCAGGCACAGAACATCTATTCTGCAGCTGCTTTAAGGCCAGTCAGTGTCTGACCAGTGAAGAGCAGAGATGTTGGTCATGTTGGATATTTTGGCCCATGTTTGCGAGCAGGAAAATAGTTGTCTGTGCATAATTACTTAGGACCACCTGTCCTTTCAGGGAACTTTTCAGGATAAGCCATAATGTGTGTACATGAGGAATAACACTATATTTGGCTGTTATATGACTAGTATCCTTAAGTTCTTTTTCTCTGCAGGCTCTTTGTCAATTTCTCATTTGTCTCTGAGCTAGTTGGGGGAGATTAGCTCATATGATGTCTGCCATACACAGCACACTCAGACATGAGGGATTCCTGCACACTAAGTAGCATGAAATCAGAAGCAGCAGCATAGAGAACATTATAAAGAGCATTATAGAGCAGTGTAGATGTAAGTCCTGCTCTATGATGAGATAAAACACTCACCCAGAATGGAATCATAGAGGATTATAGTCATCAGTACTGAGCAGTATAGTTGTGAAACCAACACTGGGGTGAGATAAAACACTTAACAGAAAGTCTGCAGTAGGGAGGATGTTATACATCAGCAGTACTGAGCAGTGGAGATGTAAGTCCTGCTCTGTGATGAGATAAAACACCCACTAGAATAGTATCATAGAGGATTTTAGTCATCAGTACTGAGCAGTATAGTTGTGAAACCAACACTGGGGTGAGATAAAATACTTAACAGAAAGTCCCTGCAGTAGGGAGGATGTTATACATCAGAACTGAGCAGTGTACCTGTGGAATCCAGCTTTGGTGTGAGATAAAACACTTACTAAAAAGCTGCAGCACAATCTGCATATCTTTCTCCTTCCTTTTCAAGCCTCTCCTTTACATTGACTTACATATTCAGCTGTAATCCGCTGCCTCAGTGACGATCTGTCTTGTCTTCAGCTGTAGTGAATGATGAGTTCAGGAAGTTGTGGAGAGAAGTGGCTCATAAGTGGAGAAAGAAGCAAATTTATCTGATAAGACGTATTACAAAGTTTCTTAAATTCACTTGTATTATTGCAAAGTTTGTTCTAGCAGCAGCGACCATGTAATATTGCGATATTCTCCATTCTTCTTATGATGGTAGTGTAATATTGGCTTTATAGTATTTGGGATGTGTAAATAGTGAAATGAATAACCTGCCATAGGTTCATATTAAACAGTATGATGCTTGAACTATAGGGGTTATGTCGGATTAGAAAATCATGGCTGCTTTCTTCCCGAGAACAGCGCCACGACTGTCCACAGGTTGTGTGCGGTATTGCAGTACAGGCTTATTGAAGTAAACAGGACTGAGCTGCAGTTTCAGAAACAACCCCCGGATTTCTGATTCTGTTCTTGGAAGAAAGCAGCCATCTTTATCTAATTCGGGACACCCCCTCGGCTTTCTGAAGAGTGTAGGACGTGTTGGAGCGCTGTCCTCTCAGTCTCATCCCCACATCTCGTCTCTCCCATGACCGGGTTCTGTGAGCCGCCCCATCGTTTTGGATTGCTCTCTGTAATAATAATTTCAGCGTCCACCGCACATCTCACAATGCAATCTTATGATCTTATGATTTAGCTGTAATTTTCTCTAAATGGTACTAATTAGGCAGGAAGAAACAAGCCATTTCTTCGTGATGGTGCCAACGTGACCCTTCGGAAGTTCTTCATATATTATTTAAAGTGAACGCTCTGCACCAACCATTGAGATTAATGAGCCGATCCTCCGGAGATTATTACAATCTAACCACTAATATGTTTGATGCGAGTGCTCGGCATAAATCCGCCGCCGTGATATCGGATCTGTGCCTCCTGCGTTACTGTCGCACTCTGGTCACTAATAATCACGTAACACGTTTCCTCTGTTCTTGCCGCTGACAACATACAGTATGTGTCACATATAGGGAAAAAGTAATGGCCCCCTGAGGTGTAATAACCCTGAGACCACCTCGGTGATCGCTGCTCAATATTTCCTACAAATTGACATCTTTTTTGAGCGTTGAGCTGAACTTGATCTCGATTTGGATTAATTGCTACAAAGGTTTGACAGAACGTCCAGAAGTTCTACGAGAAATCATCGCTACAATGTATCAGGCTGGAAAAAGTTCCTAAGTTATTCTAAGTCTTTCAGATTCTTCCGAACCCCGGAAAGTGACATTATCTACAGATACACAAGGCTTTATAAAAGGGGACGGTTTCCAGGAGTTTATGGTCTGCCGAGATTTCATCAGAGGTGTAAAGGCGACGCGAGGACCTCAAAGGAGAAGACGAAGGAAGTGACCGAGCAAAGAGGGGATTCATTGGAAAGTAGCAAGGAGGAAACTCCCTGCCGTCCAAGAGTAGCATCGCCGCTTCACCGGGGTGATATGATCTGATGAGGGTGGAATAGGAGACTACAATCCCCACCGGCCTCACATGCTGGTGGTTGTAGTGCCGGACCCGGCCCTCACATGCTGGTGGTTATTGTGCCGGACCCGGCCCTCACGTGGTGGTTGTAGTGCCGGACCCAGCCCTCACATGGTGATGGTTGTAGTGCCGGACCCGGCCCTCACATGGTGGTGGTTGTAGTGCCGGACCCGGCCCTCACATGTTGGTGGTTGTAGTGCCGGACCCGGCCCTCACATATTGGTGGTTGTAGTGCCGGACCCGGCCCTCACATGCTGGTGGTTGTAGTGCCGGACTCGGCCCTCACATGTTGGTGGTTGTAGTGCCGGACCCCACCCTCACATGCTGGTGGTTGTAGTGCCGGACCCGGCCCTCACATGTTGGTGGTTGTAGTGCCGGACCCGGCCCTCACATGGTGGTTGTAGTGGCGGACCTGGCCCTCACATGGTGGTTGTAGTGCGGACCTGGCCCAAACATGGTGGTGGTTGTAGTTCCGGACCCGGCCCTCACATGCTGGTGGTTGTAGTGCCGGACCCGGACCTCACATGCTGGTGGTTGTAGTTCCGAACCCGGCCCTCACATGTTGGTGGTTGTAGTGCCGGACCCAGCCCTCACATGCTGGTGGTTGTAGTGCTGGACCTAGCCCTCACATGCTGGTGGTTGTAGTTCCGGACCCGGCCCTCACATGCTGGTGGTTGTAGTGGCGGACCCGGCCCTCACATGCTGATGCTTGTAGTGCCGGACCCAGCCCTCACATGCTGGTAGTTGTAGTGGCGGACCTGGCCCTCACATGCTGGTGGTTATAGTGGCAGACCCAGCCTTCACATGCTGGTGGTTGTAGTGCTGGACCCGGCCCTCACATGCTGGTGGTTGTAGTTCCGGACCCGGCCCTCACATGTTGGTGGTTGTAGTGCCGGACCCAGCCCTCACATGCTGGTGGCTGTAGTGCCGGACCTAGCCCTAACATGCTGGTGGTTGTAGTTCCGGACCTGGCCCTCACATGCTGGTGGTTGTAGTGGCGGACCCGGCCCTTACATGATGGTGGTTGTAGTGCTGGACCCGGCCCTCACATGCTGGTGGTTGTAGTACCGGACCCGGCCCTCACATGCTGGTGATTGTAGTGGCGGACCCGGCCCTCACATATTGGTGGTTGTAGTGCCGGACCCGGCCCTCACATGCTGGTGGTTGTAGTGCCGGACTCGGCCCTCACATGTTGGTGGTTGTAGTGCCGGACCCAGCCCTCACATGCTGGTGGTTGTAGTGCCGGACCCCACCCTCACATGCTGGTGGTTGTAGTGCCGGACCCGGCCCTCACATGTTGGTAGTTGTAGTGCCGGACCCAGCCCTCACATGTTGGTGGTTGTAGTGCCGGACCCGGCCCTCACATGGTGGTTGTAGTGGCGGACCTGGCCCTCACATGGTGGTTGTAGTGCGGACCTGGCCCAAACATGGTGGTGGTTGTAGTTCCGGCCCCGGCCCTCACATGCTGGTGGTTGTAGTGCCGGACTCGGCCCTCACATGTTGGTGGTTGTAGTGCCGGACCCAGTCCTCACATGCTGGTGGTTGTAGTGCCGGACCCCACCCTCACATGCTGGTGGTTGTAGTGCCGGACCCGGCCCTCACATGTTGGTGGTTGTAGTGCCGGACCCGGCCCTCACATGGTGGTTGTAGTGGCGGACCTGGCCCTCACATGGTGGTTGTAGTGCGGACCTGGCCCAAACATGGTGGTGGTTGTAGTTCCGGACCCGGCCCTCACATGCTGGTGGTTGTAGTGACGGACCCGGCCCTCACATGCTGGTGGTTGTAGTTCCGAACCCGGCCCTCACATGTTGGTGGTTGTAGTGCCGGACCCAGCCCTCACATGCTGGTGGTTGTAGTGCTGGACCTAGCCCTCACATGCTGGTGGTTGTAGTTCCGGACCCGGCCCTCACATGCTGGTGGTTGTAGTGGCGGACCCGGCCCTCACATGCTGATGCTTGTAGTGCCGGACCCAGCCCTCACATGCTGGTAGTTGTAGTGGCGGACCTGGCCCTCACATGCTGGTGGTTATAGTGGCAGACCCAGCCTTCACATGCTGGTGGTTGTAGTGCTGGACCCGGCCCTCACATGCTGGTGGTTGTAGTTCCGGACCCGGCCCTCACATGTTGGTGGTTGTAGTGCCAGACCCAGCCCTCACATGCTGGTGGCTGTAGTGCCGGACCTAGCCCTAACATGCTGGTGGTTGTAGTTCCGGACCTGGCCCTCACATGCTGGTGGTTGTAGTGGCGGACCCGGCCCTCACATGATGGTGGTTGTAGTGCTGGACCCGGCCCTCACATGCTGGTGGTTGTAGTACCGGACCCGGCCCTCACATGCTGGTGATTGTAGTGGCGGACCCGGCCCTCACATGCTGGTGGTTATAGTGGCGGACCCGGCCCTCACATGCTGGTGGTTGTAGAGCCGACCCCGGCCCTCACATGCTGGGGGTTGTAGTGCCGGACCCGGCCCTCACATGCTGGTGGTTGTAGTGCCGGACCCGGCCCTCACATGATGGTGGTTGTAGTGCCGGACCTGGCCCTCACATGCTGGTGATTGTAGTGGCGGACCCGGCCCTCACTTGCTGGTGGTTGTAGTGCTGACCCCGGCCCTCACATGCTGGGGGTTGTAGTGCCGGACCCGGCCCTCACATGCTGGTGGTTGTAGTGCCGGACCCGGCCCTCACATGATGGTGGTTGTAGTGCCGGACCCGGCCCTCACATGCTGGTGATTGTAGTGGCGGACCCGGCCCTCACATGCTGGTGGTTATAGTGGCGGACCCGGCCCTCACTTGCTGGTGGTTGTAGTGCCGACCCCGGCCCTCACATGCTGGGGGTTGTAGTGCCGGACCCGGCCCTCACATGCTGGGGGTTGTAGTGCCGGACCCGGCCCTCACATGCTGGTGGTTGTAGTACCGGATCCGGCCCTCACATGCTGGTGACTGTAGTGCCGGATCCTGGATGGCCGGCAGTTGTCTCAGTGATTGTACATAGAGGATCACGCGGCCAATAGCAATCAGTAAAGTGGACCCTCATTATCGTGTGACGTTTTGCGGGTCCGTTGTTTTATTAACCCTTCATGTACCCACAGTCTAATCCTCTACTTGGTAACATTGTGTTTGTATCGTACAAGCAGAGCTGAAAGATGATGGCAAACACATCCCAGCTGCTAATAAGGGTGCACTTACTTTTTACACATGTGAAATATTTACAGCAACATTCATGATCGCAATGTGTGATTACTCCGGGTGTTCCTTGTACATTGTAGGGTCGAATATGTAAAAATAGTAGGGGGCACATACTTTATCTGCGGATGTGCATGAGATCTGTGCTTGGTACAGAGGAGGATGCTGCACTGACTCCTCCGTCATTGATGGGACTGAATTATGGAAATGGCCCTGAGCCCTGATCACTTCTGTACTGTGGGGTGATGGCGGTGACCAGCGAGGGTAATGGACAGTTAGTTGTTACATTGTTCCTCAGCAGGGTGCGAACGTCATCCTGGTAATACAATTTATAGCGGCGTCTAAGGAAATGACATGTGCACAACACAGGGATGACATAAGGGTATTTGTGGCCCTGAAGGCCATGATTTATTCCCAGTCATTGATCTACGAGCTGTTCTGTGATGTCCCCAAGGTCTGGGCTGTATAATATGTATCGTATGTGCGGTTCTGTGCAAAAGGTTCAGGCAGGAAGGCAAAAATGGAAGAGTTAATGGATTACTTTTATCAGTTCACAAAACATCTGCACTGTAGGATCCATGTCTCTATGTCTGTATATGTCTGTGTGTGTGTGTGTGTGTGTATATATATATATATATATATATATATATATATATATATATATAATTATATATACACGCGCACACACACATGTATTTGATACTCTGCCGATTTTGCAAGTTTTCCCATCTACATGTAATGTATCATAGGTACACTTCACCAGAATCTAAAAATAAAATCCAGAAAATCACATTGTATGATTTCTGCATAATTAATTTACATTTCACTGCGTGAAATAAGTATTTGATACATTAGAAAAACAGAACTTAATATTTGGTACAGAAACCTTTGCAGTTACAGAGGTCAGACGTTTCCTGTGGTTCTTTACCAGGTTTACACACACTGCAGCAGGGATTTTGACCCCCTCCTCCATACAGATCTCCAGATCTTTCAGGTTTCGGGGCTGTCGCTGGACATTGAGTTTCAGCTCCTTCCAAAGATTTTCTATTGGGTTTAGGTCTGGAGACTGGCTAGGCCACTCCAGGACCGTGAAATGCTTCTTACAGAGCCACTCCTTAGTTACCCTGGCTGTGTGTTTCAGGTCATTGTCATGCTGGAAAACCCAGCCACGACCAATCTTTAATGCTCATACTGGGAGAAGCAGGTTGTTGGCCAAAATAGAGGGATACATGACCCCATCCATGCTCCCTTCAATACAACGCAGTTGTCCTGTCCCCTTTGTAGAAAAGTCCCTCAAAGTATGATGTTTCTCCCACCATGCTTCATGGTAGGACTGTGTTCTTGGGATTATTCTCATCCTTCTTCTTCCTCCAAACATGGGGAGTGGAGTTGACACCAAAAAGTTTTATTTTGGTCTCATCTGACCACATGACATTCTCCCGTGCCTCCTCTGGATCATCCAGATGGTCATTGGTGAATTTTAAATGGGCCTGGACATGTGCTGGTGTGAGCAGGGGGACCTTGTGTGCCGTGCAGCATTTTACTTTATGACGGTGTAGTGTGTTACTAACGGTAATGTTTGAGACTGTGGTCCCAGCTGTCTTCAGGTCATGACCAGGTCCTCCCGTGGAGGGGTAAGAGGGTGCCGCAGTCCGCTAGCCGAAACCGCATGAACTTTGGGTCATCTCACCACACACCCACTCTCCTGTTAACGTGGAACTAACACTACTCGGACAACACAGGGTGAGGGTAAAGCAGTGAGGCAATACTTTATTGAACCACAAAACAGGCAGATAACACATAGAACAGTCCCAGAAAAATATCCAAGATGGTGCACATTACAGAGTCTCATCCTTCTGCTGACTTGCCGGGATAAGAGCAGCAGTAACTTCAGAGGTTCCAGGGCTAACTACCCACCTGTGGCATGCACAGAGAGGATGTAACCACAAGCTTAGAAAGATGACAGTCCATTGAGGTACATGGCCAGGTGACCGTATGGCCCCACCCTGGTTTCCCCAAACATTTCCATGGAGTCAGGTAACCGGATGGTCCCAACCTAGTTTCCACAAATGTATCAATGGTGCCAGGTGACTGCATGGTCCCATCCTGGTTTCTCCAAATGTATCCATAGGTTCCAGGTGACTGGAGGGTCCCAACCTGGTTTTCACAAACTTATTCATGGTTCAGCAATGGTCAATGGAGCAGATCTGTATTCTTCCAGCCGATGCTGAAGTTCCCTAAGCTGATATTCTGTAGAATGACAAATCTGTGTCACTCGTGATTTAGCCATGATGTCTTGGCTGCAGTCCTGTAGAGTCTCTGGATGTTTTGATGTCTGGATATCGTGGCTGAATCTGTCTCTCTTAGGCTAGTTTCACACTAGCGTTTTGAGGAGCTGCGGAGGGCTGTGGACTTCCTCTGTGAAGCCCCGCCCTCGGCCGCACCTCCGCCGCTAGCTCCGCCTACTTCTGCATGCGGCTTGCATGCGGCCTGCGTACCTATCTTTAACATTAGGTACGCAGGTCGTGCCGCTGTATGCGGATGCTTCCGCATGCGTCGTTTTGCTGATGCGGCGACCAGCGTAGAACGCAGCTTGTAGCAATTTTTTTTCTCCGCATCGTCAAAACGACGCATGTGGAAGCATCCGCATACAGCCGCACGACCTGCATACCTAATGTTAAAGATAGGTACGCCGGCCACATGCAGAAGTAGGCGGAGCTAGCGGCCGAGGGCGGGGCTTCACGGAGGAAGTCCGCAGCCCTCCACAGCTCCTCAAAACGCTAGTGGGAAACTAGCCTTACAGAGGCATCTAATCTTTTTATAAGTAAGGGTATGTGCACATGTTGCGGATTTCTTGCAGAAATTTCCTGAAGAAAACCGGAAATTCTCTGCAAGAAATCCGCATTTTTTTCTTTGCGTTTTTTTTTCCGTTTTTTTTCGCGTTTTTTTAGCATTCTGCAAGCGTAATTAGCTTGCAGAATGCTAAAGTTTTCCAAGCGATCTGTAGCATCGCTTGGAAAACTGACTGACAGGTTGGTCACACTTGTCAAACATAGCGTTTGACAAGTGTGACCAACTTTTTACTATAGATGCAGCTTATGCAGCATCTATAGTAAAAGATAGAATGTTTAAAAATAATAAAAAAAATAAAAAAATGCTTATACTCACCCAGACATCTCAGCGGCGTCCGTTCCTCTTCCTATAGCTGGTCTGTGCGCACAGGACCTTCCGTGACGTCACGGTCACGTGAGCGGTCACATGACCGCTCACGACCAATCACAGTACAGTGACGTCATCGGCAAGGTCCTCCACCGCACATCAGCTACAGGAACCGAAGCGACAGCATGCAGTGGAGGCGGGAAGACATCGAGGGTGAGTATAGGACTATTTTTTATTTTAATTCTTATTTTTTTACCAATTATATGGTGCCCAGTGCGTGGAGGAGAGTCTCCTCTCCTCCACCCTGGGTACCAACCGCACATAATCTGCTTACTTCCCGCATCGTGGGCACAGCCCCGTGCGGGAAGTAAGCAGATCAATGGACCCTTAGGTGTGCGGAATCCCCTGCAATTCCGCATTTTAATGAACATGTTGCTTTTTTTTCCGCGATGCGATTTTTTCGCGGAAAAAAAGGCTACATTTGCACAAAAAATGCGGAATACACTTAAAATAATGGGAGGCATATGTAAGCGTTTTTTTCACGTTTTTATCACGTTTTTATAGCGAAAAAACGCGAAAAAAACACGAAAAATACTTAACGTGTGCACATGGCCTAACAAGTGTCTTTCATTCAGTATTTACAGGTAAAAGGGAAGAATGCTGATAAGACCATCTCATATTATTTTATTACGTATTCTATTTGCATAGTTTTTCCTGCTTTATTTTCCAAGTCAACAAACTGGCTGACCTGGACAATGTCTGAGTGATTGGCATATCAGCAAACATCACTAGTCATCCAGGATAAGAGCACAATGTGTCACAACAAATTGTCAACTTACAAGTCAATATTACAGGCTTACACAAGCTAAATTCTGTTTTCTTGACCAGGAAGAAAGAAACATATAAATTCAAATGTCAACATATATATAAGTCTATTCTTCATGACTTGCTGAAAATAGACATCTGGTTAATTAAGATACAATGCTACGTCCTCACGAGGGTCTTGTTGGGTGTTCCCGATATACGGCAGGTCTTGTGTGGTGTTCCTAGTTACGGCAGGTTTTTTGGGATGTTCCTGGTTTATGGAGGGTCTTGTGGGCTGTTCCCAGTATATGGCAGGTCTTTTGGGGTGTTCCTGGTATACGGCAGGTCTTGTGGGGAGTTCCCGGTATGACAGATCTTGTGGGGTGTTCCCGGTATACGGCAGGTCTTGTGGGGCATTCCTGGTATATGGCAGGTCTTGTGGGGTGTTCCCAGTATACGGCAGGTCTTGTGGGGTGTTCCCGGTATACAGTGGGCCTTGTGGGATGTTCCTGGCATACTACAGGTCTTGTGGGGCGTTCTCGGTATATGCGTGTCTTGTGGGACGTTCCCGGTATATGGCAGGTCTTGTGGGGTGTTCTCGGTATACGGCAGGTCTTGTGGGATGTTCACGTATACGGCAGGTCTTGTGGGAGTGTTTCCGGTATATGGCAGGTCTTGTGGGGTGTTCTCGGTATACGGCAGGTCTTGTGGGATGTTCACGTATACGGCAGGTCTTGTGGGGCGTTTCCGGTATATGGCAGGTCTTGTGGGGCGTTCCCGGTATACGGTAAGTCTTGTGGGGTGTTCCCAGTATATGGCAGGTCTTGTGGGGTGTTCCCGGTATACAGTGGGCCTTGTGGGATGTTCACGGTATACAGCAGGTCTTGTGGGGTGTTCCCGGTATACGGCAGGTCTTGTGGGACGTTCCAGGTATACTGCAGGTCTTGTGGGTTGTTCCCGGTATATGGCAGGTCTTGTGGGGTGTTCTCGGTATACGGCAGGTCTTGTGGGGTGTTCCCAGTATACGGTGGGTCTTGTGAGGTATTCCCAGTATACAAGGGGTCTTGTGGGGTGTTCCCGGGAAAGGGCAGGTCTTGTGGGGTGTTCCCTGCATTTAGTAGTTGGTATCCATCAAAAGTGATACGGGGAGGACGATTGGTTCCTGGGTTCAGGGTCGATGATCGGTGTGATTACTGTGTATATTATTGTCTCACTTGGGCAGGGTTATATTCTCTGTGATGTTCACTCTTGGGGCCTCTGCAGGATTCTGAGCTGATAGAGCAGGATGTTGTGCAGCATCTCCTGGTTTCCCTCACGGGTCTGGCATGCTGCGGTGGTTTTGCAGATTTCCAGGTGTATCTGAGCCGCAGTCCTCGGCTGAGACGTCTTTATTGACAGGAAGCCTCGTTCTAGCATTTGACACCTACGTGTAATGTGCTGATTCCAGAAATAGCAATCCCCTCAGATCAGCGGCGCTCGGGGCTGGGAACGAGGATCTATAATGCAGGCAGCGCAGACCGTGGATATGGAGGACGGCGTGTACGGCGCACACAGGGGTTGGGCCCTACAGGTGACGGTGCAATCCGTAGGGTCCATACAGTGTTACATAATGATGAGATCTTACGTAATCCATCAATCTTACCACGAAAGAAAACCTTTCCCTCCCACCGTTCTGTGCTGAGATACAATGTATCTGGTGATTCTTCATTGTTATTCCTTGTGTGGTCGTCCGGGGCCGTCCTGTTCATAGATTCAGTATCGGCGCGGCACATTTTCACCACACCCCTAATCACACCCATTTTCATTTTCCTTCTTTCTAAAAAAAAAATAAAATAAAATAAAAATCCTGCAGTTTTTTATGTGTGTTTTTTAGGCTTCACATAGAAACATCTAGAGGAAAAAAAAAACGCACAGGTCAAAGGCGTCTTTAGCGCAGTTATCATGAAATCGCAAGTGTCAGCGTCATTATCCTGTACCCCAAGTGTCAGCATCATTATCCTGTACCCCGAGTGTCAGCGTCATTATCCTGTACCCCGAGTGTCAGCGTCATTATCCTGTACCCCGAGTGTCAGTATCATTATCCTGTACCCCGAGTGTCAGTGCCATTATCCTGTACCCCGAGTGTCAGTGCCATTATCCTGTACCCCGAGTGTCAGTGTCATTATCCTGTACCCCCAGTGTCAGCGTCATTATCCTGTACCCTGAGTGTCAGTATCATTATCCTGTACCCCGAGTGTCAGTGCCATTATCCTGTACCCCGAGTGTCAGTGTCATTATCATGTACTCCGAGTGTCAGTGTCATTATCCTGTACCCCGAGTTTCAGCGTCATTATCCTGTACCCCCAGTGTCAGCGTCATTATCCTGTACCCCCAGTGTCAGTGTCATTATCCTGTAGCCCCAGTGTCAGTGTCATTATTCTGTATTTTGTATTTACACGTAGTATGCAGATAGTGATCCCCTTATTTATTATAAATAGATGGTGCCCGCTCAGTAAAGTGTTTTTGGATTATTCTGTACCCCGAATGTCAGCGTCATTATCCTGCACCCCGAACGTCAGTGTCATTGTAGCGCCCCCACTGTCGCAGGGCCGAGGGGTACCCGGTACCGGGCCTCTGAGTCTCTGCTCTGGGGTTGTCACGGTGGCTAGACCCGGTCCGTGACCCTGCTGAGGGGCTCCAGTGCAGGTTCCAAGAACCGTATCTTCGCAAAGAGTCCGTCTTTATGTAAAACCAGTAGAAAGCACCTTTAAGAAGGTGCAAACTATATACAAGAAGTTTGTATCATGCATTGTTCATGATTCAGCAGTTCTTTGATAACTTGTGCAAAACGTAGAAAACAAACAAAAACAATAGGGATCCCGGGTCAACAAAGGGATCCCTTTAAGAGTAACCCTAAACGGGTTTTAGCAGCAAAACAGTAAAAACAGTTAACTTATTTACAGTCATTAAAGCATTTTTGCTTACTCATCTTGTAGTGTAGGGGGTGGTCTTCTGTCCCCGGCCGATGCCATGTCTGTGCTGGTGGTTGGTCTCTCAGGTGCCATCAGATCAGCCGGTGTCTGGATTTGAAGGCTAATCCTGCTTGCAAGCTCGGCGGCTGCTACAAGGCGGACGGTGGTGACAGTAACGAGATCTGTCAACTCTGGATCAATCGGGGTCGCGGCAACAGGTGACGCTCCCTCAGGCTCACGCCGGTGGACGTTCCGAGCGCACCATCCTTGTGCATTCCGGCGGCGAGTGTAGGTCACCTGATCCCCCCTTTGCAATGGGTCACCATCTCGACTGCAGCAGGGAGTATTTATGTTGTATCTAGTAACGAAGACGTCAGTTGGTAGTCCCGGTTCCTGTATGGAGCCCCAACCCCTCTTCGGGTGGAAGGCTAGCACAGTCCCCCGCTTTACCACGTCGTTCCTGTTGTGCGCAGGCTTCCTGCGTTGCGTCTTCGGCATATCAGATTGTTCTGTTTCGTCTCGGTTTTTCCAGTGTTGGATCAGACATTGTTTATACTGTTCCCAAGTGAGCACAGCAAGGGTGAGGCTCTCCCCCGGAGCTCCATACGGCTCGTTCCAGGGGGTGTCCCACCGGAGGATCACCCCATCTGGGCCCACATCTATGGGTTCCCCCATCTTGGTCGGTAGGGGAGGTACCAGCTTCCCCATCACGTCGGGGGTGAGGACCACCCGTTCCACCGTAAAGGCGCGGTTATTGTTGCTGGGGTGAGGAGCGGTCACAGGAGCGGGATCGGTCGGGAGACCAGAATCGGCCGGGGGAGTAGGGGTGCCGTCCATGCCTGCGCCTGATGTGATTCCACCGATGTCGATCGGTTCCGTTGACGAGGACACTGGAATCGGCTGCAGCCCGGACCGCGGCTCTTCCGGAGCGGCCTCTTGACGTGGCTCCGCCCTCCATGGCTCCGTGGCTGGGATAGGTAGACTCGGCTCCTCCACTGGCGGCTCCCAGGAGTTCAGGTCCTTCACGGGCGGTGGACGCGAGTCCGTCTCTGATGGGTGAGGGCAAGCCGGGATCACCTCGCTGTTGCTCGGGCACTTGCTGCTCATCGTCGCTGTCTGGCATTCGGCGGCAACGCATGCACCTGGCTCCGCCATTTCTCCGAGGTTGAGCTCCTTCTTCACCTCGTTCCCGCCGTTGCAAATCAGGGGGCGGTTCTCCTCTGCTGCTGGGTAGGTCGTCCCCTCGCAGCAGGAGTCGGAGGGGGCGGTCGCTACTTCTGGCGCCGCTTTGGTAGTCTCCTCCCATGGCACGCCCTTCTTCCTCTGTGCTCCCTGTGGCGCTGCAATGGCGGCGGCTTTTGGCGGGAACTTTTGGCGGTAAATGGCAACACACAGTCTTTGCAATAAAGTACAGTCCAAGCACAGTAAATTACAGTTCCAAGGCACACATGACCTGATTCTTCAGGCCTAAGTAGATCCTGTTCGTGACGCCAAGTTTGTAGCGCCCCCACTGCCGCAGGGCCGAGGGGTACCCGGTACCGGGCCTCTGAGTCTCTGCTCTGGTGTTGTCACGGTGGCTAGACCCGGTCCGTGACCCTGCTGAGGGGCGTACAGTAATAGATGTGGATGATGGGGGGTAGTTTAGTGCCGGTCGCAGTCAATAACGAGGACACCAGGTTGCAGTCTCTTTACCTCTTTACTGAAGGTCTCAAAGTCCTCAATCCGGAATACTGTTAACCAGGCTGCGCAAGTCCGGCCGGTCCGATGGCACCTCCAGAGTTCCCTTTGCAGGTGGAAATCTGTGCCTTCCTTCTAGCGCTATGTGTTGTGGTCCTCCCCTGCTGAGCTTACGGGATAGTCCCCACAACTGTTGTGTCTGTTTCTCGTGTTCCCTCACAACTCGATTAGATGATCTTCTGCTAATCTTCCATCCCTCCCAGGTGTTATGGTTGGGACGCACCCGTATGACGGGTAGGCTCGGAGCTCTTCCGGTGACCCTAGAGTCGCCCCTCTCCACAGGTTGCCCCCTATGTCTGCGTAGGTGATTTAAGTGAGACAGCCCGCCTGTGACTGACTGTCCTGCCGTTGGTTTGAAGTATGGCTTAGAGCTCTGTACCTCCTCGGCGTTCCGGCCGCCGGTTGTTTACGCCTCAGTAGGATGTTGCCTCGATCTTACAGCATGACTCCTACTGGTATTCTCCTTCTTGCTTTGATCTCGTTTCTCACTCAGCACAATAAATCTCGCTTCTTGTCCTTTCTTAGGGCACCGCCGCTATGAAGTGCAGGCGCGGTCCCTTAGCTTTCTCTCTGTTTGCCAGGCCTCTGTCAGGATCCCACCCCATGACAGGGACCCTACCGAATCTTCCCCTGCAACACCCTCTGCCACAAGGTGTTGCCTGGTTCCAACCCAGTCAGCGTTCTCTCTAACTTCCTGCCTGACCCCCAGTTTTACCAGTATGTGAGGAGTGGCCTAATGAATAGTACCCTTAGCTCCCCCTGGAGGCCCGACTGTGAAATGTATTGGTGTATGTGATACCTGGTCAGATGAACTCCTTCAGTGCCATCAAACGTACCATAGCCCCCCTTAGCGGCGGAGCCACAGTACTGCAACGACCAGGACTCTGGGGCGCTGCATCATTATCCTGTACCCCGAATGTCAGCGTCATTATCCTGTACCCCGAACGTCAGTGTCATTATTCTGCACCCTGAGTGTCAGTGTCATTATCCTGTACCCCGAGTGTCAGTGTCATTATCCTGTACCCCGAACGTCAGTGTCATTATTCTGCACCCTGAGTGTCGGTGTCGGGTTCTGCTTCCCTCCTCTGCGGAGGTCTCTGGCCACTGGAGGATCCTGCAGATAATTCTGAGCCTTGGTCCTGATCTGATGCTAATTGTTTCTTTCCCGGAGCTATTTAACATGATTTATGGGTGAGGAATTATTATCACTGATTGACTTTGTGTAATTCCATTACCTCCTGACTCCTGTGACCGGCGCACTCGTCCTCCGCTCCGTCATCACTAATAGATCTGCCCGGCAGCTGCAGGATCCTGCGCGAGGTGGAGGAGCCGAGTGTCACTCTCATCATCCGCATCATCATCTCCTTTATATAGTTACATACATACAGCCAGTATAACCTGGGTATCTCCGACTCCTGTATATAATTATACTTGTACAGATGGTATAACCTGGGTATCTCCTGTATATAATTATATATGTACAGCCGGTATAACATGGGCATCTCCTGTATATAATTATATATGTACAGCTGGTATAACCTGGATATATCCTGTATATAATTCTATATGTACAGCCGGTATAACGTGGTATCTCCTGTATATAATTATATATGTACAGCTGGTATAACCTGGGCATCTCCTGTATATAATTATATATGTACAGCCGGTATAACCTGGGCATATCCTGTATATAATTATACATGTACAGATGGTATAATCTGGGCATCTCCCGTATATAATCATATATGTACAGCTGGTATAACCTGGGCATCTCCTGTATATAATTATATATGTACAACTGGTATAACCTGGGCATCTCCCGTATATAATTATATATGTACAGCTGGTACAACCTGGGCATCTCCTGTATATAATTATATATGTACAGCTGGTATAACCTGGGCGTCTCCTGTATATAATTATATATGTACAGCTGGTATAACCTGGGCGTCTCCTGTATATAATTATATATGTACAGCTGCTGTAACCTAGGCATTTCCTGTATATAATTACACGTCTTTCCAGTATCTAGTAATGGTGAGTTTAGTGGTGTTATCAATGTGAGAAATGATTTATGGTGGAATGTGGCCTTTAGGTAAAGTAGTGCCCACCAGGGGTCGGTTTGTATTGGTGCTGAGAACACTGCCTATGTGGATTTCTACATTTTCCTAGAATTGTTTGATTTTAGAGGAGAAAATCTTGAGAAATGAGAGAGCGCAGCTCACGGTCACATCGCCTGCAGTGGGCAGTACAGGGTGCTGGGGTTTAAACCGTCTGGAAATAATCTTGTAATTGAATTATTGGTATTTACTTAATGTTTACATCCAGTGTGCGCTTTGTTAGGTTTTGGGGGGGTTGGTGTTTTTTTTAAACAAAGAAAAATGGGTCAGTACAAAAGTTTTGGCACCCTGCATGGTTAGTACCTAGTAGCATCCACTTTTGCAAGTATCTCAGCTTGTAAACGCTTTTTGTTGCCAGACAAGACTCTTTCAGTTCTTGTTTGAGGCATTTTCCTCCATTCCTCCTTGGACAATTCTTCCAGTTTTGTAAGATTCCTGGGGCGTCTTGCATTCTCTGCTATTTTGAGGTCTAGCCACAGATTTTCAATGATGTTCAGATCAGGGGACTGTGAGGGCCATTGTAAAACCTTCAGCTTGCGCCTTTTGAGGTCGTCTATTGTGGATTTTGACGTGTGTTTAGGATCATTATCCATATGTATTTCTTTGAGGGCCGCACAGCCCTCCATGTGCTCGCCAGAGGTAGCCTGACTGCCATTAGGTACCGAGATGAGATCCTCAGACCCCTTGTGAGACCATATTCTGGTGCGGTTGGCCCTGGGTTCCTCCTAATGCAGGACAATACCAGACCTCATGTGGCTGGAGTGTGTCAGCAGTTCCTGCAAGATGAAGGCATTGAAGCTATGGACTGGCCCACCCGTTCCCCAGACCTGAATCCGATTGAGCACATCTGGGACATCATGTCTCGCACCATCCACCAACGTCACGTTGCACCACAGACTGTCCAGGAGTTGGCGGATGCTTTAGTCCAGGTCTGGGAGGAGATCCCTCAGGAGACCATCCACCGCCTCATCAGGAGCATGCCCAGGCGTTGTAGGGAGATCATACAGGCACGTGGAGGCCACACACACTACTGAGCATCATTTCTTTGTCTTAAGGCATTTCCACTGAAGTTGGATCAGCCTGTAACTTCATCTTCCACTTTGATTTTGAGCATCATTCCAACTCCATGGGATATTAGTTGTGATTTACGTTGATAATTTTTAGGTTTTATTGTTCTCAACACATTCCACTATGTAATGAATAAAGATTTACAACTGGAATATTTCATTCAGTGATATCTAGGATGTGGGATTTTAGTGTTCCCTTTATTTTTTGAGCAGTATATATATATATATATATATATATATATATATATATATATATATATATATATATATATATATATACTACGCGGCTCTGTGCTGTATACTACGTAGCTGGCCAATATACTACATGGCTCTGTGCTGTATACTACGTAACTGGGCAATATACTACGTCACTGGGCAATATACTACGTAACTGGGCAATATACACTCACCGGCCACTTTATTAGGTACACCTGTCCAACTTCTTGTTAACACTTAATTTCTAATCAGCCAATCACATGGCGGCAACTCAGTGCATTTAGGCATGTAGACATGGTCAAGACAATCTCCTGCAGTTCAAACCGAGCATCAGTATGGGGAAGAAAGGTGATTTGAGTGCCTTTGAACGTGGCATGGTTGTTGGTGCCAGAAGGGCTGGTCTGAGTATTTCAGAAACTGCTGATCTACTGGGATTTTCACGCACAACCATCTCTAGGGTTTACAGAGAATGGTCCGAAAAAGAAAAAAAATCCAGTGAGCGGCAGTTCTGTGGGCGGAAATGCCTTGTTGATGCCAGAGGTCAGAGGAGAATGGGCAGACTGGTTCGAGCTGATAGAAAGGCAACAGTGACTCAAATCGCCACCCGTTACAACCAAGGTAGGCCTAAGAGCATCTCTGAACGCACAGTGCGTCGAACTTTGAGGCAGATGGGCTACAGCAGCAGAAGACCACACCGGGTACCACTCCTTTCAGCTAAGAACAGGAAACTGAGGCTACAATTTGTACAAGCTCATCGAAATTGGACAGTAGAAGATTGGAAAAACGTTGCTTGGTCTGATGAGTCTCGATTTCTGCTGCGACATTCGGATGGTAGGGTCAGAATTTGGCGTAAACAACATGAAAGCATGGATCCATCCTGCCTTGTATGGAGCATCTTTGGGATGTGCAGCCGACAAATCTGCGGCAACTGTGTGATGCCATCATGTCAATATGGACCAAAATCTCTGAGGAATGCTTCCAGCACCTTGTTGAATCTATGCCACGAAGAATTGAGGCAGTTCTGAAGGCAAAAGGGGGTCCAACCCGTTACTAGCATGGTGTACCTAATAAAGTGGCCGGTGAGTGTACTACGTCACTGGGCAATATACTACGTCACTGGGCAATATACTACGTTGACATGCATATTCTAGAATATCCGATGCGTTAGAATCGGGCCACCATCTAGTCTATATATATAATTGTCTAAGGGGTGCTTCCGTCTTTCTGTCGGCAACTTCCATCATGGATATTCATTAGCTGATTGGTCTCGCCAGCTGCCTGTCATGGCTGCCGCGACCAATCAGTGACCGGCACAGTCCGATTAGTCCCTCCCTACTCCCCTGCAGTCAGTGCCCTGCGCCCGCTCCATACTCCCCGCCGTCACGGCTCACACAGGGTTAATGCCAGCGGTAACGGACCGCGTTATGCCGCGGGTAACTCACTCCTTTACCGCCGCTATTAACCCTGTGTGACCAAGTTTTTACTATTGAGGCTGCCTATGCAGCCTCAATAGTAAAAACATCTAATCTTAAAAATATTTTTTTTTAAAATAACAAATCATTATATACTCACCTTCTGCCGCCTTTCCGACACTCCGGTGACCGGTCCATGCAAGCGGCAAGTTCCGGTGCTAAGGTTGGTGTGCGACAAGGACCTGCCATGACGTCACGATCATGTGACCGCGACGTCATCACAGGCCCTGCGCGCCTGCACGAGAAGGACCTGCCATGATGTCACAGTCATGTGACCGCGACGTCATCACACCCTCGGACCGGAAGCTGCCGCCTGAACCGAACACAGGCGACAGAACTACAAGGGGCCCCTCGGAAAGTGAGTATATGTTTATTTTTTATTTTTTAACCTGTGACATACGTGGCTGGGCAATATACTACGTGGCTGGGCAATATACTACGTGGCTCTGTGCTGTATACTACGTCGCTGTGCAATATACTACGTGGCTCTGTGCTGTATACTACGTCACTGGGCAATATACTACGTCACTGGGCAATATACTACGTAACTGGGCAATATACTACGTGGCTGGGCAATATACTACGTCACTGGGCAATATACTACGTCACTGGGCATTATACTACGTAACTGGGCAATATACTACGTGGCTGGGCAATATACTACGTCACTGGGCAATATACTACGTCACTGGGCATTATACTACGTCACTGGGCAATATACTACGTGGCTCTGTGCTCTATACTACGTCGCTGTGCAATATACTAGGTCACTGGGCAATATACTACGTGGCTGTGCAATGTACTACATAGCTGGGCAATATACTATGTGGCTGTGCAATATACTATGTGGCTGTGCAATATACTACGTAACTGGGCAATATACTACGTGGCTGTGCAATATACTACGTCACTGGGTGCAATATACTACGTCACTGGGCAATATACTACGTGGCTGTGCAATATACTACGTGGCTGGGCAATATACTACGTGACTGGGCAATATACTACGTCACTGGGCAATATACTACGTTACTGGGCAATATACTACGTCACTGGACAATATACTACGTGGACATGCATATTCTAGAATACCCGATACGTTAGAATCGGGCCACTATATATATATATACGGTATATATACTTGCTAGTTTAAAGTAGTATTTGTGATAACAATCTGCCTGTAACTAACCTATAACCACACTGCCCTTCAATTGTTTTTAACCCCTTAATCCCATATGACGTACTATCCCGTCAAGGTGACCTGGGACTTAATTCCCAGTGACGTGATAGTACGTCACATGCGATCGGCCGCGCTCACGGGGGGAGCGCGGCCGATCGCGGCCGGGTGTCAGCTATGTGCCAGGAGTGGTCACGGACCGCCCCCGACACATTAACCCCCGGCACACTGCGATCAAACATGTTCAGTAAACACCGTAAAAAAAAAAAAACTAGGCAAAAAACAACGCTTTATTATCATACCGCCAAATAAAAAGTGGAATAACACGCAATCAAAAAGACGGATATAAATAACCATGGTACCGCTGAAAACGTCATCTTGTCCCGCAAAAAACGAGCTGCCATACAGCATCATCAAAGAAAAAATAAAAAAGTTATAGTCCTCAGAATAAAGCGATGCAAAATAATTATTTTTTCTATAAAATAGTTTTTATCGTATAAAAGCACCAAAACATAAAAAAATGATATAAATGAGGTATTGCTGTAATCGTACTGACCCGAAGAATAAAACTGCTTTATCCATTTTACCAAACGCAGAACGGTATAAACGCCTCCCCCAAAAGAAATTCATGAATAGCTGGTTTTTGGTCATTCTGCCTCACAAAAATCGGAATAAAAAGCGATCAAAAAATGTCATGTACCCGAAAATGTTACAAATAAAAATGTCAACTCGTCAAGCAAAAAACAAGACTTCACATGACTCTGTGGACCAAAATATGGAAAAACTATAGCTCTCAAAATGTGGTAAGGCAAAAAATATTTTTTGCAATAAAAAGCGTCTTTCAGTGTGTGACGGCTGCCAATCATAAAAATCCGCTAAAAACCCGCTATAAAAGTAAATCAAACCCCCCTTCATCACCCCCTTAGTTAGCGAAAAATTAAAAAATTTAAAAAATGTATTTATTTCCATTTTCCCGTTAGGGTTAGGGCTAGGGTTAGGGCTACGGCTAGGGTTAGGGTTAGGGCTAGGGTTAGGGTTGGGGCTAGGGTTGGAGCTAAAGTTAGGGTTAGGGTTGGGGCTAAAGTTAGGGTTAGGGTTGGGGCTAAAGTTAGGGTTAGGGTTTGGATTACATTTACGGTTGGGATTAGGGTTGGGATTAGAGTTAGGGGTGTGTCAGGGTTAGGGGTGTGGTTAGGGTTACCGTTGGGATTAGGGTTAGGGGTGCATTTGGATTAGGGTTTCAGGTAGAATTGGGGAGTTTCCACTGTTCAGGCACATCAGGGGCTCTCCAAACGCGACATGGCGTCCGATCTCAATTCCAGCCAATTCTGCATTGAAAAAGTAAAACAGTGCTCCTTCCGTTCCGAGCTGTCCCGTGCGCCCAAACAGGGGTTTACCCCAACATATAGGGTATCAGCGTACTCGGGACAAATTGGACAACAACTTTTGGGGTCCAAGTTCTCTTGTTATCCTTGGGAAAATAAAAATTTGGGGGGCTAAAAATAATTTTTGTGGGAAAAAAAGATTTTTTATTTTCACGGCTCTGCGTTGTAAACTGTAGTGAAACACTTGGGGGTTCAAAGTTCTCACAACACATCTAGATAAGTTCCTTGGGAGGTCTAGTTTCCAATATTGGGTCACTTTTGGGGGGTTTGTACTGTTTGGGGACATCAGGGGCTCTGCAAATGCAACGTGACGCCTGCAGACCAATCCATCTAAGTCTGCATTCCAAATGGTGCTCCTTCCCTTCCGAGCTCTGCCATGCGCCCAAACAGTGGTTCCCCCCCACATACGGGGTATCAGCGTACTCAGGACAAATTGGACAACAACTTTTGGGGTCCAATTTCTCCAGTTACCCTTGGGAAAATACAAAACTGGGGGCTAAAAAATCATTTTTGTGGAAAAAAAGAGAATTTTTATTTTCACGGCTCTGCGTTATAAACTGTAGTGAAACACTTGGGGGTTCAAAGTTCTCACAACACATCTAGATAAGTTCTTTGGGAGGTCTAGTTTCCAATATGGGGTCACTTGTGGGGGGTTTCTACTGTTTGGGGACATCAGGGGCTCAAATTGTACAACAACTTTTGGGGTCCATTTTCTCCTGTTACCCTTGGTAAAATAAAACAAATTGGAGCTGAAATAAATTTTGTGTGAAAAAAGTTAAATGTTCATTTTTATTTAAACATTCCAAAAATTCCTGTGAAACACCTGAAGGGTTAATAAACTTCTTGAATGTGGTTTTGAGCACCTTGAGGGGTGCAGTTTTTAGAATGGTGTCACACTTGGGTATTTTCTATCATATAGACCCCTCAAAATGACTTCAAATGAGATGTGGTCCCTAAAAAAAAATGGTGTTGTAAAAATGAGAAATTTCTGGTCAACTTTTAACCCTTATAACTCCCTAACAAAAAAACATTTTTGGTTCCAAAATTGTGCTGATGTAAAGTAGACATGTGGGAAATGTTACTTATTAAGTATTTTGCGTGACATATCTCTGTGATTTAAGGGCATAAAAATTCAAAGTTGGAAAATTGCTAAATTTTCAACATTTTTGCCAAATTTCCGTTTTTTTCACAAATAAACGCAAGTTATATCGAAGAAATTTTACCACTATCATGAAGTACAATATGTCACGAGAAAACAATAGGGGCTTTTTCATGTTTTTTTTTTGTCTGTCTAGTTGTTTATTATTGCTATGATTGATTATTAATTAGATATTTTTGGTATTTTGTTATTTTTCTAGTTGCTGGTAATGGTTTGGATATGGAACATAAAAGCTTGATTTAAACAATAAGTCATTTTCTGACGTGACATTGCCATTCAATCTACAATACGGTGTCCTGGAACGATTCTCATTGATGCCGGCCATGAGACTTTGTAATATCCAGCTCCTCAGGTCATGTTGTCCCCCGGATACAGAATACAAGCGATTGTGTAATAACAGAACTGCAGATCCTGGAAACAACACATAAAATACAATGATAATTAGTGTCGTCATCTCAGAATGGAGATAAGGAGCTCGAGGATGTCTGGTGATAGATCCGCAATGGAGGATACATTGATTCTGTGGAGTCCTGTGATAGATCCACAGTGGAGGATACATTGTTTCTGTGGAGCTTTGTTATAGATCCACAGTGGAGGATACATTGTTTCTTTGGAGTCCTGTGATAGATCCACAGTGGAGGACACATTGTTTCTGGACACTGATGAGAAACCCTTTTTGTTGGCATCTTGCCGTCTCCATCCACTTATGTACCTTGTCCCGTGGCTGTCAGCGCCCGAGGTGTCTCGTCTTGTCCCTGTGATTGACAGCCTCAGACTTTCCTGTCCGCTGGGAGTGAAATCTTCCAGGTTGCTGTCGTCTTGGCGAGCACTCCCGTCCTAGAATGCAGACATCTCATTTATGTGCATTATGTCCGATTAATAGAAAGAACCATCAGAACCTGCACGGAGGGAACATCTCACCATCTCCCTGCGGCAGGAACATCTCACCATCTCCCTGCGGCAGGAACATCTTACCATCTCCCTGCGGTGGGAACATCTCGCCATCTCCCTGTAGCGGAAACATCTCACCATCTCCTGGCAGCGGGAATATCTCGCATCTCCCTGCGGCGGGAACATCTCACCATCTTCCTGCGGCGGGAACATCTCACCATCTTCCTGCGGCGGGAACATCTCACCATCTCCCTACGGCGGGAACATCTCACATCTCCCTGCGGCGGGAACATCTCACCATCTCCCTGCGGCGGGAACATCTTACCATCTCCCTGCGGCGGGAACATCTCACATCTCCCTGCGGCGGGAACATCTCACCATCTCCCTGCGGTGGGAACATCTCACCATCTCCCTGAGGCGGGAACATCTCACCATCTCCCTGCGGCGGGAACATCTCACCATCACCCTGCGGAGGGGAACATCTCACCATCTCCCTGCGGCAGGAACATCTCACCATCTCCCTGCGGCGGGAACATCTCACCATCTCCCTGCGGCGGGAACATCTCACCATCTCCCTGCGGCGGGAACATCTCACCATCTCCCTGCGGCGGGAACATCTCACCATCTCCCTGCGGCGGGAACATCTAACCATCTCCCTGCGGCGGGAACATCTTACCATCTCCCTGCGGCGGGAACATCTCACCATCTCCCTGCTGCGGGAACATCTCACCATCTCCCTGCGGCGGGAACATCTCACCATCTCCCTACGGCGGGAACATCTCACATCTCCCTGCGGCGGGAACATCTCACCATCTCCCTGCTGCGGGAACATCTCACCATCTCCCTGCGGCGGCTCCACTGCACATACCCAGCGCAGATCGGCGCTATACGAGGCCGGTCGGTGCTCATTCACATGCAGCAGTTATCCGGATGGTTCCGATTGATTGTCCCGTATAGATCTCATTAATGTCGAATGCATGTCTCCCCACAAAGATATGATCAATATATCTGCGAAGCCGCTGGGAACCTTACACCGACCCGCGTTCGTCCTGACATTGGGTGTGGGGGCCCGTGGACATTTGCCCCTTGTACCAGACCAGATTTGACTCTTTGCAAGGAATGAAAGAAAACGGTCTCACAAGTGTCAGAGATTAGAGGCCGCTCCCTATAAGTCAATGTTCAGCCCTGTAACATGGCTGGATGCTGAGCAGGCAGCTGTTTCGGGCACTTTCCCCTCATCAGTGTAGTCCAGGGAATGATCGGTCCTTGTTGCAGCTTTGCGGAGGCATTGACCCTCTATAAGACTAGCTGGATATGGAGTCCTTAATGGCAGCCAGTCTCTCCCCAAAGTTATGTCAAGAGCATCTAATTTAGCGAGCCCATATCTGCTGTGTACTGATAAGGGGCAAGTACCCCGAAACAGCAGTCCGGCTTGGCTCTTATCCCTGATCGTCATTATAGGGCTGAATATTGACCTATATGTTAGCTACTGTACCCCAATCACATGTCTATGTGCAGCGCCCCAGAGTCCTGGTCGTTGCAGTAACGTCGCTCTGCCGCTAAGGGGGGCGATGGTACGTCTGATGGCACTGAAGGAGTTCACCTGACCAGGTATCACAGACACCAATACACTTCACAGTCTGGCCTCCAGGGGGAGCTAAGGGTACTATGTATTAGGCCACTCCTCACAATCTGGTAAAACTGGGGGTTGGATAGGAAGTTAGAGAGAAGCTGACTGGGAATCGAACAGGCAACACCCTGTGGCAGAGGGTGTTGCGGGGAGAGACTCAGGGGGGTCCCTGTCAGGGGTGGGATCCTGGCAGAGACCTAGCGAACTGAGAGAACGTTACGGGGCCGCGCCTGCACCTGATCGCGGCGGTTCCCTAAGACAGGACAAGAAGCGAGGTTTATTGTGCTGAGTGGGAAACGAGATCAACGCAACAAGGAGAAACACCAGTAGGAGTCGTGCTGTAAGACGAGGCAACATCCTACTGAGGCGCGTAGCCGGTGGCCGGAACGCCGAGGAAGTACTAGGCTCCACGCAATACTTCAAACCTACGGCAGGACAGTCAGCTATAGGCGGGCTGTCTCACACAAATCACCTACGAAGACACAGGGGGGCAACAACAGGAGAAGGGCGACACTAGGGTCCAGGAAGAGCTCCGAGCCTACCCGTCATACGGGTGCGTCCTAGCCATATCATCTGGGGGACGAAGAAGAACATCAGAATCGAGTTGTGAGGGAACACGAGAAACAGACACAACAGTTGTGAGGACTATCCTGTAAGCACAGCAGGGGAGGACCACAACACACAAGCGCTAGAAGGTAGGCACAGATTTCCACCTGCAAAGGGAACTCTGGAAGTGCCATCTGACCGGCCGGACTTGCGCAGCCTGGTTAACCGTATTCCGGACTGAGGATCCTGAAGCCTTCAGTAAAGAGGTAAAGAGACTGCAACCTGGTGTCCTCGTTATTTACTGTGACCAGCACTGCACCGCACTACCACCACCATCCACACCTTTCATTGGGCGCCCCTCAGCAGGGTCACGGACCGGGTCTAGCCACCGTGACAACCCCAGAGCAGAGACTCAGAGGCCCGGTACCGGGTACCCCTCGGCCCTGCGGCAGTGGGGGCGCTACATATGCACATATAGTATGTGTGTGATATATTTATATCCTGCAGAGCCCCTACTACCTGGCTGGGATTGTGCCCCCCAGCGCAATGTCACTTGCCGAGCTGGCGGTGGGCGCAGGGTCTGGCCTCCTACCTTCTGCAGGTGTCTCGGACATGAAGCTCCTCTGCATTATGTCCACTGTGTGATGGTAATTGATTCATTTGCATCACAATGGAAATACGAGAAAAGTGAAACATGTTTCAATGACATCTGGGAACTCATTATAGCGCTAATTGTGACATGAATTGCGGATGTAGAATGAAGCTGCTCAGGTATTTCATCGGGGCCGCTAATTGACTTAATGGAAATTCTGATGAGTTAACTAATAAGGTGCCTTGGAATTAATTTCCCTCATTTCAAAGTAATATATATTGTTTTCCCTTCATTATCCGCACTGGGTGTTGTCTCTGGAAGCTGGAAGTTTCTGCATTACATTACATCAGTGTAACAACTCTGCTGGCATCACGGCATGGCCTCCCATCTCTCGCACTATCTTACCCACTGCTCCAGGTCATGATGTGGTTTCTGTTTCATGCCAGCTCCAAGTTCTGTGTCTCTGCTCTCTGCATGCTTCATGGCTGTGTGTATAGGGGGGCGGCGCCTGAACTCTCTGGTTCTTATAGGAATCAGGTGCATTTGTCTAATCTATTCCTGACCAATTACCAAGAGGCCTCTAGTATATAGTGCAGCTCCACCCAGTGTTCTGGGCCTGTGCAATGTGTTTGCTCAGTTAAGGTACCGTCACATTAAGCGACGCTGCAGCGATATCGACAACGATGCCGATCGCTGCAGCGTCGCTGTGTGGTCGCTGGAGAGCTGTCACACAGACAGCTCTCCAGCGACCAACGATGCCGAAATCCCCGGGTAACCAGGGTAAACATCGGGTTACTAAGCGCAGGGCCGCGCTTAGTAACCCGATGTTTACCCTGGTTACCAGTGTAAATGTAAAAAAAAACAAACACTACATACTTACATTGCCGTGTCTGTCGCGTCCCTCGCCCTCAGCTTCCCTGCACTGTGTAAGCGCCGGCCCTAAAGCACAACGGTGACGTCACCGCTGTGCTTTGTTTTCCGGCCGGCACTGACACACTCAGTGCAGGAAGCTCTGAGCAGCAGCGCGGACGCCGGGGGACGTGACAGACATCAGAGGGTGAGTATGTAGTGTTTTTTTTTTTACTTTTACAATGGTAACCAGGGTAAATATCGGGTTACTAAGCGCGGCCCTGCGCTTAGTTACCCGATATTTACCCTGGTTACCATTGTAAAACATTGCTGGCATCGTTGCTTTTGCTGTCAAACACGACGATACACGCCGATCTGACGACCAAATAAAGTTCTGGACTTTCAGCAACGACCAGCGATATCACAGCGGGATCCAGATCGCTGCTGCGTGTCAAACACAACGACATCGCTATCCAGGACGCTGCAACGTCACGGATCGCTATCGTTATCGTTGCAAAGTCGTTTAGTGTGAAGGTACCTTTAGTGTTTAGCTGCTGAGTTTGCCAGGCCTTGCTCTGTTAGGGTACTGTCACACAGTGCAATTTTGATCGCTACGACGGTACGATTCGTGACGTTCTAGCGATATCCATACGATATCGCAGTGTCTGACACGCAGCAGCGATCAGGGATCCTGCTGAGAATCGTACGTCGTAGCAGATCGTATGGAACTTTCTTTCGTCGCTTGATCACCCGCTGACATCGCTGGATCGTTGTGTGTGACACCGATCCAGCGATGTGTTCGCTTGTAACCAGGGTAAACATCGGGTAACTAAGCGCAGGGCCGCGCTTAGTAACCCGATGTTTACCCTGGTTACCAGCGTAAACGTAAAAAAACAAACAGTACATACTCACATTCCGGTGTCTGTCCTCCGGCGTCTCAGCTTCTCTGCACTGTGAGCGCCTGCCAGCCGGAAAGCGAGCACAGCGGTGACGTCTGACGTCACCGCTCTGCTTTCCGGCTATGGTGCTTACACAGTGGAGAGAAGCAGAACGCCGGGGGACAGACACCGGAATGTAAGTATGTACTGTTTGGTTTTTTTACGTTTACGCTGGTAACCAGGGTAAACATCGGGTTACTAAGCGCGGCCCTGCGCTTAGTAACCCGATGTTTACCCTGGTTACCCGGGGACTTCGGCATCGCTCCAGCGCCGTGATTGCACAGTGTGACCGCAGTCTACGACGCTGGAGCGATAATCATACGACGCTGCGACGTCACGAATCGTGCCGTCGTAGCGATCAAAATTGCACTGTGTGACAGTACCCTTACTCCCTCGCTGGAGGCTCTACTCTGTATTCTTGCCTTGTTCTTGTTGTCCGCCCTCCAGGAGGCAGAATATCCTGGTCCCTGTGTCTTTGTCCTTGTGTCTTGTTCCATTACCTTGTCTGTACTTAGTTTTATCTCCGTCTCCTTGTCTGTGGCTTCCTTCCCTGCTGTGTCTTTCCTTGTGTTCTCAGTCTGCTTATGCTCTGCACTCTTGCAGCTCTGCCTGCTCTGGACCTTTGTGGCTTTTACCTCTGATCCACACTTCCTGCTCCGTTCATCTCTGCTCCGCTCCCGTTGCTGTAAGAATCTCTTTCTGCAGCTCCTCTCCGCATTCCTTGCGGTTCTGCTCCGTTCATCTCTGCTCCGCTCCCGTTGCTGTAAGAATCTCTTTCTGCAGCTCCTTTCTGCATTCCTTGCAGTTCTGCTCCGTTCATCTTTGCTCCGCTGCCGTTGCTGTAAGAATCTCTTTCTGCAGCTCCTCTCCGCATTCCTTGCGTTTCTGCTCCGTTCATCTCTGCTCCGCTCCCGTTGCTGTAAGAATCTCTTGCTGCAGCTCTTCTCCACATTCCTTGTGGTTCTGCTCTGCTTTGCTTTTATTGCTGCGCTATCTCTTGCTGCTCTACCGCTCCTATCCGCAGCCTTGCGGTTCTCTTCCAGTGTGAACAGGTCCCAACCTGTTTCTTCTTTCTCCTTTCCTTCTGGCTTGTTTCCGTACCTACACCTCCTATGTGAACAGGTCCCAACCTGTTCCTCCATACTACATATCCATACCTGCACCTCTTGTGTGAACAGGTCCCTACCTGTTCCTTCATAAACCACATCAACCAGTCCTGTGTTCTCTTCCATGCCTTCCTATCCAGTGTTCCTGCCAGTCCAGCCGTTCCTGCCATGCCTTCCAGTCCTGTTTCCTGCCGTCCTAGCCAGTCCTGTGTTTCCTGCCGTCCTAGCCAGCCCTGTGTTCTCTGCCGTGTCTCTGCTAGCCCTGTGTCCTCTGCCGTGTCTCTGCCAGCCCTGTCTCAGCCGTGCCAGCCTTCTCGTCTGAGTTTCAGTTGTGCTCTTCTGCCAGTCCTGCCTGATTCCCGCACCAATCCTGGTATTCCTGTCTCCCAAGTGGGATCAGCAGCCACAGCCAGACACTGCCCTGGAGTAGCACCTGGCAGCTGCCTGCTGCACAAGCCTGACCTCACCATCAGGGGCTCCAGTGAAAACCCAGGCAGCTGTCATAGTCACGCCCCTTCCAGGGTAGTCTGGTTTGTGGCACAGTGGGGCCACATACCCCCGCGAGCTCACGCCTACCAGTCAGGGCACGAGCGTGACAATCAGCAATAGCGCCACCATCAGGCAGAGGGGGAAAACAACACGAGGTCCAGAGTGTATTCACAGTACTACCCCTGACATTTAGCACTGGCTTTATGGAAGAAGGAAAGGAGTGACTGTGCCCCATCCAGCAATGTGTACCTGACCTAATGTATCCTGACTCTACCAGCAGAATAGTGAATGCAGCTCTGGGGTATAATACAGGATGTAACTCAGGATCAGTAATGTAATGTATGTACACAGTGACTGCACCAGCAGAATAGTGAGTGCAGCTCTGGAGTATAATACAGAATGTAACTCAGGATCAGTAATGTAATGTATGTACCTGTAGCGCCCCCACTGCCGCAGGGCCGAGGGGTACCCGGTACCGGGCCTCTGAGTCTCTGCTCTGGGGTTGTCACGGTGGCTAGGCCCAGTCCGTGACCCTGCCGAGGGGCGCACAGTGAAAGATATGACGGATGATGGTGGTGGTGAAGCTGTGGTGGTGCGGTGCAGTAAATAACGAGGACACCAGGTTGCAGTCTCTTTACCTCTTTACTGAAGATCTCTGGGTCCTCAGTCCGGAATCCGGATAACCAGGCTGCGCAAGTTCGGCCGGCCCAATGGCACCTCCGGAGTTCTCTTAGCAGGTGGAAATCTGTGCCTTCCTGCTAGCGCTATGTGTTGTGGTCCTTCCCTGCTGTGCTTACAGAAAGTCCCCACAACTGTTGTGTCTGTTTCTTAAGTTCCCTCACAACTCGATTAGATGATGTTCTGCTAATCCTCCTTCCCTCCCTGGTGTTCTGGTTGGGACGGCACCCGTTTGACGGGTAGGCTCGGAGCTCTTCCGGGACCCTAGAGTCGCCCCTCTCCACAAGTTGCCCCCCAAGACTGCATAGGTGATTAAAGTTAGACAGCCCGCCTTAGACTGACTGTCCTGCCGCTGTTTGGAGTATTGCTTGAAGCAGAATGTTATGATACTCCCTCGGCGTTCCGGCCACCGGTAGTGCGCCTCAGTAGGATGTTGCTTCGGTCTCACAGCACGACTCCTACTGGTATTTCTCCTTTTGCGTGATCTCGTTTCTCACGCAGCACAATCTATCTCGCTTCTAATCCTTCCTTGGGCACCGCCGCTATCCTGAGCAGGCACGGTCCCGTTACGTTCGTTCAAGTTGCCAAGCCTCTGTCAGGATCCCACCCCTGACAGAGACCCTACTGTATCTTCCCCCACAACACCCTCTGCCACAAGGTGTTGCCTGGTTCCGACCCAGTCAGCTTTCTGATCTAACTTCCTGCCTGACCCCCAGTTTACCCACTATGGTGGGGAGTGGCCTAGTGAATAGAACCCTTAGCTCCCCCCGGAGGCCCGACGGTGAAATGTATTGGTGTCTGTGATACCTGATCAGATGAACTCCTTCAGTGCCATCAGACACACCATAGCTCCCCATAGTGGCGGAGCCACAGTACTGCAACGACCAGGACTCTGGGGCGCTGCACTCCCCCCTGGTTAAACACAGTACTCCGGGACTGAGAAGAAAACAACAATACAAGTTAGCAAAAAGACATACAGTTTTGTTGAGTGCAATAACAATAAGTATACTTAAACAGAGCTTCCCTTTATGGGAGGTGAGGACACTTGAACGTTACAAACATGGTTAGATATCATAGCAACATGCTATAATTAACTTTCCTTTTACCCAACCGGGTATTCTACTAAGTGCAAAATTGTTGAACAATAATTTAACATTGCCTTTAAGGACATACACTCTGCATCCACTAAAGACCTTCTTATAATCACATTATAAGGCAATTTAACTTTTTCATTCTCCTTCTTTAAATCTGCAGGACCGCCTGTCCTAACGGCACCAGACCTACTGCCTCTCCTTTCTATGCAGGACCGCCCCGTTCAGCCCGGGCCTACTGCCTTTTCAACTACTATACACAGTATAGAGCATAACATTACTTTCAGTTTAAGAGCACCGAGCCATTTTTACATGACTCCTCTGAGGACTCAGGGTTCACCTTCTATCCCCATTATCTATCAACATTATCAAAAACATTTTCTATCGAACATTAAACCTTCTCATTATCTTTCTCACTAACATGCATGCTGGACACCACGTCTACCCCTACGGGCCCACTGCATCCTTCTTCTATCTTTCACTTTCTTTCGGAGAACATCATCAGCATTTCTTTACAATTAACTAGTTGGATACATATAACTTTCTCATATAAACATTATCACCACTTTCTTTCATCAAACATTATTGCTATCTTTTAGCCTTTAAAGCAATATCACCATTTAAGTGCAACAGATGAACATCCCCTTTAAGAGGGGACCAAGTCTCTATGAGGTAGCATATCTTCTCAAGCTACCAGTCCATACTCAGCAAAGGTTCCAGTGTGGTATCTTCACAAAGAGTCCTTTTTGAAGTAAAACCAGTAGGGAGCACCTTTAATAAGGTGCAAACTATGTACAAAAAGTTTGTATCATGCACTGTTCATGATTGCGGCAGTTCTGGAAACTTGTGCAAAACTTAGAAAAACAAACAAAACAATAGGGATCCCGGGTCAACAAAAGGATCCCCTTAAGAGTTAACCCTGGACGCCCCCAAGGTACATGGTGGGTCCGGGTTCCCCGCCGCTCCGCAGGGACAGGTTCTGTGGCTTTTGCAGCAGGAGGTTCATCCTCTGATGCTCCGGCAGTGGCTTGGAGTGCGACGCACCGCTGGACGCCCCGCGCCATCCAGCCAGCTTCGCCTGTTGCCCTCCTCCACCTGGTGTAGGTTACAGCATCACCTGGCTCCAGGTCGTGAGCGAACCTTCCTCCGCAGGGCTCTACCTCCTCCCGGTCCACGTGGACTTGTAGCGGCTACCCGATCTCCTGTATAACCCCTCTTCCATGTCGGGGGTTGAAGGAGACCACTACACCCCAGTGGGACGATGGGACCTCTGCGACGTTGGTCAGATCAACCTGGGTTGACGGTTGTGGTCAGTCTCGCCATGCAGCCACCAAGCGCCGCAGGTGTTCGGCCTCTGGCATGATCTTCAGGCCCTGCATCTGCAGCGCACTTTCAGCCGCGGCCGGGTTGGGAGGAGCAGGGGACACCGGAGACAAACGGACCTCCGTGGGCTGGCCCAGCCGAGCGAGCACGCGGGCATCAGCCTCCAAGCGGCGTGCTATCCGGCGGGCCTCGGCTGCAGCTACACACTCCTCAGACGGTGGCAAGGGGGGTCGGCCCATCGGTGGCTCCGTGAGGGTCAGTCCCCGTAACGTTGGCGCATCTGGGGCTGTGTCGAGTGGCGCAGCCTCAGGCTGGATCGGGTCAGTCCCACGCGGTGTTCCCTGTGTCGCCATCTTTTCTCCTTCTCCAGTGTCCTCTTCCCGCGGTCTCTTTCGTGGGCGGCCCCGTCTCCATGGTCTCCACCCTCCAAACAGGATCAGGAGGCGGACCTCAGCTGTTGACGGACACGTCCTCAGGACACAGAAATATTTAGACTGGGCGGCCATTGTTGTTCGCGCTCTCCAGCTTGCCTACGCCCACTCCACGCCCCTCTTCTTCTCCTGCGCTCTCCTCAGCGCTATAATGGCGGCGGATTTTGGCAGTAAATGGCGCAGCACAGTCTTTGTAATAAAGTACAGTCCAAGCACAACAAATCACAGTTCCAAGGCACACATGACCTGATTCTTCAGGCTTAAGTAGATCCTGTTCGTGACGCCAAGTTGTAGTGCCCCCACTGCCGCAGGGCTGAGGGGTACCCGGTACCGGGCCTCTGAGTCTCTGCTCTGGGGTTGTCACGGTGGCTAGGCCCAGTCCGTGACCCTGCCGAGGGGCGCACAGTGAAAGATGTGACGGATGATGGTGGTGGTGAAGCTGTGGTGGTGCGGTGCAGTAAATAACGAGGACACCAGGTTGCAGTCTCTTTACCTCTTTACTGAAGATCTCTGGGTCCTCAGTCCGGAATCCGGATAACCAGGCTGCGCAAGTCCGGCCGGCCCAATGGCACCTCCGGAGTTCTCTTAGCAGGTGGAAATCTGTGCCTTCCTGCTAGCGCTATGTGTTGTGGTCCTTCCCTGCTGTGCTTACAGAAAGTCCCCACAACTGTTGTGTCTGTTTCTTAAGTTCCCTCACAACTCGATTAGATGATGTTCTGCTAATCCTCCGTCCCTCCCTGGTGTTCTGGTTGGGACGGCACCCGTTTGATGGGTAGGCTCGGAGCTCTTCCGGGACCCTAGAGTCGCCCCTTTCCACAAGTTGCCCCCCAAGACTGCATAGGTGATTAAAGTTAGACAGCCCGCCTCAGACTGACTGTCCTGCCGCTGTTTGGAGTATTGCTTGAAGCAGAATGTTATGATACTCCCTCGGCGTTCCGGCCACCGGTAGTGCGCCTCAGTAGGATGTTGCTTCGGTCTTACAGCACGACTCCTACTGGTATTTCTCCTTTTGCGTGATCTCGTTTCTCACGCAGCACAATCTATCTCGCTTCTAATCCTTCCTTGGGCACCGCCGCTATCCTGAGCAGGCACGGTCCCGTTACGTTCGTTCAAGTTGCCAAGCCTCTGTCAGGATCCCACCCCTGACAGATACCCTACTGTATCTTCCCCCACAACACCCTCTGCCACAAGGTGTTGCCTGGTTCCGACCCAGTCAGCTTTCTGATCTAACTTCCTGCCTGACCCCCAGTTTACCCACTATGGTGGGGAGTGGCCTAGTGAATAGAACCCTTAGCTCCCCCCGGAGGCCCAACGGTGAAATGTATTGGTGTCTGTGATACCTGATCAGATGAACTCCTTCAGTGCCATCAGACACACCATAGCTCCCCATAGTGGCGGAGCCACAGTACTGCAACGACCAGGACTCTGGGGCGCTGCATACCCAGTGACTGCACCAGCAGAATAGTGAGTGCAGCTCTGGAGAATAATACACAATGTAACACAGAATCAGTAATGTAATGCATGTACACAGTGACTGCACCAGCAGAATAGTGAGTGCAGCTCTGGAGTATAATACAGGATGTAACTCAGGATCAGTAATGTAATGTATGTACACAGTGACTGCACCAGCAGAATAGTGAGTGCAGCTCTGGAGAATAATACAGAATGTAACTCAGGATCAGTAATGTAATGTATGTACCCAGTGACTGCACCAGCAGAATATTGAGTGCAGTTCTGGAGTATAATACAGGATGTAACTCAGGATCAGTAATGTAATGTATGTACACAGTGACTGCACCAGCAGAATATTGAGTGCAGCTCTGGGGTATAATACAGAATGTAACTTAGGATCAGTAATGTAATGCATGTACACAGTGACTGCACCAGCAGAATAGTGAGTGCAGCTCTGGAGTGTCATAGAGGAAGAGGCGGAGCCTGCTTGCCCTGTGCTCTGTGTGCTGCCTAGAGAGAGCTCCTGGGAAGGGAGTTTTTCATCCAGGACTTTTTGTCTGCCCCCTTCCCAGGAAAGAAGGCTCACTTTGGGACTGGCCTCCGGGGCTGGGCCCCCGGCTCCCACCTCCCGGTCCAAGCCGGCGGGGGGTGGGAGGACTCCAACTCCGGCTAGGGTCACAAGATCTGGCCAAGAATCAGGCAAGGGATCCAGCATGAAGACCCGTAGGACCCCTGAGGCCGCGGCGGCTCCTTCCCCCGGAGGTAGGCCTAGTACGAGCAGGGGTGCTGCAGCGGTGCCCCTTGGTTGGGGTACCAAGGCGGCTAGAGAATCCGCCGTGGTCTATGGTTCACGCATCCATGCGCACCTCTGCGAGTATGAGGACGCCTCAAGGAAGCTAAAATCCCTCCGGGGGGAGTTGAGGGTAGCTAAGGAGAGGTCTGACAGGGCCTCCGGCAATAAGAAGGCCGAGCTATCCGCCGCGGTCAAGAAGATAAAAAAATGCATACAAGACCTGGAAAGCCGGAGGTGTGAGATCCTGGATGGCAGCGGGCCCTTCCGTGAAAAGTTGGAAAATGATGACCGGTTCAGAGCCATGACCGGTGGGGCTCCGGAGGGGTCACGGAGCTCCGGCCAGGTGGTGGAGGAGGATGAGGAAGAGGAATGCGAGGAGGAGGTCGCGCCCTACCCACCGCCTGGTGGCCTGGTAAGAGATCTCCAGGCGTCGCATAGCGGGATAGCCCCCGAGCAGGTGGCTCTCCCGTCAGATTCTGGCCCTTCAGGGGACAGCGGGAGCGAGGGGGAGGATGAGGATGGTGGTAGTAGCAGCGAGGGGGGCTGCCTCGTCATGCAGCTGATCTGGCAGATCGAGTCCCCGGTCCGTTTTAACCAGCTGAGGTTCGGGGATGAGATCTGTGAGGACGAGGCAACCAGGAGGGGGATGAAGAGAAAGGCAAAGAAAAGTAAGAAGAAGAAAACATCTACTGTGGAGAAATATGTGTATGTCCCCCTCTCTGGGGCCCCCCGATCCCGCTGTGCGGCACCCGCTACCCACCCCGGCTCGGCCTCTGTTGTGGGTCCGCAGCGAGGGAGCGGGGAGATTACAGGGCATGACACGCAGGGCACTGCCTCTTTGTGGTAACGGAGGGGGTAGTGATGTGTCTGATATGGAGCATGGTGTGGAAGGTGGCCCAGAGGTGGGCAAGAGAGTGGCAGCCGGGACCGCATCTCCGGTGGTGAGCGCTGGGGTGTCCGGGTCCCCCACTTACAGATCCGATAAAGCTGGATCGCTTCTGGGGACCCAGGCACCTAGTAAAGTAAAGGGGGCGGGGCCTGCGGCTCCAGCAGAACCGGCTCATAAAAGGAAAATGGTGGGGGCTCCCCTGGCGGGGTCTGCGGTGAAGTCGGGGTCTCCTGCATTGGGGGCACCGCCGCTGGTGGATGCTGAGGGGGAGTGGCCTAGCCTGGGGCCGGCTGCTGGAGCTGCTGTGGCCAGGCTGTTTGTGGCCCAGGGTGTGGTGGTGGGGGGTGCTGTGCCTCAGGGGACTGGTACTGCCGGGGGGATTCCTGGGGGTAGATCCAGCTCTGGGTCGGCTCTGGGGGTCCCGCTGCGGCCGGTCTCAGGGGGCGTGGCCTCCTCGGCACCCGCTGCCCATGCAGGAGCAGCTTTGGATAGCTGTGCTGTGCGGCTGGAGACTGGGGGCGTGGCTTCCCAAGCAAAGGAAAAAAAAATTGTCTTAGCTACTGTCAGCAATGGAGCAGGGACTGCAGCAGATAGCAGCAAGGGCGCCTGCCTGGCGGGGTCCCCTGAGTCTGGGGGCTTACCTGCGGTGGGGGCTCCGGTGACAAGTCAGGATGGAGCTGGAGGCGGGTCTGCACCTGGCTTCCTACCTGCCAGTGAGGGAGGAGGCTCTGTGCCTACTGTGGTGGAAAGTCAGACAGTGCTGCTTAAGTCATATGGCAGCGCGACTCTTAAAGGGACACAAGCGCTGTGTGTGCGCCAAACCCCCCAGCAGGGAAGATGCCACCAGTAGGTGGCGGTAGCAGAGGTGTAACAGAACCTGGAAATACCCAAAAGGTGAGGCAAAATAAAACTGACCCCAGTGTGCATGTGAGTGAGAGTGGGGTGACTGATGGAGTGGATGAGGAGGGTGCGGGTATGGAAGTGTCTATGGCTGAGGATGCGAGTGGCAGTGCGTCTAAGGTGGCAAGTGTGAATAGGGTGGCAAGTGTGAGTACGGTGTCTGATGGTAGTGGGAGAAGGGGGGAGGGGGCCGGTCCATCTGCCCCCCCAGCCACAGGTTCCCTGAGTTATTCGGGGGTGGTGGCTGGAGCCTCAGGGTCTAGTCAGGGGGTTTCCTCGCCTCTGGACCTCAGGGATAGTGTCTTGCGGCGCCGTTTCCTGGAGGCCCTCAAAAAGGGAGAACGGACGATCGAAGTAGAGGGAAGAGTGGTGGACTTGGCCTTTTGGCTGGATAGACACGGCCAGGCTGCCTTCCAAGATAAAAGGGAAGGGGAAATGGTTTGGTCCCTCCCGACAGCCGGGCAGGGGGTGGCCAGGCGGAATGTGGTCCGTCTTCGGTGGAGGGGCAGTGAAGCGTGCCCGCCAAGGGCGAGGGTTGTGGAGCTCCTTCTGAAGATGGACTTCAGGGCGACGGACATCTTTGCCCTGATTCATCCGTTTGGCACCTCCTTCTTCGATGTCAGTTTTGTTCGGCCGGAGGGCTTGGAGCTTTTCTGGTCGAATTTCGAACTGGCAAAGGGGGAGCCCGGCTGGGGAGACTTTGCCGTGCAGGCGGTGTCTCGCCAAAATAGTGTAAAGAGGGTGACCGTTCTGACAAGTAACGAGTCCCTCTCTGGGGTCGACATAATGACGTGGCTTTCCCGTTATGGGGAAGTCACCGAGGTCCCTAAAAAAAAATAGGGACGAGTTTGGCATTTGGTCAGGGGGCTGGACCTTCATGGTAAAGTTGAAGGTTTCAGGAGGTACGGTCACCCACATCCCCTCCTCAGCATTTCTGGGGAGGGACAGAATCCAGATCTTCTACCAGGGGCAACCGAAGGTCTGCCACAGGTGCGGTGATCCCCGCCACTTCAGCGCAGGCTGCAAGGTGCAGAAATGTGCCTTGTGTGGCGGGGTAGGCCATCTTGCCGCGGCCTGTGGTGACATTAGGTGTCACTTGTGTGGTGACCTAGGTCACCCGTATAGCCGCTGCCCCCGTTCCTTTTCCAGCACCATCTCTGGCCCGGCAGGGGGGAGCCAAGGGGGGGTCCCCAGTGGTGCAACTTCTGCTGGGGCTGAGGGTGGAGGCGTGAGGGGAGCTGAGGGGTCAGTGAGGAAAGGCGAGGCTGGTACATCTGCCCACCAGTGGCAACAGGTGAGGAGCCGTAAGGGCAGGGGGCAGGATAAGCCTCAGGCATCTGGGGTGATGACTGCCCCCACCCTGGAGGCGGCAGCCGAAGCCTCTGAGGCCCTGGGGGAGAAGGCGGTGAGCGAGGAGATCCGGAGGATGGAGAGGGAGGAGTTGGCTGCTTCTGATAACTCTTCCCAGTATGAAAGTCTGGATGAAGAGGTGGTGGAGCAGCCTAAAAAAACGGGTGATAATCGTACCGGTAAGAGTCGGAGGAAGAGGAAAAACAAGGCTAAAAAATCTAAGCCCCCCCTGGCCACTAGGGTGCCTACGGAAGGGCTCACCGACTCCCCTCTGATCCCCCTCTCCAATCGGTTCCAAGCCCTCGATGACTCTGCTGTGTCGGAGGTCAGGGGTGAGGGGCCGGACGCAACATCTGGGGTGCCTTTGGGGAGTGGTGAGGGCTGTCCTCCGGGGGATTCACACTCCTCTGGAGGGGGGACTGCCTCGGGGTCCAGGGGCGAGGAATCTATTTCTGGGAAGTCCATTGCTGTCAAGGAGGATATGGACACCTCGGTGTCTTTAAAGAGGAGGGGTGAGTCGGGCTCCTCCTCAGAGGGGGAGAGGAAATCAGGGGGTACGGTTAAAAAACAGGCCATCTAACTCAATCACCCATGATGGCGGAACCTACCCCGTTGACTCTGGCGTCGATTAATGTCGCCAGCATAAAGTCAGATACGGCTAGATTTACGGCCTTTGATTTTTTCACCCGGGTTGAGGCTGATATTTTATTTTTGCAGGAGACCAGACTAACGGACCTGGGGTCCATCTACAAAGCAAAGAGGGAATGGAGGAGTGGGCTCTCATACTTGTCTCTTGCGGCCGAGCCGTATAGCGGGGTAGCGGTCCTTTTTAAGACCGCGGAAGTGGAATGCAGACGGGTGATCGAGGTAGAAATGGGGCGATGTTTGGTCCTTGACGTCTTCATGAGGGGACAGGAGCTTCGGCTCATCAATATCTATGGCCCACAATCTAAGTGGGACCGTAAATGTCTCTTCCTGAGGAACAAGCCCTATCTTTATACGAGCCGGCAGGTGGTCTTCGGTGGGGATTTTAATACTGTAACCAGACTCCGTGATAGGGGAGGCCCCGGAGACCGGCTGGCTTATGATAGCGTAGCCTTGAATAGCATAGTAAGCGAAGCTCGCCTGGTGGATGTCCACATCCGGCACACCCCAGGTCAAGGGGGTTTCACCTTTTTTAGGGGAAGCAGTAGGTCCAGGATAGATAGGGTTTTTTTAAAGGAGGAAGCCGTCTCTTCTGCAGTGTCCGCTGTTGAGGTGGAGTTCTCCGATCACTGTTTCATTTTCTTTACTTTGAATGTTACAGAGACCCCCCCGGATGGGGAGAGGCCTATGGAAGCTGAATTCATCCCTTCTGGAAGAGGCGGAAGTAAGACAGTCCTTTGAGGAATTTCTTCAGAGCCAGGTACCTCTCTTGGGTCTTTGTAGCAGTAAGTCTGAGTGGTGGTAGATCTTCAAAAGAAGGGTCGCAAGGTTCTTCCGTCAGCTCTCAAGCCTCAGGGGCCTGAACAGGTACCGCCTGTATCGGGAGCTGGGGAGGAAACTCGAGCAGCTCGTCTCGACTGGAGGGGACCGAGAGGAAATCTCCAGGGTGAAGACCTTGCTCAAGGGGTGCCAGTATGATAGGCACACATCCTTGGTTTTTGAGAGGGATTTCGGGAGGTACCGCTCGCCCGACCCTTACAGAAACTGCAGGTTGTCAGTGAATTGTAAGATGGTGAGAGGACTGATTGACAGTACGGGGTCCCTGAACAGATCCAAATTAGGGATCCTGGAGGTGGTCAGATCCTTCTACTTGCACCTCTTGGGGAGGAAGGATCCTGATCGGGATGAGATGTCGGCTTTCCTGACTGAAACCATCCCTGAGCCAGGGGATGACCCCTCTCTTCATGTTTTAGCAGAAGCAATCAGGGAAGAGGAAGTGAGACGGGCGATTGATGGGCTCCGGCCCAAAAAGTCACCCGGTCCGGATGGCTTAACATCTGAGTTCTACAAGACTTTTAGGGACTCTTTGGTCCCCCTCTTGACTGATGTGTTTAATGAGTGCCTCTCCTCGGACATTTTGCCCAGTTCAATGAGGAAGTCAGCCCTGATTATCCTGTCAAAGGGTAAAGACTCGTCCCGTATTGAGAATTGGCGTCCCATAGCGCTTCTCAATACGGACCGAAAGGTTCTGGCAAAGGTGCTTTTTAATCGGTTGGTGCAGTTTGCGCCCCGGCTCCTTTCGGAGGCCCAGCACTGCTCTGTTCCAGGCCGCAGTACATTTAGTGCTGTGCTCGGTGTCCGGGAGGCAGTGGAGCAGGGCAGGGCAGATCACTGGAAGGGGTACTTGCTGTCCTTAGACCAGGCGAAGGCCTTTGACCGGGTTAACCATGAGTACCTCTGGTCCGTCCTTCTGAGGTATGGTCTGCCTGGGAGGTTTGTTGATTGGTTGAGAGTTTTATACAATGGGGCAGAGACTTTTCTGCTCGTGAACGGTTGGGTCGGACACCCTTTTGAGGTGAGGTCTGGTGTCCGCCAGGGCTGTCCTCTGAGCCCACTTTTATACGTGTTTGCGATCGACCCCCTTTTAAGGAAGGTGGAGCGTGGACCGTTGGTGGGAGTCAGGATGGACCAGGTGGAGCCAGGGGCCGCCTTGAGGATAGTGGCGTACGCTGACGATGTTTCCCTTTTTGTATCCTCGAGAGAGGAGGCAGATTGGGTGATGTCTGAGGTTGAACGCTACTCGGTGGCATCCGGGTCCATGATCAACCGGGACAAGTGTGAGAGTCTCTGGCTGGGAGGGGGAGATCCAAGTTTTGATCTCCCGGACACCCTTCCAGGGCCTCAGGCCACAGCAAAAATATTAGGCATCAGTTTCGGCCCGGGGGACTATCCCCAGCAAAACTGGGAGGGCAGACTTAAGATTGCCGCCCAGAAGGTGGATCAGTGGAAGGGTTGGTCTTTGACCCTAAGGGAAAGGGTTAGTCTTGCCAAGGGCTATTTGCTTCCTTTGCTAATATATTTGGGCAGCGTTTGCATCTTGCCAGAGCCTCTTTGGACACGGGTCTACAGCCTGTTTTTCCAATTATTATGGGGAAATAGGCTGAACCTAATCAAGAGGGAGGTCACGTACCGCACGAGGAGACTAGGAGGGTTGGGTATGGTCAACCCAGTGGTGTTTCTAGTAAACACCTTTCTTAAGGCAAACATCGCCAACCTCTGGTTAGAGAGGGCTCCTCTGTGGGTATTCTCCTGTAGGGGGTGGTTTTGGCCTTTCTTCCAGGAATGGGAGACAGGAGGGCAGGTAAAGGACCTTCGTACACCTCATGGGCATCTTCCGGCTTATGCTACCCCGGTTCTGAAGGTGATCCGTCGGTGGGGTCTGGGAGTGTGGGAGATCAGGACCATGTTGAGAAGGTTTCTTGACAATAGGGTCCTGTTGACCCACTTTCAGAAGCCCCTGGCGCTCAGGGATTGCCCAAGCCGGGATCTGGAGGTGGGGCTCGGGTTATTGAACTCTAAGCGGATCCCCTTGAAGTTTTGGGACTTGGCTTGGCGCTGCTTCCATGGGAAGCTGTATGTGAGGGACAACCTGAAGTGCAGACGCTCTGATGACCGGGATTGTTCCCGCGAGGAGTGTGGCGGTATGCTTGAAAGCATGGAGCATTTCCTGCTTCGTGTCCCTTTAATACAGAGGTCTACAGCAGGGTGGGTGCTTCCATTGGCTGGCCCAGGCTGGCAGGCCTTTCCTATGCGGAGTGGGCCTATGGGGCATTCAGGTACCTTGGTGGCCGAGATCGGGGCACTGTTTTCTTAGTTAGTTTAGTGTAGAGATCAGACTGAAGAATCCATTTTGTCTTCCCTACCTTTACAGAGACGTCTGGCTTAATATGAGGAAGACTTGAGCCAAATAGACATTTCCTTTTATGGAAGCATTCCTTCTTGTTATTGTGACCTTTGACCTACATTCCAGAAGTTGGACGTGACCAGCAGAATAGATATTCTTTTGTTAGAGAATATGAGCCCTTGTACGCATGTCTGTAATCCTTATCTCTTTTCCTATATAAAAAGGAGGGGGTGAGTCCCTGTGAGTCAGAAGCGCTCCAGAGGGCTATCCCTGTCAATAACACACGAACCTTTTGTATTGCGTGTTATTTTACTTGGATTCCTACATTTGGGAAGCCGGGGGACTGATAAGGACTCAACATTACCTGGCGCTCGAACAGGGACCCGAGACGAGAGTATTTACTCAAGATTCACCTGCGGATACGGACAACGGAGATCTGGGATAATGGACGGCAAATGAAAAAATACCTGGCCAGGTAAGAGACATTATTAGTTCTCTTTTATCTGCCCTGTATTATCCGAAAGATCTCTATGAGCCGTGTCATGCTGGGTTAGTCTAGTAGGGAGTAGATACCTATAGAACTCGGGTTACCATATTGTATAGATTTATGAGTCTAGTCCCTGGCAGTGTGTGGGCAGTGAGTGAACAGTGTGTGAACAGTGTGTGAGCAGTGTGAAGGTTGTGACATGTTGTGAAAGAAGAATAGAAGTGCGTAGAACAATAAGCCACGATTGTTAGAACAAGGTTATTGGTGAAGTCAGCCTAACTGGGTTATGAGGTAGCGTCCTTCTGGGAGACCTCTGCCCATGCTTGACTCTCCTATAGAACTTGTTTCTACATTCCCTGGATAAGGTGTGATAGAATGAGCCCAGGACGCGGGTCCATGAGCCTGGGACAAGTATGCTAACTGACACAGAAAGTTTTGTGATCTGTATGATGTTGCTGGGTCTGTCTGTTTGCGTGCATAATAGCACTTAAGTACGTCCTGCATATTAGAAGAAACGGAGCAGACGAGCCCTTCAATATTTTAGCTCCCTAGGAGAGAAGGCAACGAGACGCCACCAACAGAGGAAGTGGTTGTCCAAACGTCACCTGGGGTAGAAATAGCAAATATTGAAAGGATATTTTAGCTCCCTAGGAGAGAAGGCAACGAGACATCACCACAGTGATTGTCCAAACGTCACCTGGGGTAGAAATAGCTAAAATGAGAAATAAACAGACCAAAACTTTCTTAGGACAAGTGGAAGCAGCAGATATCATACAGGAAAGATGTGGAAAGATAGTCAGAAGTCAGATTAGAAGAGTGAGAGAAAGATTGGGAATTTCAGAAGCACTTATGTTCAGTACAGAATGGGAAAGACTGAGTAAAGAACGAGGTGGAATTATCAAAGACAATGGGTGGGAAGAAATCATACACTGTATGATAGAGGTCTCAAAAACAGCTAAAGAGGAGAATTGGAAGTATGATCCAGACACTTCCAAATGGATCATGGGGAAGGGAAAAAGTTGTGACATAATCCCACCACCTTACCTAGATCCAAAAGCACAATCATTTGTACCATCTGGAAGAGCAGAAGGAGGAAAACAATTTCCAGCCTTGTATCCCAATCTTGGTGGGGTAGGAGGATGGGTATGTTCACACTGTGGACAACAAAATCCAGATTGGAGAAATGATTGTCTAGCCTGTGGTACACCTAGATATGGCGCTGTACTTGCCCCTGTTAGGGTAGTACCTAGACCTTTTAGAGAAGCTGGTGAAGGAGGAGTAATGAACACCAGATATCATCAGACCAGACAATACTTTCCTTGGTCCCCTGCTGAGGGTATGTCACTCTTACATAATGCACCAGATCCTATCCAGTTTCCAGTTAGATTTGCGCAGTATATACAACAAATCATGCAGACTCATGCTGGGGTCTGGGCGGACGGGGAAGAATTATGTAGAATGAAAATGTCCCCCGGACTTTTTCAGGAATTATTGACACACTTACAGCCCAATAGACCAGTGGCAGAAGGGGGTGCCTTACAGACAGAAGCATCAGGTACCCAGTTCACAGAGGCATTAATAATTTTCATGAGGGGAAAACAGAGGGAAAGGGGGTCTACAGGTGTGATTATGCAGAAATTTGGGCAAAGTATTGAAGAATATAGTCAGGAACTAGAAAATAGCTTTAGGGATGAAGGATTGGATATGACTGATGCTTCAGTAAGGAGACTTTTTACAAAACAATTAATAGAGGGGCTAGATCCGAAAATCAGAGAAAAATTTAAATCCTCTACTCCAGATTGGAGAACAATTGAACAACCAAATATTGTGAAACAACGATGTTTAGGAATAGCCATGGATATGAGAGAGAATCGCAAGCCTGTTAGAATAGCACAAGCTAATACAGGAGGAAGAGTGAGACACAATTTTCCTTGCCACTACTGTAAAAAGCCAGGTCATTTCCAAAGAGAGTGCAGGAAGAAGTTGGCAGATATAAAGTCAGGCAAATTTGTTCCCAGAAATAACCCTCTCCAAACGGCCAATCAGCAGAAATCTACCATCATAGATGGTCCCATATCAGATTCAGATTGACTCGATGTGTTACAAACTTCCCTACCAGCTAGAAGGCCTATGATACAGGTGAATGTGGGGGGGAGAGAGATTCCATTTTTGATAGATACAGGTGCAACTTCCTCAATTTTGAATCAAGATTTTCTTCCAAATCCGGAAGATATTTCAGAATAAACAACTTTTGCTGAGGGTTATGATGGGGTAATTCGAACACTGCCATATACTGTGCCCCTAGAGGTCTCATTAGGACCTAAATGTTTTGCATCCAGATTTTTGTATGCCAGAGGTGCCCCAACATGTCTGTTAGGAACTGATGTACTAAAGAAATTAGAAGCTAACATCAATTTTAGGGAAGATGGCACAGTTATGTTGACTATCCCTGATAATGCAGAATCATTAGAACAATATGTCAGAATTCAGGCTTTTGAGGATTATGCTGAAGAAAAAGAGTACACCACAGATCTAGACCTCTCAACGGTCCCAGAAACACTGTGGGCACAGGGTGACACTGATGTGGGATTATTGCATATCTCTCCTGTAAAATTATCTGTGCAACCAGGAACTGTTCTCCCACAGCTCAGACAATACCCTGTGAGTGCCCAGCAGGAACTAGCGATTACAAAACAGATAGAGGGATATAGAGAGAAAGGAGTTCTGGTAGAGATACAATCACCTGCTAACACTCCTCTGTATCCAGTCAAGAAGAGAACTCTTGATAAGAGTTCTATGCCCAAATATCGTATGGTACATGATCTAAGAGAAATAAACAAAGTTCTAGATCCAATCACCCCAATTGTACCCAATCCTCATACGTTACTATCACAGATACCAGCCAGTTCTCAAGTGTTTACTGTAATAGATCTTTCAAATGCATTTTTCTCGGTTCCTTTACACCAAGATAGTTGGCATTTGTTTGCATTTACATTTAAGGGCAAACAGTTGGCGTGGACACGCCTTCCACAGGGAATGATACACTCCCCTACTCTTTATTCAAATGCCCTACAAACAGTTCTTCAAAGGTTTGAACCTGAATCACAGGTAGTAATTTTGCAGTATGTGGATGACCTACTACTTTGCTGCCCAGATCTAGAAACCGCAGAAAGGTCTACTGTGAGTTTACTATGTTTTCTAGGAAAGGAAGGGTGTAAAGTGAATAGACAAAAGCTACAAGTTTGTCAGATCAAAGTGGTCTTTCTAGGTCATTGCATTTCTCAAGGTAAAAAGCATCTTACACCTCAAAGAACTGAAGCAATAAGACAGATGAATGAGCCTAGAAATCATAAACAGCTACGAGCATTTTTAGGAATAGTGTCTCATTGTAGACAATGGATTATACATGCCAGTCAACTAATGCAATCACTGTATGACTGTGTAAAAAGTGAACCTTATTTGTTGACAAAAGAAGGTCAGATTTCGTTTCAACAATTAAAAGATGCTCTTGTTTCAGCTCCAGCGTTAGGGCTACCAGACTACACCAAACCATTTCAGCTTATGGCTGCAGAAGTTGATTCCCATGCTACAGGAGTTCTTACCCAGAAGCATGCAGGGAAACAAAGACCAATTGCATATCTTTCAGCAAGGTTAGATCCAGTAGCCAGGGCAGCGCCAACCTGTGTACGTGTGGTTGTTGCTGTCTCACTATTGTTGGACAAAGCATCAGAAATTGTCCTAGAGCATCCACTCACAGTTCAAACTACGCATGATGTTTATGGGATATTAAACCAGGTCCAGCCAAAACACATTTCCATGGCCAGACATTTGCGGCTACAGTGTTCTTTGCTGCTCCCCTCTACTATCACATTTGCAAGGCTTCAGACTCTCAATTTAGCTACACTGCTACCTCTCGAGTCTGAAGGGGGGAATAAGGACACTGATCCACACGCAAATTTTTTCCCTACAGACACACATGATTGTACAGAGCTCATTTTACAAGAAACGGTAGGCTTACCCAATGTATCCGAAACACCACTTCAAAATCCAGATTTAGAGCTGTTTATAGATGGTAGTAGGTTTGCAGATGACACAGGTAACTTCCATACAGGGTATGCAGTTGTGTCAGAATCTGAAACTCTCAAAGCAGAGCCACTTTCACCGAAACAGTCTGCACAAGAAGCAGAACTAACAGCATTGATTGAAGCGCTAAAAATAGCTGAGAATCAGACAGCTAATATATACACTGATTCTAGGTATGCACATGGTATTGTGTTTGATTTTGGAGTAATCTGGAGAGCTAGAGGTTACATGACAGCGTCAGGCCAACCTGTAAAACATGCTTCTCTGATCAAACAGATCTTAGAGGCTGCACAAGAAACAAAAGAAGTAGCAGTAATTAAGGTAGCTGCACATGTGAGACTCGACACTAGGGAATCTAGGGGAAATGATAGGGCTGATAAAGCAGCCAAAGCAGCGGCAGTCAAACCCTTACAGCAGGTTCATACTGTAAACCCCACAGAAAATACTGAAGATAGACTGAGACAAGCACAGGAAGATGCAGGAGAAGAGGAGAGGGACAGGTGGAAAAAGGAAGGGGCAGAAGAACAAGCAGGAATTTGGAAGAAAGATGGACTAATATGTCTACCTAGAGCCTGGTACCCGATTGTAGTTGGTGGACTGCACCACCCTACTCATGTGTCTGCAAATGCAATGACACTACTGGCAAAGCAAGTCTGGTTGGCTCCAGGTTTTGGCAACTATGCAAGAGACTATTGTGCTGCATGCGTTATATGCCTAACACATAATCCCGGACAGACAACAAAGACCCCTATGAAGCACCACGTCCGACCTCTCTATCCGTTTCAGCGATTACAAATAGACTTTATCCAGCTGCCAAAAAGTAATGGGTATGAGTATGTGTTGGTGTGTGTGGACATGTTCTCAGGGTGGCCAGAGGCCTATCCAGTTCGGAAGGCTTCAGCTAAAAACACTGCTGTAAAGCTAGTTGCCGAACTGATACCCCGTTACGGTCTCCCTGAAGTGATCGAGTCAGATAGGGGTACTCATTTCACTGGAGAAATATTTCAAAATGTATTGAAAATGTTGGGTGTTGAAAGTCAGTTACACACTCCGTATCATCCTCAAAGTTCTGGTAAGGTGGAACGCATGAATGGAACTTTAAAATTAAAAATACAGAAAGCCATGGCTGAAACAGGAAAGCCTTGGACAGAATGCCTTCCACTGGCCCTTTACTCAATACGCAATACCCCAAGGGGTAAGACTAAACTGTCTCCATATGAAATTTTGTTTGGCAGGACTGCCAATTTAGGATGTTATTTTCCACAGCAACTTGTGTTAAATATTGAGTCATTGACTTCTTATGTGCAAAATCTTCAGAAACAATTAACTAAGGTGCATGCACAAGTTTTTGCTTCCCTTCCAGATCCTGACAACACTGAAGGGAGTCACAAGTTGGAACCAGGTGATCAAGTCTATGTAAAAAGACACACCAGAAAGGCTCTTGAACCAAGGTTTGACGGACCCTTCCAAGTCCTGTTGACAACACCTACATCAGTCAAGCTTGAAGGAAAGGCATCATGGATACATGCAAGCCATTGCAAAAGAGCAGTATAAAACTCATAACATTGATGTTAATAGTATTAACCTCAACGGAGGCATGGGATAAACTGAATTCTTTAACCCCTTTGAACAATAGATTCGTACAACATCATAGAAAATTAGTACATGACATTTAAATTAAAGGATGTACAACGACTCAGAGATCAGTATGATAAAGACAATGACCAGAATAAGGATAGCTGGTGGTCTGATACTTCCTCTTTTCTCAACCCAGCCAACTGGTTCAGAGGGATTGGTGGGTGGGTTGCTGGGATCATGCAGAGCATAATACATATAGTTATGATTATTGTAGTCATATACGTACTATTCCAGATTGTGCTCAAGAGTATCTCAGTATGCGCAGATAAATTTTGTGTAATAGATGCAAGAGTATAAATTTTCTTCTTCATTCTTATGTTATCCTCTAGTGATTCTAATTAATATTACTGTACTAATTTTTGTTTTTATATTTTAGTATACTTATTGCAAAACAAAGAAAAGGTTGTGAGAGTTAAACGGAAGAATTGATAGTAGATTTGATTCTCTTATTGAATACAAGCGTGTACATGTGTAATACCAAAAATAAAGGCTTTGTCTTTGGCCCTGTGGTAATCTAAAATATGGATATGTTAAAGGGGGATTCGTGATAGATCATAAAAGGAATATGTCAAAGGGGGGAATTGTAGAGATCAGACTGAAGAATCCATTTTGTCTTCCCTACCTTTACAGAGACGTCTGGCTTAATATGAGGAAGACTTGAGCCAAATAGACATTTCCTTTTATGGAAGCATTCCTTCTTGTTATTGTGACCTTTGACCTACATTCCAGAAGTTGGACGTGACCAGCAGAATAGATATTCTTTTGTTAGAGAATATGAGCCCTTGTACGCATGTCTGTAATCCTTATCTCTTTTCCTATATAAAAAGGAGGGGGTGAGTCCCTGTGAGTCAGAAGCGCTCCAGAGGGCTATCCCTGTCAATAACACACGAACCTTTTGTATTGCGTGTTATTTTACTTGGATTCCTACATTTGGGAAGCCGGGGGACTGATAAGGACTCAACATTTAGTAACTAGGTTCCACACGTGGAATGCACGGTGTCTAGTGTCTACTCAGCGGAAAGTCCTCCCCAGGGAAGAGGTGATTAGGAACATCCTGGGTGACCCGGCAAAAGTGCGCTTGCTGGAGTTTGAGAGGCTGGGTGCAGGGAGGGCCTCTCTTCTTTGGAGGGGTTTCTCCTTTAATGTGCCCTAGGGAGAGTTGAGTTCTGTGTGCCTGTGATAGGGTTGAGTTAGTCTTTTTTATCTTTTCATCTTTATTTTGTAGGGTCAGATAGATGTGTAGGGACAGGGAAGGACAGATAGGGACAGTCTTTAGGGACAGGTAGTTAGTATTAGGTTGGTAGTGAGGGACAGGTAGGGGCAGGTAGGGAGAGATTGGTAGGGCTATAGGGACAGGATTTTCTCTTTTGTGTTGTTAGGGAGGGTCAGGGTGATGTGCGGTAGATTAGGGTGAGAGCCTCTATGGTCTCCAGTTCCTGGTGGGGGGCTGTAACCCTCACTTACAGATTTTTGTTTTGTAATTGGTAACCCGGGTATAGGGCTTGCAAGCATTGAACTTGGGCCTGTTCTTTGGTCATGATTATGGTGTGTACTGGTTATTATTATGTTGTATTGATATATGTTATTATAAGGTTGTATATATGTTACATGTGTACTATGATGCGTTTAGGGGGGATTTAGTTTAGGTGGGGTGGGGGGTTTCTTGGGGGGTGGGGGGATGGGTTTTGGAGAATGGACGTCCGGCGGGATGCCAAGAAGAAAAAAAAATGAAAAAAAAGGGCCATAAACTTTTATGGACCATTGCTGTGTAGGAAAGGCCACAAACTTTCGTGGGACCTGGTGTGATAGGCCACAAACTCTCGTTGGACCTGGTGTGATAGGCCACAAACTTTCGTGGGACCTTTGGGGGAATGGTGTTGGTTTAGTTTAGAAGGAAAAAATAAATAAATAAATAAATAAAATAATAAAAAAAAATATAAAATAAAAAATATATATAAAAATATATGATTAAGTTTCGGCCAGGTGGCCTATTTACTTTCTTTAGGGCAGATGGCCGACTTTTTGTTTATTTTTCTAGGGATGAATGCATGGGTATGTGTGTATGAGGGGAAAAAGGAACAAAGGAAGGGAAAAAAAGGATATAGGTTGAGGTCTCTTCCTTTGCTGGGGGGTATTAATGAAATGGAGGAACATTTTGTTTGTATAAATCTGCTGGACATTGGACTTTTGGGGATTGTGAATAATTTCTTTTGTTATTGAGTTTGTCTGTAAGCTTTGCCTGTAAGTTTTGTTTTGTACTTTTATAATAAAAGAGATACAGGATGTAACGCAGGATCAGTAATGTAATGCATGTACACAGTGACTGCACCAGCAGAATAGTGAGAGCAGCTCTGGGGTATAATACAGGATGTAACTCAGGATCAGTAATGTAATGTATGTACACAGTGACTGCACCAGCAGAATAGTGACTGCAGCTCTGGAGTATAATACAGGATGTAACTCAGGATCAGTAATGTACACAGTGACTGCACCAGCAGAATAGTGAATGCAGCTCTGGAGTATAATACAGGATGTAACTCAGGATCAGTAATGTAATGTATGTACACAGTGACTGCACCAGCAGAATAGTGAGTGCAGCTCTGGAGAATAATACACAATGTAACTCAGGATCAGTAATGTAATGTATGTACCCAGTGACTGCACCAGCAGAATATTGAGTGCAGCTCTGGAGTATAATACAGGATGTAACTCAGGATCAGTAATGTAATGTATGTACACAGTGACTGCACCAGCAGAATATTGAGTGCAGCTCTGGGGTATAATACAGAATGTAACTTAGGATCAGTAATGTAATGTATGTACACAGTGACTGCACCAGCAGAATAGTGAGTGCAGCTCTGGAGTATAATACACAATGTAACACAGGATCAGTAATGTAATGCATGTACACAGTGACCAGCAGCTCTGAAGTATAATACAGGATGTACCTCAGGATCAGTAATGTAATGTCTGTACACAGTGACTGCACCAGCAGAATAGTGAGTGCAGCTCTGGGGTATAATACAGGAGGTAACTCGGGATCAGTAACGTAATGTATGTACACAGTGACTGCACCAGCAGAATAGTGAGTGCAGCTCTGGGGTATAATACAGGATGTAACTCAGGATCAGTAATGTATGTACACAGTGACTGCACCAGCAGAATAGTGAGTGCAGCTCTGGAGTATAATACAGGATGTAACTCAGGATCAGTAATGTATGTACACAGTGACTGCACCAGCAGAATAGTGAGTGCAGCTCTGGAGTATAATACACGATGTAACTCAGGATCAGTAATGTAATGTATGTACACAGTGACTACACCAGCAGAATAGTGAGTGCAGCTCCGGAGGATGTAACTCAGGATTAGTAATGTATGTAGAAAGGTGAATGGCTGAGAGATACATTTATAATATAAGTAATATTCAGATTTTTTTATATATAACAAGAGAATTTGGAGTTACACAAGTGAATGTTGGATCAGATGTGAAGGTGTGTGATCACTGCATTTTCCTGTGTCAGTGGAGGTCACGGTTCTTCCATTTTATCCTGAATTTAATGTCAATTTCAGGCATTTGCTTCGGCTTAATATTGTGCCGAGACCTCGGTCATCAATTTCCGGTCACATTTCCAGGTCAGAACATTCCCAATAAAGATTTCTGAGTTGTGTTCGGCGTCTGTTGGTTCGTTACAGGTTAATTAGAGGAGTCTGGAAGCTTTTCCTATGGGACACTGTAGGACTGACGCTCGGGGACCTGCCCTATATACACCGCATCTTATAGGGGAAGCGGAGTCTTTACTGCAGCATGAAACCAGGCGCCATTTATTATAACAGCTGTGAAAATGGCGCTTATAATGTGCAGAGATTTATATGACTGCAGTCGGGGAGAAGCTTGTGCCCCAGGTGCCAGAGGAGAGCCACGCTGCCACGCCACGATTGCCATTCTGCTATGCCGCCTCTCTCCCTTGCTGCCACATTGTCACGCTGCCTCTCTGCCATGCCGTCACTCTGCCATGCTTCCACATTGCCACGCCACCATTCTGCCATGCTGTCACTCTGCCGTGTCCTGGGCATTTACATACAGGACCAGCAAAATGTTCATTTATTATTGGCATTGGGGAAAGCATCATATCATTTTCTGTTTTTCAACCAAGTTGTTCTGCAGGGTTGTATGGAGGTTGTGGTCATCGGTCTGCAGCTCCAAGAGCTTCCAATCTATTATCAGCCAATGAACCTACCGCATGCGTGGGTAGGTGGGTAATAACAAAAGAGAAAAGATACTGACCAATACCAGGGATCACCTTAAATAATTAGAATATTTTATTTAGTAAAGTACAAAACAGACCAAACTCGTAAAAACATTTAAAAAGTCACTAACATGACATAATCACAGCACATATGGCTCAAAATGGAGCCAAAAAGGCCCCTACCCCAGGTGTCACAGTATTAAAGGTACATACAAAGCTAGGTTTGTAAACCATACAATGTAAACAGAATGAATAATAATTCCTATAATAAGGCAAAAAGAGAACAAACCACACAGTAAATGGCAAATACAGAGCAATGTATGTAGCAATATGAAAGTGAAACAAGCCTAATAGCAATAAAAATACCAGTGTTCTATGTACAGGCCTAAACAAATAGTGGGGGCTTCAATATGGACGGGAACCCTTGGTCTCTAATAGAGCAAGACCCCTGGAAACTGAGTCATAGCCCACAAAGGAATGAGTGAGCAAGATACAAAGATATACAGAGAAGCATACCCATAGTAGACCATGATACAGAACCTGGTAAAGCGATACCTAGACAACCATGTGGTGGGGGAGCCTGTGGAAATGCCCGACGCGTGTCGCCACCGCTAGGTAGCTTCGTCAGGGGCTCTGGGTAGGTGGGTAGTGCAAGACCCCTAGCGGAGACCCATGCGAGCAAGCAGAGTACATACAGCTCCATCCAAATGTTGGCCAAGACCCCAGAGCTGCAAGACAGCCACCACAGAAGACTGGACCATATGTTTAAGGGGTGTAGGTGATAGTTAGATTGATGTCCGTCCCACCACTGGGACCCCACAGGCCACTTTGAGCTCCGGTCTCCACTGGATACAACATTACAGCTAGGTGGAGTTGAGCATAGTGGCAGCTAATGCCTGCGTCCCACCACTCGGCTCCCGTTTAGGACTCTGCAGGTAGCGGAGGGGAGCGCTGCGCTCGGCTATTATCACCAGTGTCTTAGTCTTTAGCGGAGCAGCAGGTCGCATGTGCAACTTGACCTTACAATTAATGACTCCTGGATTCCATGGACTGGTTGAGGCAGATTTCCCATTAAACAAGAGGCTTGTACCCATAGGTGGTCTCCATGCACTGCCCACACCCATGATGTAGCTCCTTACACAGGTTCTGGTTCTTCTTCCACCTCGTGTTGCATGGTAATACAGGCACTGTGGATTTTCGGTTTATTGGGCAGGGTCTATGGCAGACTTTTGGGACTGGAGTTTGGGACTGAACTTGTATACTGCACCACCTGACTCATGTCTCTTCTTCTCCGATGCCTCCTGGCACATGTCCTCTGGATACCCACTGAGAAGCCCATGTTCGTTGCTGCGTTGAGGGGTTTGGATGCACATTCTTGTATCAGAATAAAAAAAAAAAAAATAGGTAGAACTGGACAAATGTATATTTTTCATGTAAATCTGCAGATGAATGTCATCCAGAGTTCCTACCAGGGAAGGTGCAGTATCCGTCACCCCTAATAAGAAGGAGGGACCCTTGATGATCTTGTCACAAGTCTAGAGGAGCATGGAGCCGGGGGGGAGGAATGGGCACGATGACCCTGGTGGTTCTTTCCAACTCTAACTTCTATGATTGAGGTCCGTGATTTGCTGCCCCATCGCAGCCGCTCTCTGTACTTGTGGCCGTGTTATATCCCTCGTTGTGAAGTCTCACGGTTTTCTGCCGTAGACATAGAGATCAGCGGAGATGACATTCACACAGGGAGGACTTCAAGATTCCTCACTGTCGGAGCCGCTTGCTGCCTGTGACTAGTTACTGCGAGTCTATGAGCCGCTGACCCGCACATAATGGCCCCTAGGTCCGAATGTCAAACTAGATTTATTGCACATCGTGCAGATCGGTGGTTGGGCGATGGGTTGAGCATCTTAAAAGAAAAGCTAAGAAATACCAACATGAAAGCAGTGGGCGCTGGTTCCAACCCAGGGCTGACAACTGCTCCCAGTCCTCTTAATGCTTCACTGCTGGGTTGTCACTTCCATGATAGACCTGAGGATTAAATAGTGAAGAGCTCCGGGACCCCGATGCCGCATCATACTGGACAGATGGTGCTGATGGCCGCAGCTTGCCGGTATATGTTGTGCGCGGACACTTTCGATTGTTTCTTCCCATTAGGTTTATTATTTCCCAGGTCTTCACCTCCCGGGGTAGACGCCGTCAGTGACTGTCCGGCTCTGGGGGCATTAGCCGAAACTGTCACTACCTCTTCATGAATCTGTTACATTATTATTTATTACATATTTATAACCGTTATATGGAGGAGCTTTCTTTGTCGTAATCTCCACCACTGATTAGCCATAATAATAAGACCACTGATTGGTGGAGAGAAGAACACTGATTATCTTCTGATAATGGCGGCTGTCAGAGGTGGGAGATGATATCGGAAAGTGAACTGTCAGCTATTGTGCTTCATGAGTTAGAAGCAGAAAATATGAGCAAATGTAAAGCACCGAGTGACCGAGACAAGAGACATACTATGATGTTCAATGAGTCAGAGCATCTCAAAAATGGAGGGTCTTATGGGGTGTTTCCAGTATACGGAGGGTCTTGTGGGGTGTTCCCGGTATATGGCAGGTCTTGTGGGGTGTTGCCAGTATATGGCAGGTCTTGTGGGGTGTTCCCAGTATACGGCGGGTCTTGTGGGGTTATTCCGGGTATATGGAGTGTCTTGTGGGGTGTTCCTGGTATACGACAGGTCTTGTAGGGTGTTCCCGGTATACGTAAGGTCTTGTGGGATGTTCCCAGTATACGAAGGGTGTTGTGGGGTATTCCAAGTATACAGCAGGTCTTGTGGGGTGGTCTCGGTATACGGTGGGTCTTGTGGGATGTTCCCAGTATACGGAGGGTCTTGTGAGGTGTTCCCGGTATACGGAAGGTCTTGTGGGATATTCCCAGTATGCGGAAGGTCTTGTGGGGTGTTTCCAGTAAACGGCAGGTCTTGTGTGGTGTTTTTCGGTATACGGCAGGTCTTGTGGGATATTCCCAGTAAGCGGCAGGTCTTGTAGGGGTGTTACCAGTATATGGGAGGACTTGTAGGTGTTTTTCCGGCATGTCTTGTGCTGTGTTCCCGGTATATGACGATCCTGTGGCATGTCCTTGGTATACAGTATAGCTCCTGGTGTACACCCAGTACACGGCTGGTCTCATGGTGTGTTTCTAGGATACAGTGGTGCCTCACGAAAGTGGTTAAAAGCTGGGACAACTGGTGAACTTGCAGCAGTCGTGAGAAACCAACTAATGCAGGTGGGGACTGGAGGTTGGCAATGCCGTATTCCCACCGTGGGGTTGCAGATATGTGAGCCCAGGCTGTGGATCCCACAAGGGATCCAGTTTACTCAGTTTAATAACCCCCCAAAAAGAGAGCGAATTAAATCGCAGCAATAAACTTCTAGAACTTGATGACAGCAGTTATGGCTCCAGCACAGAGGGGGTGAGTGCTATGTTGATGATCGGGGAGACCCTGCACCGTGATGTGATTTCACAGTTACTGCCATGGACAATCTACTTGTAATAAATATGGGGGCACACGGACCCCTGATGTTTAGTTAGGAGTGTGGCGGTGCCCAATTTTTATCATTGCCATGAGTCCCCATAGATTACATGTTTACTTCACATTGGAAACTATGGCAGACATTTTTTTGGATTTCTCATATGGGAGTGGGGATTTTCATGGTCGACAGCAACTGTCAGTAAGGGGTAACATCAGCCAGAGAAGCGTCTCTTGAAGCTCATGGACCCCAATGCAAAATCTCCAAAAGCCCCCATACCCTTGATGTCACGTGTCTTTGATAGTGTTGACCTCTTCTTTTGACCCAAAAAGATCTTTTGGGTCCCGCTAAGCTCCAGACCCCGGGGTGACTGCGGCCCCGGATCAGTCCCATTGCTTATAGGCCATGACCCCCCAGATATCAGCCTGCGGCTACAATGGTGACTGGACACTTTAGGAAATGGTGGCGCTGCTCCCGGAGGTTTCTCCTGTTACCTGGGATCATAGGTGGGTGCACGTCTCAGGTACATTTCTCTGATACATTTCTTGGATACACTTCTCCGATACATTTTTCTGATACACTTCTCGGGTACATTTCTCGGATATACTTCTCAGGTACATTTCTCGGATATACTTCTGGGATACATTCTTCAGATACACTTCTGGGGTACATTTCTCAGATATACATCTGGGGTACATTTCTCAGATATACATCTGGGGTACATTTCTCGGATATACTTCTCGGGTACATTTCTCAGATATACTTCTCGGGTACATTTCTCGGATATACTTCTCGGGTGCATTCTCGGATATACTTGTCAGGAAATGGGAAGAAGTTCTGATTACTTCAATTACACATACAGAGCTCTCAGCTGCAGTTTCCTCTGCCTGCCAGCAGCGGCTGGAATTCTAAGACACTCTTCCTCCCTCCCCCCTTGCTATATAGCTGTAATGTGAGGCCAGCGTGCCAGCAACATCCACTGAGGAATTTTTATGGCTTTGTGCTGGGAAAGCCAGTCTTCTGTCTAAACCCCTCATCACCCCTCCCACCTGATACCAGCTATAACTGGTACAGCAACTTTCAAACCACATGGGACTCTTTTGTTCTTGAAAAGTTATGTATACTGGCACTGATCAGGGATAGAGATATAAGGGTTACATATTCCGAATGTCCACCGAGAAATCTATAGCTCACTGAAATCGCTATGATCTAAACCCAACGAAATGCAAGGAATGGGTTTCTCCGTAAGTGGTTCATATGTCTACGCTATGTTTATACTTAATGGAACCCCTATGACGTGGTGAGTATCATGATCATTGTGTCGCTCTTGTACGAGGTTCATACAGCGAGTTATGTATAGAAATGGCTTGTCATAACTAAGAAAGGGGAGTATTTAGCCTCTGAGTGAGGTCACCACAGGGGGAGTGCCTTGGTTTTTGGCATGAGATAAGTGAGTGAGACATCAGTCTTCACGAGTCTTTTGTCCAAGGAATGAGCTGAGAGTCACATCTGTGATGCACTGGGATATATACCCATCCCCCACAGCACATGGTCTGCCATGAGATGAAATGACATAAGGAACTGTTAATCCCATTTTATTTGTAATTGTACTGTACATAAGATACTTGGCTTCTTTTATAATATCTTTTTACCCTTCTGTAAACACTTCCTACCTTTTTGGAGTAAAATAAATAAAACTACTAGCTTTGTCTCTCCTTGCTCTATAACGTACTGTCACGTCCTCTGAAGTGAATTACGCTAATTTGGGTTGGCTCTGGACCCGTTATTAAGAAATTGGAGCTGGTGGCAGTGGATTTGTCCTGTGCGTTTGGGAGACTTTGTAGCGACGGATGGTGTTGATAATTATTGTTGCCGCCTGAGTGGAAGTAGTTATATCTCCCTCGCTGCAGTGTGCCCATTAGCCAGTACAAAGTAAGGCAGCCATTCTGGTGACTAATTATCCTAGGTGCAGTACCCTGTCTGACCTGAGGGTAAAGTGGGCGCCAGAGAGCTGCAGGTTTCAAACCGGAACTGGGAAGTGGGATATAGATAAATTCCCTTCAGAAAGAACTGGGTAACCAAACAACCCCGGTTCATGACATATTAGTGTGATCTGTCAGGATGAGAAAGATATCCTCCCTAGGATCCGTGACAACTTCTCAGGTACATTTCTTGGATATACTTCTCGGGTACATTTCTCAGATATACTTCTAGGGTACATTTCTCGGATATACTTCTCGGGTACATTTTTGGGATACACTTCACGGGTACAGTTCTGGAGTACATTTCTCGGATATACTTCTCTGGTCCATTTCTGGGTTATACTTCTGGGGTACATTTCTCGGATACACTTCTGGGGTAAATTTCTCAAATATACTTCTGGGATACATTTCTCAGTTATACTTCTCGGGTACACTTCTCGGTTATACTTCTGGGGTACATTTTTCGGATATACTTCTCGGGTACATTTCTCGGTTATACTTCTTGGGTACATTTCTCGGTTATACTTCTCAGGTACATTTCTCGGTTTTACTTCTGGGGTACATTTCTCGGATATACTTCTCGGGTACACTTTTGGGATACATTTCTCGGTTATACTTAATGGGTACATTTCTCGGTTATACTTCTGGGGTAGATTTCTCGGTTATACTTCTGGGGTACATTTCTCGGATATAATTCTGGGGTACATTTCTCGGTTATACTTCTCAGGTACACTTCTCGGTTATATTTCTCAGGTACACTTCTCGGTTATACTTCTTGGGTACATTTCTCGGATATTCTTCTCGGGTACATTTCTAGGATATACTTCTCGGGTACATTTCTCGGATATGCTTCTGGGGTACATTTCTCGGTTATACTTCTGGGGTACATTTCTCGGTTATACTTCTCAGGTACACTTCTCGGTTATATTTCTCAGGTACACTTCTCGGTTATACTTCTTGGGTACATTTCTCGGATATTCTCGGGTACATTTCTAGGATATACTTCTCGGGTACATTTCTCGGTTATACTTCTGGGGTAGATTTCTCGGTTATACTTCTGGGGTAGATTTCTCGGTTATACTTCTGGGGTACATTTCTCATATATACTTCTCGGGTACATTTCTCGGATATACTTCTCAGGTACATTTCTCGGATATACTTCTCGGGTACACTTCCGGGATACATTTCTCGGTTATACTTCCGGGGTACAGTTCTCGGTTATACTTCTGGGGTACAGTTCTCGGATATACTTCTTGGGTACAGTTCTCGGTTATACTTCTAGGGTACATTTCTCGGATATACTTCTCGGGTACATTTCTCGGAAATACTTCTCGGGTGCATTTCTCGGGTATACTTCTGGGTTACATTTCTCGGTTATACTTCTGGGGTATATTTCTCTGTTATACTTCTTGGGTACATTTCTCGGTTATACTTCTGGGATACATTTCTCAGATATACTTCTTGGATACACTTCCGGGATACATTTCTCGGTTATACTTCTCGGGTACACTTCTGGGATACATTTCTCGGGTATACTTCTTGGGTACATTTCTCGGTTATACTTCTGGGGTAGATTTCTCGGTTATACTTCTGGGGTTAATTTCTCGGATATACTTCTTGGGTACATTTCTCGGTTATACTTCTGGGGTAGATTTCTCGGTTATACTTCTGGGGTACATTTCTCGGATATGCTTCTGGGGTACATTTCTCGGTTATACTTCTGGGGTACATTTCTCGGTTATACTTCTCAGGTACACTTCTCGGTTATACTTCTTGGGTACATTTCTCGGATATACTTCTCTGGTACACTTTTGGGATACATTTCTCGGTTATACTTCTTGGGTACATTTCTCGGTTATACTTCTGGGGTAGATTTCTCGGTTTTACTTCTGGGGTAGATTTCTCGGATATACTTCTCGGGTACACTTCTGGGATACATTTCTCAGTTATACTTCTTGGGTACATTTCTCGGTTATACTTTTGGGGTACATTTATCAGTTATACTTCTGAGGTACATTTCTCTGTTATACTTCTCGGGTACATTTCTCGGTTATACTTCTGGGATACATTTCTCGGATATACTTCTAGGATACACTTCCGGGATACATTTCTCGGTTATACTTCTTGGGTACACTTCTGGGATACATTTCTCGGGTATACTTCTTGGGTAAATTTCTCGGTTATACTTCTGGGGTAGATTTCTCGGTTATACTTCTGGGGTAGATTTCTCGGTTATACTTCTGGGGTTAATTTCTCGGATATACTTCTTGGGTACATTTCTCGGTTATACTTCTGGGGTAGATTTCTCGGTTATACTTCTGGGGTACATTTCTCGGATATGCTTCTGGGGTACATTTCTCGGTTATACTTCTGGGGTACATTTCTCGGTTATACTTCTCAGGTACACTTCTCGGTTATACTTCTTGGGTACATTTCTCGGATATACTTCTCTGGTACACTTTTGGGATACATTTCTCGGTTATACTTCTTGGGTACATTTCTCGGTTATACTTCTGGGGTAGATTTCTCGGTTTTACTTCTGGGGTAGATTTCTCGGATATATTTCTCGGGTACACTTCTGGGATACATTTCTCGGTTATACTTCTTGGGTACATTTCTCGGTTATACTTTTGGGGTACATTTATCAGTTATACTTCTGAGGTACATTTCTCTGTTATACTTCTCGGGTACATTTCTCGGTTATACTTCTGGGATACATTTCTTGGATATACTTCTAGGATACACTTCCGGGATACATTTCTCGGTTATACTTCTCAGGTACACTTCTGGGATACATTTCTCGGGTATACTTCTTGGGTAAATTTCTCGGTTATACTTCTGGGGTACATTTCTCAGTTATACTTCCGGGGTACAGTTCTCAGTTATACTTCTGGGGTACATTTCTCGGTTATACTTCTGGGGTAGATTTCTCGGTTATACTTCTGGGGTACATTTCTCAGATATACTTCTCGGGTACATTTCTCGGATATACTTCTCAGGTACACTTCCAGGATACATTTCTCGGTTATACTTCCGGGGTACATTTCTCGGTTATACTTCTCGGGTACATTTCTTGGATATACTTCTCGGGTACATTTCTTGGTTATACTTCTGGGGTACATTTCTCGGATACACTCGGTTGCTGCCTTGCGGTCCTCACTGGGTTTCACCTCCTTGGTGACGGCTCCATCTAGCGCTAACCTCTACTTTCTCTTTGTGTATCTCGCAGGCTTCCTTCTGTGCAGACCTTCTGCAGGACGTGGCCAGTGAGGGGCCCGGGCCCCGCTTCTCTGTGACCTGCCATCCCTTCTGGGCAGAGCCTGGGACCCCCAGCCTGCTGCAATGGGTGGGTTCTAAGCACTGGTAAGAGGTGACTGTGTGAGCGGTGCGGTGTCTCCTGCGCCTCTGTCTTGTATACTGACCTCTCTCCTGTCTGTTTGCTGTTCTCTGTGCTGTCGGGGCGCCCCCCTCAGGTAATGAGGAGCACTGGGGTCAGCCCACCCTGGAGATGCTGAAGAGAAGGGACATTCTGGCTATTGTACTCATCGTTCTGCCCTGGACCTTACTCATCACAGTATGGCACCACAGCACCCTGTCCCCGCTGCTCACTGCACACAAGGGTGAGGAGACTCTGTGACCCCCATCCCCGTCACATCACCCTGACATAACCTCTGACCTCATGGCCATCACCCCTGACGTCTCCATTCTGCATGGCTTCATCATAACATGACCTGCTGGACCCGTCCAAAGTCCAACAGCAAAATCCCATCGCTCCACCACAGATTACAGTGTGCCGAAACAAGAAAGTGTGCTTACTCATCAGTGCAAAACACATCCAGAAACCCATATCACACACATAGTGAGCGCAGCTCTGGAGTATAATACAAGTAATATAATATATGTACACAGTGACTGCGCCAGCAGAATAGTGAGTGCAGCTCTGGGGCATAATACAGGATGTAACTCAGGATCAGTAATGTATGTACACAGTGACTGCACCAGCAGAATAGTGAGCAGCTCTGGAGTATAATACAGGATATAACTCAGGATCAGTAATGTATGTACACAGTGACTGCACCAGCAGAATAGTGAGTGCAGCTCTGGAGTATAATACAGGATGTAACTCAGGATCAATAATGTAATGTATGTACACAGTGTCTGCACCAGCAGAATAATGAGAGCAGCTCTGGAGTATAATACAGGATATAACTCAGGATCAGTAATGTAATGTATGTACACAGTGACTGCACCAGGAGAATAGTGAGTGCAGCTCTGGGGTATAATACAGGATGTAACTCAGGATCAGTAATGTAATGTATGTACACAGTGATTGCACCTGCAGAATAGTAAGTGCAGCTCTGGAGTAATATACAGGATGTAACTCAGGATCAGTAATGTAATGTATGTACACAGTGTCTGCACCAGCAGAATAGTGAGTGCAGCTCTGGAGTATAATACAGGATATAACTCAGGATCAGTAATGTAATGTTTGTACACAGTGACTGCACCAGGAGAATAGTGAGTGCAGCTCTGGGGTATAATACAGGGTGTAACTCAGGATCAGTAATGTAATGTATGTACACAGTGACTGCACCAGGAGAATAGTGAGTGCAGCTCTGGGGTATAATACAGGGTGTAACTCAGGATCAGTAATGTCATGTTTGTACACAGTGACTGCACCAGGAGAATAGTGAGTGCAGCTCTGGGGTATAATACAGGGTGTAACGCAGGATCAGTAATGTAATGTATGTACACAGTGACTACACCAGCAGAATAGTGAATGCAGCTCTGGAGTAAAATACAGGATGTAACTCAGGATCAGTAATGTAATGTATGTACACAGTGTATGCACCAGCAGAATAGTGAGTGCAGCTCTGGAGTATAATACAGGATATAACTCAGGATCAGTAATGTAATGTTTGTATACAGTGACTGCACCAGGAGAATAGTGAGTGCAGCTCTGGAGTATAATACAGGATGTAACTCAGGATCAGCAATGTAATGTATGTACACAGTGACTGCACTAGCAGAATAGTGAGTGCAGCTCTGGAGTATAATACAGGAGGTAACTCAGGATCTGTAATGTAATATATGTACACAGTGACTGCACCAGCAGAATAGTGAGTGCAGCTCTGGAGTAAAATACAGGATGTAACTCAGGATCAGTAATGTAATGTATGTACACAGTGTATGCACCAGCAGAATAGTGAGTGCAGCTCTGGAGTATAATACAGGATATAACTCAGGATCAGTAATGTAATGTTTGTATACAGTGACTACACCAGCAGAATAGTGAATGCAGCTCTGGAGTAAAATACAGGATGTAACTCAGGATCAGTAATGTAGTGTATGTACACAGTGTCTGCACCAGCAGAATAGTGAGTGCAGCCCTGGAGTATAATACAGGATATAACTCAGGATCAGTAATGTAATGTTTGTACACAGTGACTGCACCAGGAGAATAGTGAGTGCAGCTCTGGGGTATAATACAGGGTGTAACTCAGGATCAGTACTGTAATGTATGTACACAGTGACTGCACCAGCAGAATAGTGAGTGCAGCTCTGGAGTATAATACAGGATATAACTCAGGATCAGTAATGTAACGTATGTACACAGTGACTGCACCAGAATAGTGAGTGCAGCTCTGGGGTATAATGCAGGATGTAACTCAGGATCAGTAATGTAATGTATGTACACAGTGACTGCACCAGCAGAATAGTGAGTGCAGCTCTGGGGTATAATACAGGATGTAACTCAGGATCAGTAATGTATGTACACAGTGACTGCACCAGCAGAATAGTGAGTGCAGCTCTGGAGTATAATACAGGATGTAACTCAGGATCAGTAATGTATGTACACAGTGACTGCACCAGCAGAATAGTGAGTGCAGCTCTGGAGAATAATACAGGATGTAACTCAGGATCAGTAATGTAATGTATGTACACAGTGTCTGCACCAGCAGAATAATGAGTGCAGCTCCGGAGTATAATACAGGATATAACTCAGGATCAGTAATGTATGTACACAGCGACTGCACCATCAGAATAGTGAGTGCAGCTCAGGGGGAAAATAATACAGGAGGTAACTCAGGATCAGTAATGTAATGTATGTACACAGTGACTGCACCATCAGAATAGTGAGTGCAGCTCAGGGGGAAAATAATACAGGAGGTAAATCAGGATCAGTAATGTAATGTATGTACACAGTGACTGCACCAGCAGAATAGTGAGTGCAGCTCTGGGGTATAATACAGGATGTAACTCAGGATCAGTAATGTATGTACACAGTGACTGCACCAGCAGAATAGTGAGTGCAGCTCTGGAGTATAATACAAGATGTAACTCAGGATCAGTAATGTATGTACACAGTGACTGCACCAGCAGAATAGTGAGTGCAGCTCTGGAGTATAATACAGGATGTAACTCAGGATCAGTAATGTATGTACACAGTGACTGCACCAGCAGAATAGTGAGTGCATCTCTGGAGTATAATACAGGATATAACTCAGGATCAGTAATGTAATGTATGTACACAGTGACTGCACCATCAGAATAGTGAGTGCAGCTCAGGGGGAAAATAATACAGGAGGTAACTCAGGATCAGTAGTGTAATGTATGTACACAGTGACTGCACCAGCAGAATAGTGAGTGCAGCTCTGGAGTATAATACAGGATGTAACTCAGGATCAGTAATGTATGTACACAGTGACTGCACCAGCAGAATAGTGAGTGCAGCTCTGGAGTATAATACAGGATGTAACTCAGGATCAGTAATGTATGTACACAGTGACTGCACCAGCAGAATAGTGAGTGCAGCTCTGGAGTATAATATAGGATATAACTCAGGATCAGTAATGTAATGTACGTACACAGTGACTGCACCAGCAGAATAGTGAGTGCATCTCTGGAGTATAATACAGGATATAACTCAGGATCAGTAATGTAATGTATGTACACAGTGACTGCACCATCAGAATAGTGAGTGCAGCTCAGGGGGAAAATAATACAGGAGGTAGCTCAGGATCAGTAATGTAATGTATGTACACAGTGACTGCACCAGCAAAATAATGAGTGCAGCTCTGAAGTATAATACAGGATCAGTAATGTGTGTACACAGTGACTGCACTTTCTATGTATATTCACAAGACACAGTATCCATATCCCCGGTGTAGAGATAAAACTACATGTATTCTGCCATATACAAACGTGACAACGTTTCGACCTCTCGTAGAGTCTGTATCAGGTCATTGATCCGGATCTCCGTGGCACGGTCTCTTGTGAATATACTGGATTATCTCCCCGTCGGCTCGGTGGTTCTCCTCTGGGATTGTGCTGCCTTTCTGTTCTCCATGATTCTGTGCAGATGGCTGCAGTTCATGGATGTATCAGTATTTCTCACACTGCGGCCTCTTATTGCACCAAGCTCTGATTTCAGAGTAAATGTCTCGTTTCTATACAGTTGCACGGCCGCAGATGTCAGGGTGCAGGCGGCGCCTCCATTTATTACGCTCCCATTGAGCTGATGATAAATTATAGAATCGCTTCCACTTCAGAGTCTAGAGCTCGGTGCCGGCAGCATTTAGTCTCTGCACCGTCCTGGTCTCTACAGTATAGTGAGGTTCATGGGCTATAAGGAGCAGCGCTGATAGTACTGGTAGTGCTGGAGGAGTTCTGCTCCTGGCTGTTAATACAGCATATACAGTATATATAGGTATAACAGACCTACGTTGCAGCTCCATGACTCCGCAGGATCCATCAACCATCATTATCTCATCATCATCCGTTTTCTGGATCAGCTTGTGACTTTGGTTTCTGTTATTGGTTCTGGTCCATATCATTCTATTAGATCATTGCCAGATCCCTGAGCCCCCCCCCCCCCCCTATAAAATGTGTCCGAGCCCCCGCAGGCGACGCAGTCAGGACCATACCTACACGTACAGCTTATTACTCGTGTTATTGTTCATGTCCTCCAACGGGGGCAAAAAAAAAAGTAAAATAATTAAAAAATAAATGTAAAAAATTAAAAACTACAAAATTTCCCCCTCCTCTAATTTAAGAAGAGAATTTTTACATCTGCTGAAATTCAAACTATTAAAATATCAGGTTATTCCAGACGGTGAAGAATAAATGTAAAAACAAATGAATAAAAAATAAATAAATAATAATACTAATAAAAAATGACAATTTTGTCTTTTCTCCTTTCCAAAAAGTGCTGTAATTAACTGTATAATGGTAGCAATAAAATCCACAGCGCGGGGAATAAAATACAAGACCTCGCCCAACGCCAATAATCACAGTTGTCGTCCTCTCCATGACACGGCAGATGTGGATGACTTTTTGGCGTCGCCGTAATGGCACTATTAATTCTCGGTCTCGTTTTTCCGGTAAATCGCCGTTTGTCATTTTTTTCACTTATTATAAGATCATTGCTGATGTTTAGCATCTCGTCCCACAAATAAAAAGTCCTGACGGCGAGAAAATAAATCCGATGAGGCTTTATGGAGGCGCGAGGGATAAGGTGAAACTCATCCCGTCCTTGCAGGGTCGTGCAGACGAGTCTGCTGCAGAACTTCTTAGTCTCTTCCTCTGACTTTCTTGAGCTGATCTGGTTTTCTGTCTCCGCAGAGGACGGCAGCGATGGCCGCAGAGATGCAAGTCCGGGCTCCGACTCCAGGGAGTATTGTTCCTCCGAGCGGGATATAGTAGAAGTTGTCAGGACTGAGTATGTGTACACCCGGCCGCCGCCTTGGATGGGCAACCTGGCCACCATCCACGTGATCACCCCCACCTACAGCCGGCCGGTGCAGAAGGCAGAGCTGACCCGCCTGTCCAACACGTTACTGCATGTGCCCAATCTGCACTGGATCCTGGTGGAGGACGCGCAGCGCCGCACCCCACTGGTCACCCGCCTGCTGCAGGAGTCTGGTCTCAACTACACCCACCTCAATGTGGAGACCCCCCGGAACTATAAACTGAGGGGAGACACCCGGGACCCCCGAATACCCCGGGGGACTATGCAGAGGAACCTCGCCCTGCGATGGCTTAGAGAGACTTTTAACAGAAACAGCAGTTTGCCGGGAGTCGTGTACTTCGCCGATGACGACAACACGTACAGCCTGGATCTGTTCGAGGAGGTGAGTCTGTGTACTGGGGAAGCCCCCGATGCGGGGCCGTTACCTGGGACTGCTGGACTACACTCCTTAGGCTACGTTCACATTTGCGTTGTTGGGCGCAGCGTCGGCGACGCGACGCAACCAGCAACGCATGTACACAACGCAGTGTTTTGCGACGCATGCGTTGTCATAAGATCCTACAAATCGGGACTTTCGGCGCAGGGAAAACGCTACAAGTAGCGTCCCCTGCGCCCTGTCTTGTGCGTCTATATGACGCATGCGTCGTAAAACGCAGTACAACGCATATCGGCGCATGTCCATGCGCCCCCATGTTAAAGATAGGGGCGCATGACGCATGCGTCGGTATGCGTCGACGACGCTGCGCCCAACAACGCAAATGTGAACGTAGCCTTACTGTGCGTCCAATCACTTCCCGCTGACATACTTATACTTGTGCCTAATCATGAGAGCTGTAGTGTAAAGTATGGGGGAAACATTGAGCTGCAACCATAGAAATCAGAGGGTTTTTGCAGACCACGATATTGCAGGAGCATGGTACTGCAATATTGGGGTCTGGCAGAAGCAGTGGTAATGTACGAACCCTTGTTATAAGGCGGTGGTCTCAGGTTTGATCCTTCTTATTGGGTTGCCTACTTGTGGTCCTCAATATCAGATTAGAGGTCGGACACCTGGCACCACCACAAGGTCGTGAGGTCCTGACATGTGGCAGCGCTCTGCACCGTGTAGTGGCCGTTCTCAGTACTGCAGCTCTGATCCATTCACCTCAATAGGAGCCGAGAACGGCCACTACCTGGTGTAAGATAGTGGGGGGTGCTGGATGTTTTGGACCCCACTGATCTGATAAGATTTTGCTGTCCTATCAATAGGAACGGTGATTATTAATAAGTCCTGGACATCCCCTTTAACGCCACATACAGGTCCTTCTCAAAAAATTAGCATATAGTGTTAAATTTCATTATTTACCATAATGTAATGATTACAATTAAACTTTCATATATTATAGATTCATTATCCACCAACTGAAATTTGTCAGGTCTTTTATTGTTTTAATACTGATGATTTTGGCCTACAACTCCTGATAACCCAAAAAACCTGTCTCAATAAATTAGCATATTTCAACCGTCCAATCAAATAAAAGTGTTTTTTAATAACAAACAAAAAAACCATCAAATAATAATGTTCATTTATGCACTCAATACTTGGTCGGGAATCCTTTGGCAGAAATGACTGCTTCAATGCGGCGTGGCATGGAGGCAATCAGCCTGTGACACTGCTGAGATGTTATGGAGGCCCAGGATGCTTCAATAGCGGCCTTAAGCTCATCCAGAGTGTTGGGTCTTGCGTCTCTCAACTTTCTCTTCACAATATCCCACAGATTCTCTATGGGGTTCAGGTCAGGAGAGTTGGCAGGCCAATTGAGCACAGTAATACCATGGTCAGTAAACCATTTACCAGTGGTTTTGGCACTGTGAGCAGGTGCCAGGAAGCATGAAGTGCTCCAAAATCTCCTGATAGCTAGCTGCATTGACCCTGCCCTTGATGAAACACAGTGGACCAACACCAGCAGCTGACATGGCACCCCACACCATCACTGACTGGGTACTTGACACTGGACTTCAGGCATTTTGGCATTTCCTTCTCCCCAGTCTTCCTCCAGACTCTGGCACCTTGATTTCCGAATGACATGCAAAATTTGCTTTCATCAGAAAAAAGTACTTGGGACCACTTAGCAACAGTCCAGTGCTGCTTCTCTGTAGCCCAGGTCAGGCGCTTCTGCCGCTGTTTATGGTTCAAAAGTGGCTTTACCTGGGGAATGCGGCACCTGTAGCCCATTTCCTGCACACGCCTGTGCACGGTGGCTCTGGATGTTTCCACACCAGACTCAGTCCACTGCTTCCTCAGGTTCCCCAAGGTCTGGAATCGGTCCTTCTCCACAATCTTCCTCAGGGTCCGGTCACCTCTTCTCGTTGTACAGCGTTTTCTGCCACATTGTTTCCTTCCAACAGACTTACCATTGAGGTGCCTTGATACAGCACTCTGGGAACAGCCTATTTGTTGAGAAATTTCTTTCTGGGTCTTACCCTCTTGCTTGAGGGTGTCAATGATGGCCTTCTTGACATCTGTCAGGTCGCTAGTCTAACCCATGATGGGGGTTTTGAGTAATGAACCAGGCAGGGAGTTTTTAAAAGCCTCAGGTATCTTTTGCATGTGTTTAGAGTTAATTAGTTGATTCAGAAGATTAGGGTAATAGGTCGTTTAGAGCAGAGGTCCCCAACCGCCGGTCCGCGGACCAGGACCGGGCCGGTGGGGTTTTGTAGCCGGTCCGCGGCGCCGCTGACAGCGGCTAAACACGCCGGTTGTGCGGCTTGTCACACTCCAGCGCCGCAGCGTTCGTCACACTCCAGCGCCGCAGCGTTCGTCATTCCCCCTTTGGTGGGCGGCCGTGGAGTTCGGGCGGAAGTCTCCTCCCCCTCATCCGCCACTCCCTCCTCCCATCTCCCGCTGTACGAGCAGGGCGGGCGGCTTCCACAGCCCGCCATGTATTTCCAGAGTCACCATGGGTGCCTGTGCGTGTGTGCGGGAACAGCGGGCTGGGCCCCTCTGAATGAAGGTATTACCGGCGGCTGTGCAGGGTCCATGTGTGGGGAGCTGGGGTATAGAAGATGTAGCAGTGCTGAATATTTTTTTGGTGATATGATTTCATGAAGTGGCCATGAAACTTAATAAATAACAAACTCAGCTCTGCTACATCAGTAAAAAACCAATTGATTAATCATTAATCAATTGGTTTTTTACTGATGTAGCAGAGCTGAGTTTGTTATTTACTGTTTGTTACTCATGTGCTCTCAAGAGAAGTTATCGGTCCACACTGCACTGATAAAAGTACCACAAAGCTTTAGCATGAGGCCAGATGTAGCAGAGAGGAATGTGTCACTTGTAGATTTCATACACAGAGTGATTCATTTGTCGGGTTTATGAAACACTGAACACAGATGTAGCAGAGCTGATGGTGTCACAGCAGAGTACATTCATTAATCATTAATGAATGTACTCTGCTGTGACACCATCAGCTCTGCTACATCTGTGTTCAGTGTTTCATAAACCCGACAAATGAATCACTCTGTGTATGAAATCTACAAGTGACACATTCCTCTCTGCTACATCTGGCCTCATGCTAAAGCTTTGTGGTACTTTTATCAGTGCAGTGTGGACCGATAACTTCTCTTGAGAGCACATGATCAATGACTAACACAGGTCTGCTACATCCGCACCGCCGTGCCGGAGGAAATGTTATGGAATGATCAGGAAACTGTCAAGGAGCGAAAGAAAAAGAACAAATCCAGCCCTGCTACATCTGAGTTACAATATTATTAGTGAACCATCACACAGCAGAGGGTTCGTCATAATGTATCAGTGCAGGATAGTTATAATATAAGCTCCATCCCTCCATAACCCCACCCCCATATGACCAAAGCCCCGCCCCTGCCCCACCCACACCGGGCCATGGAAAACTGGTCTTGCTTAAAGCCGGTCCCTGGTGCAAAAAAGGTTGGGGACCTCTGGTTTAGAGAACCTTTTCTTGATATGCTAATTTATTGAGACAGGTTTTTTGGGTTATCAGGAGTTGTAGGCCAAAATCATCAGTATTAAAACAATAAAAGACCTGACAAATTTCAGTTGGTGGATAATGAATCTATAATATATGAAAGTTTAATTGTAATCATTACATTATGGTAAATAATGAAATTTAACACTATATGCTAATTTTTTGAGAAGGACCTGTAGACGAGGGCTGCAACAAACAAGTTGGGGGACTAAAAACATTTGCAACTTTTTATTTTTAATGCTAAATTGCAATTCTAAACTATCTGGATGTGACTATAAAGCCCCCTTGAATGTTCTCCTGATATCTCCAATGTGCAAGGGGCAATGGGCGACACCGGTCTTGTGGCTGCAGCTACATCACAGCATGGTGCTAGTGACGGGGTTGCGACCTGTAGGGGATCACAATAAGTTACAAAAAGTTGGAAGCAATTTTTTTTGGGAGGGGGGTAACATGTACATAGTCTGAAGCACGACCCACCCACTCGCCTGCGTTGTGCTGCGTCCACATGTCCTATGTCGTGGGCTCCTGGCCAAAGTCTAAGGCAACGTCCTCTGCAAGTTGTGCAACCAAAGCCTCAGTGCAGCCGCGGCCCCATCAGTACATCTGCAGGACTCGTCCTTGGCGGAGTCGGGGTTTTCTCCATGATGGAAAATATTGTTTAAACAGCTTGTAAAGGGGCCGTGAAAAGAGACATGTGCCACCACCGCGGGGGGGCAGGAAGACTTTGTTTGGGGGGCTTTGTGCTCACACGGGAGAGGGGGAGTCAGTGGCACATTGTGCGATTGACAAGCCTTAGGCACAATGACTGTAATCAGTCAGCTCCGGTGTACGAGGGCGCGGTGAATGCACCCAGCGTGGCCGAGCCTTCGCCTGCTGTTGCCCAGCCCTCGCCTACTGCTACTGCTGCCGAGCCCTCGCCTACTGCTGCCCAGCCCTCGCCTAATGGTACTGCGGCCAAGCCCTCGCCTACTGCTGCCCAGCCCTCGCCTAATGGTACTGCTGCTGAGCCCTCGCCTACTGCTACTGCTGCCGAGCCCTCGCCTACTGCTGCCCAGCCCTCGCCTACTGCTACTGCGGCCCAGCCCTCGCCTACTGCTACTATGGCCCAGCCCTTGCCTACTGCTTCTGCTGCCGAGCCCTCGCCTACTGCTTCTGCTGCCGAGCCCTCGCCTACTGCTGCCCAGCCCTCGCCTACTGCAGCCCAACCCTCGCCTACTGCTGCCGAGCCCTCGCCTACTGCTACTGCGGCCGAGCCCTCGCCTACTGCTGCCCAGCCCTCGCCTACTGCTTCTTCTGCCCAGCCCTCGCCTACTGCTACTGCGGCCCAGACCTTGCCTACTGTGGCCCAACCCTTGCCTACTGCCACTGCTGCTGCTGCCGAGCCCTCGCCTACAGCTACTGCGGCCCAGCCCTCGCATACTGTGGCCCAGCCCTCGCCTACTGTGGCCCAACTCTCGCCTACTGCTGCCGAGCCCTCGCCTACTGCTTCTGCTGCCGAGCCCTCGCCTACTGCTGCCCAGCCCTCGCCTACTGCTTCTGCTGCCGAGCCCTTGCCTACTGCTGCCCAGCCCTCGCCTACTGCTACTGCGGCCGAGCCCTCGCCTACTGCGGCCCAACCCTCGCTTACTGCGGCCCAGCCCTCGCCTACTGGTGCCCAGCCCTCGCCTACTGGTGCCCAGCCCTCGCCTACTGGTGCCCAGCAGTCGCCTACTGCGGCCCAGCCCTCGCATACTGGTGCCCAGCCCTCGCCTACTGCGGCCCAGCCCTCGTCTATTGCTGCCCAGCCCTCGCCTACTGCAGCCCAGCCCTCGCCTACTGCTACTGCTGCCCAGCCCTCGCCTACTGCTGCTGAGCCCTCACCTACTGCTACTGCTGCCCAGCCCTCGCCTACTGCTGCTCCTCCATTATTAAAGGGGCCCTCTGCTCCTACTACAAGGTTTCTGAACTTATTGGTTCACCGATTCATTTCTTTCTTCTTGGCTTTGACATTGATTTTCTTGGGAATGGGAACTCTGCCTTTCATGGGAAAAGATGTCTGGATCTAATACTGCTCACAGCTGAGCGTTTGTTACAGTTGTATCCAGATTAGACACTACTGAATAGCCTGTACCGACACATTGTAACAAATGAACATGACAGATGGGCGATTCCTACTTCGGATTGTCTAGACAGGATACAACGGTAACAAACCCTCAGCTGTGAGAGGTGTTAGGTCAGTGGAGTTTCTCAGCCTTTAGAGTCACTGACAGGAAGCAAAGATATTGAAAATGTGTAGAAATGGAAGCAGAGAGTACATGAGACACTATTGTGTGTCCAGCTCTACACTGGAAGGTTTTTGAATGTGAAGTTTGCAGCGTTATGAGTGCAGCTCTGGAGTGTGATATGAAGGATACACTGATGCGCTCTTTCTAGATGCGGAATACCAGGAAGGTGTCGGTGTGGCCGGTGGCTTTCGTCGGGGGACTGCGCTACGAGTCGCCAAAGGTCAACTCTGCCGGGAGAGTGTACGGATGGAAGACTGTGTTCGATCCACACCGGCCGTTCGCGATAGACATGGCGGGCTTTTCTGTCAACCTGCGGCTTATCCTGCAGCGACCGCAGGCATACTTCAAGCTACGAGGAGTGAAGGGTGGCTACCAGGAGAGCAGCTTACTGCGGGAGCTCGTCACCCTCAACGACCTGGAGCCCAAAGCCGACAATTGCACTAAGGTACGTGGGGACCGGGGAAGGGGCGCACTCCAGCCAGCAAGTCAGTGGTCTAATGGGAGGGTACAAGCTGCCTTATAGGCTGTGGGAGACACAAAGTACCAGGTGAATCTCCTGGTCCACCAGGGATACAGACCTGCACCTCAGGATTACTGGGGAACCAGAGGTCAAACCTCTACAAGGGGTCTCTATAGCCAGAAAACCCGTTGAATCGATGAATAGGGTGCATCGGAAAATGTGCAAGGGTCCCGGAACTGTATACAATGTGCTCATAATTCCAGATCCTGGTCTGGCACACGCGGACGGAGAAGCCCGTGCTGGTCAACGAGGGGAAGAAAGGATTCACAGACCCCAATGTGGAGATCTGAGGACGCGTCCACAGGTGAGCACGGCCCGCAGTGGGGGGACATCTCGGGTAATGCACAATTATCCCTATAATGGAAATCCAGTTTCATAGTAAAATTTACCGACGTACTGCCTTTTGTATTGTTCTTGTTTCATTGATTTATTGGCAATATCTGAACACGACTGGAAACAAGAGGATTCTCTGCATTCTGTATAAAAGGCCACTTTTCTGAACACCTTCATCACCAGCATCTATACTACGTGGTGGAGCCCCTCTGGCTGTTGTGACCTGCTGCAGACGTGAGGTATAACCAGACAGCCGCTTCTAGAAGCATTTCTGAGGGGTCTTATCCCATTCCTCATGGGCAATATTAGTAACTTGGAGACCAATACTCACAAGGAATGAGCTAGGATCCCTCAGAAGCGCTGCTCGAAGGCAATGTCTGGTTATACATCACATCTACAGTAGGTGGATGTCTGGCTATGGATCATGTCTGCAGCAGGTCGTAACAGCCAGAGGGGCTCTAACAAGTACTATGGATGTCTGGCTGTGTATCATGTCCGCAGCAAGTCGTAACAGGCAGAGAAGCTCTACGTCTGGCTATGCAACAAGTGATGCATTGCCAGATGTCCATAGTACTTGGTAGAGCCCCTCTGGCTGTGAGGACCTGCTGCAGACGTGATGACCTTCTGTAGACGTGCTGCATAGCCATACCTTCATGGTGCTTGGTAGAGCCCTTCTGGTTGTGATGACCTGCTGCAGATGTGCTATGAATGTCTAGCTATGCATCAGCATCACTTCTGCAGCACGTCATCACAGCCAAAGGGGCTCTACCAAGTACTATGGATGTCTGGCTACATCAAGTCTGCAGCAGGTCATCAGAGCCAGAGGGGCTCTAACAAATGATGCATAGCCCGACATCCATAGTATTTGGTAGAGCCCCTCTGGCTGTGATAACCTGCTGCAGATGTTATGCATAGCCAGACATCCATAGCACGTCTGCAGCAGGTCATAACAACCAGAAGTACTCTACCAAGTACTATGGAGTTCAAGAAAAGGGAGGTCCAAGAACAGTGAAAACACTAGACACTCAAAACATGATTAGATGCACTATATCTGACATCTATAGTACTTTTGTACAGAGATACAAAGTGATTCCAGCAAATATTATGACAACAATAGTTTTTATCAAGGTATATTCAAAATAAAACAAACAAATAAGAATAATTAAACAGGGTGGGAATAAACCTCCAAAGGGGGGAGGTGCACATAAAGGCTGGGTCAGCACTTGGGTCACTTGTTAAATATCCAGTGTGAACTAAATTGTTCAGACTTGGTGTTTCAGAATATGCGCTGTATAGAAAAGCTGGATAAAGTGCTTAGTGCAGTAAGGAAATCTAATGGAAGTAGATCACAGCAACTCAGTCAGTGATATTATCTGAACAGAATCAGGAACACAGTATTGATGAAAAGAATTACATCACCTGGAAATGTGAATTTTAAGTAGGGATCCAAAGTAAAGACCAAAACACCGCACCACCCCAACCCCGTTTCCCTTAGCTTAATTGGTGTGTTCAGTGTATGGGGTAGTGGAAAGGGGTGGAAGGTAAGGATGGATCGGGCCAGTCGCTGGGCATTGTGGTACATCGCGGGCCTGTCATGTACTTCCTGCTAAAAAAATGACTTCGCAATGGCGTGCTGTGACCTCCATGTGGAACACATGCCGGTAACGTGGGACGGCACCACCGGAAGTCTGGAGACACGACAAGCGCACATAAGCACTGCCTGCGACTGACGGGAATGAAGGCACCACAGGGTGACATGTTGATGCCACTAAAAAAAAAGGAGAAAGTGGAGAAAGAGGGGACCACTGAATTGGAACAATGGCAACAAGGCGATGAATCAATCTATATATGGGGGATGAGAAAAATCATAAAGAAAAGGAAAAAAACTGTAAAAAGAGGGAACAAAAAGATAACATACTGAAAAAATGTACGGTATATATGTGAATATACACTGCTCAAAAAAATAAAGGGAACGCTAAAATCCCACATCCTAGAGATCACTGAATGAAATATTCCAGTTGTATATCTTTATTCATTACATAGTGGAATGTGCTGAGAACAATAAAACCTGAAAATGATCAACGTACATTATGACTAATATCCCACGGAGGTCTGGAGCTGGAAAGATGCTCAAAATCAAAGTGGAAAATGAAGTTACAGGCTGATCCAACTTCAGTGGAAATGCCTCAAGACGTGGAAATGCCTCAAGACAAGAAAATGATGCTCAGTAGTGTGTGTGGCCTCCACGTGCCTGTATGATCTCCCTACGTTCCTGATGAGGCGGCGGTTGGTCTCCTAAGGGATCTCCTCCCAGACCTGGACTAAAGCATCAGTCACCTCCTGGACAGTCTGTGGTACAAAGTGACGTTGGTGGATGGTGCGAGACATGTCCCAGATGTGTTCAATCGGATTCAGGTCTGGGGAACGGGCGGGCCAGTCCATAGCTTCAATGCCTTCATCTTGCAGGAACTGCTGACACACTCCAGCCACATGAGGTCTGGCATTGTACTGCATTAGGAGGAACCCAGGGCCAACCGCACCAGCATATGGTCTCATAAGGGGTCTGAGGATCTCATTTCGGTACCTGATGGCAGCCAGGCTACCTCTGGTGAGCACATGGAGGGCTTTGTGGCCCTCCAAAGAAATGCCACCCCACACCATTACTGACCCACTGCCAAACCGATCATGCTGAAGGACATTGCAGGCAGATCGCTCTCCACGGCGTCTCCAGACTCTGTCACATGTGCTCAGTGTGAACACGCTTTCATCTGTGAAAAGCACAGGGCGCCAGTGGTGAATTTGCCAATCCTGGTGTTCTGTGGCAAATGCCAAGCGTCCTGCACGGTGTTGGGCTGTGAGCACAACCCCCATCTGTGGACGTCGGGCACTCAGACCATCCTCATGGAGTTGGTTTCTAACCGTTTGTGCAGACACATGCACATTTGTGGCCTGCTGGAGGTCATTTTGCAGCGCTCTGGCAGTGCTCCTCCTTGCACAAAGGATGAGGTAGCGGTCCTGCTGCTGGGTTGTTGCCCTCCTACAGCCCCCTCCACGTCTCCTGGTGTACTGGCCTGTCTCCTGGTAGGGCCTCCAGCCTCTGGACACTACGCTGACAGAAACAGAAAACCTTCTTGCCACAGCTCGCATTCATGTGCCATCCTGGATGAGCTGCACTACCGGAGCCACTTGTGTGGGTTGTAGAGTCCGTCTCATGCTACCACGAGTGTGAAAGCACAACCAACATTCAAAAGTGACCAAAACATCAGTCAGAAAGCATTGGTACTGAGATGTGGTCTGTGGCCCCCACCTGCAGAACCTCTTCTTTATTGAGGGGTCTTAATAATTACCAATAATTTCCATCTGTTGTCTATTCCATTTGCACAACAGCATGTGAAATTGATTGTCAATCAGTGTTGCTTCCTAAGTGGACAGTTTGATTTCACAGGAGTTTGATTTACTTGGAGTTATATTCTGTTGTTTAAGTGCTCCCTTTATTTTTTTGAGCAGTGTATAAAAGTGAAGAAGTGAATAAAAGTACAATATTGATGTTGATGAATATAGTAATGAACCAAATAAAATTGAACCCAAATGTGAGTGAAAGGAAATGGACACAGGGTAAACGTGTGTGTATGGAAGAGTGAAAAAAGTGCTGTGTTAGTGTTGATGAATAGATTGATAAGCAAAATCTAAAGTGGCCGTAAATGTGAGTGTAAAGGACACAAGAAATGTGCGTGTAGAAGTGAGTGGAGATGTGATATAGGAAAAGACCCTCACACTGGTATAGTAATAAAAATGGTGATGGCTATAAGCATTAACCTCAGAAAGGTTATTGATCTATTGGGGGACCATATTTTATATTACACTTCAGGGGTGCTACAACAAAGAAGAAAAACGAAAGGGGGGGGGGGGTCAGAATAATAAATAAGCCTCCCTCATAATCGCACCTCCATAGTCTCCAAACTGGAGATCAAGAAGAGCGAGTGTCCTGTGTCAAACAGACAAAATATTTATCCGGGGACACAGTTTTCAATTTCCAAGAGGAAAAAGGGAAGAAAAGGAGCGGACATAAGCCATAATGGTATTTGTTTCTCCCCAATATTGTCCACACTCTTTTGTTCCATTCTTTCCTTTTCTCCTTCTCCACATTAGGCTCTTTTCTAAGATACCGTGTGTAGTTTTAATGTTGCACTTTTCCCATCCAAGCTTCGTCAGACCATCAAGAGGTGAGGAGATCACCAGATCCAAGGTTCCACGACCAGCACCAAAAGCTGAACTGCAACCCAATTCTCCAATCAACACCCAGGACAGCGAGGGAGGTAAGTACTGGGATAATAACCAGAAAAGTGAAAGAATAAATAACAATAAATGAGCATAAAAATGAAAGATACATATTAAAAATTCCCGAAACTCCATAAAATAAGGATACCTATATCTGCCATATCAAAATGATTGTAGAAAAGCCCCAGAGCCAGTAGTCTCATTAAGGCCATGGGGAGAAAGGTCCCTAGACGGAGAATCCATCGTCTCTCTGCCAAAGCTCTTCCCAAATTCCCTCCTCTTGGACCCACGTCAATCTGATCAATTCCTTTGATCCTAAAATCTCGATTACAGCAATTATGGTAAGGCCTAAAATGATGTGGAATTGTCTTAAGCGGGGTCCTCAACATCTTTAGCTTTTTTGATATCTCGAACTCTTATCTTAAGTTCCCTGCTGGTAAGGCTTATGTATATCTTATGGCACGGGCACTGCGCACAGTAGACGACCCCTTTGGAGCTACAGTTTAGTTTTTTCTTATATTGTATGTCCTAGTGCCATCAAAGTTGTAAAAGCTTTTTTCCTTGACCAAATTAATGGCGGCTTTGCATGGGCCACAGGGGAAAAACCAAAAGAGAGTTATGGGCCGTTTGTTGTTTCTTATTGCGAGCTGGATCGTACAAACTGTGAACAAGCAGATCCTCTAGATTTTTAGACCGTCGTGCAACCAGGGAAGGTACAGGAGGGAGAACTCTAGATAATACTGGTCCGTATGTAGAATGTTTGTTCACAATCTTGGTCACTTCATCCCATTGGCTGTTATAAGTAGAAATACAGCGTACTTGATGATCACAGTTAGTGCTTTCTTTCCCTTTGTTGCAGTAGATAAGACTCTCCTGCAGCTTTCTTAGCTCTCGTATATCCACGCCTCATTTGTTTGTTACTATAGCCTCTTTCTTTGAAGCGATGCACCAGGTTCACTGCCCGATTTTCAAATGTCTCCATGTCTGAACAGATCCTTTTGGCCCGCAAAAATTGGCCAATTGGGATTTCCCTAATGGATGAAGGGGGATGGGAAGAGATTGCAAGAAGAAACGCATTAGTGGCCGTTGGTTTCCTAAAAATATCTATTAGCTGAAACCTTAATCTTAAGATTCATAAAGTCCAACTCTCTGTCATACTTGAACATAAGCTTTATGTTTAAATTATTACTGTTGTGAACAGCCATAAGATTTTCCAATGCTGTGATAGACATCTCCCAAATGAATAAAACATCGTCAATATAACACATCCACCCCTGTACCTGATCAATCCCCACATTCCTTCCCTCCTGGAATATGTCCCTCTCCCGCGCCCACAAAAAAGGTTGGCGTAGGAGGGGGTACATGCTTTCCCCATAGCAGTGCCCTGCAGTTGCAAATATGTCTTATTAATAAAAATAAAGACATTGTGTGTAAAGAAATATTCCAGGAGGGTAAGGAGCAGTTCCGTGAGGTCGGTATCCAAATTACTTGATCCGAGATTACCACGCAACTGCTCTCCGGCCATCTTCATGTTTGAATGATTTACATAGGGTCTCTACATCAGCAGTTACCAAAATGGCATGATCTGGAATAAAAAGTTGATCTAAGCTTTGGAGTAATAATTTAAACATAAAGCGTACTTTCAAGTATGGCAGAGAGTTCGACTTTCTGGATCTTAAGATTGAGGTTTCAGCTAATGGACAAATTGCAGCGGATATTTTTAGGAAACCAACGGCCACTAATGCGATTCTTCTTGCAAACGCTTCCCATACCCCTTCATCCATTAGGGGAATCCCAATTGGCCAATTTTTGCGGGCCAAAAGGATCTGTTCAGACATGGAGACATTTGAAAATCTGGCAGTGAATCTGGTGCATCGCTTCAAAGAAAGAGGCTATAGTAACAAACAATGAGGCGTGGATATATGAGAGCTAAGAAAGCTGCAGGAGAGTCTTATCTACTGCAACAAAGGGAAAGGAAACACTTAACTGTGATCATCAAGTACGCTGTATTTCTACTTATAACAGCCAATGGGATGAAATGACCAAGATTGTGAACAAACATTCTACATACGGACCAGTATTATATAGAGTTCTCCCTCCTGTACCTTCCCTGGTTGCACAACGGTCTAAAAATCTAGAGGATCTGCTTGTTCACAGTTGGTACGATCCAGCTCGCAATAAGAAACAACAAACGGCCCATAATTCTCCTTGGTTTTTCCTGTGGCCCATGCAAAGCCGCCATTATTTTGGTCAAGGCAAAAAGCCTTTGCAGCTTTGATGGCACTAGGACATACAATATAAGAAAACATCTAAACTGTAGCTCCAAAGGGGTCGTCTACTGTGCGCAGTGCCTGTGCCATAAGATATACATAGGCCTTACCAGCAGGGAACTCAAGAGTTCGAGATATCGAAAAAGCTAAAGATGTTGAGGACCCCTCTTATGACAATTCTACGTCATTTTAGGCCTTACCATAATTGCTGTAATCGAGATTTTAGGATCAAAGGAATTGATCAGATTGACGTGGGTCCAAGAGGAGGGGATTTGGGAAGAGCTTTGGCAGAGAGACGATGGATTCTCCATCCAGGGACCTTTCTCCCCATGGCCTTAATGAGACTACTGGCTTTGGGGCTTTTCTACAATCATTTTGATATGGCAGATATAGCTATCCTTATTTTATGGAGTTTCAGGGGAATTTTTAATATGTATCTTTTATTTTTATGCTCATTTATTGTTCTTTATTCTTTCACTTTTCTGTTTATTATCCTAGTACTTATCTCCCTCGCTGTCCTGGGTGTTGATTGGAGAATTGGCTTGCAGTTCAGCTTTTGGTGCTGGTCGTGGAACCTTGGATCTGGTGATCTCCTCACCTCTTGATGGTCTGACGAAGCTTGGACGGGAAAAGTGCAACATTAAAACTACACACGGTATCTTAGAAAAGAGCCAAATTCCTAATGTGGAGAAGGAGAAAAGGAAAGAATGGAACAAAAGAGTGTGGACAATATTGGGGACAAACAGATACCATTATGGCTTATGTCCGCTCCTTTTCTTCCCTTTATCTCTTGGAAATTGAAAACTGTGTCCCCGGATAAATATTTTGTCTGTTTGACACAGGACACTCGCTCTTCTTGATCTCCAGTTTGGAGACTATGGAGGTGCGATTATGAGGGAGGCTTATTTATTATTGTGACCCCCCCTCTTTAGTTTTTCTTCTTTGTTGTAGCACCCCTGAAGTGTAATATAAAATATGGTCACCCAATAGATCAATAACCTTTCTGAGGTTAATGCTTATAGCCATCACCATTTTTATTACTATATCAGTGTGAGGGTCTTTTCCTATATCACATCCCCCCTCACTTCTACACGCACATTTCTTGTGTCCTTTACACTCACATTTATGGCCACTTTAGATTTTGCGTATCAATCTATTCATCAACACTAACACAGCACTTTTTTCACTCTTCCATACACACACGTTTACCCTGTGTCCATTTCCTTTCACTCACATTTGGGTTCAATTTTATTTGGTTTATTAATATATTCATCACTATTGTACTTTTATTCACCTCTTCACTTTTATATATACACACATTTACATTTTTTCAAGATGTCATCTTTTTTTTCCGTTTTTTTCCTTTTCTTTATGATTTTTCTCACCCCTTATATATAGATGTATTAATCGCCTTGTCGCCATTGTTCCAATTCAATGGTCCGCTCTTTCTCCTTTTTTTTTAGCGGCATCAACACGTCGCCCTGTGTTACCTTCATTCCCGTCAGTCGCGGGCAGAGCTCATGTGCGCTTGTTGTGCCTCCAGACTTCCGGTGGTGCCGTCCCACGTTACCGGCGTGCGTTCCACATGGGTGTCTCGGCACGCCATTGGAGAAGTCCTTCTTTCAGCAGGAGGTACATGACATGCCCGCGATGTACCACAATGCCCAGAGACTGGCCCGATCCATCCTTACCTTCCACCCCTTTCGACTACATCATACACTGAACACACCAATGATTAATGCCATTACATTTTTGCCTCCCTAACAACGCCATTCATTGGACAACTATGTATATATAACATCTGACTCCCCCCAGAAGAAGCGTTCAGCGAAACGGCGTCGGGGTTGGGGTGGTGCGGTGTCTTGGTCTTTACTTTGGATCCCTTCTTACACTTCACATTTCAAGGTGATGTAATTCTTTTCATCAATACTATGTTCCTGATTCTGCTCAAATATCACTGACTGTGAGTCGCTGTGATCTACCTCCATTGGATTTCCTTATTGCACTAATCACTGTGGTTGTTTTCTCTGGAAACCCTTGATATTGATCCAACTTTTCTATACAGCGCATATTCTGAAACACCAAGTCTGAACAATTTAGTTCACACTGGATATTTAACAAGTGACCCAAGTGCTGACCCAGCCTTTATGTGCACCACCCCCCTTTGGAGGTTTATTCCCACCGTTTTTTAATTATTCTTATTTTTTTTATTTTGAATATACCTTAATAAAAACTATTGTTGTCATAATATTTTGCTGGAATCACTTTGTATCTCTGTACAAAAGTACTATAGATGTCAGAGATAGTGTATCTAATTATGTTTTATGGATGTCTGGTTATGGATCGTATGTATGCAGCAGGTCACAACAGCTAGGGAGGTTCTACCAAGTTCTATGGATGTCTGGTTATGCATCATGTCTGCAGCAGGTCACAACAGCCAGGGAGGTTCTACCAAGTTTTATGGATGTCTGATATGCATCGTAGGTCTGCAGCAGGTCACAACAGCCAGGGAGGCTCTTCAAAGTTCTATGGATGTCTGGTTATGCATCGCAGGTCTGCAGCAGGTCACAACAGCCAGGGAGGCTCTACCAAGTTTTATGGATGTCTGATTATGCATCGTAGGTCTTCAGCAGGTCACAACAGCCAGGGAGGCTCTACTAGGTGCCAACGACACTGCTTTTAAAGGGATGAATAATCCGGAGACCGCAGCAGTCGGGAAAAGTCATTTTGTACTGAATTTGGTTAAACCTCTTCTTCTAAGTTGTGTTCAGATATTTACATGGCTTTTGTTTCATTGATTTATTGCAAACTGCAGAAAGTCTGTAAATTTTGCTCATAAACTCAAAGGAGGGTCTGTGGGGGGCTAATGGCAGCTGTATATATCAGTCCGTACACACATAGGAGCACAGGTATAAAACCGTCACATAAAGGCGACTTTCTTATTAAGGTCCCAGGACAGTACTTCCCATCATCCTGCTCTCCAGATGATGACACCTATCTGTTGCGGGGGTCTCTAGCTGCGTTCTGATGTCTCCCCCGTATTCTCTCTCCATCTAGGGGCTGATTCCTTGGTTACTGATCGCCGCTTGGGCCTCTAACAGAGAAACTTTGAGGACGAGTTCTCCTCTGGCAGCGATCGGCCCCGTTTGCATAGGACTCCATGTGTATGTTATATTTTCCTACAAGCACAGCACATGTGATGAAAGACAAATATGGATAAAGGAGGCAGCTGCGTTGTCCTCTCGCACAGGACCCCCGTCCCCCTGGTCAGTGACAGCCTGCGCCATTGTCGCTCCATTCTCTGCAGACAGACTCCTACGTCCGTCCACCCCATCATCAGCGGAGCTTCTCACTGACCTTACTGCAGGTGCTGCCATCTGCTGGTCATTCCATGAAATGGTTGACTTCATCACTTCTCCCTGGATATCGCCTTACTGACGGTTTCCTAACTTTGGTAATATTTACCACTGATTCTCCAAACTCATATCAATTTACTGCAGCAAATAATAAAAAGAAATGATTCAGTATGCAACTCTGAAAGCTTTCATCACTGGTCTTATGTATGTAATAATTCCAATTATTGGCAGTAGCGGAACCAGTAGAGGTGGCGGGGAGGACGGCAGGGACCGGACTAATAACGTGTCAGAGTCCTGATCACGGCCTGGGGGTCCCAGCCTAAGCCTTGCTATGGGGGGCCCTTGTTTAGTGGTTACGTCGCCTCTTTAACCCATCACTCTGGCACGAAGCGTCCACCATGGAGTAATCTCGATCAATAACCAGCCGCAGTGTTTGCTATCAGAGGACGCCATCACTGCTAGGTTTCTTGCGCCCCCTTCTGGCTACAGTGATTAATTTTCTTCCTGCAGCGAGCTGCACTAACCTGCGACGCCGTCCGCCCACCGTCATCACCCTCCGGCTGCTGCTTTTAAAACAAGTTGTTTTTTTTCCCTTTCCTGGAACAAGATTTTTTTTTTTTTGCGTATTTAAAATGGAAAAAATTAAGTTTGTGAAACTTTTCTTTTTGCTCCAAATTATATGAAAAGGTCTAGAAATAATCTCAATGCAAATCTTCATAGTGCAACGCCAGGATGGATTATGGAAGCAGTATGGTGTATGAGTGGTCAGCATCCTCCGGCTCTCCAGGTACTTCTACCCCTAGCATGTGGCTGGTACATTGGAACAGACCCTCAGGGCAAAACAGAGATTGAATTCCCCAGAATGGGTACGACTGTAACAAACCCAACCTATAGCGGTCACACGTGGACTGGTGGGACCCCCACAGATCCTGAGAGCGGGTCTATAGAATGCCCCGTCAGAACGAAGAGGTGGCCAGATAGGATCCGATGAGCCGTGTACCGTGGACGTTCATTTCCTGAGCGCTGAACTCACTGACTCCATACATTTTTTTAAAAAAGGAAAACTCTTATTTCTATAAAATGACTGGAAAAGACGTGACGTTCCCACAGTGTTATCAACATTAAATACGACCCTTTTATCTAGAAATAACTTATAAAATACAATATTACATTCATCATTGCAGACATTTTACCCACCGGACCCGGAGATCAAAGTTTTTGTTTTTTTTTAAATTATAAATAAAATCCCAGTTTAAAAAAATTAAAAAAAAAAAAAAAAAAGAAAAATCTCTGGTGAAAGCTCCAGAGATATGGAAGACGACTGTTTGGCTTGTTCTCCTGTTTCTTATTGAGCGATATCAGGACCCGAAGCGGTCAGAAAGACGCCATCATGTAGGGCAGCGGCCGTGTCCTGCGGGGTGGGATGTAGTTTTCTTACCAGCGTGGCAACAACTGAGCCATTGACCTGCAGTAGTCCAAGGTACACAGGAAAAGAACAGAGAGATGGACAGACAGAGAGACGGACTGGGGGTGGCTGCATGGACAGTGATGGACTGGGGGTGGCTGCATGGACAGTGATGGACTGGGGGTGGCTGGATGGATGGAGAGACGGACTGGGGGCCGGCTGGACGGACTGGGGGCCGGCTGGACGGACTGGGGGCCGGCTGGACGGACTGGGGGCCGGCTGGACGGACTGGGGGCCGGCTGGACGGACAGAGAGATGGACTGGGGGCCGGCTGGATGGAGAGATGGACTGGGGGCCGGCTGGATGGACTGGGGGCCGGCTGCACAGACAGTGATGGACTGGGAGCCGGCTAGATGGATGGAGAGATGGACTGGGGGCCGGCTGCACGGACAGGACACACGCTGGCTGTCCTTCTCTTCCAAGTTGCTCTTCGTACAATACCAGTTGCTCCAGTTAATCCACATACTGGGTCCTTCCTAGATGAGGGGAATCCACAGAATATAACGAGCTGCCGACTTCTTGTTCTTCAAATATTGTTATCTACAAAACAAAAAGGGTCACAATCTGTTATTAGGGGTCATCATTAGGTTCTCTAGTGATCTGTCTGCATTAAGCAAACTGTGGGGGTCCGGGTGTTACAGGAAGGCATTCACATCTGTCCCTGACCCCAGTGCCCACAATGGAGGGTCGTTACTGGGCCAAGAGATGGAGACCCCTGAGAGCTTATATACTCTATGTAACCTGAACCCCTTACACCACAGATGAGGGGGCACCATGATGGGGGGGGGGGATCAGGAGAGTGACGCTACTCACTGTATTGACTCCCAGCCACAACCAGGATCCTGGTAAATAAAGCGTCTCTTGAGGACCTATATCCCAGTATCGGCCCAGGTTCTTCCCATTTACAAACACTGCTCCTTTCTTCCATCCCTGTAACAGAACAAAGCATCCGAGTGCTCGGGTCTGAACACAGAAGAATGGTGAGAGAACATATCGGTACGGAGGTCAGAAAACATACACATATAGGAGGGCATGCACGAGGGGTGCGCACGTAGTGGGAGATTGTAGAGAGGTATAATAATAACGTATAGCCAAGCCCGGGACGGTCACACCGCTGAGAGCTGGACCCAACCCCCGATACAAAGGCCACAGCCCAGTGGGTCAGACTTCGGACTCCCTTGTTACCTTTGCACCATATACTGGGGATCAGGGGAGTCACTGACACCGGCAGATAATTCCCAGAACAGATTTACCTTCATAGACAGGAAGGTGTCCCCCGGGGAATAGGTCACCTGGAGCACTCCCTGGCAGAATACTGGACCCGTCTTCTCCTCGCTCACATCCGACCACTGGATGTTGTCCAGACTTGTGGAAAATAGAGGGAGAAGATGATGCCATGTATTGTGGAAACCCCTCCAATATGCACCCATAGACCTGCACCCAATGCCCTGCCGTAAATCCCCCCCCCCCCGCAGTTTCCATACGTCTGTGCTCTACCGTATATCCCCCGCAGTTCTCATATGTCGGTGCTCTGCCGTCAATCCGCAGCAGTTTCTATACGTTGGTGCCCTTCTGTATATCCACCACAGTTTCCACACGTCTGTGCCCTACCGTATATCCGCTGCAGTTTCCACACATTGGTGCCCTGCCGTCGATGTGCCGCAGTTTCCATACGTCGGTGCCCTGCCGTCGATCTGCCGCAGTTTCCATACATCGGTGCTCTGCCGTCGATCTGCCGCAGTTTCCATACGTCGGTGCCCTGCCGTCGATCTGCCGCAGTTTCTATACGTCGGTGCCCTGCCGTCGATCTGCCGCAGTTTCCATACATCGGTGCTCTGCCGTCGATCTGCCGCAGTTTCCATACGTCGGTGCCCTGCCGTCGATCTGCCGCAGTTTCTATACGTCGGTGCTCTGCCGTCGATCTGCCGCAGTTTCCATACGTCGGTGCCCTGCCGTCGATCTGCCGCAGTTTCCATACGTCGGTGCCCTGCCGTCGATCTGCCGCAGTTTCCATACGTAGGTGTCCTGCCGTCGATCTGCCGCAGTTTCCATACGTAGGTGTCCTGCCGTCGATGTGCCGCAGTTTCCATACGTCGGTGCCCTGCCGTCGATCTGCCAGTTTCCATACGTCTATGGCCTGCCATATACCCACCCCAGTTTCCATACGTCGGTGCCCTGCTGTTGATCTGCCGCAGTTTCCATACGTCTGTGTCCTGCCATATATCCACCCCAGTTTCCATACGTCGGTGCCCTGCTGTAGATCATGGCAGTTTCCTCTGGGATGGGAGGTGTAGTGGTAAGTCAAAACCATCCATTGCCATGAGATGGACCAACACTGATGACCTAAGTACACGTTCATCCTGGCTGCCTACCCGCCACTGCAGCCGCCATTTTGGTCCTAGTGAAGGCGGCTCCAGCACTTGAATACAGGGAATGGGATAAAATGCAGCGCATGAGGCCCGGGGTCTACGTGTGGCACGGACGGATGCCGCTCTCACCTCCTGATGAAGGTCGAGTTCATATCCAGACTGTAGATCTTATAATTCCTCAGGGGAACATCTCGCAGGAAAACGTCACCAACAAGACCTGAGTTGGGAGTAAAAGGAGAGACCGGGTAGAAGATTAATGACCGGACGGCCAGATGTCGGCTGTGGCCTCACTGACATCTTTGGGCCTATGGGGGAAGGGGTGGTTATAACATGCAGGGGCACATGTGCCACCTCCGATGCACCGCAATCCCTTCAATCACGGATCGGTCGGGAGCGGGGCTGTCACCAGTCTGACATTAATAAGTCAGAGCAGGGAGCGCCCCCCGGAGGCAACTACAAGCAGACGGAGGACAGGAGTTGTGATCTGTAGATGAAATGATGGGAAGAGTTGTTCATATCTAGATGATGACCTCTAGAACCACAGGGACCTGTCACCTCGTATGCTGGAACTTGTAGTTCCCAGACAGCCATACACTTCTTCCTCTTAGATACCTTTGCGCTGATCATTTATTCTGACTCCGTAATTTACTCGGCCGCAGTTTTCTACCAATATCCGCAGCTTTCTGTAACCCTGGGGCCGAAATGAGATCAGGATTAGTGTGCGCCGTGTTCACGGGTTCTCAATATTATATATAAAACTCTGCGACCTTCTATCACACGGACTCCACCTGCTCCACAAGAATGGTGCCATTCACTGACCGCAAGCAGAGGCAGAACCCCCCTTGGCCATTGCTCACCAATATGGCATCATGGCTTGTCGGGCCGGGTTTCCATGCTGCGGCTGCACGATTCCAGGTGTTACCTATAAGATTGTGCCGCCATCGGCCACCATATGCAGGTGCAGTTTGGGGCGTCATATGGTCGGCGGCCATCTTCTAGCGTTGTATGCACATGTATGAGCAGGGTATCGGACCTTGCTTGCTGTCACTGAATGGAAACACGTTGCTCGCACCTCTGGGTTTACTGGGCGCAGCTTGAGGCCGATCCCACACTGCATGCGGAGGGCGATGGCCGTGCAACTTCAGGTGACACCTTAGTATTCTGGCAGCCATCGTGGCCGCATGCAGCAGCCGCAGCGCGGAGAATCGGCCATGATGCTGTATCAACTAAAAGTCATCACGGCAACTTCCCTGCCTCTGCTTGTTGTCACAAAATGGAAACTTACGTCTGAAGAGCGTGAGACACCTGGAATGTTCTAAATCTGCAGAAAAACTAGAAGACGTTTTCAGTAAATGAAAAGAAATATAAATGCACAGAAAAGAAGGCGGCGAATTCTGTGTAACCCGCGGCGGTCGCAATCACCGAGTGTAAACGGCACAGAACCAGCAGATCTCTCCTGTGAGGGCCGGGCTGTCAGTCCGCGCTGCGTACACACCGCTGCTCTTGGTCCTGTACACACCGACATGACGGACGCAGATTACTTACCGGGACCTCGGCGATGTCCAGCTCTGTGTTCTTATAATCCACAAATCCCACAGACTGACCGCTGACGAAAACCTGCAAAACCAAGAGGAAGCCGGTCACACTGAACATGCACTGGACGGCCACCAGGTGGCGCAGGAATGCTGCCAAGAAACCACAACAGACGAGATGGGGGAGATCAGTGTAGGGCAGCAAGAATGCTGCCAGTCAGCCAGCGCTGCAGCCAATCACTGAGCTCAGCCCTTGTAATGGCACAAGCCACTGAGCTGAATGATTGGCGGCAGCGCTGTTGATGTGACATCATCAAGTCATTAACTGAGACTGGCAGCGCTGGACCCGTGGAGGGTGAGTAAAGCACAGTGGGTTTGTGCTTTACTGTAAACTGCACCTAGGGACAGCACTTTTAGGACAACAGAACACCCCTTTAAGAGGTTCAGATGTAAAGTCCGTCCTCACCTGAGCGCGGTCACGGACGTTTCCTCTAGTCTGGAACTTTCCGCCGCCGTATATGACCGTCTCGTACAGGGTGTAGCCGTAGGACTGGCCATTTCCTTCGTTCACCGGCAGGTTCTCCATGTTCACTGGAAGCTCAGATTTATACGGCTGCAGACACAGTAGTCACTGCATTATATCTCGTGCTAGAAACTTTCCACCGTTTTGTGTACACAGCTCCATCACCATGTACAGAAGCCACGAAAAGGGGAGCCGCTCATGTCAGTAGGATCAGACGACACCGCAGCGTGGCGACACAAGCCTGCACCGGCGTGGGGTCTCCTCCACCGTCACATCTTGGGTATATACATGTAACGGCCGTCCCCGGAGGGTGGAGGACACATATATACATCTCCTACCTCTCCGATCAGATGCAGTGAGTCCCACAAGGACAGGCTGCGTTTCAGCGTCACGGCCCCATATGTGGACTTTGTGATCAGCGCCGGTGCGGGGGGAAGCGGTGCGGCTGCGGGAAAAAGAGAGAAAATCTTATGGTCTTCATTGTATAATGGGGAGATGTCAACAGCTACCAGAGAGGACAGATTATGGGACCCCCAACCCATGAGTTATACCCCAAAGGTGACGAACAGCTCACATCTGAGGTCGCTGCAGGAAAATGCAACTATGGCAGCAAAAACTTTATAATAAAAGGCGGCCAAACCTGCCGATGTCTGGGGAAAGGATCACCATCCAGTGTGAGTGAGTGAGGAGAGCGGGAGTGGGGACCGGACGGAGGAGTGGGGAGGCAGAGGGGACAGAAGAGGGGTCCGGACAGAGGAGTGAGGGAGGCAGAGGGGACAGAAGAGGGGTCCGGACAGAGGAGTGAGGGAGGCAGAGGGGACAGAAGAGGGGTCCGGACAGAGGAGTGAGGGAGGCAGAGGGGACTGAAGAGGGGTCCGGACAGAGGAGTGAGAAAGGCAGAGGGGACGGAAAAGGGGTCCGGTCAGAGGAGTGAGAGAGGCAGAGGGGACGGAGGAGGGGTCCGGACAGAGGAGTGAGGGAGGCACAGGGGACGGAGGAGGGGTCCGGACAGAGGAGTGAGGGAGGCAGAGGGGATGGAGGAGGGGTCCGGACAGAGGAGTGAGGGAGGCAGAGGGGATGGAGGAGGGGTCCGGACAGAGGAGTGAGGGAGGCAGAGGGGACGGAGGAGGGGTCCAGACAGAGGAGTGAGGGAGGCACAGGGGATGGAGGAGGGGTCCGGACAGAGGAGTGAGGGAGGCACAGGGGATGGAGGAGGGGTCCGGACAGAGGGGACGGAGGAGGGGTCCGGACAGAGGAGTCCGGACAGAGGAGTGAGGGAGGCACAGGGGATGGAGGAGTGAGGGAGGCAGAGGGGATGGAGGAGGGGTCCGGACAGAGGAGTGAGGGAGGCAGAGGGGATGGAGGAGGGGTCCGGACAGAGGAGTGAGGGAGGCAGAGGGGACGGGGGAGGGGTCCAGACAGAGGAGTGAGGGAGGCACAGGGGATGGAGGAGGGGTCCGGACAGAGGAGTGAGGGAGGCACAGGGAACGGAGGAGGGGTCCGGACAGAGGAGTGAGAGGCAGAGGGAACGGAGGAGGGTCCGGACAGAGGATTGAGAGAGGCAGAGGGAAAGTGAGATGATAGGATGAAGGGTCCACAGGGAGGATAAGATGGATGGTGGGAGACTGAAGGGTCTGGCAGCGGCTTGTCTTTGCTGAGTGTGTGACGGCTTTCTTATGTGTATTACTGTAACACCAGATAGTACTCCCCCCAGCATGGCAGCAGGGAGGCCGCACTTACTGTACTGTTTGCTGAACAATTCCTGTAGTTTGAAGTACTTGGAGGTGTAATCTCCGGCCTCGGTCAGTGGAGCGTCGTAATCTGGACAGAAGAGGCATAAAAACACAATATAACAGAGCGTCATACAATGTGGACTCCTATCGGAGATTAACCCTTTATATACAATTATCACAGAATTCATGCGACTTCTCCCACGTTATCAGAGACTGGTGATCAGCGGCGTCGCCCTCAAAGCCCGTGGACAGAGGCGACATGGTTTTTCAAAGAAAGCAGCCATGTTTTTGTAATCCTGGCCGATTGTCCCTACAACAAGGTTAGACACAATTACTGCTCCCCACTGCCTCCGGCATGAAGTCTCACATACACAGGGAGACGCTGCAGCTCCCGGTATTTAATTCCTTTCTCCATGTTTTTTAACAATTGAGAAGGAGCGGCCCGGAGTGCAAGGGGTCCCGGAGTGCAGGGGGCCCGGAGTGCAGGGGGCCCGGAGTGCAGGGGGCCCGGAGTGCAGGGGGCCCGGGGTAACTAAGTGAATATGTAAGATGACATGGTGCCCTAATAAGTGTCAGAGGTGGCGTCGCATCCTCCGGCATGGCCGTCCCTCCCGCACCTCGTCCTCACCATAACTGGTGACATCGGCGCGGTATTCATGGAAGTGCAGCGCTCCGTTCATGAACCCAAAGTTGGTGCCGCCATGAAACATGTAGAGGTTAATGGAGGCTCCTTTAGTCAGCACGTCGGACACGGTGGAAACCATCTCTGGAAAGACAGAACTGCAATAAACGGCCTCGGACATTAGTGAGTGCATCACTGACCGGCATTCAGAGAATCGATACTTACGGTCAACATCAAAGACGTGATGATCCCCTCCCCAGTAGTCAAACCAGCCGGTCCAATACTCCATCACCATCACTGGCATGTTACCCTGCAGGGCGAGAGAGGCTCGTTACACCCACCGAGGTGACCCCTCATCTATGGGGAGGAGGTGGAGAACGTCTCTACACATTCGTAGAGTCTGGAACTGACGGACAATGCGCCATTACCCGATTTTACCAGCATTATAGTGCGACCACTTTCCATATTGACAAGGGGAATGGTAAACACCCAGGTTTCAATCTTTCTCCCGACATTTCCAGGAGGAATAACAGAGGAAAGTAAAGTCCTAAGATATGACGCTTGTGGTCGGGCCTGGACTTGTGGCTGTACTATGGCCGATAGCACAAGCATGGAATAAATACTAGCAGGCATATAGCCGAATGGTGCGACTATGATCCCTGATGGGCTGGGGCTGTCGTAAGCCCTGTGTACATATGTGCGGTAATGTTTGCAGAGCACTTGTACATTTTTCCACTTGCGGTCAGTAAGAAGCGAGCGGCGCCGGACAACCAGCGCCTGACACGTGTGCCTTACCTGGATGGACTCTAGATACGTGAAGAGGATGGGCTCAATCTTCTGGAAATTGATGGTGGCCAGGACTGTGCAAGGGAAAAGCAAAGGTTATAAAGGATGACGAGTGAGAAATCCATTACACCCTCATGGTGAAATCAGCGCATACCAAAGTCGACATAAAGCGCTCGCCTTTAACGCCCAGAAAAAAAAATAGTAAACTCTAGAGATCCCGTCCTACCTCCTTCCATACTGCCCGAGCTGATCCCATCCTTATTGTCGGAGGTCAGTAACGTTTCCACAATCCCGCGGCGCAGCAGAGCCTGCAGCGACAATGTGCACCAGCCTGATATTTACTAAAAACAATAGATGCTGCCATATTGAACACTTATAAAAGGAGAAAATTATTATGTGCATATGGGGCCGGGAAGCTGGGAAATAATAATAATAATTATAATTATCGGGGTCCCTTATGCACGTAATGCAAAAAGAAATTAGCAAAAACGGAAAGAGAAAGACCATTCAATGCTCCGGCTGCTACTTCACTTCTTGGCCATTTTTTATTTTTCTGCTTTTATTTTCCGCCTTCCAAGAGCTGTAATGTTTGTATTGTACCTTCCCCTACAGTCACAAAAGATTTGTTTTCTTGCGGGACAATTTGCATCTTTTCCTGACACCGTTCATTTTAGTGTATAACTTACAGGAAAAACATTACAAGGGTGCAAAAAAAATGAAATTCCACCGTGATAATGTTTTTTCAGCGTTCAGTGGAGCCATACGAGAGCCGGTTTGTGTCTGCAGACTGTCCTTATATTATAGATTTTTTTTTTTTTTTAAACGACTGTCTGCACACACAGACCAAACTCTCAGATGGCTCCATATTTGTTTTTTGGGTGTTTTATGGTGCTCACCTTTGCTTGTTCCTTTGCACACTTTGTTCTATGGGTGAGTACACTAATGAAACCAAGTTTATAGAGTATTTAGCCTTATTGACAAAGCTTTAGCTTTTTTCCTTCGACAATGGCGCTATGTCAGGGCTTGTTTTTTTTTTTTTGTGCTGTCATTTCAACTGATACCATTTTGGGGTCCATATGAGATTCTGAGGTTTTGGGAGGGGGGGAGATAAAGTTACAAAAAAAGTGAACCTGGAATTTCATTTTTTTTCCTGCATTGTGACATTCACTATAAGGGATAAATCTAAGCACATTTAATTAGTTTGGACAATTCTGCATCTTTTGTTTTTATTAATCCCCTTGGAGGACTTGATGACCTAAACACAATACACTACAAAGCTGTAATAACAGTGTAACGTGATCCCCGGCCACATGATGGGCTACAGCAGAGGTGTCAAACTGCATTCCTCGAGGGCCGCCAACAGGTCATGTTTTCAGGATTTCCTTAGCATTCCACAAGGTGCTGGAATCATTCTGTGCAGGTGATTAAATTATCACCTGTGCAATACAAGGAAATCCTGAAAACATGACCTGTTGGCGGCCCTCGAGGAATGCAGTTTGACACCTCTGGGCTACAGAATGGACGTACTCCGTGGTTACAGCTTATGAAATGCCGCCGTCACGTGTAAGAGCTGCGGCGCCCGTGTGTGGTGTATGGTGGATCACTGCGGCAGCGACTTACATGATGACCCGAGCGGCAGAACAGGATTCAACAGGTAAGTAAAGCTGCTTTTATCATTATCTCGCCCTCCTGGAAAACCAGGGAGTGAAAAAGTTCTCCAACTTTCTAATAAACTTTGCGTTGAGAGGGATAGGCATACTCTATATGAATCCCAGGGCGCGTATAATTGTGAATAATTCCATCTCTGAACCTTTTGCCTTACACAGGGGAACCCGTCAGGGGTGTCCTCTATCACCGGTTCTCTTTGCCCTTGCTATAGAGGCTCTGGCAATACGTATAAGGTCCTCCTTGGATATTAAGGGTATAAATATTGCGGGTCGCGTGGATACCATTGGTCTTTATGCTGATGACATGATAATATTTATGGATAAAGTAGAGGAAGCGATACCACGAGTAATAGCGACTATAGATAAATTTAGTAAATTCTCCGGTCTCTATATAAATTGGGATAAATCTACTCTGTTGCCTCTTTCTCATACCCCAACGCCCCGTCTTGAAGCTCTCTCGTCGTTACCCATCGTCTCTAATTTTAAATATTTAGGTGTCCATATGTCCCAGCATAGTCGACTTGACCTACAACTTAATATCTACCCATTATTGGATTTGGTCAAATCTAAATTTGCAATTTGGAACAAACTCCCACTTTCGGTTGCTGGCCGTATTAATCTAATTAAAATGATATTGCTCCCCAAACTTAGCTATTGCTTTCAACACAGCGCTATTCCAATACCTAAGTCTTTCTTTGCGAATTTAAACACGTCCTTTATATGGGGGAAGCCCAGGCCCAAACTTAAAGGGACTCTGTCACCTGAATTTGGAGGGAACAATTTTCAGCCATAGGGGTGGGGTTTTCGGGTGTTTGATTCACCCTTTCCTTACCCGCTGGCTGCATGCTGGCTGCAATATTGGATTGAAGTTCATTCTCTGTCCTCCGTAGTACATGCCTGCACAAGGCAATCTTGCCTTACAGCCGGCTTCTTTAGCAATGACCTTTTTTTGGCTTCCCCTCCTTGTGGAGTGTGTCAGTGACGCCTTCTGGACATCTGTCAGGTCAGCAGTCTTCCCCATGATTGTGGAGCTACTGAAACAGACTAAGGGACCTTTATAAACACTTAGGAAGCCTTTGCAGGTGTTTTTTTGTTAATTATTCTAATTGACTGAGATAATGACTTTTGGGTTTTCATTGGCTGTAAGCCATAATCATCAACATTAACAGAAATAAACACGTGGAATAGATCACTCTGTGTGTAATGACTCTATAGAATATGAGATTCACTTTCTGTACTGAAGAACTGAAACAAATTCACTTTTTGATCATCTTCTAATTTAGTGAGAAGCGCTTGTAGTCTGCCTGACACATTGCAGCAAACGACCAGCGCTTTCTCTACACTGGACACACTTGTGCTACCCCTGAGAACGCAGCTGGGGTGTTCAGATTCACTGACTGCAATCAGGTATTTTGAAAATGAAGAAGATGTAAAATTGTAAGTGATTTACTGAGATGAAGGCACTGACCCGCAGACTGCGAGCCCGGACGCTGTGACCGGAGGCCGCACTCACCGTCTTTATGAACTCCATGTAGTTGGCGTCCTTGGCGTACGAGCCGTACTCGTTCTCCACTTGCACCGCGATGATTGGGCCTCCCCTGGTATACTGCGGAGACAGGTTTTACATTTAGGATTCCTATAAAATATCCCGTCTCTTTAGTCCAGATTTAGGATTGTACAGTGTGAATAATCCCCGTCCCACTGCTCTGATAAGCACAAAAAAGAACCGACGCCCATCATGGAGAATACTACAACCGTAGTACAACTGAGGAACGGCCCCGATTCCCATCAGATACACATTCCTGTGTCGCCACATCAGAGTTGTGCATGAAGGGGGCTGGCTGTTGATTTTAATGGCCAAGCCAGACCCCTTCTTCATCACAGCTGATGTATAGACATAGAAGGGAGGTGAACGATGAGGATCCATCGACTTGGCCCCGGTCTAGTCAGCACTGACCCCCGTCCTGGAGGACAAAATTCTTCAGTGAGAGGTGTAAGGCTGGGTGGACAGAGGGTGTACGTGCAGTGGATTTTATGGGTGGAAAATTTGCTGTGAAATTGCAGCATTGAGGAGATTTCACAAAACCGAGATCCACAGCTAATAGTGGGATGTGCAGCAGAATTTCCACTGCAAAATCCGCATCAGGAAATTCCGTGGAGGACACGTCCCATGGGAACAGACCCCAATACCAGTCACCTGGTGCCCGACTGCTGCTCAGAGCTGGGGATGTGATGAAGGTGCACCCACCTGATGTCGGACCACCCTGGGGAGCAGGTGATCGAAGTAAGCCTCGGTCGCCTCGGCGAAGCCTTTGTAGGTGGTCCGCAGCTGCATGTCCTGGTCCTGTAGTAGCCAGCTGAGAGACACGGACAGTGAGCGTTACAGGACCGCCGATCGGAACATCCTCATTTTTCTCATTTACAACCACAGGAGTTTCTGGCTCAGATTGTACGCCGTGCCGTAAGAAACACCTAGACCTCCCCAGAGCCCGAAAAGCTCTTCCACTTCGTCTTTCTCCCATTATCTGGTGCTGTGGTGATGAAGCATCGAGCACACGTGGTCCAGCATCCTCCGGGGGGGCGGCCCGGCATTCTCCGGGGGGGGGGGCCTCTGGCATTCTCCGGGGGGGGCGGCCTTTTATCCTCCAGGGGGCAGCCCGGCATCCTCTACGGGGCGGCCCGGCATCCACCAGGGGGCAGCCTGGCATCCTCCGGGCGGTCGGTCATGTGGCTGTCCACATGGTGCTCAATACTCAGGACGACGGCACATAGGAAGCGTCGCTGATGTCATGCAAGAGGACATTTCCCGGTCTTTGCGCGTGAACTCACCTCGGCAGCCCCCCGAGATCCCATTCTGAACAGATATAGGGTCCTGGACGTAAAATCACCCATAATCCCACCTCAGCAGCTGTGTCCAAATATGACCTGTAGGGGGCAGAGGAGATGAAGAAGAGCAAGAAGACAAAGAAGCGGAGGCGCAAAATCAGAGATTCTGGCCGATCTATGAAGTGACTGACGAGCGACTGCACGTTTCTCATGTGTCGCCCCTTCGCTGGAGCCCTCGGCTTTTTTTCTGGCTTCCAGAAGCGCGTCTAGTCCGAGCCTCCTGTGCTGGCGGTAGTGAACATGGTGGTGTGTGAACATGTTCCTACAGACTTGTTCAATGTGCAAGTAGCCCATGTGTTTCTGGTTCTATAATGGTTCTCTTGTTCCTACAAGACTGGGGAGTCCACCACTCCTTGTGGGTCATTTGCACAAAAGCTGTTCCATCCAGCGTGTCCACATGGATATTCCCTCTCTGAACCCTGCTCATACAGGTACTATACAGATGATCAGGTTTTTAAATACATCAGATAGGGATTATATACATTAGTTAGGACTGCTCTATATAGGTGTACCTTGACGATTGGTGGAGCAGCTTAGTATACATTTTTTTTTGCAAAAACACGTATCAACTAAATACCCTGTTTTTTTCCATCTTTTGACTAGCACTTGCTTATTACTGTAATATTTTTTTTTACTACAGAGTATTTTTGGCCTCACTGTGCTCTTTTGTGTCTTCAAGTTTCTTGGTGGTGTGAACATGTTCCTAAAGACTTGTTCAATGTGCAAGTAGCCCATGTGTTTCTGGCGGTAGGCAAGGAAGGGGCGGACGAGACGTGCGCGCCCCGTGTGACTGCTCTGTGCAGAGGAGGAAAACGGAGGTGACCAGTGAGGGGGACGACATGAGAATGCTCGGGAGCCCCCATACACAGACTGTTGGCTGACGGCCCCCCAATATTGGCAGGATCGGCCGACATTGTCTCCTCGGTTCCTGAGTTAGTGGCTGATAACAGAGCACAATAGACTGTACACAGATGAGTGGCGAGGTGTCATCTTTGGGGGGCGCACAGAGGCAGCTCGGCCCCTGCCGCACATGTGACATTACCTGAGGTCCAGATTTCCAGAGAAGTCAAACTTGCCCCTCTGCGGCTCGTGCAGGTTCCAGGACACGTACCTAGGACACACGAAGGGTTCGGTCACTGATACATCACACAGCAGTGCATTGTGGGCGTTAGCGGGGTCCGCACTCTCCTCAGCCCCCATACACGAGATGCTGGGCTGGTTACCGTCATGTGTGCAGGGGCCACAGGTTCATAGGTCACAGAATCCGGATCAGATCGGAGCTCGACCAAACAAGTGGATGATATTCCAGAAACCCCTCCGAGGGGCGTGTGGTCACTCTGCACAGCAGATCCGGATGTGAGCGCAGATAACGGGCCGCGCCATGTGACACCTATAACGGGCCGCGCCATGTGACACCGATAATGGGCTGCGCCATGTGACACCAATAACGGGCCACGCCATGCGACACCGATAACGGGCTGTACCATGTGACACCGATAACGGGCCGTGCCATGCGACACCGATAATGGGCCGCGCCATGCGACACTGATAACGGCCGCGCCATGCGACACTGATAACGAGCAGAACCATGAGACACTGATAACGATAACGGTCTTTGGCTGCACCCCCATATGCCGCCACGTGGTACGTACGTTGTGAGCGTGTTCAGCCCGCAGGCCTTCATCTTCATCATCCGATCCATCCAGTATTCCCTGGGGACCCGGAAATAGTGCATGGACCCTCCCAGGATCCTCAGTGGCTCGCCCTCCAGCAGGAACTGCCCGTTCTCTGCCTGCAGACCCTTATGGTGGCTCCACATCCTGAAGGAGAAGGAATCCTGGAGGTACGGCCTGCGGGTGCGGAGAGCACAACGTTACCAGAAATGTCAGTGCTGTGGACACATGCCTCCCCCATACACAGTGCAGTACGCAGCCTCACTGTGCTCTGCAGGGCCAACGACTCCGCAAAATTCAGCTTATTTCTTATCTTGGAAGTCAATGTCCAAGTCTGCGAGGCGCATCTACAGGCCAGCCATTAACAGGTTAATCAGAGGCATAATCAGTAAGTCCTAAGGGTACTGTCACACAGTGGCACTTTGGTCGCTACAACGGCACGATCCGTGACGTTCCAGCGATATAGTTACGATATCGCTGTGTCTGACACGCTACTGCGATCAGGGACCCCGCTGAGAATCGTACGCCGTAGCAGATCGTTTGAAACTTTATTTCGTCGTCAAGTGTCCCGCTGTGGTGGCATGATTGCAGCGTGTAACAAAGGTGTGCACGATATTCCCAATGTCCCGTATGACTTCTACATCGCAACTACGTCATGAAATTATCGCTCCAGCGCCGTGCATTGCAAAGTGTGACCGCAGTCTACGACGCTGGAGCGATAATCAAGCGACGCTGCAACGTCATGGATCGTGCCGTCGGAGCGATCAAAGTGCCACTGTGTGACAGTACCCTAAGGAGTCTGTACCAAGGATAAAGATATGTGACAAACTAGGACCCCCAGAGACTCCCAAAACAGAGCGCTACATTACCGGCCCGAATATCCTCCACTGCTCCTTTCATGGTCTATGGGCCTGCGGGAGACAGCGGAGCACAGCGCTCCTCACTGACTACGGGCCTGAGGGAGACAGCGGAGCACAGCGTTCCTCACTGACTACGGGCCTGCCGGAGACAGCGGAGCACAGCGCTCCTCACTATGAACGTAATACATAGACATCGGGGCCTCCAGCGTGAAATGGCTGGGCCACCTTTGTTTGAGCCATCGGTGGGGGTCTCCCCACCCGGACCACCTGTCTTTGGTGTTGGTAGTGTCCTGCTCAGTAGAATCCCCCCCAGGACTGAGGTCCCCTGCACAGGAGGATTTCCTAGTGCTGCCTTCCCTGTTGGTGACAGACGGTGACCAGACCGCGAGCGCGAATATTGACATTTCCATTGGAAAGATCTGCTTCATAGAATGGCTGGAGAAAGCAGTGCAGAGCCAGGACACAAGTGTAACAAAACCTCAGCTGTGGAAAGCATGAGGGCTGGACGAGAGGCAGTTAATGTCCCGACTAATATCAGAGGAGGGGAGACTTGTCCGTAGCGGCAGAGCGGAAGCCCCATTATTACCGAGGAAAATATCCAAATTACACAGTGTACAGTGTATAAACACAAACACATTACAAGTCTCTCCGGGGGGCCGCAGAGCGCAGACCAGAGGGGGACATGTAACCAATTAACCCTTCATTTACAAGAAGAAAACAACAGAACCACTAACCTGCCAGAAATACTGTGATCAATGGACGGGACAAAGGGAGGACAAAGTACAGACCGAACGTGACAACAGGGGGCCCAAAGCACAGACTGGACGGGACAAGGGGGGACAACGTACAGACCAGACAGTACAAGGGGGGCCAGAAGCACAGACCGGACGGGAAAAACGAGAGGGGGGAGGGTTGCGGGGGCCCAGAAGCACAGACCGGACGGGACAAAGGGGGGGGTGAAGCACAGACCGGACGGGACAAAGGGGGGGGTGAAGCACAGACCGGACGGGACAAAGGGGGGGGTGAAGCACAGACCGGACAAGGGGTGACAAAGTACAGACCGAAGGTGACAAAAGGGGGTCCAAAGCACAGACAGGACGGGACAATGGGGGACAAACTACAGACCAGACAGTACAAGGGGGGCAGAAACACAGGCAGGATGGAACAAAGGGGGGCCCAAAGCACAGACCGGAGAGGACAAGGGTGGGGGAAGCACACACCAGACAGAACCAAGGGGGGGCCCGAAGCACAGATCGGAGGGGACAAGCTTGGGGCGAAGCACACACACCGGATGGGACAAAGGGGGGGCCTAAAGCACAGACCGAACAGGACAAAGGGGGGAAGCACAGTCCGGATGGGACAAGGGGGGCAGAAGCACAGACCGGACGGGACAAGGGGGGCAGATGTACAGTCCAGATGGGACAAGGGGGGGGGGGGGGGAAGAAGCACAGTCCGAACGGGACAGAGGGGGGGGGGGGGGGAAGAAGCACAGTCCGAACGGGACAGAGGGGGCAGAAGCACAGACCGGACGGGACAAGGGGAGAAGGAGCTAAGCACAGACCAATAGGGACAGGGGGAGGGAAGCACAGACCAGACTGGACAAGGTGAGGGAGGGTGAGAGGCACAGACCGGGGAAGACAAGTTGGGTGAGGGTGGGTGAAGAACAGTCAGGACAGGGGCAAGGGGAGGCTGAAGCACAGACAGGATGGGACAAGGGAGGGACGAAGCACAGCCAACCGGGATAAGGGGGAGACGAAGCATAGACAAAACGGGATAAGGGGGGGATGAAGCACAGACCAAAAGGGACGGGAAGCACAGACTGGACAACGAGGGGCCAAGGCACAGACCGGTCGGGACAACGGGAGATTGAAGAACAGATCAAACGTGACATGGAGAGGCACTGAAACACAGACTGGAAGGAACAAGAGGGCGAAGCACAGACTGGATAGGATGGGGAAGAAGGGGGCCCGACACCCACAGAAACGGGGAAGGGGGAGCCCGATGCATGCACGATCGGGAAAGAAGGAGGTCTGACACACGCACGAACAGGAGCGAGTGAGGAAATGTTGCACTGCCTCTAGAGCCCGACTACTGCACCCAATGTATTATATATTGTCAGAGTCGCTCCATTTTATACCGCGGCTCTGGAGGAGATATTTATACGTCTTACTGTTATTAATAAGTTTCCGAAAGCAGCGGCGCAGAGAGCAGGATGTGCGGGTATAACGAGCCCTGCCGGGGCCCACGGGGACAGGCTGATCCATACAGCCCCATGGAGCGATGGGTAGCGGGGGTTGTGGTATTTATGCGGCCTTATATCATGGTGCGGAGGGGGATAATGTGCGATATCCACTCCTCTCAAGGGGCGATGTGAGGGAGTAAAGCAATCACAAGGTAAAAATGCTTATTCCCGGGGATGTAATTATGGAGGTAGCAGGAGGCCTGAGAACGTCCCTGGTGGAAGGAGCAGCCGGCGTCCCCCTGGGAGGGCGCTCTGCAGAGCAGGATGACAGAGGCAACAGAGGCGAAAATACACAGTGACACGGGGCAGCCGGCCACAGGGAGACCCTCCACAGACCCCCACAGGCAAAACAGTCATGAAATCTATTCTATCAAACCACTGAGAACTGAACGCCGCTCATTATTGAAATTCATTTTTTCAAGTCACTGTTCTTTTTAGAACCTGTGGTTTTCATTGCTTTTTTGCACTAAATTCTTCAAAATGGCGCAAACGGCTCATGAATTTTGCACTATATAAAAAATGCTCTTTTTTGTCTTTTACCTATTTTACAACTTTTTAGTGAACAGTCGCACATTTCGCAAACTGGCACCAAAATACCTGCAGCCTGTAATCATCACTCCTGGACGACACAGTCCAAATCCGAAAACTTTTTAAAAAGTCGCATTTGATGAATTCGCTAATAACATCCAGAAATGTCTGTTTGGCCTAAAAATCAGAAAATCAAACAACATATGATTTAAAAAAAAGGACAAAACATTTGTGGCAAATCCAAAAAAGTAAATAATTGAGAAATATTCACGTAAAAAAACTGGTCTCATCCTGGACATCAGGACCCCAGACAGTGTGATCGGTGCGGGGAGCATACGGGCGACGGTGGATAATGCGATCGGTGCTGGGAATATACGGGCTATGGTGGACGGTGCGGGGATTATATGGGCTATGGTGAACAGTGTCATCGGTGCTGGGAATATACGGGCGATGGTGGATGGTGCGGGGAGTTTACAGGCGATGGTGAACAGTGCCATCGGTGCGGGGAGTATACGGACGATGGTGGACGGTGCGGGGCCTATATGGGCGATGGTGGACGGTGCGGGGAGCATACAGGCGATGGTGGACGGTGCGGCAATTATACGGGCGATGGTGGGCGGTGTGGGGAGCATAAAGGCGGTGGTGGACAGTGCAACAATTATACGGGCGATGGTGGACTGTGCAGGGAGTATACGGGCGATGGTGGACAGTATCATCGGTGTGGGGAGTATATGGGCGATAGTGGATGGTGTGATCGGTGCGGGGAATATACGGGCGATAGTGGATGGTGTGATCGGTGCGGGGAATATACGGGCGATAGTGGATGGCATGATCAGTGCGGGGAGTATACGGGCGATAGTGGATGGCATGATCAGTGCGGGGAGTATACGGGTGATAGTGGATGGCATGATCGGTGTAGGGAGTATACGGGCAATGGTGGATGGTGTGATCGGTGCAGGGAGTATACGGGCAATAGTGGATGGTGTGATCGGTTCGGGGAGTATACGGGCAATGGTGGATGGTGTGATCAGTATAGGGAGTATACGGGCGATAGTGGATGGTGTGATCAGTGCGGGGAGTATACGGGCAATAGTGGATGGTGTGATCGGTTCGGGGAGTATACGGGCAATGGTGGATGGTGTGATCGGTATAGGGAGTATACGGGCGATATTGGATGGTGTGATCAGTGCGGGGAGTATACGGGCGATAGTGGATACTAGTGTGATTGGTGTAGGGAGTATACGGGCGATAGTGGATGGTGTGATCGGAGTAGGGAGTATACGGGCGATAGTGGATAGTGTGATCGGTGCGGGGAGTGTACGGGCGATAGTGGATGGTGTGATCGGTGCTGGGAGAATAAAGGCGATGGTGGCTTTATGTCTCTATGGTCGTCTATGGGGCTGTGATCCTAGCAATCCCCTTTAAGGGGCACTATAAGTAAATCTATTGCATCATTGGCCAGATGCAAATTCCACCTGTGACATTTGCATGGGATTAGATGACACTGTGGTTAGTACAAGGTGCCGTGTGTCCTGGAGAGGACAGCGCCCTGTAGGAACAGATCACAGGACAGGCTGCCCTTCCCCCATACAAGGACCCAGCGCAGCACAAAATCTGGCCTCCACCACGAGGGGTTAAAAAAGACAATATCAGAGGACCATGAGGGCTCATCCATGATACAGAAGCACAGGTCGTCCAGAACAACCAATCAATTCCTGATAACAAGATGTCTGCTTGCTGTCAGTAGATAAGAACATTTTCTGCTTACAGTCCTGCTCACAGCTGAAGGTTTGCTACTATTGTGTCCAGTCCGGACAATCCTCCGACATAAACCATCCAGACAGAACATATAAACCCTCGTTCAAGGCTCCATCTGAGGCGACGTCTTCTTGGCAGGTACGAGTGCACGGTCTCCCACACCCCTCTACCCAAGAAGACGGGCCTGAGGCCAGAGATCCCGCCTGCCCCTCCACACTGAAGGCTCCATCAAGGATTTGGTTCAAATTCGATTTTTTGATGCCTCAGTAATACGACAAAATCTCGAACGTGATGTGAACCCGGCCATAGACTGAAAGGTCACCTGCAAAAATGCATTGTAACAAACCCTCAGCTGTGAGAAGTGTTAGGTGTGGGCAGGATAATAAGCTGCACACTGATCCGACAACCTAACTAATATAGTTTCTCCACGCAGACAAAAGCTGCAAATATCCATATATAATGTCACAGGACTGCTGGCTGTGAGGTCACACCGCATGCACCGGGCATAGGACTGCTGGCTGTGAGGTCACACCGCATGCACCGGGCACAGGACTGCTGGCTGTGAGGTCACACCGCATGCACCGGGCACAGGATTGCTGGCTGTGAGGTCACACCGCATGCACCGGGCACAGGACTGCTGGCTTTAAGGTCACACCGCATACACCGGGCACAGGACTGCTGGCTGTGAGGTCACACTGTATGCACCGGGCACAGGACTGCTGGCTGTGAGGTCACACTGCATGCACCGGGCACAGGACTGCTGGCTGTGAGGTCACACCGCATGCACTGGGCACAGGACTGCCGGCTGTGAGGTCACACCGCAGGCACCGGGCACAGGACTGCCGGCTGTGAGGTCATACCGCAGGCACCGGTCATACCGCAAACACCGGTCACAGGACTGCTGGCTGTAAGGTCACACCGCATGCATCGGGCACAGGACTGCTGGCTGTAAGGTCACACCGCATGCACCGGGCACAGGACTGCTGGCTGTGAGGTCACACCGCATGCACCGGGCACAGGACTGCTGGCTGTGAGGTCACACTGCATGCTGGCTGTGAGGTCACACCGCATGCACCAGACACAGGACTCCTGGCTATGAGGTCACATTAGATTACATGTTTTCATGTGACCCGAGAGGTGACAAGAAGAGGGTGCCGGACTGTCCTGTGACCCCCAAAGGTGACAAGACGAGGGCGCTGGACCGTCCTGTGACCCGAGATGACAAGATGAGGGCGTCGGACCATCCTGTGATCCAAGAGGTGACAAGACGAGGGCGCCAGACCGTCCTGTGACACGAGAGATGACAAGATGAGGGCGTCGGACCGTCTTGTGACCCGAGAGGTGACAAGACGAGGGCGCCAGACCGTCCTGTGACTCGAGAGGTGACAAGACGAGGGTGCCGGACCGTCTTGTGACCCCAGAGGTGACAAGACGAGGGTGCCGGAGCGTGCTGTGACCCGAGAGGTGGCAAGACGAGGACGGTGACAAGAGTAGGGTGCCAGACCGTCCTGTGACCCGAGAGGTGACAAGACGAGGGTGCCGGACCGTCCTGTGACCCGAGAGGTGACAAGACGAGGGCACCGGACAGTCCTGTGACCCGAGAGGTGGCAAGATGAGGGCGCTGGACCGTGCTGTGACCCAAGAGGTGACAAGATGAGGGCGATGACAAGATGAGGGTGCCAGACCGTCCTGTGACCCGAGAGGTGACAAGACGAGGGTGCCGGACCGTCCTGTGACCCAAAAGGTGACAAGACGAGGGTGCCGGACTGTGCTGTGACCAGAGAGGTGACAAGACGAGGGTGCCGGACTGTGCTGTGACCAGAGAGGTGACAAGACGAGGGTGCCGGACCGTTCTGTGACCAGAGAGGTACATCTACTAAAGTGCAGTCTTCTGTCACAGCTGCAGACACCACATTACTACAACTGTAACACAACCTCAGCTTTGAGAAATACATGCTCTGTCCAGGTTTTCATAAGTTGCCATTCACTGACAGCAAACAACAATCCAAAATACATCAGTGGAAACCCCCCGGCGGGTTGTCATGACAACTGTGATCAATTAAAGGAGCAGTTGAGCTTTGGCAGCCTAAATTGTGGTGGGGTTAACAGTACAGATCCTTGGAAAAACCTCTGCAAAAAAAAGTTATGGGGACATAAAGATTTATTTTATAAACGAAAAAAAGTCAACCCTTAAAAATCACACGCTTGGTGTCGCCGAACCGTCCTGCCCTCGAGAATCCCGTCACCGGGTCACTGTCACCGGGTCACTGTCACCGCACAACGAACGCCGCGAGAACCAGACCAGAAAGCAGCGGCGTCTCCCCATTCTTCCGCACTTGCTTTTTCGTTCTCTGCATTTTAAGGCAAATAAGTCTGTGCCTGTACCCGACCACGAGCCTGACCCTGAGCTCAACCACAAGCCTGAGCACGACCCTGACCACGAGCACAAGCCTGAGCACGACCCTGACCACGAGCACAAGCCTGAGCACGACCCTGACCACGAGCACGACCCTGACCACGAGCACGACCCTGACCACGAGCACGACCCTGACCACGAGCACGACCCTGACCACGAGCACGACCACAAGCCTGAGCACGACCACAAGCCTGAGCACGACCCTGACCACGAGCACGACCACAAGCCTGAGCACGACCCTGACCACGACCACAAGCCTGAGCACGACCCTGACCACGAGCCCGACTGTGATCACAAGCACGAACTCAAGCCCGATCACGGCGGCGACCCTGACCACAAGCCCGAGCACGACAGCGACCCTGACCACAAGCCCGAGCACGACAGCGACCCTGCGCCGGAGACTGGGAATAAAGAAATGTTCTGAATCTAGAAGGAGAAAAAAAAAACACTAAAAAAAAAATAAATCACACTGGTCATGAACGGGTTAAAGCCTGCTGTTTGTCCTGCGCCTGGTGCCAATACTCTGATCCGCTGATGAGGGTTGTTGTTGTTCTCACAGCCCGGGACCCCCGGGACTACAGGAGCACAACCCCCAGCAGGCAGCGGTGTTACCTGAGGACCACGAAGGCCAGCAGCAGCAGCAGGCACAGGGCGCTCAGCCGCCGGCGCTGCTCCCGCCTCATCTCTCCGCTCCCTCCGCCTCACAGCTCCGCTGCCACCGACACCGAAAACCGCCACTTCCGGGTCACCATGGCAACTCCAAGCGAACCTCTAACAACGCCTGCTGATTGGATACATCAGTCCCGCCCCCTAGAAGCAAAGCCAAGGCTGTGATTGGCTGTTCTGATCAAAGCTCGGCTTTGATTGGTTGCAAGGATTTTCGCGTCCTGCAGCTGTCATTGTCAATAAGGGATCTAGCCAAATGTTATAAATGCCGCGGCCGGTGACTAGAGGAGCGGCCTCACCCTGCAGCTACCGGCACCGTGTCACTACGATATGCAACCTAGCCATCAATCAACCAATCACAGAGCAGCTTACATTTCTCAAGAGCAGAATGCGAAATGCGAGCTGAGCTGTGATTGGTCGCTATGGGCAACAGGGACAATTTTACAATTTTTATTTTAGATATTTCCAAAGTCTTCAAGGGGGTGAAGACCCTAAAAACAGCAGGTGGGGACCCCCAAAACAGTAGGCTTGGGACCCCAAAAGCAGCAGGCGGAGGCCCCCGAAAACCGGGGACCCCAAAAACAGCAGGCGGGGACCCCCAAAACAGCAGGTGGGGACCCCGAAAGCAGCAGGCGGGGACCCCCAAAGCAGCAGGTGGGGACCCCCAAAAGAAGCAGGCATGGACCCCCGAAACAGCATGCAGGGACCCCGAAAAAGTCGGGGACCCCAGAACAGCAGGCGGGGACCCCGAATGCAGCAGGCGGAGGTCTCCCATAATACGAACCCCTAATAATGTGACAATCTGACATTTTTCTCCCCTGGCCTCATCCTTCTCCCGTCTCCGGCAGTTTCTTGTAGTTTTGAGCGACTCCGATCATTTTACCACATAATGTAGTGAGACACGAGGGGAGGAAATCCACTGGGTGGAATAGTGAACCCCGCGCCCTGTCGCCGTTGTTTTTTGGGTTTCTTTTTCTGCCGTTCTTCCTGCAGTATATATAAGCAGAAGCCTCGATTCTCTCGGTCGGACGATTACGGCGACACCAAACATGCAGCTTCTTCTTTATGTCAGTGATGAAAAAAACCTAAAATATTTGAAAAATGAACCTGTTTTTTTTTTGCAATTTTCTGAGAGCCGCGGTGTTTTCCGCTCCCACCCATGACCCGGTGTGAAGGCCGGCTGGTTGTGCGCCGAGCTGCCCTTTTGTTATTTTTATACCTGGCCGCTTTTCATCATCCTTCTTCGCTGCATTTTTCTTCTTTTACCACACGAATTAACAAATGTCATACTTTGATAGAGCGACTTTTGCGGGTGTTTATGTTTTTTTTAGTTTCTTTATTACAGGGGGGATTAAAATTGTTAATTTTTTTTATTGTCACACATTTTTTTTCTTTTATTATTATTTTAATAATAAATCCTGTGATATTACAGTCAAGCCATAATAGCTTGCTTCTTTATTTTATATTTTTAGACATTTTTTTGCTTATTATTTTAATAATCCTGTGATATTACAGTCCAGCCATAAGAAATAGCTTGCTTCTTTATTTTATATTTTTAGACATTTTTTTGCTTATTATTTTAATAATCCTGTGATATTACAGTCCAGCCATAAGAAATAGCTTGCTTCTTTATTTTATATTTTTAGACTTTTTTTCCTTAATTATTATTTTAATAATCCTGTGATATTAAAGTAAAGGAGTAAGAAATTGCAATTGTAATAACAGAGGACTGCGTCGTACAGCTAAACTCACGGTCTCCTAAGAAGGACAGGGCAGCCATAGTGGTTTTTAGTAGGCCCCCAGCCACCATGGGAACCCAATGGAGCGCCATGATCGCAGGGCAGGGGCTAGGCAATGGCCGCATGGAGTAACACACCCTAAATGCTGCAGAGACCCATAGTGGCATTTAAAGGGGTTAACTCGCTATCATTAGTGGCCAATGCCGGATGTATAACATCTCCTGACCCCGCTCCGTACACAGAATCCTGACCCAAACGTCCAGGGGTTAATTAAAAAATGGCGTAATTTGCCCCAAAACGGTTCCAGTGTAAGGCTAGGGTCACATTGCGTTATGTGACCGCGTTTAACGGACTACGTTACACCGCGGCATAACGCGGTGTAACGTAGTCCGTTAACGCCGCCATTGCCTGTAATGGCGAACGCATCACTAGCGCCCGCCCACATTGGGCGTGCGATGTGCCGTCATTTGAGTGACGGCCCGCGAACGCTGCAAGCAGCGTTCGCGGTCCGTTCCTCGCTAGCGCAGATCGGGGATCTGCGCTAGCGGGATCGGCTAACGCGATCCCTTTTGGAACATTGCGTTAGCGCAGTCCGTAGCACTATGCGCTAAACGGACTGCCCTAACGCAATGTGACCCTAGCCTAAAGGTCTTTGTTCAGCGCCATTTTTTCAAACGGTGACGACCTGTCCAGATTGTGCGACTATTCTGCAGAGATGCCCAGAACCTATACATACAACAATCTGCATTCCTAAACGTTCGCCGCTCCCCCTTTTCTAGGATTTATATATTTTTGAAATTTTGGTATTTTATTTTTTAATCCTAAAAAAAAAAATGGACTAAATGAAAATAATTCATAAAAAACTGGGCTGAGACATGTAGGCCGGGCAGTGACCTCACATGAAAGTAAAAATGTCGCCTGCTGCGTCTCATGTAGACTCCCCTGGACGGTCCGCAGTGCCGAGCCATGTCCGCCAGACAATCCGAGAATGGACCCTCGAGAAATCCTCAGCACAAACTTGAGGGTTGTGGTGAACGGCGAAGATTATGATGGAATTCTATGTAAGAGTTTTCCATCCTACAAAAGTCCCCTAGAATAACCCGGTCAGGTGCAGGAACCCAGCTTTCCACAGACCCAGACGGGCATCTAGCTGCTGCCGTCATGTTCCTCCGCAGAGCAGCGGGCGGAAAAAGAAAGGGTTAACCCCAACGTGAGCAGCAGGCACAGTACACAGGTGCCGCCATGTGCCAGCAAAACAAGTGACGGCAGTTTCCAGAGACCCAGATCGCCGAGGGAAAAAGACCGCAGCGCAGAAGATCAGACACAAAGGAGCGGAGAAAGGCTGTGAGATGACGCCGGCGGTGTCTCTAATATTCTGCTGAGCGGAAGGATGGAGTCTCCAAATGTCGACCCTGGACTTTGGCTCTCATTATATTCATCTACATTCTGCGGCAGATATAACAATATAATGTGAACTCGGTCAAAGAGCCAATGGATCCGACCAATGAGATGTCACCTCCAGCACCCGCGGTCACATCCTGCAGTGGATCCAGCTCTATGTGAGCAAGAGAAGACCCAGATCTCAGCACTGCGCCGAGAGACGGCACAACGGGGAACAGCAGTGTACAGATATTAATGAAAAGGGTAACCAATAAGACATCCCATAATCCTCCATACAGTATATACAATCTGGATCACTTATCCTGTATTATACTCCAGAGCTGCAGTCACTATTCTGCTGGTGCAGTCACTGTGTACATACATTACATTACTGATCCTGAGTTACATCCTGTATTATACCTCAGAGCGCAGGACAAGACGTGCACTCTCGCTAGTGCTGGTGCTGACTGAACATGGAGGGATACTCCAGAATATAGTCCTATATAACAACAGTCGCACTCAATGAGGAGAGTTCTTCTGAATTTTGTTTGTTCACAATAAAGAAACCACGCTTTTTGACTAACAAAATTCAGAAGAACTCTCCTCATTGAGTGCGACTGTTGTTATATAGGATTATACCTCAGAGCTGCACTCACTATTCTGCTGGTGCAGTCACTGTGTACATACATTACATTACTAATTCTGAGTTACATCCTGTATTATACCCCAGAGCTGCACTCACTATTCTGCTGGTGCAGTCACTGTGTACACACATTACATTACTGATCCGGAGTTACCTCCTGTATTATACCCCAGAGCTGCACTCACTATTCTGCTGGTGCAGTCACTGTGTACATACATTACATTACTGATCCTGAGTTACATCCTATATTATACCTCAGAGCTGCTCTCACTCTTCTGCTGGTGCAGTCACTGTGTACATACATTACATTACTGATCCGGAGTTACATCCATTATTATACCCCAGAGCTGCACTCACTATTCTGCTGGTGCAGTCACTGTGTACAGACATTACTAATCCTGAGTTACGTCCTGTATTATACCCCAGAGCTGCACTCACTATTCTGCTGGTGCAGTCACTGTGTACACACATTACATTACTGATCCTGAGTTACCTCCTGTATTATACCCCAGAGCTGCACTCACTATTCTGCTGGTGCAGTCACTGTGTACATACATTACATTACTGATCCTGAGTTACATCCTGTATTATACCTCAGAGCTGCACTCACTCTTCTGCTGGTGCAGTCACTGTGTACATACATTACATTACTGATCCGGAGTTACATCCATTATTATACCCCAGAGCTGCACTCACTATTCTGCTGGTGCAGTCACTGTGTACATACATTACATTACTGATCCGGAGTTACATCCATTATTATACCCCAGAGCTGCACTCACTATTCTGCTGGTGCAGTCACTGTGTACATACATTACTGATCCTGAGTTACATCCTGTATTATACCCCCGAGCTGCACTCAATATTCTGCTGGTGCAGTCACTGTGTACATACATTACTGATCCTGAGTTACATCCTGTATTATACCCCAGAGCTGTACTCACTATTCTGCTGGTGCAGTCACTGTTAACACACATTACATTACTGATCCTGAGTTACATCCTGTATTATACCCCAGAGTTGCACTCACTATTCTGCTGGTGCAGTCACTGTGTACATACATTACATTACTGATTCTGAGTTACATCCTGTATTATACGCCAGAGCTGCACTCACTATTCTGCTGGTGCAGTCACTGTGTACATACATTACATTACTGATCCTGAGTTACATCCTGTATTATACTCCAGAGCTGCACTCACTATTCTGCTGGTGCAGTCACTGTGTACATACATTACTGATCCTGAGTTACATCCTGTATTATATCCCAGAGCTGCACTCACTATTCTGCTGGTGCAGTCACTGTGTGCATACATTACATTACTGATCCTGAGTTACATCCTGTATTATACTCCAGAGCTGCACTCACTGTTTTGCTGGTGCAGTCACTGTGTACAGACATTACATTACTGATCCTGAGTTACATCCTGTATTATACCCCAGAGCTGTACTCACTATTCTACTGGTGCAGTCACTGTTAACACACATTACATTACTGATCCTGAGTTACATCCTGTATTATACCTCAGAGCTGCACTCACTATTCTGCTGGTGCAGTCACTGTGTACATACATTACACTACTAATCCTGAGTTACGTCCTGTATTATACCCCAGAGCTGCACTCACTATTCTGCTGGTGCAGTCACTGTGTACACACATTACATTACTGATCCTGAGTTACCTCCTGTATTATACCCCAGAGCTGCACTCACTATTCTGCTGGTGCAGTCACTGTGTACATACATTACATTACTGATCCTGAGTTACATCCTGTATTATACCTCAGAGCTGCACTCACTCTTCTGCTGGTGCAGTCACTGTGTACATACATTACATTACTGATCCGGAGTTACATCCATTATTATACCCCAGAGCTGCACTCACTATTCTGCTGGTGCAGTCACTGTGTACAGACATTACTAATCCTGAGTTACATCCTGTATTATACCTCAGAGCTGTACTCACTATTCTGCTGGTGCAGTCACTGTTATCATACATTACTGATCCTGAGTTACATCCTGTATTATACCCCAGAGTTGCACTCACTATTCTGCTGGTGCAGTCACTGTGTACAGACATTACTAATCCCGAGTTACATCCTGTATTATACCCCGGAGCTGTACTCACTATTCTGCTGGTGCAGTCACTGTTAACATACATTACTGATCCTGAGTTACATCCTGTATTATACCCCAGAGTTGCACTCACTATTCTGCTGGTGCAGTCACTGTGTACATACATTACTGATCCTGAGTTACATCCTGTATTATACCCCCGAGCTGCACTCAATATTCTGCTGGTGCAGTCACTGTGTACATACATTACATTACTGATTCTGAGTTACATCCTGTATTATACGCCAGAGCTGCACTCACTATTCTCCTGGTGCAGTCACTGTGTACATACATTACTGATCCGGAGTTACATCCTGTATTATATCCCAGAGCTGCACTCACTATTCTGCTGGTGCAGTCACTGTGTGCATACATTACATTACTGATCCTGAGTTACATCCTGTATTATACTCCAGAGCTGCACTCACTATTCTGCTGGTGCAGTCACTGTGTACATACATTACATTACTGATCCTGAGTTACATCCTGTATTATACCCCAGAGCTGTACTCAATGTTCGGCTGGTGCAGTCACTGTGTACATTACTAACCCTGATACTCCAGAGCTGCACTCACTGTGCACATATATACAGCAGACATAGAGGTGGACTTTGCGGTCACTATATTCATAGAATATAAATATAATACACAGTCAGTACAGCGGTCTGTGATCTACGGTGGCTCCTGTTGCTGCTCCTCAGACCGCTGCGTGCAGCAGAGGTGGACGAGCGCTGCTCTCCGGCAGTAATGAGGTTCATGTGATGATGCAGAGTTTCCAGTGCTCATCATTGTAATATGTTTCTGGCCACAATCATCCTCATCACCTCGTTGGTTCCTGTACCGGAAACAAAACATTTATTAGTGTCTCCTCCTCATCGAGAGATTGTAGGAAAGAACATTTGTAATTACCTGAGCCCAGAGCTAAGACACAGAGGGGAAATAAGTATTTCATACGCTGCCGATTTTGCAGATTTTCCCCCTACAAAGAATGGCGAGGGCTGTAATCTTTATCGTAGGTACACTTCACCTGTGAGAGACAAAATCCAACAATAAAATCCAGAAAATCACATTGTAGGATTGTTACACAGATAATTTGCATTTATTGCATGAAATAAGTATTTGATCACCGACCAACCAGCAAGAATTCTGCCTCTCACAGGCCTGTTAGTTTTTCTTAAGAACCCTCCTACTCTGCACTCATTACCTGGATTAACTGCTCCTGTGTGACCTTGTTACCTGTATAAAAGACAACTGTCCACACACTCGAACCTCTCCACCATGGCCAAGACCAAAGAGCTGTCTAAGGACACCAGGGACAAAATTGTAGATCTGCACAAGTATAACCAACAAAACCAGTTATTTACAGGGGAGTATATGACTAAACCAACTGAAAAAAGACCAAATCCTACCCCTAAAATCATCAATCTTTATTAATAATTACGTATAATACCAAAAATATATATAAAGTGAGATAAAAAGTACATCCCTCTAGGGAGACCCCCCCAAGGATAGGGATACAGTTAATTTCAAAAGGTACCCTCTATGGAGTTTTTATAATGCCAGAAAAACCAGATAAAAAAACCAAATAGAAAAAACCAAGCAGAAAAAATGAAAAAAATATTTAAAGCAATAATAAAAAATTATCAAAATATGAAATAATCAAAAAAACCAAAAATAAGGCTAATACCTTTTTGGATACACAATGCCTCAACTAGCCCTAATTGGCCCTGGAATCGGTTATCCTTCCTGACAGCGGAGGTTGGCACCCTGTATGCGATATGGCGCCCCCACTCAACGACGGCTGTCCCTCCTATCCCTGGGTTATCCCTAATAAACTAATAATCACAGACAAAAGACATATAAATATGGATCAAGTTAGATCCATCAAAACACAATGTAAAAACACAATGAATATCCCTCTATATATGTTCCTTGCTATGCACTCCCACCACTATAATAGCTCTGGAGACTGAAGCCTATAGTGTACACCATGGGCTATAGATTGGTGTCACCATCTAATAATGACTTTCATTATTAATCATTATTAGATGGTGACACCAATCTATAGCCCATGGTGTACACTATAGGCTTCAGTCTCCAGAGCTATTATAGTGGTGGGAGTGCATAGCAAGGAACATATATAGAGGGATATTCATTGTGTTTTTACATTGTGTTTTGATGGATCTAACTTGATCCATATTTATATGTCTTTTGTCTGTGATTATTAGTTTATTAGGGATAACCCAGGGATAGGAGGGACAGCCGTCGTTGAGTGGGGGCGCCATATCGCATACAGGGTGCCAACCTCCGCTGTCAGGAAGGATAACAGATTCCAGGGCCAATTAGGGCTAGTTGAGGCATTGTGTATCCAAAAAGGTATTAGCCTTATTTTTGTTTTTTTTGATTATTTCATATTTTGATAATTTTTTATTATTGCTTTAAATATTTTTTTCATTTTTTCTGCTTGGTTTTTTCTATTTGGTTTTTCTATCTGGTTTTTCTGGCATTATAAAAACTCCATAGAGGGTACCTTTTGAAATTAACTGTATCCCTATCCTTGGGGGGTCTCCCTAGAGGGATGTACTTTTTATCTCACTTTATATATATTTTTGGTATTATACGTAATTATTAATAAAGATTGATGATTTTAGGGGTAAGATCTGCACAAGGCTGGGATGGGCTACAGGACAATAGGCAAGCAGCTTGGTGAGAAGGCAATAACTGTTGGTGCAATTATTAGAAAATGGAAGAAACACAAGATGACTGTCAATCTTCCTCAGTCTGGGGCTCCATGCAAGATCTCCCCTCGTGGGGTGAGGATGATTCTGAGAAAGGTCAGGACCAGAACTACACGGGAGGACCTGGTCAATGACCTGAAGAGAGCTGGGACAATAGTCTCAAATATCACCGTTAGTAACAAACTACGGCGTAGTGGATTAAAATCCTACAGGACACACAAGGTCCCCTCTACTCACAGCAGCACATGTCCTGGCCCGTATGTAGCTCGCCAATGACCATCTGGATGATCCAAATGAGCCATGGTAGAAGGTCATGTGGTCAGATGAGACCAAAATAGAACTTTTTGGTATCAATTTCACTCGTCGTGTTTGGAAGAAGAAGGAGGATAAGAACAAACCCAAGTACATCGTCCCAACCGTGAAGCATGGTAGAGGAAATATCATACTTTGGGGATGATTTTCTACAAAGTGAACAGGACGAGTTCACCATATTTAAGGGATGATGGATGGGGTCATATATCGTGAGATTTTGGCCAACAACCTCCTTCCCGCAGTAAGAGCATTGAAGATGGGTCGTGGCTGGGTCTTCCACCATGACAATGACCTGAAACACACAGCCAGGGCAACTAAGGAGTGGCTCCGTAAGAAGCCTGGAGTGGCCTAGCCAGTCTTCAGACCTGAACCCAATAGAAAATCTTTGGAAGGAGCTGAAACTCAATGTTGCCCAGTGACAGCCCCGAAACCTCAAAGATCTGGAGAAGATCTGTATAGAGGAGGGGGCCAAAATCACTGCTGCACTGTGTGCAAACCTGGTCAAGAACCACAGGAAACGTCTGACCTCTAATTAAAACCAAAGGTTTCTGTACCAAATATTAAGTTATGTTTTTCTATTGTCTCAAATACTTATTTCATGCAGTAAAATGCAAATTAGTTATGCAGAAAGCCTACAATTTGATCTTCTGTATTTTTTTTAGATTCTGTCTCTCAAAGGTGAAGTGTACTTACAATAAAAATTACAGACCTCTCCATTCTTTGTAGATGGGAAAGCTTGCAAAATCGGCACAGTACCAAATACTTATTTTTCCCACTGTATAATCTACAGAAGTTACAGGCCCAAAGCCTGAGGCTGCACTACTGCGAGATGCGGACAACAGATCCTGCTATGATTTGTCAGGTGCAGCGCTCTCCGGACCACAATCTATGTAAGTATATGGTGGGATCACTGCACATCACGTGATGCCACCAGGTTGTTTCAGTAGTGCAGACCATTCCAGTATGCAAGGAGCGGCTACAGGGGGCTACATTGCAAAACTCACCCTCCAGGATCTGATGAACGCGAATGTCCCGGAAAAACTGCTGCACGGCGTAATCCTTCAGGTATCCATAACCTCCGTGCAACTGCAGAGCCTGATTACACACCTGCAGACAGAAAGCACCAGACGGGCAATGTAACCAGCAGAATAGTGAGTGCAGCTCTGGAGTATAATACAGGATGTAACTCAGGATCAGTAATGTAATGTAATGTATGTACACAGTGACAGCACCAGCAGAATAGTGAGTGCAGCTCTGGAGTATAATACAGGATGTAACTCAGGATCAGTAATGTATGTACACAGTGACTGCACCAGCACAATAGCGAGTGCTGCTCTGGGGTATAATACAGGATGTAACTCAGGATCAGTAATGTAATGTAATGTAATGTAATGTATGTACACAGTGACTGCACCAGCAGAATAGTGAGTGCAGCTCTGGGGTATAATAATGGATGTAACTCCGGATCAGTAATGTAATGTATGTACACAGTGACTGCACCAGCAGAATAGTGAGTGCAGCTCTGAAGTATAATACAGGATGTAACTCAGGATCAGTAATGTAATGTATGTACACAGTGACTGCACCAGCAGAATAGTGAGTGCAGCTCTGGAGTATAATACAGGATGTAACGCAGGATCAGTAATGTAATGTATGTACACAGTGACTGCACCAGCAGAATAGTGAGTGCAGCTCTGGAGTATAATACAGGATGTAACGCAGGATCAGTAATGTAATGTATGTACACAGTGACTGCACCAGCAGAAAAGTGAGTGCAGCTCTGGGGTATAATACAGGATGTAACTCAGGATCAGTAATGTATGTACACAGTGACTGCACCAGCAGAATAGTGAGTGCTGCTCTGGGGTATAATACAGGATGTAACTCAGGATCAGTAATGTAATGTAATGTAATGTAATGTAATGTATGTACACAGTGACTGCACCAGCAGAATAGTGAGTGCAGCTCTGGGGTATAATAATGGATGTAACTCCGGATCAGTAATGTAATGTATGTACACAGTGACTGCACCAGCAGAATAGTGAGTGCAGCTCTGGAGTATAATACAGGATGTAACGCAGGATCAGTAATGTAATGTATGTACACAGTGACTGCACCAGCAGAAAAGTGAGTGCAGCTCTGGGGTATAATACAGGATGTAACTCAGGATCAGTAATGTATGTACACAGTGACTGCACCAGCAGAATAGTGAGTGCTGCTCTGGGGTATAATACAGGAGGTAACGCAGGATCAGTAATGTAATGTATTTACACAGTGACTGCACCAGCAGAATAGTGAGTGCAGCTCTGGGGTATAATACAGGATGTAACTCAGGATCAGTAATGTAATGTATGCACACAGTGATTGCACCAGCAGAATAGTGAGTGCAGCTCTGGGGTATAATTCAGGAGATAACTCAGGATCAGTAATGTAATGTATGTACAAGGTGACTGCACCAGCAGAATAGCGAGTGCAGCTCTGGGGTATAATACAGGATGTAACTCAGGATCAGTAATGTATGTACACAGTGACTGCACCAGCAGAATCGTGAGTGCAGCTCTGGAGTATAATACAGGTTGTGACTTAATGCATGGTTTTCATCTGCTGTATGGTTACTTTTTTAAGACACAACAGTCTGGAGCGCTCGTTAGGTGTATGACATTTCAGGGTGGATTTTTCCAGTTTTTTTTGTTACGTTGCTCACCTTAAAACATTCGTCAGTAGCGTATAATTTGGCCATAGCGCAGAGCGTGGCGGCGTCTCTGTGCTCCTCCTGCAGAGCTTGCGCTGCATGGCGTACGATCAGCCGTGCAGTAACCAGCTGTGTCGCCATCTCCGCCAATCGGAATTGTAGATACTGAGGGAAACAAACATCACACAACGACACCCGAGGAGGAAGATGATTGCTGTCGGTAACAGTGATGCGCTATAACGTTACCTGATTATTAGCGAGCGGCTCCCCAAACTGCTTCCGCACAGAAAGGTGATCGCGGGACAGTAATACGGAGGCGTGGGCCGCACCCAGCGAGCACGAGGCTGAGGAAGACATAGCTGCAGTAAGTCCTCGCATAGAGGCGAAACCACAGATGACCTGAGCAGTCCACCTGACCACCCACAGGCTCCCACTACAAGGAAGATGTTCACAAGGGTCATGGAAGGAGAGAGGAGAGGATGGAAGGGTCAGGGAAGGATGGAGGAGAGGACGGAAGGGTCAGGAAAGGATGGAGGAGAGGACGGAAGGGTCAAGAAGGAGAGAGGAGAGGATGGAAGGGTCAGGGAAGGATGGAGGAGTGGACGGAACGGTCAGGGAAGGAGAGAGGAGAGGATGGAAGGGGTAGGAAAGGATGGAGGAGAGGACGGAAGGGTCAGGAAAGGATGGAGGAGAGGACGGAAGGGGTAGGAAAGGATGGAGGAGAGGACGGAAGGGTCAGGGAAGGAGAGAGGAGAGGACGGAAGGGTCAGGGAAGGAGAGAACGAAAGGGGCAGGGAAGGAGAGGGGAGAGGACGAAAGGGACAGGAAGGGATGGAGGAGAGGACAGAAGGGTCAGGAAAGAATGGAGGAGAGGACGGAAGGGTCAGGAAAGGATGGTGGAGAGGACAGAAGGGGTAGGAAAGGATAGAGGAGAGGACGGAAGGGTCAGTGAAGGAGAGAGGAGAGGACGGAAGGGGCAGGGAAGGAGAGGGGAGAGGACGAAAGGGACAGGAAAGGATGGAGGAGAGGACGGAAGGGTCAGGAAAGGATGGAGGAGAGGACGGAAGGGGTAGGAAAGGATGGAGGAGAGGACGGAAGGGTCAGGAAAGGATAGAGGAGAGGACGGAAGGGTCAGTGAAGGAGAGAGGAGAGGACGGAAGGGGCAGGGAACGATGGAAGAGAGGACGGAAGGCTCAGGAAAGGATAGAGAGGACAGAAGACTCAGGGAAGGAGAGAGGATGGAAAGGTCAGGGAAGGATGGAGGAGAGGACTGATGGAGCAGGAGAGGAGGATAGTTGTGTTTGGCTGCAGCTTTCTCCCCTCTCCCCATTGAAAACCAGATGCGCACCTGAAGACCTGAGATTTAACAGAGTACTCCCATCTCAGTGAGTGATGACATAACTGGGATGTGCAGCAGTGGTGGTCTGACCTCTGGGACCCTCACTGACCTTAAGAATGATGGTACCTCAGCACTGTGTCCCTATTATTGCTTTTCTCTTAAGAAGGGTTTTCCATTCCAGTCAATGGTTCGGCTGGATTTGTCTGTCCATTATGGTGGCCGCTCCTGCGTATGCAGGAAACATGACCAATAAGGCGATGGAGCACTGAGGAAGCAGCGGGGCGGTCATTCTCAGGATCTGTGCTGGTCCCAGCAGTCGGATTCCCAACAATCATTAAAGAGGCGCTGTCACAAGGTCAGAAGCGGACAGCGTTTGCTCTTCATTTCTTTACGCTGATTATTCCTCTTTTTGTTTTGTTTTTTTTAACCCATCATATGGTTCCAGAGTTACAAACTTTTTGGTTTAGTGCAAACTTTTATGGCCTTTAAAAAGGAAACGGTGCTCACAGGGTAATAATACAGAGCGTCATACAGACACGCCCCAGAGGATCTGTGAGCCACACCCCCTGGTAAAGACTATAAAAACTAGTACTGAATGAAAAGACCCATATCTCTGCAACTGTACTAAAAATAATAATTAATAGGCACGTCCCCTATACCTCCCATATTAACAGTCACCGCACCGCACAGATCTGTCACCTATACCTCCCATATAACCGTCACCGCACAGATCTGTCACCTATACCTCCCATATAACCGTCACCGCACAGATCTGTCACCTATACCTCCCATATAACCGTCACCGCACAGATCTGTCACCTATACCTCCCATATAACCGTCACCACACCGCACAGATCTGTCACCTATACCTCCCATATAACCGTCATATCTGGTGGCACAGTGGATAGCACAGCAGCCTTGCAGCGCTGGAATCCTGGGTTCTAATCCCACCTTCGACAACATCTGCAAAGAGTTTGTATGTTCTCTCCGTGTTTGCGTGGGTTTCCTCCGGGCACTCCGGTTTCCTCCCACATTCCATAGACATACTGATAGGGAATTTAGATTGTGAGCCCCATCGGGGACAGTGATGATAATGTGTACAAACTGTAAAGCGCTGCGTAATATGTTAGCGCTATATAAAAATAAAGATTATTATTTATTATTATACCTCCCATATAACAGTCACCGCACAGATCTGTCACTTATACCTCCCATATAACCATCACCGCACAGATCTGTCACCTATACCTCCCATACAGCGGTCACTGCACAGATCTGTCACCTATACCTCCCATATAACCGTCACAGCACCACACAGATATGGCACCTATAGCTCCTATATAAAAGTCACCGCACCACACAGATCTGTCACCTATACCTCCCACATAACCGTCACCGCACAGATCTGTCACCTATACCTCCCAAACAGCCATGACAGCATTGCACAGATCTGTCACCTATACCTCCCATACAGCAGTCACAGCACAGATCTGTAACCTATACCTCCCAAACAGCCGTGACAGCATTGCACAGATCTGTCACCTATACCTCCCATAGAGCAGTCACGGCACAGATCTGTAACCTATAGCTCCCATACAGCCGTCACCGCACAGGTCTGCCACCTATACCTCCCATATAACCGTCACCGCACAGATCTGTCACCTATACCTCCCATATAGACGTCACCGCACAGATCTGTTACCTATACCTCCCATACAGCCGTCACCGCACCACACAGATCTGTCACCTATACCTCCCATACAGCTGTTACCGCACAGATCTGTCACCTATACCTCCCATACAGTGGTCACCGCACCGCACCGATCTGTCACCTATACCTCCCATACAGCCGTCACCGCACAGATCTGTTACCTATACCTCCTATATAGACGTCACCGCACAGATCTGTTACCTATACCTCCCATATAGACGTCACCGCACCGCACAGATCTGTCACCTATACCTCCCATACAGCCGTTACCGCACCGCACAGATCTGTCACCTATACCTCCCATACAGTGGTCACCGCACCGCACCGATCTGTCACCTATACCTCCCATACAGCCGTCACCGCACAGATCTGTTACCTATACCTCCTATATAGACGTCACCGCACAGATCTGTTACCTATACCTCCCATATAGACGTCACCGCACAGATCTGTTACCTATACCTCCCATACAGCCGTCACCGCACCACACAGATCTGTCACCTATACCTCCCATACAGCCGTTACCGCACAGATCTGTCACCTATACCTCCCATACAGTGGTCACCGCACCGCACCGATCTGTCACCTATACCTCCCATACAGCCGTCACCGCACAGATCTGCCACCTATATCTCCCATACAGCCGTCACTGCACAGATCTGTCAGCTATACCTCCCATACAGCCGTCACTGCACCGCACAGATCTGTCACCTATACCTCCCATACAGCCGTCACCGCACCGCACAGATCTGTTACCTATACCTCCCATACAGCGGTCACCGCACTGCACAGATCTGCTACCTATACCTCCCATATAGACGTCACCGCACCGCACAGATCTGTCACCTATACCTCCCATACAGCCGTTACCGCACCGCACAGATCTGTCACCTATACCTCCCATACAGCAGTCACCGCACCGCACCGATCTGTCACCTATACCTCCCATACAGCGGTCACCGCACCGCACAGATCTGCTACCTATACCTCCCATATAGACGTCACCGCACCGCACAGCTCTGTCACCTATGCCTCCCATACAGCCGTTACCGCACCGCACTGATCTGTCACCTATACCTCCCATAAAGACGTCACCGCACAGATCTGTCACCTATAGCCCCCATACAGCGGTCACCGCACTGCACAGATCTGTCACCTATACCTCCCATAAAGAAGTCACCGCACAGATCTGTAACCTATAGCTCCCATACAGCCATCTCCGCACCGCACCGATCTGTCACCTATAGCTCCCACACAGCCGTCTCCGCACAGCACAGATTTGTCACCTACACCTCTCATATAGCCGTCACCGCACCGATCTGTCACCTATACCTCCCATAAAGACGTCACCGCACAGATCTGTCACCTATAGCTCTCATACAGCCGTCTCAGTACCGCACAGATCTGTCACCTATACCTCTCATATAGCCGTCACGGCACCACACAGATCTGTCACCTATACCTCCCATATAACCGTCACCACACCACACAGATCTGTCACCTATACCTCCCATACAGCCGTCACCGCACCGATCTGTCACCTATAGCTCCCATACAACCATCACCGCACCGATCTGTCACCTATACCTCCCATACAGCCGTCACCGCACCGCACAGATCTGTCACCCATACCTCCCATACAGCCGTTACCGCACCGCACAGATCTGTCACCTATACCTCTCATAAAGACGTCACCGCACAGATCTGTTATCTATAGCTCCCATACAGCGGTCACCGCACTGCACAGATCTGTCACCTATACCTCTCATATAGCAGTCACCGCACCGATCTGTCACCTATACCTCCCATAAAGACGTTACCGCACAGATCTGTCACCTATAGCTCCCATACAGCCATCTCCGCACCGATCTGTCACCTATACCTCTCATATAGCCATGACGTGTATAGTTGTGTGTCATCAGCATAAAGATGGTACTGAAAGCCAAATCTGCTGATGGTCTGTCCAATTGGGGCCGTGTAGAGGGAGAAGAGAAGGGGGCTATATGAGAGGTATAGGTAACAGATCTGTGCGCTGTGGTGACGGCTGTATGGGAGGTCTGTCACCTATAGCTCCCATACAGCCGTCTCCGCACCGCACCGATCTGTCACTTATAGCTCCCATACAGCCATCTCCGCACCGCACAGATCTGTCACGTATACCTCTCATATAGCCGTCACTGCAGATCTGTCACCTATACCTCCCATACAGCCGTCACAGCACCGATCTGTTACCTATACCTCCCATATAGATGTCACCGCACCGCACAGATCTGTCACCTATACCTCTCATATAGCCCCCTTCTCTTCTCCCTCTACACGGCCCCAATTGGACAGATCATCAGCAGATTGGCTTTCAGTATCATCTTTATGCTGATGACACACAACTATACACGTCCTCCCCTGACCTTACCCCCGCTGTACTACAGAACGCCACTGACTGTCTGTCCGCAGTCTCTGACATCATGTCCGCTCTCTATCTGAAACTCAACCTCTCCAAAACTGAACTTCTTCTGCTCCCGCCTTCTAACCTCCCTAAATCTGACATTTCCCTCTCCGTGGGTGGCACCATAATAACACCCCGGCAGCAGGCGCGCTGTCTGGGTGTCATGTTTGACTCCGATCTCTCCTTCACCTCCCACATACAATCTCATGCCCGCTCGTGCCGCTTACACCTAAAAAACATCTCTAGAATCCGCCCTTTTCTCACCATGGAGACAACAAAAACCCTCACTGTCGCCCTGATCCACTCCCGCCTGGACTACTGCAATGCTCTATTAATTGGCCTCCCCCTCACGCGACCTTCCCCTCTCCAGTCCATCCTTAATGCAGCAGCCAGGGTCGTCCATCTGGCCAATCGTTACTCGGACGTGTCCGCTCTTCGCCAGTCGTTACACTGGCTGCCCATTCATTACAGGATACAATTCAAACTACTTGTTCTCACCCACAAAGCTCTCCACAGTGCGGCCCCCCTTACATCTCCTCCCTCATTTCTGTCTATCGGCCTAACCGACCTCTGCACTCTGCAAATGACTTTCGACTAACCTCTGCACTAATCCGTACCTCCCACTCCCGACTCCAAGACTTCTCTCGTGCTGCGCCAATCCTCTGGAATGCTCTACCCCAAGATATTAGGACCATCCACAACTTGCATAGTTTTAGGTGCTCACTCAAAACACATTTGTTCAGAGCGGCCTATCACGTTCCCTAATCAGTCATTTTATGTTTGTGTGTGTGTAGCCCATTCACTGTCTCCATCTATCCCCCACCCCCTGAAGATGGCTGGACCATCATTGTAAATACATCATTGTAAATACACACCTGTACTTTGTATCTCCCCCACCTCATTGTAGATTGTAAGGTCTCACGAGCAGGGGCGGCTTATTTTGTCTTATTTTGCTTTATTACTGTATTGTTAACATTGTTACCTAGGACTGTTGTGTTTGAAACTGTTAAACTGTAAAGCGCTGCGGAATATGTTGGCGCTATATAAATAAAGATTATTATTATTATATAGCCGTCACCGCACAGATCTGTCACCTATACCTCCCATACAGCCGTTACCGCACCGCACAGATCTGTCACCTATACCTCTTATACAGCGGTCACTGCACCGCACAGATCTGTCACCTATACCTCTCATATAGGCGTCACCGCACCGATCTGTCACCTATACCTCCCATAAAGACATCACCGCACAGATCTGTCACCTATAGCTCCCATACAGCCGTCTCCGCACCGCACAGATCTGTCACCTATACCTCTCATATAGCCGTCACCGCACAGATCTGTCACCTATACCTCCCATACAGCCGTCACCGCACAGATCTGTCACCTATAGCTCCCATACAACCATCACCGCACTGCACCGATCTGTCACCTATACCTCCCATACAGCCGTCACCACACAGATCTGTCACCTATACCTCCCATACAGCCGTCACCGCACAGATCTGTCACTTATACCTCCCATACAGCAGTCAAAACACAGATCTGTAACCTATAGCTCCCATACAGCCGTCACCGCACAGATGTCACCTATAGCTCCCATACAGCAGTCACCACACCGCACAGATCTGTCACCTATACCTCCCATACAGCCGTCACCGCACCACACAGATCTGTCACCTATACCTCACATATAACCGTCACCACACCACACAGATCTGTCACCTATACCTCCCATACAGCCGTCACCACAGATCTGTCACCTATAGCTCCCATACAACCATCACCGCACCGCACTGATCTGTCACCTATACCTCCCATACAGCCGTCACCACACCGATCTGTCACCTAAACCTTCCATACAGCCGTCACCGCACAAATCTGTCACTTATACCTCCCATACAGCAGTCACCACACAGATCTGTAACCTATAGCTCCCATACAGCCGTCACCGCACAGATCTGTCACCTATAGCTCCCATACAGCAGTCACCACACAGATCTGTCATATATACCTCCCATATAACCGTCACCGCACCACACAGATCTGTCACCTATAGCTCCCATACAGCCGTCACCACACAGATCTGTCACCTATACCTCCCATACAGCCGTCACCACACAGATCTGTCACCTATAGCTCCCATACAACCATCACCGCACCGATCTGTCACCTATACCTCCCATACAGCCGTCACCGCACAGATCTGTCACCTATAGCTCCCATACAGCAGTCACCACACCGCACATATCTGTCACCTATACCTCCCATACAGCCGTCACCGCACAGATCTGTAACCTATAGCTCCCATACAGCCGTCACCGCACAGATCTGTCACCTATAGCTCCCATACAGCCGTCACCGCACCACACAGATCTGTCAACTATACCTCCCATATAACCATCACCACACCACACAGATCTGTCACCTATACCTCCCATACAGCCGTCACCACACAGATATGTCACCTATAGCTCCCATACAACCATCACCGCACCGATCTGTCACCTATACCTCCCATACAGCCGTCACCACACAGATCTGTCACCTATAGCTCCCATACAGCAGTCACCGCACAGATCTGTCATTTATAGCTCCCATACAGCAGTCACCGCACCACACAGATCTGTCACCTATAGCTCCCATACAGCCGTCACCGCACAGATCTGTCACTTATACCTCCCATACAGCAGTCACCGCACAGATCTGTAACCTATAGCTCCCATACATCTGTCACCGCACAGATCTGTCACCTATACCTCCCATACAGCTGTCACCGCACCACACAGATCTGTCACCTATACCCCCCATACAGCCGTCACCACACAGATCTGTCACCTATACCTCCCATACAGCCGTCACCACACAGATCTGTCACCTATACCTCCCATACAGCAGTCACCGCACAGATCTGTAACCTATAGCTCCCATACAGCAGTCACCGCACAGATCTGTCACCTATAGCTCCCATACAGCAGTCACCACACAGATCTGTCATCTATACCTCCTATATAACCGTCACCGCACCACACAGATCTGTCACCTATAGCTCCCATACAGCCGTCACCGCACAGATCTGTCACTTATACCTCCCATACAGCAGTCACCGCACAGATCTGTAACCTATAGCTCCCATACATCCGTCACCGCACAGATCTGTCACCTATAGCTCCCATACAGCTGTCACCGCACCACACAGATCTGTCACCTATACCCCCCATACAGCCGTCACCACACAGATCTGTCACCTATACCTCCCATACAGCCGTCACCACACAGATCTGTCACCTATAGCTCCCATACAACCATCACCGCACCGCACCGATCTGTCACCTATACCTCCCATACAGCCGTCACCACACAGATCTGTCACCTATACCTCCCATACAGCCGTCACCGCACAGATCTGTCACCTATACCTCCCATACAGCAGTCACCGCACAGATCTGTAACCTATAGCTCCCATACAGCAGTCACCGCACAGATCTGTCACCTATAGCTCCCATACAGCCGTCACCACACATCTGTCATTTATAGCTCCCATACAGCAGTCACCGCACCACACAGATCTGTCACCTATACCTCCCATACAGCCGTCACCGCACAGATCTGTCACTTATACCTCCCATACAGCAGTCACCGCACAGATCTGTCACCTATAGCTCCCATACAGCCGTCACCACACAGATCTGTCACCTATAGCTCCCATACAGCAGTCACCACACAGATCTGTCATTTATAGCTCCCATACAGCAGTCACCGCACCGCACAGATCTGTCACCTATACCTCCCATACAGCCTCAACCTACTGTCTCCTTCCCCACCATCCTGTAGAATGTAAGCCCGCACGGGCAGGGTCCTCGCCCCTCTGTATCAGTCTATCATTGTTCGTTTGTTTACTGTAAGTGATATCTGTAACTTGTATGTAACCCCTTCTCATGTACAGCACCATGGAATCAATGGTGCTATATAAATAAATAATAATAATAATACAGCCGTTACCGCACAGATCTGTCACCTATAGCTCCCATACAGCCGTCACCGCATAGATCTGTCACCTATACAGGTGTATATATCACCGCACAGATCTGTCACCTCTACAGGTATATATATCACCGCATAAATCTGCCGGCTCTCACCTATGTTTATCCTCCATTCAGTCCTTTCATTGCAATCCCGAATCCTTGGCCTTCCTCACCGAGCCGGTTTGATACGGGGACGACACAATCCTCAAATATCACCGCTCTTGTTGGCTGCGAGTTCCACCCAACCTGCAGCAGAAATCATTGCGGGGGTCACAAAGGAGAAGATAAGACCGGAAACACTCAGCTTTCTGCAGACCCTGAATGGCCTATAAATCAGCACAGGTATGCCTCCACACATCCAATCCAATGCAGGTCTATATACAGCAATTGGCAGGCCACTCAGGGATGGTCACCCAGCTTTCTACAGATCCTGAATAGCAGATTTAAAAAGAGGGGTGACAACACTGTCCGTGCTGCACTCAGCAGATTGGATGATTATGGACGAGTGCCGTGAGGTCGTGCAGGTGATTGCATGGTCACACAGCAACAGTACCAGTACTAGTATCAGTACCAGTACACAGTACAGGTCACACTCCCTTATTTTGCACACGGATCTGATTTGCCTCCTCACCTCTTTTTCTTTCTTTCCAAAGCTGAGCCCCAGTGTCCCCTTCTCCACCACCAGGCAGGAGATGCCCCGCGATCCGCTGCCCCCCGTCCTGCACATCACTACGTACACATCTGTGTCTCCTCCACCGCTGAAAAAAGCCTGGAGGATGAAGACGGGAGTGACAATGAGCTGCACCCTACAACATTCATGTTACAGCTGAACATCACTCAAATCCTGACACCTGGAGTAGAAACCGTCCTCCACCTCCCCAGAGGCCGGGAAGCTGAGATACGAGGCGCTGTTTGTATGGTGAACCATAGATTTACCAGTGATGACGAATGCAAACAGCCCCACATAACTCAGCTTCCCGAGTCGCTACCGGACAGATCTGTGGTCACATCCGGCACCTTGGATCCATTCAGGATATATTGATCGCTGTCCCGCTTTGCAGATGTCAGCAGAGACGCTGCGTCACTTCCACTGCCTGGGAATAGCCAGAGAGGAGCGTATAAGTAACATGTCCTCCCGAGGAGGTATACGGTATACACACTGCGATCAGGACTGACCTGGCTCCGTCAGACAGTAAGACGCAAACTTCTCCATGCTGCAGAGCGCGGGGCAGAGGCGCTGCCGCTGATCATCATTCCCAAACGTGTCGATCATCCAAACACACATACTGAGGGGGGCTAGCAGACCATGAACGTGAGAGTCACAGACCACCTGTACAGAGACTGTGAAGGGTTAAACTAAGATCAAAACTAAAGGGCTTCATTTTGTGCTTTTCGACTCCATCTTGCTGTTTTGAGATAAATTCTGTTACTAGGCTAAAGTTCAAAGCTGTTCTGAGACCTTGATTGTTTCAGCCTGAACAAGATATGACACTGAGGGTGTATTGCTCTACGAGACCTTGACGTACAAGCTGTTCCTGCATTCTTATAGGTTAATAACTGTGAGCGTGTTCTTATGTTGATGGGTTGAAGTATAACTTGTTAAGATTATGAAAAGTGTGACACAATAAACGGGGTTCAGAGATCTGCTCGATCCTCCCAAACAGAAACATACGTCTCTGTCTGGTCATTTTCAGTTGCCGGCAATGCCCTGTGGATCAATTTGAAAATCACTGAGTCAACTGTGAAGGGTCACTTCAGATCCTCCCCCAACAAGACCCCCCTGTACCACATGTCACTGCCCCTGCATCAATAGAACGACAGGTGCCGGATTAGCGGAGATTCCGGATTATCAGGGCAGTCATAGAGAAGTATCAAGAGCTCACTGGTCAGGGAGGAGAGACTCCAGGAAGGAAATACCTAAGAAGGGATCGCCCGAGGCCGCAAAGATGACCTTTGTTCCCCCTGCAAACGCCCCCAGCAGCCCGGACCCCTCATTGCACATAGAGGGGCACAGGCTAGAACAGCCAGATTACAGGAGGGAAGAGGAAGATTATCATCATTTTCCCAAAATTATTAACGAGGACGTCCAGCAACGGTCCGACATGTCATCTACTACAACATTGGTTTAAGAAGCTTTTGGGGCATTTTATGTTTCTGCTTCGTATTAGTCGTTTACAGATAGATGAAACACGCACAATAGGCAGAAACGTCCAGGGTCGCACGGCACATTCATGGGGGGTTATATTTTTTTCATTCAGTCCCTTTGTCTCTCCTGTATGAAGGCCGTCCCCGTTTTCCCCTGGTGTATACCATCCAGCCACATTGCCCCCAGGGGTATAACATCCGACTCCTCGCCAGTCTGTTATACATCCTGGTCCTCAGATAACCTCCGGCCCCTCACATCCCCCCTCCAGTGTATAGCCTCTGGCCCCTCACATCCCCCCCTCCAGTGTATAGCCTCTGGCCCCTCACATCCCCCCCTCCAGTGTATAACCTCCGGCCCCTCACATCCCACTCCAGTGTATAACCTCCGGCCCCTCACATCCCCCCCTCCAGTGTATAACCTCCGACCCTCACATCCCCCCCTCCAGTGTATAACCTCCGACCCTCACATCCCCCCCTCCAGTGTATAACCTTCGACCCTCACATCCCCCCCTCCAGTGTATAGCCTCCGGTCCCTCACATCCCCCCACCAGTGTATAGCCTCCGGCCTTTCACATCCCCCCTCCAGTGTATAGCCTCCGGCCCCTCACATCCCCCCTCCAGTGTATAGCCTCTGACCCCTCACATCCCCCCTCCAGTGTATAGCCTCCGACCCCCCGCCATACTGTCTGTCCTCACCAACATGTGACAGAGCGGCCGGAGGTGCAGAGCTCACTGATACCAGCGCGGACCTATGCTAGGAGCCTCCGGGGTAACAGGTCCGTCCATGACATTTCTTCCCCCATCACCTGTGAGTGATATTATGGAGGAGTGGAAGGAACCGCAGCAACTCAGCCACGAAGTGGAGACCCCGTAACGTTACAGAGCGGAAGGCTGAGGTGCAGAGGGGAGAAAAGTCACCACCCTTCTGCTGACCCCATAACTGCAGAGTCCAGACCTCCTCTGGTATCAGCACAAACACTGCGCCCCCGCCGGGAGCTTCGTGGCCGAGCAGCTGCATGCAGCCGTACATCACCAAGCACAATGCCGAGCGTCGGACGGATTGCAGAACGGAGCTGTAATATCTGCAGAGGGGTAACTCCATACTAATATATAGATTGTGAAAAAGTGTTTTCCCCCTTCCTGATTTCCTATTCTTTTGCATGTTTGTAACACTTAGGCCATGTGCACACGTTCAGTATTTTTCGCGTTTTTTTCGCTATAAAAATGCAGCGCCCCAGAGTCCTGGTCGTTGCAGTACTGATGCTCCGCCGCTAAGGGGGGCTATGGTACGTCTGATGGCACTGAAGGAGTTCACCTGACCAGGTGTCACAGACACCAATACACTTCACAGTCTGGCCTCCAGGGGGAGCTAAGGGTGCTATGTATTAGGCCACTCCTCACAATCTGGTAAAACTGGGGGTTAGATAGGAAGTTAGTGAGAAGCTGACTGGGTTGGAACCAGGCAACATCCTGTGGCAGAGGGTGTTGCAGGGGAAGATTCAGGGGGGTCCCTGTCAGGGGTGGGATCCTGACAGAGGCCTAGCAACCAGAGAGAACATTACGGGACCGCGCCTGCACGATATAGCGGCGGTACCCCAAGAAAGGACAAGAAGCGAGGTTTATTGTGCGGAGTGAGAAACGAGATCAACACAACAAGGAGAAACACCAGTAGAAGTCGTGCTGTAAGACGAGGCAACATCCTACTGAGGCGCGTAGCCGGTGGCAGGAAACGCCGAGGAAGTTTTGAGCTCCAGGCCTTACTTCAAACCTACGGCAGGACAGTCAGTTATAGGCGGGCTGTCTCACTCAAATCACCTAAGAAGACATAGGGGGCAACAGTTGGAGAGGGGCGACACTAGGGTCCCGGAAGAACTCCGAGCCTCCCCGTCATACGGGTGCGTCCTAGCCATATCATCTGGGGGGACGAAGAAGAACATCAAAATCGAGTTGTGAGGGAACTTCAGAAACAGACAACAGTTGTGGGGACTATCCCGTAAGCACAGCAGGGAAGGACCACAACACACAAGCGCTAGAAGGTAGGCACAGATTTCCACCTGCAAAGGGAACTCTGGAGGTGCCATCGGACCGGCCGGACTCACGCAGCCTGGTTAACCGTATTCCGGACTGAGGATCCTGAAGCCTTCAGTAAAGAGACTGCAACCTGGTGTCCTCGTTATTTACTGCGACCTGCACCGCACCACAACCTCATCACATTCTCAATTTTCACTGGACGCCCCTCAGCAGGGTCACGGACCGGGCCCAGCCACCGTGACAACCCCAGAACCGAGACGTAGAGGCCCGGTACGGGGTGCCCCTCGGCCCTGCGGCAGTGGGAGCGCTCCAAAAACGTGATAAAAACGCAAAAAAAACCGCGAAAAAAACCACATATGTCTCCCATTATTTTAAGTGTATTCCGCATTTCTTGTGCAAATGTTGCATTTTTTTCCCGCAAAAAAAATCGCATCGCGGAAAAAAATGCAACATGTTCATTAAATATGCGGAATTGCGGGAATTCCGCACACCTAGGAGTGCATTGATCTGCTTACTTCCCGCACGGGGCTGTGAACACCATGCGGGAAGTAAGCGGATCATGTGCGGTTGGTACCCAGGGTGGAGGAGAGGAGACTCTCCTCCACGGACTGGGCACCATATAATTGGTCAAAAAAAAAGAATTAAAATAAAAAATAGTCATATACTCACCTTCGATGGCCCCCGGAGTGTTCCCGCCTCTCTGCGCTGCATGCTGCCGCTTCCGTTCCTATAGATGGTGTGGTGAAGGACCTGCGATGACGTCGCTGTCTTGCGATTGGTCGCGTGACCGCGACGTCATCGAAGGTCCTGCACACACCATCTATAGGAACGGACGCCGCTGAGGAGATCGTCTGGGTGAGTATAACCATTTTTTTTTTTTTTTTATTATTTTTAACATGATATCTTTTTACTATTGATGCTGCATAAGCAGCATCTATAGTAAAAAGTTGGTCACACTTGTCAAACAGTATGTTTGACAAGTGTGACCAACTTGTCAGTCAGTTTTCCAAGCGATGCTACAGATCGCTTGGAAAACTTTAGCATTCTGCAAGCTAATTACGCTTGCAAAATGCTAAAAAACCACGAAAAAAAACGCGGAAAAAAAAACGCAAAAAAAAATAAAAATGCTGATTTCTTGCAGAAAATTTCCGGTTTTCTTCAGGAAATTTCTGCAAGAAATCCTGACGTGTGCACATACCCTTAAATGATCACCAAACAAATGGAAATATTGTACAAAGATAACACAAGTAATCACAAAATGCAGTTTATAAATAAGGTCTTTATTATTAAGGGAAAAAGAAATCCAAACCTACAGGGTCCTGTGTGACAAAGGGATTGCCCCCTAAACTAATAACTGGTTGGGCCCTTAGCAGCAACATCTGCAATCTAGCGTTTGCGATAATGGGCAATGAGGCTTTTCCAACGCTCTGGAGGAATTTTGGCCACTCATCTTTGCAGAATTGTTGTAATTCAGCCATATTGGAAGGTTTCTGAGCATGAGCCACCATTTCAACTAGCTGACGTGGACTTGCTGGTGTGTTTTGGATTATTGTCCTGCTGCATAACCCAATTGCACTTCAGCTTGAGGTCTTGAACAGATGACCGGACATTCTCCTTCAGGATTTTTTGGTAGAAAGCAGATTTCATGGTTCCATTTACCACAGCAAGTGTTCCAGGTCCTGAAGCAGCAAAACAGCCCCAGACCATCACACAACCACCACATTTTACTGTTGGTATGATGTTCCTTTTCTGAAATGTTGTGTTACATCTATGCCAGATGTAATGGGACGTACAAAATCCAAAAAGTTCCACTTTTGTCTTGTCAGTCCACAGAGTATTCTCCCAAAAGTCTTGGGGAACATCAAGATGTTTTCTGGCAAAACTGAGACAAGCCTTTATGTTCTTACTAGATGGTGGCCCGATTCTAACGCATCGGGTATTCTAGATTATGTATGCGTAGTATATTGCACAGCCACGCAGTACATTGCGCAGCCCACGCAGTACATTGCGCAGCCCACGCAGTACACTGCGCAGCCCACGCAGTACACTGCGCAGCCCACGCTGTGCATTGCGCAGCCCACGCTGTGCATTGCGCAGCCCACGCTGTACATTGCGCAGCCCACGCTGTACATTGCGCAGCCCACGCTGTACATTGCGCAGCCCACGCTGTACATTGCGCAGCCCACGCTGTACATTGCGCAGCCCACGCTGTACATTGCGCAGCCCACGCTGTACATTGCGCAGCCCACGCTGTACATTGCGCAGCCCACGCTGTACATTGCGCAGCCCACGCTGTACATTGCGCAGCCCACGCTGTACATTGCGCAGCCCACGCTGTACATTGCGCAGCCCACGCTGTACATTGCGCAGCCCACGTTGTATAGTCACGTAGTATATTGCCGAGCCACGTAGTATATAGCACAGCCCATGTAATATATTGCCCAGCCACGTAGTATATAGCACAGCCCATGTAGTATATTGCCCAGCCACGTAGTATATAGCACAGCCCACGTTGTATATTGCCCAGCCACGTAGTATATAGCAATGTGGGCATTATATCCCTGTTAAAAAAAAGAAATAAAATAAAAAATAGCCATATACTCACCTTCCAGAGCCCCCGGATCCAAGCGAAGCGGTTACAGACGCTGCTCGTGCGCTCCGGTCTCAAGAGTGCATTGCGGTGTCGCGAGATGATGACGTAGCGGTCTCGCGAGACCGCTACGTCGTCATCATCTCGCGAGATCGCAGCATGGACCGGTTACCGGAGCGTCGCGAACGGGAAAGGCCTGTTGTCGATCCGGGGGCCGACGGACGGTGAGTATATAACGATTTTTTTTTTTTTTTTTAATTATTTTTAACATTAGATCGTTTTACTATTCATGCTGCATAGGCAGCATGAATAGTAAAAAGTAGGTCACACAGGGTTAATAGCAGCGGTAACGGAGTGCATTACACCGCGGCATAACGCGGTCCGTTACCGCTGCCATTAACCCTGTGTGAGGGCAGACTGGAGGTGAGTACGGAGCGGGCACTGACTGCGGACTGTGCCTGTCGCTGATTGGTCGTGGCTGTTTTGCCACGACCAATCAGCGACTTGGATTCCATGACAGACAGAGGCCGCGACCAATGAATATCCGTGACAGACAGACAGAAGGACAGACGGAAGTGACCCTTAGACAATTATATAGTAGATTGCTCAGCAGTGGTTTTCGCATGGTAGCTCTCCTATGCCGGCCATTTTTGCCCAGTCTCTTTCTTATGGTGGAGTCATGAACACTGAACTTAAGTGAGGCCTGTAGCTCTTTGGATGTAATTGTGGCGTACTTTGTGACCTCATGGATGAGTCATCGCTGCGCTCTTGGGGTAATTTTGGTTGTCCAGCCACTCCTGGGAAGGTTAACCGCTGTTCCATGTTTTCAGCATTTGTGGATGATGACTCTCACTGTGGTTCACTAGTGTCCCAACGCTTTAGAAATTGCTTTATATCCTTTCCAGACTCGTAGATCTCAATTACTTTGTTTCTTATTTGTTCAGGACCTTCGTTGGATCGCGGCCAGATGTCTAGCTTTTGAGAAGCTTTTGGTCTACTTCACTTTGTCAGGCCGGTTTCACACGTCAGTGGCTCCGGTACGTGAGGTGACAGTTTCCTCACGTACCGGAGCCACTGACACACGTAGACACATTAAAATCAATGCATCTGTGCAGATGTCATTGATTTTTTTGCGGACCGTGTCTCCGTGTGCCAAACACGGAGACATGTCATTGTTCGTGGGAGCGCACGTATTACACGGACCCATTAAAGTCAATGGGTCCGTGTAAAACACGTACCGCACACGGACCTTCTCCGTGTGCCGTGCAGGAGACAGCGCTCCAGTAAGCGCTGTCCCCCCCACATGGTGCTGAAGTCGCGATTCATATCTTCTGTGCAGCAGCGTTTGCTGTAAAGAAGATATGAATAATCCATTTTTTTAGTGGTATTTCGTGTTTAAAATAAAGCTCCATGTCCCCACCCCCTGTGCGCCCCCCCGCTGTTCTGAAAATACTCACCCGGCTCCCTCGTTGGCTGTCGCTGCTTCCTGTCCTGGCCGCACCTTCTACTGTATGCGGTCACTTGGGGCCGCCGAATACAGTCATGAATATGCGGCTCCACCTCCCATAGGGGTGGAGCCGCATATTCATTACTGTAAATGAGCGGCCCCACGTGACCGCATACAGTAGAAGGGGGTGGGGACATGGAGCTTTATTTTAAACATGAAATACCACTAAAAAAAATGGATTATTCATATCTTCTTTACAGCAAACGCTGCTGCACAGAAGATATGAATCGCGGCTTCAGCACGATGCAGGGGACAGCGCTAAACTTTTGCGCTGTCTCCTGCACGGTGCGTGTGGTACCCAGTGGGCACACGTGTGCCACACTGATGTGCCACAGAAACGCAGGGGCACACGGACAATTCCGGTACCGTTTTTTTTCCGGTACCGGAATTATCTGGACGTGTGGGACAGGCCTCAGGCAGGTCCTATTTAAATGATTTCTTGATTGAGAATATGTGTGGCAGTGATCTTGCATGGGTGTGGCTAGGGAAGATGTGAACTCATCTTCCCAAAGATGTGATAAACAACAGTTAATTTATGTTTTCAAGGGTTAGAGGCAATCACTTTTTCACACAGGACCCGGTAGGTTTGGATTACTTTTCCCTTAAGGTACCTTCACACTAAACGATATCGCTAGCGATCCGTGACGTTGCAGCATCCTGGATAGCGATATCGTTGTGTTTGACAGGCAGCAGCGATCAGGATCCTGCTGTGATATCGCTGGTCGTTGGTTAAAGTTCAGAACTTTATTTGGTCGTCAGATCGGCGTGTATCGTTGTGTTTGACAGCAAAAGCAACGATGCCAGCAATGTTTTACAATGGTAACCAGGGTAAATATCGGGTTACTAAGCGCAGGGCCGCGCTTAGTGACCCGATGTTTACCCTGGTTACCAGTGTAAAATGTAAAAAAACCAAACAGTACATACTCACCTTCGCGTCCCTCGCCGTCCGCTTCCTGCACTGACTGAGTGCCGGCCGTAAAGTAAAAGTACAGCACAGCGGTGACGTCACCGCTCTGCTGTTAGGGCCGGCGCTCAGTAAGTGCAGGGAAGTGGACGCCGGGGGACGCGAAGGTGAGTATGTAGTGTTTGTTTTTTAACATTTTACACTGGTAACCAGAGTAAACATCGGGTTACTAAGCGCGGCCCTGCGCTTAGCAACCCGATGTTTACCCTGGTTACCCGGGGACCTCGGCATCGTTGGTCGCTGGAGAGCGGTCTGTGTGACAGCTCTCCAGCGACCAAACAGCGACGCTGCAGCGATCGGCATCGTTGTCTGTATCGCTGCAGCGTCGCTTAGTGTGAAGCTACCTTCAGTAATAAAGACCTTCATTTAAAAACTGCATTTTGTGATTACTTCTGTTATCTTTGTCTAATATTTACATTGACAACATCTGCAAGGAGTTTGTTTGCGTGGGTTTCCTCCTGGTTCTCCGGTTTCCTCCCACATTCCAAAGACATACTGATAGGGAATCTAGATTGTGAGCCCCAGCGGAGACAGAGATGATAATGTAAGTAATGTGATGCAGAATATGATGGTGCTGTATAAAAATAAAGATTATTATTATTATTTGTTTGGTGAACTGAAACATTTAAGTGTGACGAACATGCAAAAGAATAGGAAGGGGGAAAACACTTTTTCACACAATTGCATATGGTGTAGAACTGTAGATGCAGGACTCTCAGAGAAGCCCCGGTGGTGTAAAGTGGAGGGGGCACATACTTTTCTGCACATTGTGTATACAGACATTACACATTGGAGCCCATATAGTGCAGTCTCCTGTGCTGGACGCAGCGTGATCTGTGTGGGGTGTGGGGCGCGGCATGGTCCATGTTGGGGCGCGGCATGGTCCATGTTGGGGCGCGGCATGGTCCATGTTGGGGCGCGGCATGGTCCATGTTGGGGCGCGGGGCGAGGCGTGGTCCGTGGGAGAGCGAGGCGTCATGTGGTCCGTGGGAGAGCGGGGCGTCATGTGGTCCATGTGGGGGCACAGCACAGTCTGTGGGGGAGCACATGAGTTGGTGCGGGTCGTCACATGGTCTGTGGGGGGGTGAGGTGCAGTCAGTGTTGGGGTGTAGCGCAGTCTATGGGGCGGTGTGAGTCATCCCGTGGGGCGGTGCGGGGCGTTGTGCGGTCTGTGCAGTGGCGCCCCCTACTTGTGGCATGCACGCCGTGGTGCTGACGCAGCCTGTAGCCAGCGCCTCGAATATGATGGAGGTGTCCAGACGAGACAGGCCCGTTCCTCCCACGTCCGGACGGGTGTAGATCCCACCGAAGCCGAGCTGTGCCGCCCTCCGCATGGTCTCCACGGGGAAGATCTCCTGTGTGCGGAGGAGGAGGAGATATCGGCCACTGGTCACATTGCAGGATTAGCGCCACCGCTGTCCGCAGGGAGTGTGCGGTACTGCAGCTCAGCCCCACATCTGTCACTACAGCTGTGCCGCTGCACCACACACATCCCCGGCGGAGCTTCCCCCCTCACACGCTCCTTCCTCACCTTCTCATCCCACAGCGCCATGTTTGGGGACATCTCTTTGGAGGCAAAGTCGAAGGCCACTTTCTGAAACTCCTTCTGCTCCTCACTCAGCCCAATGGAGGCTGCAAAACACGGGAATCACAACACCTGCAGCAGAACTACAACTCCCAGCATGCCCTGTTTATAACATCACACCTATAATTACTTGCCAAGGGCAACCCCAGTCCTGATAGCGGTTTCCATTCTAACCAATCAGAATACAGCATCAGTCACATGACAACGCTTGCCCTCTCAGAAGCCGTCATGTAACCTTTCCTGCAGCCGATGAATGACAGAAGTCACGTGTACACTGTATATTCCCGTTCGCTCCGCCCACTGATTGTTAACCCTTCATGTCCTTACGATCTATAGCTGAAGCCGTCCCTCTGCTGGGAGCTGCGCTCATCCCGCTGAGAACATTTCTGAGAGACCGAGAGAGCAGAGATCCGAGCCTGAACACGAGCGCCATGTTTGTGAGCAGGCGAGCCTGCGGGGCATCACGGTACATGTAGTTTCTATGCAGGAGATGCACAATTGTACAGGTAAGCAAGGAGACTACAATTCCCAGCAGCCCGCGCAGAGGAGGGCGGAGCTCTGTGGTATATGATATTCTGATTAGCCAGGCGAAGAGGCTCGTCTTAAAGGAGCCGCCGCTGTTAGGTAACTATGGCTGGAGAGAGGTGTGTGGCCGCACGGTCCTGTGGAGGAGCGGGCATGCTGGGAGCTGTAGTGCTTACTTTATCATTTACATCGTCTATCTGTAACGTCAGACTCCGCAGCAGCAGAACATCGTCCCACATACTGCAGAGCAGCGGCCGCCATAGCCCAGAACATCCCCACACGCCGCATCACATCCTCAGCCATAGTGATCCGGACACAGCCGCCCTCTGTGAGGCCGGAGTAGACGGCAGCCTCACCCCCCATCCGGATCACTGAGCCGCCCCCCCCCCCCCATATACCGGGAGGGCCCCACTAAATCTCCCCCCCGTACACCAGGAGGAACCCCACGGAATCCACCGCCCCATATACCGGGAGCAACCCCACGGAATCCACCCCCCCATATACCGGGAGCAACCCCACAAAATCCCCCCCCCCCCATATACCGGGAGGGCCCCACTAAATCCACCCCCCCATATACCGGGAGCAACCCCACAAAATCCACCCCCCCCCCATATACCGGGAGGGCCCCACTAAATCCACCCCCCCATATACTGGGAGCAACCCCACAAAATCCACCCCCCATATACCGGGAGCAACCCCACGAAATCCACCCCCCATATACCGGGAGGGCCCCACGGAATCCACCCCTCCCCCCGTATACCGGGAGCAACCCCACGAAATCCACCCCCCCATATACCGGGAGCAACCCCACAAAATCCACCCCCCCATATACCGGGAGGGCCCCACGAAATCCATCCCCCCGTATACCGGGAGCAACCCCACGAAATCCCCCCCATATACCGGGAGCAACCCCACGAAATCCCCCCCCCCCATATACCGGGAGGGCCCCACTAAATCCACCCCCCCTTATACCGGGAGCAACCCCACAAAATCCACCCCCCTCCCCCATATACCGGGAGCAACCCCACAAAATCCACCCCCCCCCCCCCCATATACCGGGAGCAACCCCACGGAATCCACCCCCCATATACCGGGAGCAACCCCACGGAATCCACCCCCCATATACCGGGAGCAACCCCACGAAATCCACCCCCATATACCGGGAGCAACCCCACGAAATCCACCCCCATATACCGGGAGCAACCCCACAAAATCCACCCCCCCATATACCGGGAGCAACCCCACGGAATCCACCCCCCTTATACCGGGAGCAACCCCACAAAATCCACCCCCCTCCCCCATATACCGGGAGCAACCCCACAAAATCCACCCCCCCCCCCATATACCGGGAGCAACCCCACGGAATCCACCCCCCATATACCGGGAGCAACCCCACGGAATCCACCCCCCATATACCGAAATCCACCCCCATATACCGGGAGCAACCCCACGAAATCCACCCCCATATACCGGGAGCAACCCCACAAAATCCACCCCCCCATATACCGGGAGCAACCCCACGGAATCCACCCCCATATACCGGGAGCAACCCCACGAAATCCAGCCCCCATATACCGGGAGCAACCCCACGAAATCCACCACCCCATATACCGGGAGCAACCCCACGAAATCCACCCCCCCCCAATATACCGGGAGCAACCCCACGAAATCCACCCCCCCCCCAATATACCGGGAGCAACCCCACGAAATCCACCCCCCATATACCGGGAGCAACCCCACGAAATCCACCCCCCATATATCGGGAGCAACCCCACGAAATTCCCCCCCCCCATATACCGGGAGCAACCCCACGGAATCCACCCCCCATATACCGGGAGCAACCCCACGGAATCCACCCCCCCATATACTGGGAGCAGCCCCACGGAATCCACCCCCCCATATACCGGGAGCAACCCCACGGAATCCACCCCCCATATACCGGGAGCAACCCCACGGAATCCACCCCCCCATATACCGGGAGCAACCCCACGGAATCCACCCCCCCATATACCGGGAGCAACCCCACGAAATCCACCCCCCCCATATACCGGGAGCAACCCCACGGAATCCACCCCCCCATATACCGGGAGCAACCCCACGAAATCCACCCCCCCCCCCCATATACCGGGAGCAACCCCACGAAATCCACCCCCCCCCCCCCCATATACCGGGAGCAACCCCACGAAATCCACCCCCCCCCCATATACCGGGAGCAACCCCACGAAATCCAACCCCCCCCCCCTATATACCGGGAGCAACCCCACGAAATCCACACACCCCCATATACCGGGAGCAACCCCACGAAATCCACACACCCCCCGTCCTGTATACCAGGAGCCCCCACTAAATCTCTCCCCCCCCCCCCCGTTCATCGGGAGCAACACCACAAAATCCCACCTCCCCCCCCTATACTGGGAGCACCCCACGAGACCCCCCAATTTCACTAGGAGCACCCCACTTGACCCCCCTGTACACTGGGAGCACCCCACGAGATCCCCCGTGTACCGGGAACACCATACAAAACTCTTATATATACTGGGAACCCCCAAGTCCCACCGTGCAGTGGTAGCAGCTGCGCCTTTGGCCAATCATACAGCAGTTGCAGCAGCACCTCCTCTGGCCGATCATACAGCGGTTGCAGCGGCTCCTATGGCCAGTCATACAGCGGTTGCAGCAGCACCTCCTCTGGCCAATCATACAGCGGTTGCAGCACCTCCTCTGGCCAATCATACAGCGGTTGCAGCAGCGCCTCCTCTGGCCGATCATACAGCGGTTGCAGCAGCGCCTCCTCTGGCCGATCATACAGGGCTTGCAGCTGCGCCTCCACTGGCCGATCATACAGGGGTTGCAGCTGCGCCTCCACTGGCCGATCATACAGGGGTTGCAGCTGCGCCTCCACTGGCCGATCATACAGGGGTTGCAGCTGCGCCTCCACTGGCCGATCATACAGGGGTTGCAGCGGCGCCTCCTCTGGCCGATCATACAGGGGTTGTAGCTGCGTTTCCTCTGGCCGATCATAAAGGGGTTGCAGCGGCGCCTCCACTGGCCGATCATACAGGGGTTGCAGCTGCGCCTCCACTGGCCGATCATACAGGGGTTGCAGCGGCGCCTCCTCTGGCCGATCATACAGGGGTTGTAGCTGCGTTTCCTCTGGCCGATCATAAAGGGGTTGCAGCGGCACCTCCTCTGGCCGATCATACAGCGGTTGCAGCGGCGCCTCCTCTGGCCGCTGTTCTTTACCTGACTTCATTTTTTCTTTGAATGTCTAATTTTTCTGATTCAGGAATTGACCGATGCGTCGGAGTAAGAGGAAGCGCTCGGTGTCTCCGGCTGCAGGTTAGTCAGTGGTCGGCTCCATCATACTCACCTGGGTGCTGCCACCAGTCCGGACGAAAGGCATAAGTCCGGTGCTGGGAACGACATTGGAGGCTGCAGACCCCAGTGTTCTGTATTCTTATTGCTTTTCCTGTACGTGGCCTGGAAACCATCAACAAGCAGCTGCTGACGGATCTTACCTGGTTTATAGTTCATACAGTTGATTCTTGTACTGTCCCCCATCATCCTCACGTGGAGCGCAGCTGTTGTGACTAGATACTAGACCGCTCGAGTCACCGAGGGGCGCTCCATGCTGACTTACAGAGGGGTCCAGAGTAGGCGGCCCCCATGTGCTGGTTACATGACCATTCACAGCACCACCCCTCAGCGGCAGGACAGATCTGGCAGCAGCAGCTTGCTGATGGTTTCCGATTTTTCTTATACCGTACAAAGTAGAAACAACCCGAAAAACACAGAATATTTCAGAAAAATCTTTTATTACTGCACAGATGGAAAAGATGAATGTGACCCTGGGGGCAACTCGGGGGCAAAGAAAGCTGGGAGGACTCAAAAGAAAGTGGCCAGGCCGTCCACCTCTGCTGATAGTCGGAAGGCAGAATATCACTGCTGGCTGATGAAGTCTGAGCCTGAGAGCAGAATGGAGAAGGGCATGGACATGAAGGTCAGGGCGGGGGATTATCACTCACATCCGTGCCCCCTCCTCCTAAGTAATGTGTTGAATGTACGGGTGGGAGTTTGGCTGGATGATCCGACTACACAGGCTTGTTTTGTAGTCTGTCACCATGGAGACGCATGGCTCTGCCTAGTAGCTGTATGTACAGAACGGGTCACATTTTAGTTTTATGTTTTTCAGTTCGGTATAGAAGATTTGAAGTCGCAGCCGAACCAGACGGCGAGCTGGGACGGAGTCCGGAACTACCAGGTCCGAGACCCGTGGATGAGACCGACGGCAGAACCGGGTCCATTATTGATTATTTTATACTTTTATGTCTCCAGGCGAGAAACTTCATGAGGACGATGAAGATCGGGCAGGAGGCGTTCTTCTATCACAGCAACTGCAAGGAGCCCGGCCTCGCGGGAATTGTCAAGGTGGGTCCGGCGGGCGGGGGTCTATGAACCGATACTGTCAGGAACGTCATAACCAATCCCAGAGTGGACACCTGACTTATTACAGGATTAGAAGAACTTTACTGTTTTATGTACTCAGCTCCCATGCATAGCTATGTGTCTCCATGGTTACAGACTACAAACAGACCCGATGTGGTCTGATCAGTGAGATGGAGGCAAAATCTTGCGTCACTCCGTTCCCTCGGCCCCCTCAGCGTGTGACTGCAGGATCGGGTTATGAATAGTTGTGCATGGGGGCTGCATACACAAAACGGTAAGACTTTAGAAAGACAAAAAATATGACCCGTTTCTTGATGGAGCGAGATAACGGGCGGTGCCATTAGGTTTGTGGATGGCTGGTGACAGGAGCGAGGCACCGCAGGTTGTCACTCGTTTCCCGTCGTGCCTTTTTTCTAGGTTGTGAAGGAAGCCCACCCAGACCACACCCAGTTTGATTCCAAGAATCCACATTATGATGCTGCCAGCGATAAGGACAACCCGAAATGGTGCATGGTGAGCACGCCCCGACGTCACAGCTAATAAGGGGTCAATGGCGTGTCTACTAAACAGCGCTACCCTTGATTGCAGGCCATGTCTGGTATTACATCTCATTCCGCCCTCCCAAGCATTTCAGTGTCACCATGCTGCCATACCAGACATAACATGTACACAGGGGTGGTGCTGGTTATGCAGATGGTCCGGCCGTCATGTCAGTTCCCACAATGCACTCCTCCTCTCTGAAAATCCATAAGCCCGCACAATCCGTGCCCCCTGCTCCTTACAGGTGGACGTGCAGTTTGTCCGAATGCTGAGACGTTACATTTCTCTGGCGGAACTGAAGACCCTGCACCAAAAGCACAAGACGGACGGCGGCCCCCTCCGAGCCGTGGCGCTCTTCACCCGAGCGAGGCTTTCTGTGCAGCCACTAACACAAGGTGGGTGTAATGGGCTCGAGGTCCTGGACACTGCCACTAGGGGGCGTTGTGGCTACTCTTACGGTTATAAAACATCGGGGTACACCGCAGCTTTATATAAGTCTGGTCTTTTCTTATTACAGAGGAGTTTGACTTTATATTGAGCCTGGAAGAGAAGACCTCGTAGCAGGAAAGCGACGACTGAGCGACCGGCTGCGCCTCTTCTTTGCTTTTTTCCTACTTTTTATAGTATTAAAAGTTTAAGGTTAGTTTTGTGGTTGTGGTCCATGAGTGGAGATCTGGGGTCAGCTGCCCCCTGATCAGCTGTTTGCAGGTCCAACAGCGCCGTACTCTGTGTAGTGGTCACTCCCAGTACTGCAGCTCAAATCACACTTCAATAGTGGAGATGTAGTACCAGTAATGGCCACTATTGTGTAGGGCGCTGTGCTGTCCCATAACCGTACATCTGGCCGTGCTGGGACCTGGAAACACCTGATCAGTCGGGGGGCTGGGTGTCAGACCGCCCCCTCGCTTTGCTAGTGATGACATAAGTCCCGGACAATCCCTGTAACAGTATAATGCAGTTATTCAGGGCAGTAGATCTGCAATCAGGCCGGGACTTACATCCGTAACCGGGAAGTTAAAATGCGCCCACTGCTCAGTTACATTCTTCAAAAAGTCGCAAGTGATGAATCAGGCGGAAACATCAGGAGACACATATTCGCCCACCAGTGGTGGAAAGAAGAAACCAATAAATCAGGAGTCAAAAGCTTTCAAAGAATAAGGGCCATAAAAATAAAAGAGGCGCAAAAGCAACAATGAATCGGGGCCTAAACCGCCGTAATTAGAGGCAAGGTCTGCGTCGCCCGTGGAAACAGACTACAGTTTAGCTCCATTGTTGTCAGATCCGATTGCTCCGTTATCACAAGAAACGATCCGATCACCCAACTAATGAGCGCCGACACCAGTGAATAATCTCAATGGCCGATTACTGGTGTAAATGCTCCATAACGTACCCACGGCCCACAATGCACTGCGCCCGGGAGCTTCAATAGATAAGAGAATATGGAGATGGGACCCCAGGTCTTGTATGGTCCTTCCATTGGACAACCCACCTCTCAGCCCCAGGAGAGGCCCCCTACATCCCAGGAGGGACCCTCAGCACAAAGAACAGCCCCCTCTGCACCAGGAGCAGTCCCGTTCCCAATGAGCGCTTCCCCCATCTCCCCATGAGCAGCCGCCTGCACAAGGAACAGCTCCATCCGCCCCAGGAGCAGTCCCCTGCACAAGGAGCGTCCCCCTCTGCCTCAGGAGCAGCCCCATGCACTGAGTAGCCCCTCCGCTCACCCCTTCAGCCAATGAGACTCCCCCTGTACAATAAGCGTTCCTTTACATAATAAGCACCTCTCTGCACGAGGAGGGCTTTTTCCGCTCTAGACGCACCTTTCGGCCAAGGATCGGACCCCCACATAATGAGCACCCTTCTTCATTCTGAGACATTGTTATTTAATCTGAGACTAATAAAAACAATGTAAAATAGACATTTACACAATGAACCATGGGAAATAAACACTGCAGTCGGAATGGAGGTTGTTTTTTTGGATCGAGGGTGAACTTTAACCTTTCTGCAATGTGTCTAAATGTTTCTCGCAGACGTGTAGTGCGGGCGCCGAAGCCTGGCTCCCAAGAGCTTACAATCTACTAGTGGGGTTAGAGGCACAGCCATGGGTACAAAGTGCAATACATCAGTGCCCACCTAATAAATACACTGCAATATACCATGTACCAGGGGCAGCGTCCGTACCCATTACTGTAACCTGGGAAACGTGAAATACTGGGACTTCACTTTATAAATTTTTTTTTTATTTTAACATAAAACAAAAAATACTGATACTGCCGCCTTTATCCCTTACCTTACATGTGGGAGATGTGCCAGTTGTATATGATATACACTTGGCTTTGCTCGTTCCTCTCCATATTTTGGTCCATTGCCGTCCTCGCAACGGATTTGATGAGTCAAAGTGAAAAGAAAATTAACGTTTTTGGGTTGAGATTTTTTTTGTAAACGCGAATGGCAGCTAGAAAAGAATACTGTGAGGTTGACGATAAGTGAGACGGCGAGTTGTGGCATGCGTGGAGGTTGAAGTCTAAATGTTCGTCCATTTTGCAGGATGATGGACAGGTCTAATCTAGTAAATAATTAATATTCCCCATTTAGGAAAAAAAAAATCTGGAAATTCTGCTTTGTCGATCCTCTTTTACCCCTCCAGGCAATGCATAACCAACCTGACAGCTTGGCGTTCCACTGTTATTGAGCCGTGTCCCCACGTGGTCTCATCATCAGTATCAGACATTGTAGAAATTTACATCCCACTGTTACATGACGCAAATTGTCGCATTGTTTTCTACCATTTCCAGGAGGGAAAATAGAGGAATGCACATGGAAATCTGCTCCAGAGCGGTTATTTCATGGGGATTCCAGCATTTGCTAACAGACTTGTCAGGAGCGCGGCCCGACCTCCGTCAGAAACGCAGATTAATGCCCTATTGTGTATAAAAGCGGTAGGGTCGCATGTTTTGGTCGCTGCGCGCAGAGGACGATGCTGTCGGACATCTATCTGATGAGATTCAGAAGGAGCTTGTCCTAATGGAGGGCCAGTGGGAAGGCACCCCTTTAATTTAACCTCTTCAGTTCCTTCATGCCTATACTATAGGAGGGTCATCCAGATGCATCATGTCACTGATCGGCTGTGATTTATAGTCAGTGTCCGTCTGCCCACGTTGAATGACCGTCTGTGAATAGAGGAGGGGGACGCCGTCCAGTCCCAGAGGAGATTCGCTAAACTTTCCAGTTCTTGTTAGAGGTATATCAATCATATAAAGTATGCGCTGGGACTTTATGATCGTGGGGGTCAGATCTCTGAGACCATTACCCACCCAGAGATTAAAAGGGCGGCAGTTCAGCCATTGTTTCTCTGCACGGCAGGGCCCCGGGGATGCCTGCTGTTCCTGGGGCCACATTGTGCACAGAAAACCAGGAAGGCACCGCGGTGCTGAACTGTCACGGCCACCTTTCTCTCTGGATCTGTTGGGGGTCCCATAGTTCACCGCCCCCACTTAAGGAGATGGGGTCCTCCTTTTTAGCTTATATAAAACCAGATCATGAATGAGATACCAGCGCCGGCACTCGATGGACCTGGACTCCGAGGTCAGAACCTCTGCACCTTCACCTGACACCATACCACTGTCATATGGTAACCATCATGGCGTAATGTGGGTGGAGATGGGACCCGCGCGGTACCACCACCGTGACAGTGAACCATGGTACCTTGCTTGTCATGGTGCCATGGGGTGGCCGAGTGACCCCATTTACTGGCATTACACTGTGTGATCTGCGTCACGGCCAAAGTCCAAACCTCCGGCCAGGTGTACTCACTTTATAGCTCTTATCAGCCACCATAGACTGGATTTTTCCATCAATTGGTGACCGATATCAGCTGCTCCTCGGAGGTGGCCGTGGCCGCCCTGCAACTTGTGTCATGGGGCAACAATTCTCAGACAAATCGCACGACCCAAAACTTCTGCCGCCCTGATCTGTGAGACAATTAGAAAAAAAAAAAAAATCGCAGAGAACTGCGAGCGAGTCTGAGTGCAGTGAAGTCTATGGCAGTGCGCGTCGGAGCAGCTTGTGTCCGGCGACAGAAAACTTTTGTGACTTCAGCAGTCTGTCCCTTTAAGATCCAGCTACTGTACCTGGGAGGCTTCTTCCCAGCATGCATCTCCTTATTATCCCTCTTTATACTGTCTATATAACGGAGACGGTCCGTCCTCTGCATCTGAATCCAGGGAAGGGGTAAAGCAGAGCGACGCTACACTGGTGAGAGGTGCTTGGAACGGACAGTCGGGTCCTATATGGGCACCGATAGTCGAGGGTCAGCACTAACTACAACCACACGGTGAAGGGGCACTTACATGTGGGCACAGGCCGACCCTTAGGACCTCCAGCCCGATGTGCGGGGCTTCAACTGCAACAAGGACAAGCCGATGAGAGCGTAAAAAGTATAAACACAAAGGGTTAAGAGGCGCGATCCCCTCCCTCCCCCACCCCTATGTTGCACAATGTCAAGTAGCAACAAAAGGAACGGACAGCCGGCCCGGAAAGAGACGCCGGCCGTGCCCCTCTGCAAGCTTGACCCACCGAGTGTCTGTGGGGTCACGGGTGGCGGACGGGTGGGCTCCGAGAGTCTGTTTAGTCACTAATGAAGCCGTTGTCCTACCGAACAGGCAGTCACTCGTTCTCTTGGTCTCCTGCGGCCGCCCCGCTCAGCTGAGGCCGGTTGTCGGGGTGCGTTCCCTCGAATCTCTGCGAGGCGATGGCGGCCTGGTGAGACATGCTCTTCCGCACGATGTCTCCTTTACGCCATAACACCACCTCCTGGAGGAGAGAGGACGGGAGAAGGCACGATAATCTGGTGCGGCCAAGAAGCATGCAGACGTCCCGCCCGATTGTGTGTCGCCAGCATACGCCATCACTTGACGGATCTGACACCTGGGACCCTCACCGAAAACAATGGCCACATAGTCCAGGTGAAGACAGCGATTGGCGCAGTGATCAGGCACATGCGCTCAGATATTTTCCGTCACCTGATCGCTGCACCAATCACAGATCCGGTGACATCCAGATGGCACAGTGATGGCGGCCACCAGCGGAGCGGCATCATTTAGAGCCACAGGGCTGATAAGAGATGACTGTGCCTATGTATGAAAGTGTGTGCAGCCCCTCACTCCTACCACGGGGGGCGCTGCTCACCTGCTGTTTGAAGTAGCGCCTCTCCTCCTCGTCGATCAGCACTAAGTTGAGGTAATAGCGCACGCTGAACTTCTTGTTGATGTCCCTCATCGTTGGGGTCAGCTCGTATCCCGCCAGGAACAGCCGGATGGGGATGGATTCACCTACAGGTCGAGGAAGACGAGGAGAAAAGTTACCGCGGAGGTTAAGTGTGATCAGTCCTGAGAATAAAGATGGTCGCTGCACTGCGGGGGTGCTGCAGGGGGCCTGTGGATATATTGGAGGTCACCCAGCTTTTCCAGGCTCCTGAGCACATTACATGGGGGCAGGGCAATCACTGTTAGGCAGACGTGCCGTTCAGGAGTTTGGAAAAGCTGGGTGCCGACTCACCCACACAGGCAGTCACCGAACACTCGCGGGCGTGGACGGTACCTCGCACGGGCGCTCCGTCCATGATCTCGTACTTGGCGATGGTGTCGTTTTCGTGGTAGACGTTTGGGCCGGTGCCCGTGGTCTCCCGCTTGATGATATCGATCTCCATGTGTTTGATCTTGATTCGCACCAAAAGGAAGTAGATTTTCCCCACGATGACGTCTTTCAGGTGATATCTGTTACAGGAGAAAACAGGGCGGCGTTCAGACCTGGAGGACGGCTGCTGTATACTGGGTGGCTTACTTGGACCGCTGCAGCCGGCGGCCACGTTCACACCACTCGTACTCGCCAACTCTGCAGCATTTTAATTAAGATTTTGATGCATTTTTTTTTAAAATTTGGAACTAGTCAATCGGCCGCCTTACCGCAATAAACCGCGATCTGACCGCAGTGTGAATACAACCGAGGAGGGTGAAAGCTGCACCAAAACAATCTGCGTGTGAATGGGGTCTAGGAATTAAGCATCGCAGCAAAACGGAGCCAAAATATCGGAAAACAGACGTTACTCCGAGGAGGGTGATGGGCGCAGACTTACTTGGACTTGTTGTACTCAAATTCGATGTGCAGACAATCTTCGATCCCCACCTCCATCTTGATGGAAGAGTTCATCTCGGGGTACGTGCTCAGCGTGTGGACCACGATATCCAGCTCTTTCCCCACATCATTGAGCCGGCGGCTGAGGGTGGCGCGCAGGAAGTACCTGGGCGGACGAGACCGGCAGAGGTGAAAACGGCAGAAAACGCAGCACCCACCCGCTCCACACCACCGGCCTCCCCTGCCATTATCGCACTCTGAATCTGCAGCATCAGTCCTGCACTGACACATTGCAACAAAGTGTCAGGACAGGACACAAATGTTTGCTGCGGCACTTAACACAACACTGAGTATAACTGAACCAGACCCTCAGCAGCTTTGAGAAGGATTGGATGGAATCAAGAATGTTCCCATTCAATGACACAATCAGAGATATTGATCCAAAGTTACAGAGCTTTATCTTTCTCTGTACAGCCCCTTTAATTTGTGAGATTCCCCAGCACCGTACCGTAGCTTCACGTTCTGCCCAGTGTACGACTCGTACGGCTTCTCCACGTGAGTGAACTCAAAGTCGAAACTCTGTGATTGCGAGAGCTCCCCGGGCCGCGCCAAATCCTTCACCAGCGACACGAACTCATGGTGGTTTCCCCGGTCGTAGTACAACTCTGAGGAGGAAGCGGGAGAAGAGTGAGGAGGCAGAAGAGGAGCAGAGGCGGAAGAGAGGAGCAGAGGAGAAGCAGAGGAGGAAAGGAGCAGAGAGGCAGAAGAGAAGAGGAGCAGAGGAAAGGTGGAAAAGAAGAGGAGATGCGCAATAGGAAATGCGCAAGAGGAGCAGAGGAGAGGCGCAGAGGAGAGGCAGAAGAGGAAAGGAGCAGAGGAGAAGCAGAGGAGGAAAGGAGCAGAGAGGCAGAAGAGAAGAGGAGCAGAGGAAAAGTGGAAAAGAAGAGGAGATGCGCAATAGGAAATGCGCAAGAGGAGCAGAGGAGAGGCAGAAGAGGAGAGGAGCAGAGGAGAGGCGCAAAATTAGAGGAGAGGCGCAAAAGGAAACGCGCAAGACGAGAAGACGAGCGGCGCAAGACGAGAAGACGAGCGGCGCAAGACGAGAAGACGAGCGGCGCAAGACGAGCGGCGCAAGACGAGAAGACGAGCGGCGCAAGAGGAAAAGAAGAGAGGCGCAAGGAGAAGGGGTCGAGGCGTAAGAGGAGGAGAGGTGCAAGAGAAGCATGAGAATGTGAAAAAGAGGAGGAGAAGCGGAAGAGGAGGAGAGGAGGAAGAGGAGTCTATTCACTGACATGCAGAAATATGTAGAGGAGATCTCCGATCCTGCACGAGGCACATTCCAGTACTGATGCCTGGAAATAACTGATCCTGCACCAGCAGCAATCAACTAATGATGCGAAGACTGTGCAGTCGGAGTTGGTGTCCGTTTTAGTGGAGATGGTATAAAATGGACCGACTGCGATTCCCAAAACATATAAGAAATTGGGTTCAGTTGGTCCGTGCAGGATGTGCTGTAAATGTTTTCATAATAATTTGGGAAAGTTATGAAATGTTCTATAAATGTCTGTTCTGTTCCTGATCTCGGCTTTTAGTTGAGATGAATCTGTGCTGCACTTTATGTACATAGTGACTGATGCTGTGGGGTCAGTGGTTTGGATTGCCGACTCCATAGCCCTGACTGATACCAAGAAATAACTGATCCTGCACCAGCCGCAATCCACTACTGATAAGACTGTGGAGTCGGTAAGCCAGACCCCTGACTCCACAGCATCGGTCACTGCTGGCTGAGCATGTACATAAAGTGCAGCACAGATTCATCTCCACTAAATGCCGAGATCCTAAGATCAGGAACTAAACAGACATTTATAGAACATTTCATAATTTTCCCAAATTATTCTGAAAACATTTACAGCACATCCTGCACTGAACCCAACTTATTATATATTAGGAGTTGGAGTCAGTCCATTTTATACAGACTCCGATTCCACCAAAATGGACACTGACTCCGACTCCACAAACCTGGATGTCTGGATATAACTGATCCTGCACGAGTCACAATCCTGCACCGGGGAGCAGAGCTGGAGGCTTCCATATTTCCCGCCAGCAGCGTCACTTCTGCAGATACGATACACACTGATCTCCTGACACTGAGGGTCACGGCTGCACAGACACTTCCCATCCTGACCTGTCTTATACATGATATATGGAGCATTCTCAGCTGGGTGACTCCAATAATGAATACCCGCACTGTGCCCATAGTGTCACCCAGCTTTCCCCAGAGCCTGAATGCCACCTATACCTGCCGTATATTTCCCCTACTTTGTCAGTCTTCACTGCAGTTCTGGTATCCTATTCCTGAATCAGCAGGCTCAGGCTGAGCAGAGCGCTCCACACAGGACGTAGTCGCCTGCGGGTCCATTCCACCAGTGACCTCATATCAGCAGCTGTTTCCCTTCTTGCGGGCGGAGGGGTGGATGCCCGGCGGGTGGCCGTGGGGTCCGGGAACGGTCACTCTTTGAGGTGGGAGATGTTTACCAGAACAGAATAAGAAAACAACTTCCTCTATCAGCAGGAATCAAACAGCTGAGCTCAGCACAGGGGCCGCTGTGTCCCCTGGGGGGCCCGGCACAAATGTACACCAAAGGCCAAACCCTGGAGACCAAGTGCTGCTATATAGAAATCAGTGACCGCTACAGCAACTGAACAACTACAAGTCCCAGCATGCAAGTCCCAGCACACTGACATACTGGCCACACTGGGAGTTGTAGTTGGGTTCAGAAATCAGTAACGTTCCCGGTATCTGGAAATCCACCTTAGGATCTCTGCTGCTGATTGTTCCTTACTAACAGGAGGCCGAGATCCTAATGGCGTCTTCATGGAGACCTTTAGGGTAAGTTCACACAGGGCGTTCTTGCTGCTTTTTTTTCTGCAACAAAACCTGATCTTCTTGGCAGGAAAGACGCTGCATCAAAAACGCAGGTTTAGGTGCGTTTTTGGTGCGGTTTTTTTCACTTTGTCCATTCTAATGTCCTTGAATTTTCAGCAGCAACAACGTAGCAAATAATGATACCTGCATTTTTGCTGCGTTTTTTCAACACTCATTCAAGTCAATGGGTCAAAAACACTGAAAGAAGTGACATGCTCTATGTCAAAAAAACGCAGCAAAGCACAAAATACTGATCACACAAAAAAACCAATGTGTGTGCATGAGAGTTTTGAAACATCATAGGCTTTGCTGATACTATAAAAACCCAAAAAATTAGCAAAAAAACGCATCAAAAATGCCCTGTGTGAACTTACCCTTATACTCCAGAGCTGACTCTGATCTCTGCGCCAACACATTGTAACAACCAGCGCAGAAGCCCCCGATATCCAGAGAAGGAGCCCCCCGATACATTGTAACAGCCAGAGCAGGAGCCCCCGATTCACTGTAACAACCAGAGCAGGAGCCCCCGATACATTGTAACAACCAGAGCAGGAGCCCCCGATACATTGTAACAACCAGAGCAGGAGCCCCCGATACATTGTAACAACCAGAGCAGGAGCCCCCGATACATTGTAACAACCAGAGCAGGAGCCCCCGATACATTGTAACAACCAGAGCAGAAGCCCCCCGATACATTGTAACAACCAGAGGAGCCCCCCGCCGATACATTGTAACAACCAGAGAAAGAGCGCCAACACCTGTGGTCCCCCAGCTGCACCCCCTGTCACTGCTGGCACTTGGGGTCCCCCGGTTGCACCCCCTGTCACTGCTGGCACTTGTGGTCCCCCGGCTGCACACCGTCACTGCTGCCACCTGTGTTCCCCCAGCAGCACCCCCTGTCACTGCTGGCACCTGTGGTCCCTCGGCTACACCCCCTGTCACTTGTGGTCCCCCGGCTGCACCCTGTCACTGCTGGCACTTGTGGTCCCCCGGCTGCACCCTGTCACTGCTGGCACCTGTGGTCCCCCGGCTGCACCCTGTCACTGCTGGCACCTGTGGTCCCCCGGCAGCACCCTGTCAATGATGGCACCTGAGGTCCCCTGGTTGCGCCCCGTCATTGCTGGCACCCCCTGTCACTGCTGGCACCTGTGGTCCCCCGGTTGCACCCCCTGTCACTGCTGGCACCTGTGGTCCCCCGGTTGCACCCTGTGTCACTGCTGGCACCTGTGGTCCCCTGGCTGCACCACCTGTCACTGCTGGCAACCCCTTGTCACTATTGGCAGCTGTGGTCCCCCGGCTGCACCCCCTGTCAACTGTGGTCCCCCGGCTGCACCACCTGTCACCTGTGGTCCCCCGGCTGCACCACCTGTCACTCCTGGCACCTGTGGTCCCCCAGTTGCACCCCGTGTCACTGCTGGGACCTGTGGTGCCCCGGCTGCACCCCCTTCACTGCTGGCACCTGTGGTCCCCCGGCTACACCACCTGCCACTGCTGGCACCTGTGGTCCCCCAGCTGCACCTTCTGGGACTTGTAGTGCCCTCACGTCACCCATGGGACATTGCTGGGAGTTGTAGTGCTCGCGCAGAGCCCCGCCCTCCTCACCGATCTGCCCGATGAACTCGATCTTCAGCCCCTGGTGCTCCAGCCTCTTGCCCGGGCTCCGCAGGGTGACGGTGACGCGGCCGGACACCGTCTCTCCGTCGTAGAAAAGGAAATATTTCTCCTTCTTGCCGTCCTCCGTCTTGTGCTCCACCCGCCGGCGGCTCTCTGCATCCGTCAGCGTGATGTCCAGCTCCGCTGCCGGCCCGAAGCCGAAGAAGCTCATGGCTGCGGCGGAGACGAGGGCCCGGAACCAGGCGGCTGACAGCACCGAATCTCCACAGACCCCGGTCTCCGCTACTCAGTGTCCAGCACAGTGCGCACGCGCACAGCTCGGCCTGGATGACGCCGCACGACACTGTGATGCCAGACACCAATATGATCCCAGAATGGCCGAGCAGAGCCAGTGCGCAGGCGTCAGAGTCAATGCAGCGTACTACTGACGTAATGGAGGCGCACCATATTTATTTTGGGCAACCTTCATTAACCCGCTACCTAAGCCACTAAGAGAGATGGCCGTTACACGAGCATTCAAGTCCTTGGTTCTCATTGGCTGAAGGCGAAGCATAGTGATGACGTTCCAATGTTTGATTGGTAATTTCGTGTTGGGTTTTGGCGCTGGGCAGCAACTAACGGAGGAGTGGCGGAGTCTGCAGAAAACGCCGGGAGATGGCGGATAAGTCTGCGGTGCTGCTGGAGGCCCTGGACCGGTGCGGGCTCCGGAGCCTGAGGAAAGGTGAGTCCGGCCTGCAATTGTGTAACTACAACGTCCAGCGTGACGGCAGCGTGCTACTCCTATACAGTGTGCAGCATTATACCCCAGAGCTGCACTCACTATTCTGCTGGTGCGGTCACTGTGTACATACATTACATTACTGATCCTGAGTTACATCCTGCATTATACCCCAGAGCTGCACTCACTATTCTGCTGGTGCAGTCACTGTGTACACACATTACTGATCCTGAGTTACCTCCTGTATTATACTCCAGAGCTGCACTCACTATTCTGCTGGTGCAGTCACTGTGTACATACATTACTGATCCTGAGTTACCTCCTGTATTATACTCCAGAGCTGCACTCACTATTCTGCTGGTGCAGTCACTGTGTACATACATTACTGATCCTGAGTTACATCCTGTATTATACTCCAGAGCTGCACTCACTATTCTGCTGGTGCAGTCACTGTGTACACACATTACTGATCCTGAGTTACAGCCTGTATTATACTCCAGAGCTGCACTCACTATTCTGCTGGTGCAGTCACTGTGTACACACATTACTGATCCTGAGTTACAGCCTGTATTATACTCCAGAGCTGCACTCACTATTCTGCTGGTGCACTCACTATTCTGCTGGTGCAGTCACTGTGTACATACATTACTGATCCTGAGTTACATCCTGTATTACACCCCAGAGCTGCACTCACTATTCTGCTGGTGCAGTCACTGTGTACATACATTACTGATCCTGAGTTACATCCTGTATTATACCCCAGAGCTACACTCACTATTCTGCTGGTGCAGTCACTGTGTACATACATTACATTACTGATCCTGTGTTACATCCTGTATTATACTTCAGAGCTGCATTCACTACTCTGCTGGTGCAGTCACTGTGTGAAGACAAAAGAAAAAATCCAGCTCACCATAGTTGTAGTCCCTGGAGGCTCAGAGCACGGAAACACTGTGTCAAGGCGTGAGGAATGCAGGAAATAGAAAAAAAAATCCAGCTCGACGAGGTGGTGAAAAAGCAAAGTCTTGGTACTTTATTCATTTCATATCAAAAAATAGAGGATAAAACAACAGCACAATATAATTAAAAACACTATCTACGCATTTCTGGTGACATAGCACCCTTAGTCATGATAACTTTAGTGCAGCCTGTTCTATGCTTTTATGCTAGCACCCAGTAGGCACACCGGTGCTATGGCTAATTACAAAAGGTAATCTAGTCAAAATGAAAACACATGATAGTGTGTGCAAGCTGCAATTAGTTGCACCAGACAGATAGAAAAAAAGCACAGAAAAAAACACAACAAGCAGACTACATGTATACTTTGGCTATATAAAAGAAAATACAAAATAAATATATGTCATTCCATAATAATTCGTTGTTTACAAATGAAGCATGTGGAGTTATATGACATAATAATAAATATCCAAAAGGTTTTTGATATATCGAATTCTTTATGAAGTAGCTGGAAGAAAATGATTAGAGCAAAAATGAAAGACCTGTTGGGTGTTTCATTTGTATGTTCCAAGATAATCATTCAAAGAGAATTTTTATTCAAAGAAGATTTTTACACAGTATCTTGAGCGATCTCTAAATCGGAGACCTATGAAGATATATAAATAAATAAAAAATTCTGATTATTGACATGATGATGGTTATAAGGATACAGAAAATGATTAAGGAGGCAGGTATTAATTTACTGAATAAGAAACCTATGGACTGCATTGGGGACATTCGGGGCAAAAGTAAACATGAAACAATGGAGCAGCGGTCAGCTACACAGAGAGGAGGAGAACATTGCAAATCTGTAGATCTGACAGGTGAGTTCGAGCACCATAAAGGTGCTGATGCCTGTCATTAAGAAAAAAATATATATTTTGTTAGTATACATACTTAACCCCTTCATGACCCAGCCTATTTTAGCCTTAATGACCTTGCCGTTTTTTGCAATTCTGACCAGTGTCCCTTTATGAGGTAATAACTCAGGAACGCTTCAACGGATCCTAGCGATTCTGAGATTGTTTTTTCGTGACATATTGGGCTTCATGTTAGTGGTAAATTTAGGTCGATAATTTCTGAGTTTATTTGTGGAAAAAACGGAAATTTGGCGAAAATTTTGAAAAATTCGCAATTTTCACATTTTGAATTTTTATTCTGTTAAACCAGAGAGTTATGTGACACAAAATAGTTAATAAATAACATTTCCCACATGTCTACTTTACATCAGCACAATTTTGGAAACAATTTTTTTTTTTGCTAGGAAGTTATAAGGGTTAAAATTTGACCAGTGATTTCTCATTTTTACAACAAAATTTACAAAACCATTTTTTTAGGGACCACCTCACATTTGAAGTCATTTTGAGGGTTCTATATGGCTGAAAATACCCAAATGTGACACCATTCTAAAAACTGCACCCCTCAAGGTGCTCAAAACCACATTCAAGAAGTTTATTAACCCTTCAGGTGTTTAACAGCAGCAGAAGCAACATGGAAGTAAAAAATGAACATTTAACTTTTTAGTCACAAAAATGATCTTTTAGCAACAATTTTTCTCTGATCGCCCATGACGGCACCACGGAGAGAGGGGATCCGCCCACCAAGGACAGGAAACCTACGGATAAAAAAGGCGGTACCACTCTCCTGCATCAGTTGGTTTCCTGTCCTTGATGGGAGACCTACGGACTTACCAGTTCGACGTTGGAATTCCGGGGCCAACCGGTCCGATTCAGGCAGCTGGGGTCCCTCTGCCTCGGCTAGGGTGGTGACCCAAAGCGCCACCGCTGGGAGCCAGGGGCGACAGGGTGTGCGGGGGAGGTGACAAGGAGTCGCAGTCACCTCCCCAGGTAAGATGCAGCAGCGGCAACATCCAGGGGGGTCCCTCTGTGGTTGCGGGAGGTGCAGCGCGACCCTCCCTAAACAAGCATGAGTCTGCACGCTGCACCGCCATCGGGCGTGCAGAGTAACGCGCTACAAGGGCTGCATAGGACCGGGGGCGCCGGTCAGCACCGCCATAGCTGCTTTCGGGCGCCATCTTGAAAGTTTGGCGCATGCCCGGGATCTAAGCTGGTCTCGCGAGGCGCCGATGGATTACCGCTCGGGCGCTGGGCGCGGTCTGCGCAGGCGCTGACGGGGCGCCGCTCGGGCGCTGGGCGCGGTCTGCGCAGGCGCTGACGGGGCGCCGCTCGGGCGCTGGGCGCGGTCTGCGCAGGCGCTGAGGGGCGCCGCTCGGGCGCTAGGCGCGATCTGCGCCGGCGGTGGGCGCCGAGCTAATGCATAGACGCCGGCGTTCGGCGCTCTTCCTCGTGGACTGCGCAAGAAGCGGCGGGAGAGTTTAAATATAGTAATCCACATCCCCCCCAGTGGCTCTGCAGTAACAAGCAAAGAGCCTCATGAGTAATAGTGCCGCAGCGTCAGCTCAGCATCCGCAGACCAGCAGCAGTATGAGCGACCCGACATCACCTCAGCCCGAGTCACCTCCACCTGTAGCATCGCCGCAGCAGCAGCAAAAAAGGCGACAGCAGAAAGGGCACCAGGACACCAGCAAAGAACGCCAAAGGTCCCAGCACAGTAAGGAGTCCAGTACGGTGTCGGGGAAGAAGCCAGAGGCAGAGAATCCCCAACCGGTATTTATGGGTCCTGGAGGTGGTAAGTGGATCTTCGTGAATGTCAGAGACAGTAAGATTGTTATTTGTCTCTTGTAGGGGAGGAAAAGCGTATGTAAAACTAAGCACAAAAGTTGCGCCATCTGTAGAGAGGATCTTCCACCTACATGGGATAAGAGACTATGCAATACTTGCATTCAGCAAACTTTATCCGAAAACCTTCCTGGGTTTGCAACAGATCTTAAAAGCCTGATTAAGGAACAAGTAGAGGACACCTTCAGATCACTAAAAAGTGGGGAAAAAAGGAGAAAAACCAGACTCAGATCCCCATCTCCCGTATCAAAATCAGGAAGCGATAGTGAGGGTTCAGTGTCCTCCAACTCCTCCACCTCATCTTCATCATCTACTTCTTCCTTGGGGGGACATAACTGTTTCCCTCTAGAGGATACTGATGGCCTCATAAAAGCCGTGAGAAGTACCATGGGTCTGGTAGACTCCCACCCTAAAAAATCGGTACAAGACATAATGTTTGGGGGCCTGGAACAAAAAAAGAGAAGAGCGTTCCCTCTTAACGAAGCAATAGCAGCCTTAATTAAGAAAGAATGGAAGAAGCCCATGAGAAAGGCTCTTTTAACGCCAAAAAGAAAATACCCCTTCGAGGAGGAATCCTGCTCCTTTTGGGAGAAGGCCCCCAAATTAGATGTAGCGATCGCTAAAGCCTCTAAAAAATTTTCCCTCCCGTTCGAGGACATGGGGGTCCTAAAAGACCCTATGGACAAAAAGGCAGATGCCTTTCTCAAAGGTGCCTGGGAGGCAGCGGGAGGAGGCCTGAAGCCGGCAGTAGCGGCAGCATGTACTTCACGCTCCCTGATGATTTGGCTGAACCAACTAGAGGGTCAATTAAAGGGGAAAACTTCCCGCGACTCAATGCTGGACACATTACCTGTAATGAGAGGGGCCTCGGCCGACTCTATCAGGCTATCCGCCAGAGCAGCAGGGTTTGCTAATGCGGCCAGGCGCGCCCCTGGCTTAAGAATTGGCCAGGCGACCTACAGACGAAAACAAAACTGTGTACTATCCCCTGTGAAGGAGAATTTCTGTTTGGTTCCACCCTAGATGACATCTTGGAAAAAGCGGGGGACAAGAAAAAATCCTTCCCCCCCTCTGGGTCTCCCCTCTTATAGGAAGCCCTTTCGGAACAAGAGGTTTTTCCGTAGGAACACTGGGAGAAACCAGGGGAAATGGGAACATAAAAAGAACAAAAATAAGGGGTTTATCTTTAATAAAAACCTCAATGACAACAAAAAACCTTCACAATGAAGGTTCGCCCCAGGTGGGGGGGAGATTATCTCTCTTTCTCCCAGCCTGGGAAAAGATTACCTCAAGTCGATGGATACTAAACATCATAGAGTCGGGACTGAGATTAACATTCAAGAGGTACCCCCGTCCCTCTTTCAAGATAACACCCACAAGATCCTCGGCAGAAGAGCAGTTGACGCTAGAAAACGAGGTTGTCGGGTTAGTAAAAAAAGGAGTACTCCTGGAAGTTCCCCCTCAGGAAAGAGGGCAAGGGTACTATTCCCCTCTTTTCCTGAGGAAGAAGCCAGATGGTTCCTTCAGGACCATTATCAATTTGAAAAACCTAAACAACTACCTAGAGGTTCAAGCATTCAAGATGGAAACAGTAAAATCATCTATCAAGATGCTATTTCCTCAATGCTTCATGGTGGTCCTGGACCTAAAGGACGCATATTATCACGTCCCAATACACAAGGACCACCAAAAAATCCCTCAGACTGGCAGTCCACATCCAGGGAGTCCTAAGTCACTTCCAGTTCTCAGCTCTACCATTTGGCTTAGCAATCACCCCGAGGGTTTTTACAAAGTTGGTTGCGGAGGTAATGGCGCACCTCAGGGAGGAAAATACCCTGATCGTACCATATCTGGACGACTTCCTGGTGATAGGCTCCTCCCCGCAGCATTGCAAGAGTCAACTAGACCTAGTGATTCATTCTCTAAAAGATCTAGGTTGGCTAATAAACCTAGAAAAATCCAGACTGGTGCCTTCTCAGGTTCAGGAGTACCTAGGTCTCACTCTAGACTCCAAACAAATGGAATGTCGGCTCCCAGAGAACAAAATACAAAAGATAAAAAGTTTAGCGTTAAGAGTACAATCTCTTCCCTCCATAACACTCCGTCAGGGCATGTCCCTATTAGGCTCTATGACCTCTTGCATCCCGGCGGTCCAGTGGGCCCAACTACATTCAAGAGATCTCCAATGGCAACTACTGTCAGAGCAAAACCTTCTAGGAGAGCATTTAGACGGGCGGATAACATTGTTTCCTCGCACCAATCACTCCCTGACTTGGTGGACATTGCAGGAAAATCTTTCCAAGGGAATCCAATGGGTAATCCCGATCTCGAAGGTCCTAACTACGGACGCAAGCCCCTCAGGGTGGGGGGCTCATCTGGGCGACCTAGTAGCCCAGGGCATTTGGTCTCCGTCCCTTGCAAACAATTCCTCCAATATGAAGGAACTCCTGGCAGTGAAATTTGCCCTTCAGGAATTTTTGGGAGTCCTTCAGTCTCACCATGTAAGGGTGATGTCGGACAATCAAGTAGTAGTATCCTACCTAAATCATCAGGGGGGTACCCGTTCCAAAAATCTAATGGAAGTGACCAGCTCAATCCTTCAAATAGCCGAGAGCAACCTTCTATCCCTGACAAGCCTACACATAAAGGGTGTAGACAATTACAAGGCAGACTTTCTAAGTCGTTCCAGCCTAAAACAGGGGGAATGGGAACTAAATCCAGTGATATTTACTCAGATCACACAAAAATGGGGGGTTCCCAAAATAGATCTCTTCGCGAGCCATTTAAACAAAAAAGTAGCCTCCTTCTGCTCCCTATCTCCCTTGGGGAACCCAGTAGCTCTGGATGCTTTCCTGATTTCTTGGGGTCACCATCTGGTCTATGCCTTTCCTCCTCTCATTCTGATTCCAGCGGTGCTGAGGAAGATTCGGGAGGACGGGGCACTGGTCATCTTAATTGCCCCGTTCTGGCCGAAGAGACCTTGGTTCTCATGGATGAGGAAGATGTCAATATCCGACCCTTGGGTATTACCAGACCTCCAGGATCTATTATCGCAGGGCCCAGTCTGTCATCCGCGAGTCAAGAACTTGCACTTGACAGCTTGGCTCTTGAGAGGAAAATATTAGAAAACAGGGGGTTCTCTTCGGGTGTAATCTCAACTCTGTTAAAAAGTAGGAAGCCGGTTACAACAAGACAGTACGGCAAAATATGGAAAAAGTTTTTGTCTTCTTCAGGTGCAAAAATAGGGAAGGAGATTCCCCTTAAAGGGAACCTATCACCCCGTTTTTTTAAAAATTAGATAAAAATAGTGTGAAATAGGGGCAGAGCTGGGCTTTACATTAGTGCCTTTTTGGTGCCTTTACACCCCCGTTAGGCTGCCGAAATACCTTTTGTGAAGTGGCCGTTTTCTGCTGTCACTCAAGGTGGTCAGGTCGGATGGGCGTGGTCACAGCGCTGTTTCTCCCCCAGATCAGGCTCATCATTACGTTGGTGGCGTAGTGGTGTGCGCATGTCCAAAGCGAAGATCCACTGCCCAGGAGATTCAAAACAGCGCGGTCTACGCTATTCGCCGTTTACCGGTGGGCGCGGCCATCTTTCCTGTGGCTGCGCGTGCGCAGATGGAGCGCTCTGCTGCCCGGGGCTTCAGGAAAATGGCCGCCGCGATGTCCATCTGCGCACGCGCGGAATCCCGCGGCCATTTTCCTGAAGCCCCGGGCAGCAGAGCGCTCCATCTGCGCACGCGCGGCCACAGGAAAGATGGCCGCGCCCACCGGTAAAGGGCGAATAGCGTAGACCGCGCTGTTTTGAATCTCCTGGGCAGTGGATCTTCTCTTTGGACATGCGCACACCACTATGCCACCAACGTAATGGTGAGCCTGATCTGGGGGAGAAACAGCCCTGTGACCACGCCCATCCGACCTGACCAACTTGAGTGACAGGACAAAACGGCCACTTCACAAAGGTATTTCGGCAGCTTAACGGGGGTGTAAAGGCACCAAAAAGGCACAAATGTAAAGCCCAGCTCTGCCCCTATTTTACACTATTTTTATCTAATCTTTAAAAAACGGGGTGATAGGTTCCCTTTAATTCCATATTAGAGTTCCTACAAAAAGGTTTGGAGATGGGTTTAGCCACCAGTACCCTAAAAGTTCACGTGGCGGCATTGGGAGCATTATTCAATTTTGACTTGGCTTCAAATAGGTGGGTCTCTAGATTCATCAGAGCAGCAGGAAGATCGAGGCCTCTGCCAGTGAAAGTGGTTCCACAATGGGACTTAAAACTTGGTCCTTAAAGCCCTGACTAGTCCACCATTTGAACCATTACACAAAACTTCAATAAAAAACTTGTCTCTCAAAACCGCTCTGTTAGTCGCCCTCACTTCTGCCCGTAGAGTTAGCGACTTACAGGCTCTCTCAGTTAATCCCCCTTACACACAAATTTTAGAGGATAGGGTCATTTTAAAAACAGATCCAGCATATCTCCCGAAAGTGGCTTTGAAATTTCACAGGTCTCAAGAGATATCTCTCCCCTCCTTCTGTCCCAACCCTACAAATAAGGAGGAACAAACATTACATACACTGGATGTAAGAAGGTGTCTCTTACACTACCTAGAAGCCACTAGAGAGAGTAGGGAGGATTCCTCTCTGTTTGTGTGTTTCCAGGGTCCCCGGAAGGGGAAAAAAGCTTCTAAAGCCACCATAGCAAGATGGATCACGGACGCCATCAGTCTTTCATACTCGGCAAGTGGGATGTCCGTTCCCGGGGAGGTTAAGGCTCACTCGACAAGGGCAGTGGCGACTTCCTGGGCGGAGAAGGCCGGAGCTTCTATAGACCAGATATGTAGAGCTGCTACCTGGTCCTCACCATCCACATTCTATAGGCACTATAGATTGGACCTAATCTCTTCCTCAGATCTTACCTTCGGTAAAAGGGTTCTGGAAGCAGTGGTCCCTCCCTGAATGTACTATCTATGCAATTCTCTCCGTGGTGCCGTCATGGGCGATCAGAGAAAAATATAGTTCTTACCGATAACGGTATTTCTCTGAGCCCATGACGGCACCCGTACAGTCACTCCCTTCACTTATGGGTGTGCACATTTAAAGAGTGCCATAGTCTATTTATAGTCTACTTTTAGTTAAAGTCACGCGGTATCTTACTAGGCTAAACGATTAAAATTTACAAATGCCTTAGTAGTCTCCCATCATTCTCTATGTAAACAAACTGATGCAGGAGAGTGGTACCGCCTTTTTTATCCGTAGGTTTCCTGTCCTTGGTGGGCGGATCCCCTCTCTCCGTGGTGCCGTCATGGGCTCAGAGAAATACCGTTATCGGTAAGAACTATATTTTTTTATTTTCCCAAGGGTAAAAGGAGAAACTGGACAACGGACGTTGTTGTCCAATTTGTCCTGAGTACGCTGATACCTCATATGTGGGGGTAAACCACTGTTTAGGCGCACGACAGGGCTCGGAAGGGAAGGAGCGCCATTTGACTTTTTGAATGAAAAATTGGCTCCAATCTTTAGCGGACACCATGTCGCGTTTGGAAAGCCCCTGTGTGCCTAAACATTGGAGCTCCTCCACAAGTGACCCCATTTTGGAAACTAGACCCCCCAAGGAACTTATCTAGAGGCATAGTGAGCACTTTAAACCCTCAGGTGCTTCACAAATTGATCCGCAAAAATGAAAAAGTACTTTTTTTTCACACAAAATTTCTTTTAGCCTCAATTCTTTCCTTTTCACATGGGCAACGGGATAAAATGGATCCTAAAATTTGTTGGGCAATTTCGCCTGAGTACACGGATACCTCACATGTGGGGGTAAACCACTGTTTGGGCACATGGTAAGGCTCGGAAGGGAAGGAGCGCCATTTGACTTTTTGAATGGAAAATTAGCTCCAATCGTTAGCGGACACCATGTCGCGTTTGGAGAGCCCCTGTGTGCCTAAACATTGGAGCTCCCCCACTAGTGACCCCATTTTCGAAACTAGACCTCCCAAGGAACTAATCTAGATGTGTGGTGAGCACTTTGAACCCCCAAGTGCTTCACAGAAGTTTATAACGCAGAGCCATGAAAATAAAAAATAATTTTTCTTTTCTCAAAAATGATTTTTTAGCCCACAATTTTTTTTATTTTCCCAAGGGTAACAGAAGAAATTGGACCCCAAAAGTTGTTGTCCAGTTTCTCCTGAGTACGCTGATACCCCATATGTGGGGGTAAACCACTGTTTGGGCACAAGTCGGGGCTCGGAAGGGAGGTAGTGACATCTTGAAATGCAGGCTTTGATGGAGTGGTCTGCGTGCGTCACATTCCATTTGCAGAGCCCCTGATATGCCTAAACAGTAGAAACCCCCCACAAGTGACCCCATTTTGGAAACTAGACCCCCCCAAGGAACTTATCTAGATAAGTGGTGAGCACTTTGAACCCCCAAGTGCTTCACAGAAGTTTACAACGCAGAGCCGTGAAAATAAAAAATCATTTTTCTTTCCTTAAAAATGATGTTTTAGCAAGCAATTTTTTATTTTCGCAAGGGTAACAGAAGAAATTGGACCCCAATAATAGTTGCCCAGTTTGTCCTGAGTACACTGATACCCCATATGTGGGGGTAAACCACTGTTTGGGCACAAGTCGGGGCTCGGAAGGGAGGTAGTGAAGTTTTGAAATGCAGGCTTTGATGGAGTGGTCTGTGTGCATCACATTCAATTTCCAGAGCCCCTGATGTGCCTAAACAGTAGAAACCCCCACAAGTGACCCCATTTTGGAAACTAGACCCCCGAAGGAACTTATCTAGATGTATAGTGAGCACTTTGAACCCCCAAGTGCTTCACAGAATTTTGTAACGCAGAGCCGTGAAAATAAAAAATAATTTTTCATTCCTCTAAAATTGCTTGCTAAAACATAATGTTTTATTTTCGCAAGGGTAACAGAAGAAATTGGACCCCAATAATAGTTGCCCAGTTTGTCCTGAGTATGCTGGTACCCCATATGTAGGGGTAAACCACTGTTTGGGCACACGTCGGGGCTCGGAAGGGAGGGAGCACCATTTGACTTTTTGAACGCAAGATTGGCTGGAATCAATGGTGGCGCCACGTTGCGTTTGGAGACCCCTGATGTGCCTAAACAGTGGAAACCCCTAAATTCTAACTCCAACACTAACCCCAACACACCCCTAATCCCAACTCTAGCCATAACCCTAATCACAACCCAACCCCAACACACCCCTAACCACAACTTTAACCCCAACACACCCCTAACCATAACCCTAACCACAAGCCTATTCTTAATCCTATTTCCAACCCTAGCCCTAATTCCAGCCCTAACACTAATTCTAACCCTAACGCTATGTGCCCACGTTGCGGATTCGTGTGAGATTTTTCCGCACCATTTTTTAAAAATCCGCAGGTAAAAGGCACTGCGTTTTACCTGCGGATTTACCGCGGATTTCCAGTGTTTTTTATGCGGATTTCACCTGCGGATTCCTATTGAGGAACAGCTGTAAAACGCAAAATCCGCACAAAGAATTGACATGCTGCGGAAAATACAGCGCAGCATTTCCGCGTGGTATTTTCCGCACCATGGGCACAGCGGATTTGGTTTTCCATAGGTTTACATGGTACTGTAAACCTGATGGAACACTGCTATGAATCCGCAGCGGCCAATCCGCTGCGGATCCGCAGCCAAATCTGCACCGTGTGCACATAGCCTAAAGCTACGTTCACACTAGCGTTGTGCGCCGTTGCGTCGGCGGCACAACGCACGCAAAAACGCGTCAAAACGCACGCAAAAACGCTGCGTTTTGCGACGCATGCGTCGGTTTTTGCCGAAAATCGGACGCAAGAAAAATGCAACTTGTTGCGTTTTCTTGGTCCGACGCTTGCGGCAAAAAAGACGCATGTGTCGCACAACGCAACAAAAAAAAACGCATGCGTCCCCCATGTTAAGTATAGGGGCGCATGACGCATGCGTCGCCGACGCAAACCCGACGCACATTAGCTTAACGCTAATGTGAACGTAGCCTAATTCTAACGCTAACCCTAGTTCTAACCCTAACCCTAGTTCTAACCCTAGTTCTAACCCTAACCCTAGTTCTAACCCTAGTGGGAAAAAAAAAATTTCTTTATTTTATTATTGTCCCTACCTATGGGGGTGATAAAGGGGGGGGGCATTTACTATTTTTTTATTTTGATCACTGTGATAAGTTTACCACAGTGATCAAAATGTACATAGAACGCATTTGCCGGCCGGCAGATTCGGCGGGCGTACTGCGCATGCGCCCGCCATTTTGGAAGATGGCGGCGCCCAGGGAGAAGACGGACCGACTTCGGGAGGCTCGGTAAGTATGAGGGGGTGGTGGGGGGGTGGATCGGAGCACAGGGGGGGGGATCGGAGGACCGGGGGAGCGGACAGGAGCACGGGGGAGCGGACAGGGGAACGGAGGGGGGTACCGGACAAAAACGGAGGACTGGGGAGGAGATCGGGGGCGGTGGGGGGGGCAGAACATGATTTCCAGCCATGGCAGATGCTATTGCAGCATCGGCCATGGCTGGATTGCAATATTTCACCATTTTCTTAGGTGAAATATTGCAAATTGCTCTGATTGGCTGTTGCACTTTCAACAGCCAATCAGAGCGATCGTAGCCACGTGGGGGCAAAGCCACCCCCCCTGGGCTGAAGTACAACTCCCCCTCTCTCTGCAGATCGGGTGAAATCGGAGTTAACCCTTTCACCCGATCTGCAGAGACGCGATCATTCCATGACGCCACATAGGCGTCATGGGTCGGATTGGCACCGACTTTCATGACGCCTAAGTGGCTTCAAAGGTCGGGAAGGGGTTAATGAAACACCTCGATTGTGTATAAAAACTAGTATCCGACAAAAACGGCAGAAGAGAGAAATTTCATAAATAATAATATTCCACACCAATAGGGAGTGATGTTGACACGAGCATTAGCTCGAACACCCGAACCATGTCTGGAAACCAATGCCCGGCGAGAAAAAAAAAAGGAAAAAACAAAAAAACGACGGGAAAAAAAAAAAATAAAAAATTTGAATTATATACGTTTTAAGGAAAATGACACTGCTTTTCTATTAGTGTCATTTTCCTTAAAACTTATATAATTCAAATTTTTTTTTTTTTTTTTTTCTCGCCGGGCATTGGTTTCCAGACATGGTTCGGGTGTTCGAGCTAATGCTTGTGTCAACATCACTCCCTATTGGTGTGGAATATTATTATTTATGAAATTTCTCTCTTCTGCCGTTTTTGTCGGATACTAGTTTTTATACACAATCGAGGTGTTTCATTAAGTATGTATACTAACAAAATATATATTTTTTTCTTAATGACAGGCATCAGCACCTTTATGGTGCTCGAACTCACCTGTCAGATCTACAGATTTGCAATGTTCTCCTCTCTGTGTAGCTGACCGCTGCTCCATTGTTTCACGTTTACTTTTGCCCCGAATGTCCCCAATGCAGTCCATAGGTTTCTTATTCAGTAAATTAATACCTGCCTCCTTAATCATTTTCTGTATCCTTATAACCATCATCATGTCAATAATCAGAATTTTTTATTTATTTATATATCTTCATAGGTCTCCGATTTAGAGATCGCTCAAGATACTGTGTAAAAATCTTCTTTGAATAAAAATTCTCTTCGAATGATTATCTTGGAACATACAAATGAAACACCCAACAGGTCTTTCATTTTTGCTCTAATCATTTTCTTCCAGCTACTTCATAAAGAATTCGATATATCAAAAACCTTTTGGATATTTATTATTATATGTCATATAACTCCACATGCTTCATTTGTAAACAACGAATTATTATGGAATGACATATTTATTTTGTATTTTCTTTTATATAGCCAAAGTATACATGTAGTCTGCTTGTTGTGTTTTTTTTCTGTGCTTTTTTTCTATCTGTCTTGTGCAACTAATTGCAGCTTGCACACACTATCATGTGTTTTCATTTTGACTAGATTACCTTTTGTAATTAGCCATAGCACCGGTGTTGCCAGCATAAAAGCATAGAACAGGCTGCACTAAAGTTATCATGACTAAGGGTGCTATGTCACCAGAAACGCGTAGATAGTGTTTTTAATTATATTGTGCTGTTGTTTTATCCTCTATTTTTTGATATGAAGTGAATAAAGTACCAAGACTTTGCTTTTTCACCACCTCGTCGAGCTATTTCATGCAGTCACTGTGTACATACATTACATTACTGATCCTGAGTTGCATCCTGTATTATACCCCAGAGCTGCACTCACTATTCTGCTGGTGCAGTCACTGTGTACATACATTACATTACTGATCCTGAGTTACATCCTGTAGTATACTCCAGGGCTGCACTCACTATTCTGCTGGTGCGGTCACTATGTACATACATTACATTACTGATCCTGAGTTACATCCTGTATTATACTCCAGAGCTGCACTCACTATTCTGCTGGTGCAGTCACTGTGTATATACATTACAGTACTGAGCATGTATTATTCCCCAGAGCTGTGCTCCCCATTCTTTTATCCTGCATGTACATTACACCGGTGTTTCTTCTCTTGCAGCCTGGGTGGATTCCGTCTGGGACTTGGACTTCACAGAGTCTGAGCCACTGGACTCCCGTGTGGAGGCTGATATCGTGGAGAACGGGCTGGAGGTGCTGAATTACTTGTATGAGGCTCTTCTGCCTTTCACATCTGATGATCAGGTGAACTCGCTGGTTAGGGCCTCTTCTGCCGCCTCGTGTAAGGCTGAGCGTTGCGCCTCATGTAGCGCCTCTTACTTCTGCCGCTTCCTGCCTCGTGTAGCGCCTCTTACGTCTGCCACTTCCTGCCTCATGTAGCGCCTCTTCTGCTGCTTCCTGCCTCGTGTAGCGCCTCTTCTGCCGCTTCCTGCCTCGTGTAGCGCCTCTTCTGCCGCTTCCTGCCTCTTGTAGCGCCTTTTACTTCTGCCGCTTCCTGCCTCGTGTAGCGCCTCTTCTGCCGCTTCCTGCCTCGTGTAGCGCCTCTTCTGCCGCTTCCTGCCTCGTGTAGCGCCTCTTCTGCCGCTTCCTGCCTCGTGTAGCGCCTCTTCTGCTGCTTCCTGCCTCGTGTAACGCCTCTTACTTCTGCCGCTTCCTGCCTCGTGTAGCGCCTCTTACGTCTGCCGCTTCCTGCCTCGTGTAGCGCTTCTTCTGCCGCTTCCTGCCTCGTGTAACGCCTCTTCTGCCGCTTCCTGCCTCGTGTAGCGCCTCTTCTGCCGCTTCCTGCCTCGTGTAACTCCTCTTCTGCCACTTCCTGCCTTGTATAGCGCCTCTGTGGCCGCCTCGCGCAGCGCCTCTGTGGCCGCCTCTTACTTTTGCCGCTTCCTGCAGAGCGCCTGGGTCCTGTTGTCGGAGAACAACATCTGCTGTAACTCTTTGGTGGCCGTGCTCTACCACTTCATCCAGGCGGAAGAGAAGAAGGCGGCGGGGGCCATGCAGCGGACGCTGGGCCTCACTGCAGCCGGATTGTACTTCCTTCTGCTGGAAGTGCCAGGTGAGTGCCCCCGATATCATCCCGGGCATCGGACCTGGTGCGAGATCAGGTGGGGGGCAGCTATCAGCGATTAGTTTTTGGGCTCCTGGTTCTGGTCCGCCCGTGAAGCCCAGTGTAACATCGCGGGCTGTGACCGTTACATGACTGCCGCTCTTCTCTATGGCAGGAAGTGTCGTCAACCGGGTGTTTCACCCCGTGCTGTTTGATAAGAGCGTGAGCTGCCTGGAGAAGTGCTGGCCCCAGGACCCGGAGAGCAGCCGGAAAAGGAAGAAGGACTCCACAAAAAGCTCCCAGGGCAGCAACCGCGGAGGAAGGAAGCGGCCGAGACCACCCCGCCGGAACGACACTGAGGTATGACCAGGGATGACGGGGCGGCGGGCACCACGGGGCATTCGGAGACCAAGATGCAGTGAGCTGCAGAACAGTCGGATCCGTGTGATCTCTCGTCTCCATGTTGTGTTGTCAGATGAGTGATGACTTGGAGGAGGAGGCGCAGGAGGAGGACGTCTTCTTCTCTACCCACGACCTGAAGAACATCCGAGACGCCATCATCCTCCTCCTGAACAACTTCCTGCGACTCCTGCAGACGTTTTCCCTGAAGGAGAAGCCGCAGAGCTTGGTGCACTGTGTGCAGGTGAGGACTGGCTGCTCCAGTCCGATGCTCCGAGTCCTCGTGCTCACGGTTCATGGTGGGAGATGACCACAATCTCTCATCTGGCTGAGGGCGCAGTGGGGCACAACCCGTTATTACAGCTCCTTTCTGAGCAGGGGCGTCCGCCTGGGAAATCCCATCATTCGTAGGAGTGACGGCTGCCCTCTCCTCGTTTCTTCGCAGACCTTCATCAATCTCACCAGCTTTGAGACGGTCCCACAAGTTTTAGCATTTTCCAGTTCCAGGTGAGTTTTTCTGTGGCTTTTTTTCCTAAATAATGAGGTTGTGAGTTATCCATTAATGTACTGATTGCTGGGGGTCCCACCGATTGTGAAGACAGAGCGTAGGGTGGTCATGAGCAGCTCAAGACTCCCGGAGATAGTGGCAGTAAGTGAAGGGTGGCTGTGCTTGTTGGCTTGGCACTGCAGAGCCCCCTTCTTCAGGTTTCGGGTGGTCCTCCCAGGAATCGGTGAATATGGGGGGGGGTAACTTACAATAATGCTACAGTAAGGACCAGGCTGCGCCTCTGGTCAAAATTGTGTCTTCTCCAATGGTGGAAGCATCCGAGGAGCGCGGGCACTAATGATGGCGACATCCGGCCAGATGCCGATCAGCACTTACAAGCAGTTTTGCTATAAACTTGTAAGTGCTGCGCTCCTTTCCATGGAAACTGGCCACCTCTGATAGCTTGTAGTGGAGGCCAGGAACCTTGGCAATAAACTGTACAATTACCAATTGCTCCTTTCTTGGGATGTGCTCGTTGTATCTAACCTTTCATGTCTTTTTATATTCGCAGTTCACCCGAGCGGATGCAGTACGTGCCACAGCTGGCATACCACGGCTTGTGGCTGCTGTGTCTGCCCCTGCACGGAGATTGCAATCAGGTGTGGGACACGATCTGGTCTCTGTAACCTCTCCCTTAATAAACAGGCAGTGTCGGGGCGGTGGGCCCTCCGAGCAGTGTCGGGGCGGTGGGCCCTCCGAGCAGTGTCGGGGCGGTGGGCCCTCCGAGCAGTGTCGGGGCGGTGGGGCCGCCACCATGTACTAGGACCAGGGCAGCCCACGCCTAAGGCATTAGTGACGGCTTGGAGGCTGTCACTTCTAGGTTCCTTGCCCCTTCTGGTCTCCTCATGATCCTGCTGCCATCGCCTTCACACGTTTTTCCTTTTCCTCTTTCAGACTCTTCGCCGTCTTTTCCAGCGCCTGCTGAGCGTCATTCTCATGGTGAAGGGAGGCGAAGGGTCGCACCCCACCCTGCTCAGCGTCACCGCTCCAGTCACCAGTGCCAGGGACCAGGCGGTCCGATTTGTCAGGTTAGTATCTGTGATGTGTATCGCTGCCTTGTTGCATCGCTGTAATTTCTTATGGTCGTACGTAGTTTACATTGTAATCTGCACTTAGCTTTTTCATCCAGCAGATGGCGACGTCTGACCGGTGTCCTGATAATGTGTTTCTCCTCCGCAGTTTCCTGGTGGATGAGCTGAAGGAGGCGTCCTTCCCTGTTCTCCACATCTTATTGCAGCACGTATGTGTGAAGGTAAAGCGCCCACATATCGCCGACCTGCGCCCGAGGACGTCTCGTCTGCAGATTATCTGTGGGTGTCCTGCACCTGCCGTTAGTGCTTGTGGTCCGGCACTTACCGTTAGCTGCTGCCTCCCAGATACGAAGTGCGTCACTGCAGAATACCCCCGTAAATGCGCTTCAGTGTGAACACGAGCCATGGGCTCCCAGTCCTTCAGGAGGGTCCGGACGCCGTCCCTGTGCCCCGTTTACCCGTACATCGCCGCCCTGGTGACTGGATCCAGGAGACTCACATGTGACTGCTCTTCTCAGCCGGATTCACACATCTGTGTCCAGACCCAACACCGGGCTCCCGCCTCCATCCTGAGAGCGTCATAGTGACAGTGAGACTGTCAGGTCCGAGACAAGACCCGCGGACGGTCTGTGCATCGCAGTCTGTACACTCATAACTGGCAAAACACACATGTGTGAATCCAGCCTTAAACTGGGGGACATCAGATGTGATCGGATCAAGAAAGCAGCAGTCCGGGCATGGTGAGCCCACCGCTGGATAGTGGGGGGATGTGGATATATGGCCGCTATGTGCAGCTCCGTCCATTGTGCAGAACCGCAGCGGCCGCTGCACTCAGCATCTCCGGGACACCCTGTAAGCACCAGAGCTGATGCTGACCATTGGGGGCACTGGGTGTCGGACCCCCGCTAATTTCAGACTATAATCCGATAGTTAGGTGATCAATGTGTTGTGACCGGACAATCTCCTGTATGAGGAGAACTTTCTCATAAGTTACGAATTCTGCTGACTAGTCACAATTGTCCTGTTCATTTAGAGATGACTATCGGTGCGCTCCCTGCCGCGCTCTCCTTAGCTCCCTGCCGCTCCCTCCCTCCCTGCTGCGCGCTCCCTCCCTCCCTGCCGCGCTCTCCCTCCCTGCCGCACGCTCCCTCCGTCCATGCTCCTTTGGTTACGTTTTGTCTTCCAGTTCCCGGATAAGTCTGAGTACAGAACTTCTGCCGCCAACGCTCTAGTGAAACTACTAGAGAAGCTTCCGGACCCGGAATACGCCTCCTTCATAGACTGGCTGTACAAATACTCCCGCAATGCCAAGGTACGACGCGCCTGTTCCTCCACGTGCAGCAGCAGCAGTTGTCCTCTGCTCTTCCACGTGCAGCAGCCGTTGTCCACTGCCCTTCCACGTGCAGCAGCCGCCGCCGCCATCCTCTTTGCTGCTTGTTTCTAGGTGCGATCCAATAGATAAAACATTGCAGAACTATCTTCTACCTGATGGTTCTGCTGTCTGCGGGTGACTGGAAACGTGTTCACAATCAGGTGAGAATTCAGAGACCTAAACCAAACGGCTGAGCGGTTTCCACAGTTGTATCAGCGTAAAATTCCTTCCCTGAAGGTTTGTTGCAGTGTGTCAGCGCAGATGGATCATGTGAGTGTGAACTCCAGACTTACTGATCAGAGGAATTTGTAGACTGGACGCGATTGTAACAACCTCAGAATAAGTTTAGTGTCGGGGAATGAACTGTTTATATTCTCTGACTGCCGACCGTGATCCTAAAAATGGTGAAAATTATGTTTTAAGGTTTCAATTGTAATGATCCCTGTAACTGCGACCATTTTAACCCCTTGTACCGATCTCCTGGCACAGATCTCGTATCGAGTGTTTGCTCTGGACGTCGCCATCGCTCTGCTGGAGCTGCCGGAGCGGACGCCCGATGCTTCCCTCCCGGTGGAGAGAATAAAGCTTGTACAGCACAAGTTCCTGCTGCACGCCATGGTGTTCAGCCGCTGCTCCGACAAAGCCCCGACTGTGCGGAGTAAAGCGCTGTCATGTCTGGCTCACTGTCTGGAAAAAAACACCACAACTGTGTCCGAAGGAGTCACCGAGCTGCTGCAAGGAAGTAAGTACACCCACGTCCTGACTAGTAGTAACGTCTGCACCTCCTGCCTGCCTGTTGCTTAATAGAAGAAACTGATCCTGAGTTACATCCTGTAATATACCCCAGAGCTGCACTCACTATTCTGCTGGTGCAGTCACTGTGTACATACATTACATTACTGATCCTGAGTTACATCTTGTATTATACTCCAGAGCTGCACGCACTATTCTGCTGCCGCAGTCACTGTGTACATACATAACTGATCCTGAGTTACATCCTGTATTATACCCCAGAGTTGCACTCACTATTCTGCTGGTGCAGTCACTGTGTACATACATAACTGATCCTGAATTACATCCTGTATTATACTCCAGAGCTGCGCTCACTATTCTGCTGGTGCAGTCACTGTGTACATACATTACATTACTGATCCTGAGTTACATCCTGTATTATACTCCAGAGCTGCACTCACTATTCTGCTGGTGCAGTCACTGTGCGGTCTGAATGTGTCCCAGTCGGGTCAGTAGTTTGGGTAAATAAGGGCTGATGTGGGGTTTCGGCTGCTGGTGCTCGGTGTGATGGCTGCATTTCCTGGATTTGTTCTTGGTCATTTTTTGCCTCTCGTTTCCCGTTCTTAGGCAGCTGTCGTACAATCTCTGCAGCCGATGCAGCCACTGAGAGCACGGTGAACGGCACAGAAGGTAAGAGGGGATGTGAGTGGCACCGTGGCCGGGTTTGGTGGTGGCGGTCTGACGTGCCGTGGCCGGGTCTGGTAGTTGGACATGCCGGGTCTGGTGGTGGTTGGACGTGCCGTGGCCGGGTCTGGTGGTGGCGGCGGTCGGATGCACCGTGGCCAGCTCTGGTGGCGGCGGTCGGACGCACCGTGGCCAGCTCTGGTGGTGGGGGTCGGACGCGCCGTGGCCAGCTGTGGGGGTCGGACGTGCCGTGGCCAGCTCTGGTGGTGGCGGTTGGACGCGCCGTGGCCAGCTCTGGTGTTGGCGGTCGGACGATTCGTGGCCGGGTCTGGTGGCGGTCAGACGAGTCGTAGCCGGGTCTGTTCATTATCTGCTTATGCTATTGTCCCCGGCAGCTTCTACTCACAGCCGCAAGACCCCTGGTGCCCTGAGGACCATTGAGGTGACGGACGACTGTGACCCCATGGGGACTGATGGTGAGTGGCGCTGGACTCTCGTCCTCCAGCTGTTGTGAAACTACAACTCCCATCATGCATTGCTACATATTCCCGTGATTGATCACATGGTCATCTGTGTCCGGTCTCGTACGTGGCAGATACATTTGTTTTCGTGGCTCTTCCAGGCAGGGACATGCTGGCGATGCTGCGGCTCAGAGCCGGCGACGAGAAGACGAACGTCCGGAAATCTGCGCTGCAGGTGAGCGGTGATCATGGGGAGGATCGGTGATTGGCTGATCTCTCCAGGATTCTTGTGGATCTCCATCTCCCAGATCTTTTCTTCTCCAGGTCCTGGTGAATATCCTGAAGTACAACCTGATCCCCTGCAGTTCCAGTGATCTGTGCACCCTGCAGGACCGCTGCCGAGACCCCGCCGTGTCCGTGCGGAAGCAGGCGCTGACCTCCCTGTCCGAGCTGCTACAGGTGCGCCGTCTGCGCACTGCTCGTGCTGCAGTCATTCAGGGGGTGTTTCTTTTAAGGCTCTAGTCACATCCTGAGCTGCACTCTGCTCCTGATTGCTTGGACGTGTGTGACACCTCGGACATTGCACCTCTTCCTCAGCAGATCCTGCTCTTCATAGGGGTGAAGTAATCCGCAGGAGATAAAGGGTTAATAATGGAGACAAATGAGGCAGAGTTTCATTTTTTGGGTGCAGCTTTGGATGTGAACCGTAACTAATTTGCAAATTCATTAAATGTTATTTCCAGATTACAGTAACCCATAAAGTCTCTAAATGGCTGCTTGAGTGAAGCTGCAGTGTAAAGCAGGTCTAACACTTGGTATCAGCTTCTTGCTGGCAGCAGATGGAAGCCTTTATTGTTTGCGTTCTCAAGCTGTAAAAACGATCTAATACTTCTCACAGCTGAGGTTTTGTTTCTGTTCTGGCTAGGCCCAGCCTCACAATGTGGCGGTGCAGAAGGCCTGTCTGACCGGGCTGATCCCGGTGGTGCTGGACACAGAGATGACCGTGCAGGACAAAACCCTGGAGTGTCTGGAGCAGCTCCTCCTGCAGAGCATCAAGCACCAGAACCGCTACCGGGAGGAGGACGAGAAGCAGAAGCTGAGCTGGGACCTGCTTCACCTGCTGACCACCGAGAGCCAGGACCTCAGGTGGGACCTGCAGGACGGAGGGGGGGTGCGTACAGGACAGTACAGGGGTGGAAAGTGTGTGCAGGATGCAGGGGTGGTGCATGCTGGATGGAGTGGTGGTGTGTACGCGCCGGACGGAGTGGTGGTGGTGGTGCGTGCGTGAGTGCAGGACGGAGTGGTGGTGCGTGCGTGAGTGCAGGACGGAGTGGTGGTGCGTGCGTGAGTGCAGGACGGAGTGGTGGTGCGTGCGTGAGTGCAGGACGGAGTGGTGGTGCGTGCGTGAGTGCAGGACGGAGTGGTGGTGCGTGCGTGAGTGCAGGACGGAGTGGTGGTGCGTGCGTGAGTGCAGGACGGAGTGGTGGTGCGTGCGTGAGTGCAGGACGGAGTGGTGGTGCGTGCGTGAGTGCAGGACGGAGTGGTGGTGCGTGCGTGAGTGCAGGACGGAGTGGTGGTGCGTGCGTGAGTGCAGGACGGAGTGGTGGTGCGTGCGTGAGTGCAGGGCGGAGTGGTGGTGCGTGAGTGCAGGACGGAGTGGTGGTGCGTGCGTGCGCAGGACGGAGTGGTGGTGGTGCGTGCGCAGGACGGGGTGGTGGTGGTGGTGGTGCGTGCGTGTGTGTGCAGGACTGAGGAGTGGTGGTGGTGGTGGTGCGCGTGTGCAGGACTGAGGAGTGGTGGTGGTGCGCGTGTGCAGGACAGAGGGGTGTGTGAGCATGATCTCCTGCCCGACAGAGGGTGTCTGGAGGGTCAGCAGGGTCCACGTCACACAGCCGGCCCCTGTGAGCCGCGGTCACAGTGATCTGTGCGGTTAATCAGTGGTCACACACCGTCCCGCGCTCGAGGCTCCCGCCAGCTAATAGTCATGTGATACTTCGGCACCACTCCATCGATGCCGGATTACCAGACTCTTGTGTAT